>NC_052047.1:112148072-112882247 GCF_903992535.2 Arvicola amphibius
ACTTTGGTCTGTTCAATACCAGTGTCTCTCTATACCCCCCCAAAAAATTCTAATCAGCCTTCACTCAATTTAGAATTCAAATTCACTCTGCATTGTCAATAGAGCTAGGTGCATGCTGTTATGTAATTACACAGTTACACAGCAGTAGGTACCTGTTCCTTTCTAAACTATTCCTTTCCCTACCAGACCTTGAAAGCCTTTGGAGTATGGAAAGCACCCATCTCTTCTCCATCAGAGGAGAAACTATTACAAAGAGGAGGGTCTTAGGGCTAGAGTATAGCTTTGAGAGAAACCAAGTAGGCTGACGAGGCCCTGGGTTCAAAAGAATGCATGAAAGAAGGAAAAATGAGGACTGGAGAGTAAAGAGATGCTAAAGAAGAGGCTAGAAGAGAGAAGGGCAGATGAAGGGCAGCAAAGAAGAAGGGGGCCACAGAGAAGGGGAGGAGAAAGGAAGGAGGCTTTAAAAATAGAAGATTCAATCTTAGAAAATTAAATGAAATCCTCAACCAAAGAGTTAAAAGTAGTTCAGCTGCCCAAAGTCCAGTTTGGAAACTGTTTTGCTTTCACAGTATTGACACACGAACAAGGCAAATCAAACTGTAAGAACTAAACCCTAGGCTCCATTTTGCTTTCCAACTTAATGGAACTTTAAAATACAAACAGGCCCGTTATTCAGTTCTGTTTTTTGCATTTTAACTCACGATTTTCCATGTTTTTGAGTAGACTGAAAGTTCATGAACCTCAAAGTGTCAACATAAATTAAGGGTGACTGTTCAAAGGAAACAAGTGGACGAGCATTGGTGACCTCTTAGAAATACAAAGCTGTGTTTGGGTACTATTCACACTTTTTTATCCCTAATTATAACCATGCAATATGATTCCTCTTGAGCATTAAAGTAAAGCTGTAATGCTATGATGTTCCTAAAGAATGAGGAACAATTTAAACAAAAGGCAGGAGGAAGGAAGAAATACAATACTTCTGGTCAAAAGTCCTCTTTCTGGAATCCATGATGAATGAGAAGAATTTTCATCTCACAAAACAACGTGCAATTCCTCATGTCACTACAACTTGGTTAACCCCCGAAACAACTGATCTTATTACAAAAAAAATTAAAGAAACAGACAAAGTCTCTTTCAATTCCTGCTCTGATTTATTAGAATTCACCTTTCCTTCACCTCAACTAGTAGATACTGAATGCAAATGTTAGTTACACTAAAGGACAGGACATTAGACAATTTAAACAGCAGCAAACTGAATTCAGTCATCCTTACTCACTGACCGATGACTCTATTCCTATTTGTACATTTTTAAAGTAAGACTGATGTCCTTCCTGGAAGTTCTTTTGGCATTCCAGATTACAACAGGGACTCAAGTACAACAAAGAAAAACATGCAGTAAATCAAGAGTTAGGCAAGACAAGACTTACAAGCAACCACATACATGTAGTCAAATTCTTCAACAAAGTAAGAATCCTTATTTACATATTTTCCAACATCTAATCTAACCAATGAAACTTAGTACTGCTTTAATATCAAACCTTGAATTGTAATCATAAAAATGTATGTTTCTAATGTGTGCATTAGGTAAAAGTGCTTACAAAGAATGTCTCCCAGTCTTTAGTAAGTAGTTGCTTATAATATCACCATCAATTTTCTTCCATTTTAGAAGAAAAACTAAAAATCTCTTTTACATAAAATTAGAAATGATGGTTAAACAAACAAAGAATTTTTAAAGGGGGTTTTATAACTGTTCAGAATGATGTAAAAACTCAACAATCTTTCTGCCTTGGCTTGCCAAGCCATATATTTTAAACAGTTAAACAATTTCTGTATCTAAATTACTTTAACAAATGATTGTTGTTGTTTCTACTGCTGATTACTTGCTCCCTCATACACCTTCCTTTGTTAAAGTCACATCTGCAGAAAAAAAAAAAAAGGCTACTAAAAAAAGAACACTCTGCTCCTCCAAGTTCATATCCTGCCAGCAATGGTCAGGACTGAACACTGTCACAGAGGAGTGATTTTACATATTAACATATTTAAGATAGAAATCTTAGGCTCAAAATTAAAGTAGTTGTATTAATAATGTACTTTACTACATAAATCTGTGATCTTTGCCTAAATCTCTGGTTTTTTAGCAAGTTTTCTAAACTTTATATAACAAAAACTGAGTATCTCTTGTCTCTTGCAATGTATGCTTGTCTTTAGCAATGAGTATATTTATTATTAGTAATTGTCAGGATGTGCATCCTTACAGACCCCAACACTGAAGGTTTCTGGAGGGGTTTTTTTGTTTGTTTTCTTCATTAAAAGATTCTCTGATTAGTTTGGCTAAGGGTTTGTCAATCTTGTTCATTTTCTCCAAGAACCAGCTTTTTGTTTCATTGATTCTTTGGATTGTTTTCTGTGTTTCTATTTTGTTGATTTCTGCCCTCATTTTGATTATTTCCAGTCTTCTACTTCTCCTAGGTGAGTCTGCTTCTCTTTTTTCCAGAGCTTTCAGGTGTGCTGTTAAGTCACCAATGAGTGCTTTCTCCGTTTTCTTTAAGTGGGCACTTAGTGCTATAAACTTTCCTCTTAGCACTGCTTTCTTTGTGTCCCATAGGTTTAAGTATGTTGTGTCTTTGTTTTCATTAAATTCAAGAAAGACTTTAATTTCTTTATTTCTTCCTTGACCCAGCTGTGGTTCAGTAGTTGACTGTTCAGTTTCCATGAGTTTGTGGGCTTTCTGGGGGTGGCATTGTTGTTGATTTCTAATGTTAATCCATGGTGATCCGATAAGACACAGGTGGTTACTAATATTTTTTTGTAACTGTGGAAGTTTGCTTTGTTACCAAGTATATGGTCAATTTTCGAAAAGGTTCCATGAGCCGCAGAGAAGAAGGTATATTCTTTCCTATTTGGGTGGAATGTTCTATAGATGTCTGTTAAGTCCATTTGGTTCATTACCTCCATTAAGTCTTTCAATTCTCTGTTAGGTTTCTGTCTGATTGACCTGTCCATTGGTGAGAGAGGAGTGTTGAAGTCTCCAACTATTAGTGTGTGTGGTTTGATGGCTGCCTTGAGTTCTAGAAGTGTTTCTTTTACATATGTGGGAGCTTTTATATTAGGGGCACAGATATTCAGGATTGAGACTTCATTCTGAAGGATTTTTCCTGTTATGAGTATAAAGTGTCCCTTTCCATCTCTTCTGATTGATTTAAAAAAAAAAAAATACTCTGACTTCAAGTCTAATGTCTAAATTGAAAACAGCATGTAACCTACAAATAGCTAATTCCACAGAGTGAAATTATTTTCATAATGCTAGGCAACATCAAATAAGTATCATCCACCAACTGATAAGGAATCAGATCACAGAAATGAAATATACAGAGAAGCAATGTTTGATATACACATGGAACAGTTTTAAGTTGGCCTGATTTACTCACACTCAACTTATTTCCTTCTCTGAAATCTCTCAATTCTTTCCTTTAAGAGAATTTATTCAGCCTAATTTGTCCTTAAGGAAAGATTTAACATGAAAATGGAAATGTTCTTGAGGGCCCTGCAATCCCCACCCCCAACTATATTTATAAAACCCCAACAGAAATGAAAAGGGGGACATAAGAACAGACACCGAGGAAAATCAGAGAATCATTATGTCATATTTCAAAAACCTGTACTCCACAAAATTGGAAAACTTAAAAGGAAATGGACAACTTTCTGGATAAATATCATTTACCAAAATTAATAAAAGCTATTTACAGCAAGCCGACAGCTAACATCAAATTAAACGGAGAGAAACTCAAGGCTATCCCACTAAATTCAGGAACACGACAAGGCTGTCCACTCTCTCCTTATCTCTTCAATATAGTGCTTGAAGTTCTAGCAATAGCAATAAGACAACATAAGGGAATCAAGGGGATTCAATTTGGAAAGGAAGAAGTTAAACTTTCATTATTTGCAGATGATATGATAGTATACATAAGCGACCCCAAAAACTCCACCAAAGAACTCCTACAGCTGATAAACTCCTTCAGTAACGTGGCAGGTTACAAGATCAACTCCAAAAAATCAGTCGCCCTCCTATACACAAAGGATAAGGAAGCAGAGAGGGAAATCAGAGAAGTATCACCTTTCACAATAGCCACAAATAGCATAAGATATCTGGGAGTATCTCTAACCAAGGAAGTGAAGGATTTATTTGACAAGAACTTTAAGTCTTTGAAGCAAGAAATTGAAGAGGATACCAGAAAATGGAAGGATCTCCCCTGCTCGTGGATTGGGAGGATCAACATAGTAAAAATGGCAATTCTAGCAAAAGCAATCTATAGATTCAATGCAATCCCAATCAAGGTCCCATTAAAATTCTTCACAGAGATTGAGAGGACAATAATCAACTTTATATGGAAAAAAAAGAAACCCAGGATAGCCAAAAAAATCTTATACAATAAAGGTTCTTCTGGAGGCATTACCATCCCTGACTTCAAACTCTATTACAGAGCTACAGTATTGAAAACAGCTTGGTATTGGCATAAAAACAGAGAAGTTGACCAATGGAATCGTATAGAAGACCCGGATCTTAAACCACAAACCTACGAACACCTGATTTTTGATAAAGGAGCCAAAAGTACACAATGGAAGAAAGAGGGCATCTTCAACAAATGGTGCTGGCATAACTGGATGTCAACCTGTAGAAGAATGAAAGTAGATCCATATCTATCACCATGCACAAAACTCAAGTCCAAATGGATTAAAGACCTCAATATTAATTTAAACACATTGAGCTTGATAGAGGAGAAAGTGGGAAGTACTCTACAACAAATGGGCACAGGGAACCGTTTCCTACGCATAACCCCAGCTGCACAGACCTTAAGGGCAACATTGAATAAATGGGACCTCCTGAAGTTGAGCAGCTTCTGTAAAGCAAAGGACATTGTCACTAAGACACACAGGCAGCCTACTGACTGGGAAAAGATCTTCACCAACCCTGCAACTGACAAAGGTCTGATCTCTAAAATATATAAGGAACTCAAGAGACTAGACGGTAAAATGCCAATTAACCCAATTAAAAAATGGGGCGCTGAACTGAACAGAGAATTCTCATCAGAAGAAGTTCGAATGGCCAAAAGACACTTAAGGTCATGCTCAACCTCCCTAGCTATCAGGGAAATGCAAATCAAAACAACTTTGAGATATCATCTTACACCGGTCAGATTGGCTAAAATCCAAAACACCAATAATAACCTTTGCTGGAGAGGATGTGGGGTAAGGGGTACACTCATCCATTGCTGGTGGGAATGCACACTTGTGCAACCACTTTGGAAAGCAGTGTGGAGGTTTCTCAGGAAATTCGGGATCAACCTACCCCAGGACCCAGCAATTCCACTATTGGGAATCTACCCAAGAGATGCCCAATCATACAACAAAAGCATATGCTCATCTATGTTCATAGCAGCATTATTTGTAATAGCCAGATCCTGGAAACAACCTAGATGCCCTTCAGTGGAAGAATGGATGAAGAAACTGTGGAATATATACATGCTAGAATACTACTCAGCGGTAAAAAACAATGACATCTTGAATTTTGCAGGCAAATGGATGGAAGTAGAAAACACTATTCTGAGTGAGGTAACCCAGACCCAAAAAGATGAATATGGGATGTACTCACTCATAATCGGTTTCTAGCCATAATTAAAGGACATCAAGCCTATAAATTTGGGATCCTTGAGAAGATAATAAGAAGGTGAACTCCCAAAAAAAGATATAGTAATCCTCCTGGATATTGGAAGTAGACACGATCGCCAGGCAAAATTGGGAACTTGAGGGTTGGGCAAGACTGGGCCAAGGGAAGATGGGGAGAGAAAAGTGTGAAGGGGAGAACGGGGGGAGCTCGGAGGAATGGGGTGCTTGGGATATAGGAAGGGTGGATATGGGAGCAGGGAAGCATATATCTTAATTTAAGGAGCTACCTGAGGGTTGTCAAGAGACTTGACCCTAGTGGGGTTCCCAGGTTTCCAGGGAGACGCCCCCAGTTAGTTCCTTGGGCAGCTGAGGAGAGGGAGCCTGAAAAGGCCAGTTCCTATAGCCATACTGATGAATTTCTTGCATATCACCATAGAACCTCCACCTGACGATAGATGAAGAAAATGACAGAGCCCCACATTGGAGCACCGGACTGAGCTCCCAAGGTCCTGATGAGGAGCAGAAGGAGAGAGAACATGAGAAAGAAAGTCAGGACCGTGAGGGAACCTCCAGCTGGCGACAGATGGGGAAGGTGACTGAGCCCCACATTGGAGCACTGGATTGAGCTCCCAAGGTCCTGATGAGGAGCAGAAGGAGCGAGAACATGAGGGAGAAAGTCAGGAACGAGAGGGGTGTGTTCACTCATGGAGACGGTGGGACAGAACTAATGGGAGATCACCAACTCCAGTTGGAATGGGACTGATGGATCATGCGACCAAACCCGTCTCTCTGAATGTGGCCAACAGCGGGGGCTGACTGAGAAGCAAAGGACAATGGCTCTGGGCTCTGATTCTTCTGCATGGACGGGCTCTGTGGGAGCCTTCTCACCTTGGTCGATCACCTTCCTGGACCTGGGGGGAGTTGGGAGGACCTTGGTCTTAGCATAGAGTGGGGAACCCTGATGGCTCCTTGGCCTTGAGAGGGAGGGAGGGGAGGTATGGGTGGAGGGAAGGGGAGGGAAGGGGAAGAAGGAGGGGAGGGAAGGGGGAGGTGGAGTGGAGGGAGGGGGGGGGAGGGAAGGAGATGGAAATTTTTAAATATAAAAAAAAAATAAACCATGAGAAAAAAGAAAAAAAATAAAATATAAAAAAATAAAAAAGTAAAACCTCCAAAAAAAATTAAATCAAGACTAGATAAGCAAATTAAACAGACCAATAACTGCTAAAGAAATAGAAACAGTCTTCAAAAGTCTCCCAACCAAAAAAGGCCCAGGGCCAGATTGTTTCAGCTCAGAATTCTGTAAGATTTTTGAAGAACTAATACCTATACTCCTCAAATTGTTCCACACAATAGAAACAGAAGGAACATTGCCAAACTCTTTTTATGAAGCTACCCTAATACCCAAACCACATAAAGACACTGCTAAGAAAGAGAATTACAGACCAATCACACTTATGAATATCGATGCAAAAATACTCAATAAAATACTGGCAAACTGAATTCAAGAACAGATCATAAAAATCAAGTTCGACTTTATCCCAGAGATGCAGGGATGGTTCAATATATGAAAATTTGTCAATGTAATCCACCATATAAACAAACTGAAAAAAAAAGATCACATGATCCTTTCATTAGATACTGAAAAAGCCTTTGACAAAATAGAACAAGCGTTCATGATAAAGGTCTTGGAGAAAGCAGTGATACAAGGAGCAAACCTAAACATAATAAAGGCAATATATAGCAAGCCAACAGCCAACATCAAACTAAATGGAGAGAAACTCCCAGCAATCTTACTGAAATCATCAAGAAGAAAAGGTTATTCACTCTCTCCATATGTATTCAATATATTGAGGTTCTAACTAGAGGAATAAGACAACAAAAGGAGATCAAGGGCATACAAATCGGGAAAGAAGTCAAACTCTCAGTATTGGCTGATGATATATGACAGTTTATAAAAACGATGCCAAAAATTCTACCAAGGAACTTCTACAAGTCATAAACACTTTCAGTAATGTAGCAAGATACAAGATTAACTCAAAAAATTCAGTAGCCCTCCTTTACACAGACAATAAATGGGCTGAGAACGAAATCAGAGAAATATCACCCTTTACAATAGTCACTAATAGGATAAAATATCTCAGAGTAACTCCAAGCAAGTGGAAAACCTGTATGACAAGAACTTTAAATCTTTGAAGAAACAAATTGAAGACACCAGAAAATAGATCTCCCATGGCCCTGGGTAGGTAGAATTAACATAGTAAAAAAGGCAATCTTACCAAAAGCAATCTACAGATTCAATACAATGCCCATTAAAATCTCAGCAAAAACCTTCACAGACCTCAAAAGAACAATACTCACCTTCATATGGAAAAGTAAAAAACCCAGGATAAGCCGGGTGGTGGTGGCGCATACCTTTAATCCCAGCACTCAGAAGGCAGAGGCAAGCAGATCCCTGTGAGTTCAAGACCAGCCTGGGCTACAAGAGCTAGTTCCAGAACAGTCTCCAAAGCTACAGAGAAACCCTGTCAAAAAACAACAACAAAAACAGGATAGTCAAAACAATCCTGTACAATAAAAGCATCACAATCCCTGACTTCAAACTCTACTACAGAGCTACAGTACTGAAAACAGCCTGGTATTGGCAAAAGAACAGACAAGAGGACCAATGGGACCCAACCAAATGAAGACATGGATATCAATCCACATACCTACAAACACCTGATTCTTGACAAAGACGAAAAAAATATCAAATGGGAAAAAAAGCATATTCAACAAATGGTGCTGGCATAACTGAATATCAACATGTAGAAGAATGAAAATAGATCCACATCTAACACCATGCACAAAACTCAAGTCCAAATGGATCAAAGACCTCAACATAAAGCCAACCACACTGAACCTCACAGAAGAGAAGTGGGAGGTACATCTGAAAGCACTGGCAAAAGAGATCACTTCCTAAATATAATCCCAGAAGCACAGACACTGAGAGAAACAATAAATGGGACCTCCTGAAACTGAGAAGCTTCTGTAAAGCAAAGGACATGGTCAACAAGACAAAATGACAGCCTACAGGATGGGAAAAGATCTTCACCAACCCCACATCAGACAGAGGTCTGATCTCCAAAATATACAAAGAACTCAAGAAATCGGTCATCAAAAGAACAAATAATCCAATAAAAAAGTGGGGTACAGACCTAAACAGAGAGCTCTCAACAGAAGAATCTAAAATGGCTGAAAGACACTTAAGGAAATGCTCAAGATTTAGCCATCAGAGAAATGCAAATCAAAACAACTCTGAGATTCCATCTTACACCTGTAAGAATGGCCAAGCTCTAAAAAACACTGATGACAACTTATGCTGGAGAGAATGTGGGGTAAAGGGCATACTCCTCCATTACTGGTAGGAATGTAAACTGGTACATTTACACAATGAAGTACTACACAGCAGAAAAAACAATGACTTATTGAAACTTGTGGGCAGATGGATGGCTCTAGAAAACATCATATTGAGTAAGACAACCCAGACCCAGAAAGACAAATGTACTCACTCATAAGTGGCTTTTAGACATAAAGCGAAGAAAAACCGGCCTACAATTCACAATCCCAGAGAACTAGACAACAATGAGGACCCTAAGAGAGACATACATGGATCTAGATACATGGGATGTAGAAAAAGACACGATCTCCTGAGTAAATTTTAGAGCATGGGAACCACAGGAGAGGGTAAGAGGACGGAAGAAGATGGGAGGGGAGTGGAGAAAAATATATAGCTCAATAAAAACAAAAAATAAAAATAAAACATAAAAAGGAAACACCACTAAATACACTTGCTACTAATTAGAATCTCATTATTAAAGCCTGAGTATATAGATACAGATACCTATTGGTTTATTTAGTTATTTAGTTTTACTTTATTCTTTCCACATTATACTTGGGAACTAAGTTGACAAACTTATCAGAGGATTTATTTCTTAGAGAGTAAACCTATCCGCATCCTGCTTCCCTTTTTAAGAAAGTTTTATATGTGTTCATGTGAGTGTCTGAATGTACACATGTGCAACAGTTTATATGCAATGGCCATAGAAGAGAGAAGAGAGTATTGGCTCCCTTGCAAATAGAATTACAGAAGGTTGGTGGGCTGTGAGCCAACATATGGATGCTGAGAAACAAACCTAGGTTCAGCACAATAGGAAGAACTCTTCACTGCTGAGCCATCTTTGGGCCTATCACTTTCTTATTTAGTATTTCCTTTTTGACTAGATTATTATAAAGTTTGATGTAATGTACACATCTCTGTCCTGAAGAAAACATAACCTCTTAAGTTTACAGACTCTCAACCAGATTTGTATTCTAATTAAGTTTATTCTTAAGGTATCCTTTTTTAAAATGTCATTCCTGATGGAGCAAGTCCCTAGCCTCCAAATGTTCTGATATCTGGCTAAGTTTCATCTTGCTAATTCCTGTGCTAATTAAAAATTGAGTGAGTTTTTGATTCATTTATCCTATATTTTATATAAAAGTCATGTTTCCACATATAACAATCATTTGTCAATGGAGCATTTTATCTGTAAATAGACAGGATATCCCCCCAAAACTTTGGGGCTCTCTTATTAACTGAGAGGATTCATCTCCTCTTCTGTATCATAAATGTAAAGAAAATATATATTTTCTATAATCTTTTAAGTTTTCTTAAATCATTATATGAATATTTTACATATGTGATTTTGTTTTTCAATTACACACAACTATAACTACACAATAAGAACTACATAAAAGAGTGGCTTTTTGGTGGGAGATTGAGACAGGATCTCATGCAGCCTAGGCTAGTCTTGAGCTCACTTGCAAAAAACTCCTGATCCTCCTGATTCCACCTAATAAGCGTTGGGATACAGTCATACAACACCATACCACAGTGATAGACATTTTAAATGAAACCTGCTATACATCTAGAAATAAAAACAATGTAGACTATTAAACTCATTAATAGATTCAATTTTCTGGTATTTTATAAAGGTTATTTTAAATCTATCTTTCTGCTATCTTTACTAGGTTTTCTATACTATAGTAACACTACCATCACAAAATAAACTGGGTTGTTTTCTATATTTTCAGTATTTTGAAAGCGTTTTAACAAAAAATGTTGGATAGCTTATTGTGAGCCACTGCAGAAAGATATACAGGTCTAGGCCTACAGAGCCCTGCTGTCCTTTTCTGGAATGGAACACCAACAAATTTTTCTTTAATTATTCAAATAAACCTTTTTATCTCAGAATAACTGCAGACTTAACAGAAATGCTGCGCACATAGGACAGTGTTTCAGAATATCCTTCATCTACTTTCCCCTCATTTGTTATTATTTCATATATTCTGGTACATGAATCTAGATCAGTGGATTAGCACTGGTTACGACATTATTAAGCTACAGATTTTACCCATATTTCCTCAGCTTACTCACTAAAATCTGTTTTTTATTCGAAAATACCACACTTGTTTAGTGTACACTATGACAGCTTCTCAATATTTATTTTGTTTTCCATAAACTGGACAGTTTTTCAAAGTTCTGGTTAGAAATATCATAGAATCTCTCAAAATTTGGATCTGCTTGATGTGTCTAGACTGGCATTATAGGTTTGCAGAAGGATAGTAGCAATAGGCGACTTTCCCATTGCATCATATACATCAGGGAGTTCATTCTACCCACAAGGAGAGGCTGCCCTTGACCACTTGCTTGACAGTTTTTTAAATTGCATCCTTATTATTTGTTCAGGTTTTTACCTCTTTTTATATTTCATTCTAATAATTTATATTTTGTATTAAAATTTTGGCCACGGATAAGGGATACTGATCTAATGCTACATAAGAATTCTATCTCAACTTGCTGTTCAACCAGCTTTTCAATACCAGTATATCATTTGACTAAATTTTGGAATTGTATATATTACCATCATTAAACAGTAAAATATTCAGTCTTTAACTACTGACCTAAGTTAAAAAGCACCTTAAGAGATAGTAATTTATGTTATGCTTCTTTTTATCCCTAAAAAGCACCTTAAGAGATAGTAATTTATGTTATGCTTCTTTTTATCCCTGAAGGAAACAATACAGTGCTATGTAAGAGAGAACACGAAATGGCCAAGAGCTCAAGCTCCACAATCAGTAACTCAGGACAAAAACAAACAAACAAAAAAACAATTCTACTGCCAAAAAGTATGAATAAGTATATGAACCTCGCTGTCTCAACTTGCAAAAGAGAATAAAAACACTACAGTTGTCAGTATTACTGTTAGAGATACCTAGAACTATTTAGTATAAATAGTGCTAAGCAAATTTCTAGTAAGTTAAATAGCAAATAAAATTTTCAATTTTGATAAATATATAGTATACTGGCATAAAATATCCTAAAATAACATGATTAAATATCACTTGCTTGTTTGCCAGTTTTCCAGCTAACTTCATATAGAACAGTCCTACCTAGGAATTCAGGGACTATGTCTACTTAGCCTTTCTATGGCCACACAAAAGGGACATACCACTGAATGTGGAAGAAACTATGCACAAATCTGGCATTCAAAGACCCACTCAATAAATTAACAACACAGTTAATGTTAAAGAAACTGGCACAGATGTTTACAACAAACAAAGGATCCCTCCTTTCATTTTTTTTTTTAAAAAGTTGATTCTGCTTTCCAGAACATGAAAAACAAAAGCTGAACTTTTTCACAAAGGTTACCACAGAATATGGATCTACTTCAAAACTTGCCAATTCCATACTACATTCTAACCCCAGGAGCACATGCTAAGACTAAAAACTTTAACAACTGTGCATGAGATGCAACTGCAGATTTAACGTCAAACTCATAAACAAACTGATTTTAGAATGAAAATGAGAATAGTTTCTGCCCATTTTAATTTTAATAAAAAATAGAAATGACTACAGATCTTACCATGTTAACAAGAAAGTTTTATTTATAAATTCAGTTTGTAGGAAAAAATGCTCACTAAGATAGTGACCTTAGAAAGTTATAAACATTTCATCAGTTTAACAGGTAGAGGAAATAAATGTTATTTTTCAAACTACAGTTGTTAATCATTTCATACGAATAAGTGTTTTTCTTCCTCCTTACTTTCTTACCTAGTTTAATTTAGCTATGAAAACAGGAATTCCTCACTACCTGAACAAGCAGATAGTATCCAAACAAATTGGTTAAACACTAGTCTTGCTTACTATGAAATACTTTGTCCTGCTCCTTTGCTACAATTTTCTTAGATAAAAGAAAGTCTTAATAAAAAATGGGTTATTTCCTTTTAATTTCTCTCCTTTCACCCAAAGACCCAACAACTTTTAATTAACCACAGTCACTCAGTATACTTAAATATTGTAGAAAACTAAGAAATTAAATTATGAGTAAAACAGGAGCTCAAAATCTAATTTGATCCTCCTTAATTTTCCTGATTGAGTAACTAATTGGAAATCATTTTACTTCCAAAAGGACTTGTACCCAGATAAAAAAGTTATTTAGTTTCTAATTTCCTGGGAAATATAACAGAATAGCTTTTTTAAAAATTACCTTATGAACAGTAACCATGCCTGCTATCTTTTAACCCACTGACAGTTTCTTTAATCAATTATACTACAGGGCAGGAGCTAGATAAAAACTGATATAGTAAAATTTCAATATAATTCTGATAAAATGATATTTTGAAATAACTACATAATCTTGTTATGCTAACAAATATAGTACGACGAGATAGTCTGTATTCTTCACTCCGTTCTCCCCAGGGGTTAATCTTTACCTATTGTATAATATCATAATCAGAAAAAGGATACTAACATAATGTGCGCATATACCTGAATGTCATTTTATTGCTTAAATATATTTGTATAATGATCACGACCAATTAAAAAAATGTAACTCTTTCATTAATCCTGTAGCTTTGCCATGCGCTACACATTTATGGTTTCATCTAACCAACTCCACATTAACACAATTCCCTAGCAACTATTAATTTGTTGATGACTTCTATATTATTTTGAAAAGCTTTATAAATGGATGCATACAGAATGTTCCTTTGAGATTTTATTTTTTATTTTTTTAAATTTATTTATTTATTAAAATTTCCACCTCCTCCTCTCCTCCAATTTCCCTCCCACTCCCCGACTCCCTCTCCTCCTCCCTCTCCAGTCCTAAGAGCAGTCAGGGTTTCCTGCCCTGTGGGAAGTCCGAGGACCTCCCCCTCCATCCAGGTCTAGGAAGGTGTGCATCCAAACAGACTAGGCTCCCACAAGGACAGTCCATGCAGTAGAATCAAAACTCAGTGCCATTGTTCTTGGCTTCTCAGTCAGTCCTCATTGTCAGCCACATTCAGAGAGTCCAGTTTGATCACATGTTCCATCAGTCCCACTCCAGCTGGCCTTGGTGAGTTCCCATTAGATCAGTCCCACCGTCTTAGTGGGTGGACGCACCCCTCATGGTCCTGACTTCCTTGCTCATGTTCTCCCTCCTTCTGCTCCTCATTTGGGCCTTAGGAGCTCAGTCCAGTGCTCCAATGTGGTTCTCTGTCTCTATCTCCATCCATCGCCAGATGAAGGTTCTATGGTGATATGCAAGATATTCATCAGTGTGGCTATAGGATAAGGCCAGTTCAGGCACCCTCTCCTCTGCTGCCCACGGAACTAGTTGGGGAAATCCCCTTGGACACCTGGGAACCCATCTAGAGCCAAGACTCTAGCAAACCCTAAAGTGGCTCACTTAGGTTAGGATAACTTCTTCCCTGCTCCCATATCCACCCTTCCTCCATCTCAATTGTCCTATTCCCCCATGCTCTCCCCAATCCTCCCCTTCTCCCTTCTCTCTCCCCATCTACCCTTCCCCAAATCCACCCCCACCCCCATGCTCCCAACTTCTGCCTGACGATCTTGTCAACTTCCAATATCCAGGGTGCCCTCTAAGCTCAATATATATTGCTGAGTATAGTGGTATATTATTTGTTTTAATAAATAAAGCTTGCCTGAAGATCAGAGAGCAGAGCAGCCATACTAGTCAGCCTTACAAACCAGGGAGTGGTGGCACACACCTTTAATCCCAGGATTTGGGAGACCGAGGCAGTTGGATCTCTGTGAGTTCAAGTCCACCCTGGGCTACACAAGATTGATTTGTCTAAAAGAGAAACAGAGCTCACACAAAGGTGATTCCAGCACTTAGGGTCCCAAGCCTTTAATCCCAGCACTAGGGAGGTTGAGACAGGGGCAAATGGTTGGGCGGAGAGGGGAATATAAAGGGAAAGAGGAAACAGAATCTCACCCCTTCAGTCTGAAGATTTGGTAGAGGTAAAAGGTCTCTCTAGTGGTTGGCTGTTTTGCTTTTCTAATCTTCAGGGTGAACCCCAAAAACTATCTCTGGATTTTTAGTATTCATGCTACAGCTGAGCGTATCAAGAGTTCACATTACTTCTCATTGCTAAGTAGTATGCCACAGCAGAGCTATATCTCAGTTTAACCTTCCAGACTCTTAGGGGGTATTTTGATGTTGCAAGGGCAAAAGAGAAAGTAAGAAATCAGGTCTCAGCTGAAGACCTAGGGAGTGTGGTGTAGCATGGCCTAGGGGGCAAGCAGAGGTGCATTATGCATTTTATTTAAAATTATGCATTTTAGTGTCAATTCGGGGAGGGGATAAAGGGGATGTCCACTTGATCTTAGCTCCACTTCCTAGGAAGGCTATTATTATCCACTGATAATCCTTTTTTGTTTGTCAAAAGTCAGTAGGCTATAATTGTAAATATATATAAATGTATATATGTGTGTGTCAGTGGAAAATATATATATATAGTGTATGAGTGGCATCTGAAATATATATATATTTAGTATACTTAATTACACATCCAGCACAAGAGAGATAGTGATAGGAAGATCCCTGGTCTTGCTGGCCAGCCCAGTTTAGCTTATTTGGTGAGCTCCAGGACAAAACATACCCTTGTCTCAAATGAAGTATATGGTATTTCTGACGATGATATCCAAGATTGCACTCTGGCCTTTACATAGCACGTGCACACATGTGCCCCCACCACACACACATTGAAAAATTAAATTAAAGTGACACACCTATCCATCTCTTGAACAAGATTCCTGACAGATGTGTCATCAGTTACCATGACCCTTATACAAACCTTACGTTCACAAAGAAACTATGTCATGATGTTTTCACACCCAAATCTTGCTTCTTGAAACATCGGCTATAACACTCAACTAGGAAGAGCTACCCATTCTTTTTAATTCTTAAACTTTGCCAACTCTGCACTTGCCCTTAGAAGCATGAGTTCTTCAAGATTTCAGCCTCAACTTCTTTCACTGCTAATAGTGAAGTTTGGAGAAGCTAATATAGTAATCATTGTTTATACATATGTCACATATATAAACAATACTATTTCTGAAATTTCTCTTAGCAAAAAGACTGTATCTAGATAAGCAATTTTAAAAACATGAAACAGTGGAAAAAAGTTAATTAATTATTCACTGCACACCTGAGATTTATACACAAATCAATTTCCATATCTGCTAGAAATATGAGAGAACTTAGTTTTGGATTTTTTAGTATTTAAAGGAATTATGCAGTGAAATCCTCCTACAATGTAAAACAAATACAAAGCCTACTCCCACAATTAAAAAATCAGGAACAATGTAGAAAGTCTCTTGTATAGCACAGAAATTACAAATTCTAAGATTATCTTTCCATTTTAAAATTAGTTTTATTGACTCAAAATACTTTCTATCTACTCTTATTCCAAAAGTTATGTTTTGGTATTTCTCAAAGAAAATAGATTCTAATATAGCAGATATGAAATTACTGTTCTTTAAATATATTATTACTTGTGATTTATAAATACAAATAAGTAACCATAATGCTGTAAACCAGATTGTCAAAACAGTACATATTAAACTTGTAGGCTGAGTGTAATCAACCAGTATAATAGTGAAAGTATCAAGAAGGTTCATGCTCAGAATTTACATTTAGATATTCATAAGCAATATCTCCTGAAGAACAATGGTCTACAAAAGGTATTTCCTAACAATATAGTGACAGAATGTGTAACTGATACAAGTATGCTTAGAGATTACTAGAAACTCAGGCTGCCTTCATAAAGAATAAAAAAGAACAAAATACATACTGAATATATACCTAAATATAAATATTCTGTCAAAAAGTCAGAAGGCTTGTAAAGCATCTCCACATTGTAAGTATTATTGACCCATAAAATAGTAATTGTATTGGGATACCATTTTTCTGTCTTTAATTAGGTGTTGTCAATGTCAATAAAGTATGTTAATTCTTTCCCATAAAAATAAAAAAAATAAAAAGGAGGTCAAAGAAAAGTACAACAGAGATCTTCTGACTCCCTATGATATAACCCACATGAAGCAACAAAAAAAGTAGCATTGGTTACTGCTGCTGCTGCTCTGAAATGATAATCCATAAAAACACTAAAAGCGCTAAGTAACCAATATGGTAAACAAATATTATTATTTAATCTTATAGCTGCCTTAAAATACTATTTCTACACAAGACAACAGCTTTATAAAATTAAAGACTATCATGACTATTATGGCTCAAAACTTTT
This sequence comes from Arvicola amphibius, assembly GCF_903992535.2. Taxonomy (NCBI): domain Eukaryota; kingdom Metazoa; phylum Chordata; class Mammalia; order Rodentia; family Cricetidae; genus Arvicola; species Arvicola amphibius. The sequence continues at coordinate 112,165,350 of NC_052047.1, forward strand.
AAAACTCACTTTTGTGAAATTTAGAAGTCACTTCTTGTAAACTTTGCAAAGCACTGAATTTCTGACCCTATTTTTTTCAATACCTATGATCTAGTAACTCCATCATAATCTATATCTTTCTTGACTACATTTGGTAAAGTTGCAATCACCACATAATACTACTTCTGTTTCTAAAGCTTGAGGTTCAGAAAAATCTGATAAGGTCGTCAAATATCTACAAATGTGGCCAGGCAGTGATGGCACATGCCTTTAATCCCAGCACTTGAGAGGTAGAAGCAAGTGGATCTTTGTGAGTTCAAGGTCAGCTTGGTCTACAGAACGAGTTCTAGGACAGGCTCCAAAGCTACACAGAGAAATCCTGTCTCAGAAAAAAAAAAAAAAAAAAGAAAGAAAGAAAGAAAAGAAAAAAAAACAGCAAAAAAAAACTAAGAATATGAGTTTTACCAAATGTTCATCATACAGCATGTATCTGATATGTGTGCTGCGGTTGCCCACCCTTAAGCCAAGTCATACATTATTTTAGGATTTTATTATAGTATGGGGTGATTTGAAAGAAAACAGCCCCCAAAGGGCATGGTACTATTAAGAGGTATGGCTTTGTTGGAATCGGTGTGGACTTTTTGGAAGAGGGGTGTTGTCGTGGAATATTATTTTAAGATGTGTTACATTTGTTTATGCTGCGGAACAATTTTTTTAATGATGCAAGATGTGCTACATTCTTTTATGTTGGATTTAACTCTGTGAAGCTGTGTTAATTTGTCTGTCTAAAATACCTGATTGGTCTAATAAAGAGGTGAATGGCCAATAGCAAGGCAGGAGAAAGGATAGATAGGGCTGGCAGGCAGAGAGAAATAACAGAAGGAGAAAAAGAGAAAAAAAGAGGAGCAGCAAGAACAGGGTGAGGAGGAGGCAAGGGGCTGGTCACCAAGCTACATTCAACCACGGAATAAGACTGAAAGTAAGATATACAGCAGAGAAAAGTAAGAGCACAGAGGCACAAGGTTGATGGGATAATTTAAGTTAAGTGAGGCTAGCTAGAAACAAGCCAAGCTAAGGCCGATCATTCATAAGAAAGAATAAGACTCCATGTGCATTTATTTGGGAACTGAGTGGTACCTCCCAAAGAGTAAAGAGTAAAAACAACCAACAACAGTGTGTCACTGTGGAGGTGGACTCTGAGGTCTCATATATGCTCAAGCCACACCTAGTGTCTCACTTCACTTCCTGTTGCCTTTGTAAGATGTAAAACTCTCAGCTACTTCACCAGCACCATATCTGCCTGCATACTACCATGTCCTACTATGATGATAATAGACTGAGCCTTTGAACTGTAAGCCACCCAATTAAATGCTTTCCTTTATAAGAGTTGTCGTGGCCATGGTGTCTCTTCACAGCAACAGAGTTCCTAAGACACAGTAACACCCATTTCAGTAATATCAATTTTTGTATTAACGAGGGTAACTAAGCCTCTCTGCTGTAACAATCCAAAAGTTTCAGTAGCTTACATAACAATTTTTTTATATTGTCATGATCCATTTCAGAAAGGAGAGATGACCTTCTACTAAATGATTCTTGAAGTTCCTATGTTAAGGCCTCAATACCTCCCCTACTAAATTATTTTGCGCATGGACAATCAATAACTGAAGAAGCATAAAAAGTTTGAAAGAGCCGGGCGGTGGAGGCGCACGCCTTTAATCCCAGCACTCGTGAGGCAGAGGCAGGCGGATCTCTGAGTTCGAGGCCAGCCTGGTCTACAAGAGCTAGTTCCAGGACAGGCTCTAGAAACTACAGGGAAACCCTGTCTCGAAAAACCAAAAGAAAAAAAAAGTTTGAAAGAGGTTTCAGAGGCGGTTCTAGAGGTCATGTTCATCGTTTTTACCTATATTCCATTTTCTAAAGCAAGTAGCACGGCCCCATTTAACAGAAGATAGAGCTGTTAGGGTTTGATGGGTTTGTCTCCCTAGTGGGTGGCTATTAGGTCACTGGGAAGGGTTCAATCCTAGGAAGGATTAAATCTGTATCAAAGAAGTTATGTTGCCTCTCAGGAGATTAGTTTTTCTGAGATCTGGCTAAACAGTGAAGATACCTCATGTGTGTAACCTCTTCTACGTGTACTGGTGACTGCTTATACAGATATCCTGCTGCCTCCCAGGCTATGATGCAGTCCAAAGTCCTCACTAACCATGGCAAACCAAACTTGAACTTTTCAGCCTCAAAACTATAACTCAAAATAAACCTCAGATTCACATGCCTGTAGTCCCAGCACTCAGAAAGCCTAACACTTGAGAACTGAACTTGAGACTAGCCTCGGTAACACAGTGAGACCCAGCCTCAGAAACAAGCAGGAAGGTCCTGGGTTCAATCTCACTAAAAAAATTATTTCTATAGGGAGGGAAAACTAATGGAAGAAATGTATATAAATACAAATTTAACATTTAACTTTGACTGAAATATTTTTAAATATTTCAAAGAATTTGTTTTAAATATATTTTTATATTTACCTTTTAATATATGTTCTTTATATTTTAAAATATTTACATTAACTTTCAATATATTTTCTTTACATTAATCTTTCAATCTATTTTACTGAATGGGAAAAATGCTACTTTCTGAGATATTTAGGTGGAAATGGTCCACTTAGAAACAAATGATCATATGTTTTAGCTCTTCCTTAAAATAGATGCCCTGCTATGCACCTGAGTAAAGCAACGCAAACTTAAGCACTTCAAAGAAGTCTTTAAAAGTCTTTCCTAAAGTACGGGCAAACACTAGATGAAGGCATTCTGTTGTTGTGTGTGGGTTTTGAGGACCACCTCCACCCCCGCACGTGCAAGTCTGTGTGAAAAGGTCAACTGCCAAATAGAAACAAGAACAGGCATGAAATGGGAGGCTATATGGCCAAGTAAGGGCAAAGGCAAAGCTAGAATAATTACTTAATGATCACATCACACATGACATAAACCTCCTGGAATTGGGGTGAAATCATTACAGAAACACCAGTCAGCATTTCTTGTAAGACTCCTACATAACTTAAGGGTTCCTCCCAAACCTCCATGCAAAAGGGTGACATTTATTTCCCTTAGAGGAAAACACATTTACCAACCTTGCATTCTTAAATACATTGTCCTAACTTTCAAGGACCCAAAGGAATCTGAAGGCATCAGTATGTGCTCTAAATGTCTGTAATATGACAAAAGTAAACTGGTTGTGCAAGGACTCAGCATATATAAACACCCCTCAACTTCTCTGCTCACTTAATCACCCCTTCTTTAGATTCTCCTTTTCTGTTGATTAGGTAGAAAGACCACTAGATTCCACATATTCATTGATATCTTTGACTAGAATTCCCTTTCTTGAAAGGTCAATGTAAGTCAAAGGAGCTGGGCATAGTGGCACATGCCTTTAATTCCAACACTCAGGAGGCAGAGGCCGGCAGATCTCTGTAAGCTCGAGGCCAGCCTGGTCTACAAAGCAAGTTATAAGGCAGCCAGGGCTACACAGAGATACGCTGTCTCAAAAAACAAAACAAAAAAAAAAATCAAAGGAATACCACACCCCAAAATATCTTTTCAAACAGTAAGGTGTTACACACAACACCGTTACACACAACACACAACAGAGAGTTGCTAATCAACAAGGTGGGCAAAGCAGAGAATAACACAGAATTATAAATACATTTCATGTTTTCACCAAAAAGCATAAATGTACTACATGTACATAACTTTGCTATAATGAGGAGTTTTTAGGTTGTTTAAATAAAATATGTTCATAAATATTTGTTTACTGTTTCATAATTTAACCTAAACTTTTAAAATAAAATCATGGACAAGACAGTTGTGTGTATCACAGAAGAAACTTCTAACTTTAGAGAAACTCTGGACTCCTTTGCAAAGTGAAGTGCATTATTCTCACTATGTGCATGCTTTCTGATCAGAATTTCATTTCAACTAAGGAATACTAAGTTGACTATTGCATATCATCTTCATGAAGAGCACATAACTTTAGAAAATCACTCAAACTACTTTCCACAGTTCATTTTTTATAGCCAGGTCAAATTCAGTCCTTGATTGACTCTTCAAATTTAGTAAAAACTGAGCTAGGTGTTCTATTCTATTTGTAAGACTGATCCATAATGCTGTACACAATCTATAATCCTAAATGTATTCTAATCTAGAGTATAACTTAAGGGGCAGTGAGATGGCTCTATGGGTAAAGGCATTGTGCCACCAGGCCTGATGTCCCGAGTTCAACCTCTGGGACCCACACAGTGGAAGGAACGAACCAATTTCTAATTTCTACATGCATGCTGTGGCTCTCACTCTGTGTGTGCGCGTGTGTGTGTGTAAATATGTAACCTAAAATATTAAAAATTAAACAATAAAATTAAAATTAAAATTTTATCATCTCAGAGCCACTTGCTTTATTCACACACTGTATTGCTGGATTAAAGATGTTAAATTTACTAATTAGAAAATATACTGCCCTAATTTCTCACAACAGAGAAATGAAGAAAGTGTCTAATATGTAATAAAATGATTTAACAGAAAAATATACAGTGATGAAAATGACACCAAAGCCAAAAAGAAGAAATATAAAGAACAGTAAAGCAGAATCTAAGGGAGGGAATGAAAAACAGTTCCACAGATAGGAGAATTGGCCAATGTGTTTTTGTTTATTTGTTTGTTCTTCCTGAAAGGGACACAAAGAAATGACAAGATAAAGGAGTTGTTTCATAGGACACAGAAGTAAGAAAAATCTGTAATTCATTCTGGGGGGAAAAACAAAACCAGTTCTCCAGATAGAGGAAAACAGACTGTTTAGATAGTATAAGCTGGCGTTTCTGAGAAAGAGAACTTGGACCTCAGTAATGACAGACTTTGATGCTATGGTAGAGAATGAATTTTGCAAAGAATGAAACTTCACTTGAGCTTTAGAAGAAAGGTGGTAGAACCTGACTGGTTTAGGAATAACTGTATCAGTGCAAGGAAAACAATGGTAGACCCAAAGATGTCATGGAGAGACTGTGTGTGTGTGTGTGTGTGTGTGTGTGTGTGTGTGTGTGTGCGCGCGCGCGCGCGCGAATACCAGAATGTCTGCTATGAGACTTACTCTGAAAAATGCCTGTATAAACAAGACCTGAATAATGGCAATATCAATAGACACACTACTATAGAAGGGAGAAAATCTCACTGAGTCTTACCCCCTGAGGAAGTACAATTAATGACTGAACAGAGAGGGTGAAATACCCTCTCCAGAGATGAGCCCTCTCATTAGTTATGCAAATACAAAGTGGTTAGCTCTAAAACCATAAACACAAATAACAAAAAGAAACTCAACAATTGTATTTTTATATATTTTTATATGTGTGTACATGTGTAACAATAATAATCAAAGAAAAAGAGGCTATAAATTTGAGAGTTAGGGGTGGGGTTATCAGAGAGATTCTAGAGGGAAGGAGGAAAAGGAAAGGAAAAGGTGATGTTATTAATTTTAATTGAAATGTATTAAAAATAATAAATTTGCTAAGCAATGGTGGTGCACGCCTTTCATTCCAGCACTCAGGAAGCTAAGGCAGATGGAACTCTTTAAGTTCAAGGCCAGCCTGGTCTACAGAGTAAGTTACAAAACAGCCAGGGATACACACACAAAACAAAGTCCTGTCTCAAAAAACTGAAATAAATAGAAAGATAGATAGATAGATAGATAGATAGATAGATAGATAGATAGATAGGCAGGCAGGCAGGCAGGCAGGCAGGCAGGCAGGCAGGCAGGCAGGCAGGCAGGCAGGCAGGCAGGCAGGCAGGCAGGCAGGCAGGCAGGCAGACAGACAGTAACCAGAAAAACAACAAAAAGTAAAACACTTGATGGGCATTGTAATCACCAAGATAAAAACAATAGTGCCCAAGACAGACCATATTCTGAGCCATAAGGACGAGGCCCAAATTTTTTTTAAGGAATCTCCAGCAACACAGCAAAGAAACAAATAATTTAATCACATTAATTTTATTTAATAAAACAATCACACACTGCATTCTCTGATCACAATGAAATTAAATAAAAAACCTATGAAAGACTCTATGAAAGTTTAAAGAGCCTTAAAACACAATTCTAAATAATACACGAGAAAAAGTAATTCAAACTACAGATTTATAAACATTTTAGTAGACTAAAATGAAAACAACTTCCTAAAGCTTGAAAAGTGGAATTAAAACTGTGCTTGAAGATTAGCTTGTATTGTCTAGACACCTTTACACAAATGAGCAAAGGTCTCAATTACTCCAGCTTCCACCCTAAAAAAAAAAAGGTGGAAAATGAGAACAAATTAACTCTATATAATCAGAAGTAGGAAAACTAAGATTAGAAACAACAAAAATGATATATAAAAGAAACAAAAATCAATGAAAGCACAGCATGACTTACTGTAAAGATAATTAAACCACACAGAGAAAAGAGAAAAAATAAAAATAAAGTATACTTTTAGATTCTCATATAAGTCTATGATCCACTGTTGTGAGAGTATAGAGACAACAGAATGGGGGAGACCTTGTCAGCTATCCTTAAACACAGAACAAGCAATCCAATCAACAAATGGGCAAATGAACTGAACAGACACTCTCAAAAGAAATAGTGAAAACAACCTATAAGTCCAGGAAAAATGTTCAACATCCTTAGCCAGTGGGAAAATGTAAATCAAAAACTACATTGAGATTCCTGCTGAGATTGCCTCTCACTCCTTGAAAATGTTAAAGAATACAACAACTGAAATGAAAATGCAACACTCAATGGGATCAATAGAAACAATCTATAGGGCTGGAGAGATGGCTCAGTGGTTAAGAGCACTGGCTGCTCTTCCAGAGGTCTTGAGTTCAATTCCCAGCACCCACATGGTGGCTAACAACCATCTGTAATAATATCTGGTGCCCTCTTCGGGCACATGGGCATACATGGAGGCAGAATGTCGTATACATAATAAAAAAATAAATCAAAAAAAGAAACAATCTATAAACTTTAAAACAAAACATTTGAGTAAGAAGAAATACGTATGAAAAGAAACAAAAACGCTTGTGGTATTTATGTAATACCAGAAAGAGAAACAATATAGAGATTATAGAATCTGAAAGAAACAGTGGTGGAGGATCTGGAGTTGTCTTAGAAGAGGGAACCTCAATTGAGAAATAGCTCTCTTAAGATCAGGATGTAGATAAGCCTGCAGAACATTTTTTAAATTAGTGATTGATGAGGAGGGCCCAGTCCATTGTGGATGGTGCCATCCCTGGGCTGGTGGTGCTGGGTGCCAAAGGAAGCAGGCTGAGCAAGCCAGTAAACAGCCTCTCCATGGCCTCTGCATCAATGCTTGCCTCCAGGTTTCCACCCAGTTTGAGTTCTGGCCTTTTCTTCCTTCAGGAGACTATGATTTAAGACATGTAAACCAAATCAACACTTTCCTCCCCAAGTTGCTTTAGTCATGGTGTTTCATCACAGCAATAAAAACACTAAGACATCTTCCCAAATAGTTCCACCAACTGGGGAGCAAGCATTCCAATGCATAAGCCTATCGTGGCCATTGTCATTCAAACCACCACAAACATGCTTTATGGGAATATTAATATTCCACACTCTGCCTTGTGTAAGTTTCAGAAAACCCAATGGCGCATACAAACATTCAGGACCTGTAGCTCTTGGTAATAAATATTTGCTAAAGGAACAGGGAGATGTCTAAGTAGGTAAAAGTACTTGTTTCGAAGGCTTGATAACCTGAGTTAGATGGAGCCCACACTGGACTTAAAATAAAAAAGGTCAGATGCAGTGGTACACATGTGTCGTATCAGCACTCCTACAGCAAAGTGGTTAACAGAGGCAGGAAAAATCATATGGATGATCATGAGCCTAAGCTTGGAGTCCCCAGCACAAGATCCTGCCTCAAAAGCAAGGTGGATTAACTCCCAAAGATTGTCTCCCGTTTTCACACATGCACCCTGCTTCACACAATACATTACATAAACTAGAAGATATGTATATATATTTTTAAATTCTAACTTTCCAAATCAGTGTTTGGTAAAGGATTTCACAGTACATTTAAGAACATCAACAACTGGACTTTTAGCACAGTCAATGCTAAGAAATTTGTGATCATTCAAAGGTCACTGAAGGGTAGCAAGTGTGACTACAAAACTGAACATACAAACAACTCGCTGCCACTTAAGAAGCACCTACTAGAACAATCGACAGGGGCACAGCACATCTGTTTTTTAAATTACTATTATTTTATTATCTTATTTTTATACGTATGGGTGTTTTGCTTGCATCTCTGCATGTCTAGAACCATAGAGGGCCAAAAGAGAGCATCAGATCCCATGTAATTAGAATTACAGATGGCAATTAACCATCACAAAGGTGCTGGGAATTGAACCCAGGTCTTCTGGAAGAGTACCTAGTACTCTTAACTGCTGATCCATCTCCCCAGCCCTGACACATCCGTTTAGTCTGTTTTTGTTGTTGTTTTCTCCTTCCCCCAGGACAGGGCATACTCTATTATAGAAAGGACTTAAAAATAATTGGCTGTATCATAACTTACTAATCATTTTTTATTCTTTTAGTTAAAAGAAAAGAAAAGAAATATCAACAGGCATTCTCAACTGTGAACTGTAATAATGACTAGCCTGCTAAGATTTGCCTATGGGTGCAACAGTGGCTTGAATGTTACAAGGATGTGGCAGTTTAAAATTGACACCCATAAGCTCATTGGGAGTAGCACTATTAGGAGGTATGACCTTATTGGAGAAAGTGTGTCAGTGTTGGAGCAGCCTTTGAGATCTCTTTTGCTCAAATTCACTCAAGTGTGACACTCAGACTATTTCCTGTTGTCTGTGAGTCAAGATGTAGGACTCTCAGCTCCTTCTCCAGCAGCATGTCTGGCTGCATGCCACCATGTTACACCATGATGATGGTGGACTAAACCTCTGAAACTGCAAGCCACCCAATTAAATGTTTTTCTTTATAAGAATTGCTATGGTCATGGTCTTTCTTCATACACAAAAAAAAGAAACCCTAATGAAGACAGAAACCCTAATAAATACATCATAACCCTGTATTTAAGGCCAACTCCACAGGAGGAAACACTTGTCTAATACTATAAACCTGGCCAAGAACCCATTCATGGCTGAGGATCTCACAGAACTCAAGGATAAATTTACTACCCTATTTATTATTTTGCTAAACGGACAAAGTATTAACATGCCCTCTAAAGACATATGTCTCTACCAGTGGATTAGTGTAACTCTTGGTCTTCATCAGATTAAGTTTCCTTGGGCAGTGGACAGAGAACACAGAAATTCAGAACTAGTGAAAACATAGAGAATAAGTGACTATGGAGTACTTAACCACAAACGGGACATCCACATCTCACCGCATCCTCAAGGCTCAGGGGATGAGAGGAGACAGAAAAACCCTAAGAGCCAGAGGTTGAGGGAAAGACCTGAGGGAAATGCTGTCCTCTGGACATAACAGGGCTGTTGCTCTCATGGACTCACAGCAGCTGTGGTTGCCTCCACAGACCTCGACAAGACCAGTTCAGTAAACATTCTAGCACGGAGTGGAGAGGGCTTCATGGACTCCTGTCCCTAACTGAGAAGCTCCAAACAGCTAATGGCTTCTGGAAGAGGGAGAACCAATTTTGTTAAGGGTTCTTTACATATATAGTTCCTGATAAGTTAACCATGCTACACTGGATGGCCCCACATCCAGAAGTATATAGATAGCACAAACTGAAGTCAGTGGGTTATTAATTTTTTTCAAGGTATACTAAAGTTTGGGCAGAAAGAAAGTGGAGTAGATCCGAGAGGAGTTAAGGCGAAGATTCAGGATGATTATTATCAAAATATACTAGATGACACTCCCAAAACATAAAAAAAAAGTTTTTTGAAGAAATAAAAACTATGTATTATCTTCAGGAAACACACTAAGCTACCAAAGATGCCCAAAAAACCCTAAGTATTGACAGATGAAAACCAACTATCAAGTAAATGGAAGCCATAAGCAAGCACATATATTCTTGTATCTGATATAGTGGACTTCAAACCAAGCTAGTCAGAAGATATAAGAAGGGCAACAATCCAACAAAAAAAAAAAATCTACCAAATGTAAACATTTACACAGCAAATATCAGAGACCCATATTCATAAAACAAAAAACAAAAGGAAGCATGCTAATTGACTATATAAAAAAACAAGTCCCACCCTAACCAAGAAGCTATTTGCAATTGATGCCTGCTGGCAAAAGAAAAATTAATTGTCTCCAATGGCGTGTCACTGGCTCTATCAATCACCTCCAGTGCAGGCCCTATGCCCAGGAGTAGATGGTCAACACAAAACTCCATGTTTTTAGGGGGAGGGCTTTTGCTTTGTTTTGGTTTGAGGGTGAGGTGGGATATCTTACTGGGTATCTGCTTTGATCCTTATTTTTGTGTTTTTTTTAAGCAGAGAGTCAAAACAAAGTTAGGTGAGAGGGAAGGTGAGTAGGATCTGGAAGAAATTTGGAGATGGAAAAATATAACCAAAATATATTTAATAAAAGCTGTACTTGCCTAAAAAATGAATAGCATTCCTTACTCAGGTTTTTTGACAGGTTATTTCTCATTCTAAACTAACTACATAGCTCTAAACTGGAGAAGATATCCTTAACGGTATCTTTCATTCAGTTATAACCTCAATTGCAAAAGCAAACTTTTTTCATTAGAGCCCCATTGGTGCCGTAATTCCCCAGTCCAAAACCCCATGGATGTTTCTTGTAAATGAAGTCTATCTTTGGACAAATAAAATGAAAAATAATAATAAAATAAAAACTAAGAGCCACCAACTCTGTAGCTACATCATTAAGTCTTCAAATTTTAATAATAAAATGCTTTCCTACTACTGTCTTTTGACTTTTTATTAAGTTATTTGTTATTTTATGTGCATGAGTATATCGTCTACATGCATGTCTGTATATCATGTATATCAGAAGCCGGAAGAGGGTGTCAGATGCTCTGAAATTTAAGTTCAGCAGCTGTGAGCCACCATGTGCTATGAGAACCAAACACAGGTTCTCTGGAGAAGACCCAGTGATCTTAACCACTGAGCCATTTCCCCAGCTCCTACTACTGTCTTTCTAATGCTACTTAATTAATTAGAATCTAAGATTAGTCCTATTTTTAACAAAAAAAATTAAAAATCAGTTTGCTCTATCTAGTACAATGAGCATCTCCCAACACACACACCAAACTAAGCAATATGTGTGTGCTGGGTAAATGTGCTGCTACTGAGCAACAGTCTAAACCCACATAGAATAGTTTAGTGTTTTGTTAGGTTTTATTTTGGTTTTTTGGCTGGTTGAATTTTTGTTTGTCTATTGTTTTGCTTTTTGTTTGATTACTTATTTACGTTGTTTGGTTTTTTTTTTTTTTTGAGACAAAGTTTCTCTGTATAGACTTGGCTGTCCTGAAATTCAGAGATATACCTGCCTCTGCCTCCTACTAGGATCAAAGGTGTGGGCCACCACTACCTTGCTTGAATATTTTAGTTTTAACAGAGTCAAAAGATCACAATTTATTATCTTAGCAACTAAGAAAAAGCTATGTGGCACAGGACAAGCTATTAAATCTCTCCAGATTTCAATGGCTAATTTTTAGAATGAACAGAAATTTCACATTTAACTGTACTAAAAGTGTCTATGTTTTCCTTAGTTTTCCAAATATTGACTTTATGTGGATTTCTCAATTTTTGGCATCATATATCTAACTTGCTAAATAAGGCTCAGATTCCAGATATTCTTAGACTAACTTAGAAATCTTTAAGCTAGCCACAATTAGTCATTTAAGGGTTTTTTTTTATTAATATGTAAGATATTATGTCTCTTTGTAGCATGCATTATATTGAAAGTATCAGAAATTATCCCATAAATCCCATCATTGAAATGCAATGTAATAAACACTAAACATGAAGTACAATCTACAGAGAAATATTTCCCAGTTAAGATGCATGTGCAGCCCAGCAGGCTAGTACATACCTGAAATCTAATTCTGGGTAAGCTAAAGCAGGAGGACTTAAAGTTAAAAGCCAGTCTAGAATGCAAAGCAAAATCTTACGAAAGAATGGAAAAAAAATAAGGGAGACAGAAATTCCATGCCTTTCCTTGAAAAGGAATCCAGTAATGATCATTAATTAATGATACAGCCATACCACTGACAAATTTGTAATTGACTTATTTTAATCTTAATTTTTCAAAAACAAAAATTTGCTCCAATAAATGTATATGTGTGCTTATTCTGCCACTTTAGTGCTCCTCCCTAGGAAATCCATATATTAGTATTAGTGACTTTTTAACAGACATTTAAGTGCCACCACTAGAGGCCACCAAATACTTCTTTTTTTTAAAAAAAAAAACCAACATATTTGTAAGTCATTCTAAGTACTTAAGTCAGCCCACCTTATTAGCAAATAACTATAAGCGTCAATATCAATAACTAAAAAGGTTGCATATGAATCTTCAAATAACAATACAAACCCCAACCAAAAAAAGCATATTTCACACAGTGAACAGGATGTCTGGACCAAAGAACTTTACCAGACAAATAGTAAAGGGGCAGTGGGGAGGGGGCTAAGAAGTATAGAAACATCACTAGGCAGATACCTCTGGAATTAGTGTATATGAACTAAAGTCCATAGTCTCTCTTAACCACCAGTGCCTCTTGTAAGCAAACAATGTCTATGTGTATATACACAAACACAGTATAACAGATATATAAATGGCCAGGATGCTTTCTTTCATATTACAAGGTATTTCACATATGCTTTTAGCACCTAAGTTGCCATCATCTACAGCAGTGATGCAGCCAAAATTCCAATTTGCAGAAGATCTGGTATCAGGCAGAAGATGTTAGCTCAAAAAAAAAAAAAAAAAAACAAACAAACAAAAAAACTTGTCTCTGCGTTCTTAAGAGAGCTGCTGAAATGGCATTCTGTATCCCTTTTTTGCTTCTGGTGCCCCCCTTCTCACTAAAGGTAGATGACAAAATACGGAAGGTACAAGCAGTATCCAGAGAATTTATAGGACCAAGAAAAACTTACAAAACAAAATAAGGCTTCATCTTATCTTATTAACCACCATATTGTATACAATATTTTTCAAGAGTTTTCAAAAATACCTGAGAAATATCATTGCCATGTTTTAGATGCTCTACTTTAAAAATCCTGACCTAACGTTTTAAAGGTCACAAAGATGTTTATACTTTGTTTTTAAAGTTATGCCTTTGGCTTTTACCCTGGGTCTATGACAGGTTTTAAATTGATTTCTCTATATAGTATAAAAATAGATCAAGATTAATTGTTCAGATGAACAATCAGTTGTACTAGTATTTATCTGAGCCATCTCTTCCGTAACCACATTATTCCTGGAAACTGTTGAGATCGATTTACACTGTCCCCAATCTATTAACACATGTCTATCCCTAAACCAGTACCACACCCCGCTGATTATGAAGCTTTACAATGTGTCTCGAAACAAGGGAAAATAAACAGCTGTTCTCTCCTTTACAAACTGTTTTGAAAGAAAATGACCCCCACAGGATCACAGGGAGTAGCATTGTGAAGAAAGAAGTGCAGCCTTGCTGGAGTGTGATCTTGTTGGAGGCAGTGTGCCACTGGGGCGGGCTTTGAGGTCTTAGAAGCTCAAGCAAGGCCTAGTGGATCTCAGTTTCTTCCTGCTGCCTGTGGAAACAAGGTGTAGAGCTCTCAGCTCCTTCTCCAGCAATATGCCTGCCTGCATGCCACCATGCTTCCTGCCATGATGACAATGGACTAAACCTCTGAACTGTAAGCCATCCCCAATTAAATTTTTTCCTTTATAGGAGTCGCCAGGGTCATGGTGTCTCTTCACAGCAATAGAAACCCTAAGGAAGAAAGCTATATACTATTTGAGGATTTATGTCTCCAATTCCTTATACTGTGTTTGACATTATCTTAGGTCTATACAAAAAAGTCCACATCATACATTTTTTAAAGTAACTGGTAAAACATGTAACATAAAACCAACTGCCTGAGCCGGGCGGCGGTGGCGCACGCCTTTAATCCCAGCACTCGGGAGGCAGAGGCAGGCGGATCTCTGTGAGTTCGAGACCAGCCTGGTCTACAAGAGCTAGTTCCAGGACAGGCTCCAAAGCTACAGAGAAATCCTATCTCGAAAAAACAAAAACAAAAACAAAAACAAAAACAAAAAAAAACCAACTGCCTGAGCCATTTTCACATTTATAGTTTAGTAGTGGTAGATACATCCACATTATCAGGCAAGCAATTTTCAGAACTCTTTTTCAATCTTGCTTAGATGAAAATCTCTGACCGCAAACAATTTACCTTTTTTGACCTTTTCCTACCTACTGAATACCTTCATTTTACTTTCTGTTTGTATAAATTTGGCTACTCTAAATGCTATCTGTAAATGAAAATATAGAGTATTTGTCTTTTAGTGGCTCACTTGTTTCCCACTGTATAATGTTTCCAAGGCCAACTGACACTTTTATCAATAATTCTTTCATTTTTGAAGCTGAACATATTCCACTGAATGTACTACTAAACACTCATTCGTCTGTCTGTCTCTGGCACTTAAGTTCCTTTCACTTTCGGCTATCGTGAACAACACTGCTATGGACATGTGAGTACAAATACCTGATTCCTTGCTTTAAGTTCTTTAAAATACACCTAGAAATGAAACTGCTGGGTCACAGAGTAATTTTACTTTACTGAAGAACTGCTAAGCCGTTTTCCACAGCATTAGCATTATCTTACATTCCCACCAACAGTGCACAAGGATTTCAATTCCCCCTAAGATGACACTTATTTTCTGTTGTTTTAATAGTAGCCATGGGGGCTTGAAAGGTGGCTCACCTGTTAAGCGTGCTCTCAAAGGATTCGAGTTCAGTTCCTAGCACAATCACATATAACTCCAGCTTCAGGAGATCTGACATCTCCAGCCTCCAAGGGCATCTGTTCTCATGTATACATAGCCACACAGGCTAATAATAATAACAATAATAATAATAACAAAAATAATATCAACAACTTAATAGTAGTCATGGCAATAACAACAACAACTTAATAGTAGTCATGGCCACAATCTACAATGGCTTTTATTTCATTTCCCTAATGATAGTGATGTCAGCTTCTTGTCCTAGACGTGTATCTATCTGTGGATCTTATGCTGTAGCTTCCCCTTCATAACAGTAGTGTTATAATCCGATGAATGGCTATTGGACATAGTAGAAAATAAACTACTTTCTACTGATGGATTTGTGTAATTTCTAATCTTCTACTATGTATGGCATACACATGTATACAATACAACAGTGTATTTAAGTAACTGTTGCAATCTGTTCAGAATAGCCCCCAGTTTATGCATCTTTTCCAATCCCATTTACTATGAGAAAACATTCTGGTTTAATTAGTTATTCTAATTTCAGTTTTAAAATTAGGGAAAGATGTTGTAAGTAAAATTAGGTAAGCGCTACCTTTGATTCAAGTTTTCAGTCTATCACCAGAACTCATTCACATTGAAAACCTATTACTAGTTAAACCAAAATATTAATTCACTCTCGCTGAGATATGTATCAGATACAATTAAGTTACAGGGAATGGTGATATGAAGAAAGCAATAGGCAAAAGCATGACTAGGAATCAAGTACTTTTTCCTTAACCTTTGCTTGGATTTCCTCCCTGGCTCTATTCTTTCTGGCTGTTGGCCAAATAAACTTCTTTATTAACCAATACAGTGGTATATTATTTGTGTTTTAATAAATAAAGCTTGCCTGAAGAACAAAGGGCAAAGCAGTCATACTAGTCAGTCTTACAGGATCCCTGTGACTTCAAGACCACCCTGGGCCACACAAGATTGAATCTGTCTAAAAGAGAAACAGAGCGCACACAAAGGTGATCCCAGCACTTGGTATCCCACGCCTTTAATCCCAGCACTAGGGAGGTGGAGACAAGGGTGAAATGGCTGGGCAGAGAGAGGAATATAAGGGGGAGGAGACAGGAACTCTATAATAGAGTGTGGAGTTTGAGGATTCGTGGAGACAGGATCTCACTCTTTTGGTCTGAAGATTTGGTAGAGGTAAAAGGTCTCTCTAGTGGTTGGCTGTTCTGCTTTTCTGATCTTCAGGCTGAACCCCAATATCTGTCTCTGGGTTTTTATTATTCGTGCTACAACCAATGGTAATAAAACATATTCACTGCATACAGGACATCCCACATCAGAAACCAAGTAAATAGAGCTAAAATTAAGAAAAATAATCTGCCCAGAAATTTAAGAGTTCCTGCAATTCTGCCTCAGATTCGATCATTTGCTAGGACAATTCACAGAACTCAAGAAAATATTTTAATTACATTTAATAGTTTATTATACAAGATATAACACAAAAACAGTATACCACAAAGAATAAATTAGTGACATTTAAAAATCAGGGGTGGATGGTAAACTGCTGACCTGTCTTTAATCCCTGGCATCCACATGGTGGAAAAAGAACTTATTCTTTCATGTTGTCCCTGGTCTACAAGAGCTAGTTCCAGGACAGGCTCTAAAGCCGCAGAGAAACCCTGTCTCGAAAAAAAAGAAAAAAAAAAAAAAAAAAAAAAACAAAAACAAAAAAAAATCATGTTGTCCTCTGCTCTCCCTATGTGCACAACCCTCTCCTCTGCCTCTTCTCTTCATTTGTCTTTTCATCTCTCTGTCTCTCTGTCTGTCTCCCCCCACATACAAACACACAGAGGCATGCATGGTAAATAAATAAATGCAATTTTAAAAAGAAAAATGAAATGCAGTTAAGCTGGTATATGGCTATAATTCCAGGATTCTTGGACAGTCAAGTAAGGAGGACTGTAAGTCCTAGACCAACTTGGGCTACATAGTTAAGTTTAAGGCCAGCCTAAACTGGATAACAGACTTGTCTTAATTAGTCAAATAATTAAAGTGATCAGGTAGAATAATAATAGAGAGAAGATGTTTAGAATCTGCAAAAACACAATAGCAAAGAAAAACTGTTCATTAAATTTATTCTCTTTTCCAAAGCACACATCTAGGTTTTAGCTGTTATCCTTTACTATAGCTAATGGTATATGACTGATATCTGAATAATAGCATATAAGTTCAAGTGATATACACATTGCCTTCAAGTATATCCCTAAACTCACTTTTATTATCTTCCATGCATTCTCTTAGATTTCCACCAGATGAACTGTTGATTTCCAAAATACCCTCGGACTTCATTTTGAAGATGAAAAAGTGTGCTCCTACTTACCCCATTTATTATCCTTAATGTATGTAAAAAGAAAAAATAGCCATGACAAGCCATTACAACTTTCAGATTTTACCTTTAGGTCAGATTCAATGAAAGAGCACAGAAAGGAACGGGGCCTGTACAAGTGCAGAAGGGCCTACAAAGATGAGGTGATGGGCACGTCAGAATGAGAAGGCTGATGGCTAACAACATAAATTTATAGTGGGCTAGGCCTATGTAGTTCTGCATCTTTCTATTCTAAGGCTTCAAAGCATAAGGTTTAGCTGTATCCAACATGGCAACAAAGCTTTGTCTAAAGCAGATTCTGAGAGCAGTACTGAAATGGCTGACAAGAGAAAAAATATCCTCTATCATAAATGATTAACAGTGCTCCTTAAGTAGAACTACATAACTGAAATTCTAGCACGGAGTAAGTAAACGACTTAGCATGTGAAAGGTTGATCACAAAGACGGGCTGCATTCTCTTCTTCAGAGATAGTTACAGAAAGAATTAACTACTTAGATGTGCCTCCTAGACATCATTAGACTCCCTATGTGTGCTTTCATTACTTCAAAGGAAAAAAACGGAGTGAAAAACAAAACTGTGACTACCACTACTACTTTCTATCCAGATATATACAATTGTTTTGCTTTAAATATAACTTTTAAAATTCTTTTTAAGGCCAGTTCCTATAGCCATACTGATGAATTTCTTGCATATCACCATAGAACCTCCACCTGACGATAGATGAAGAAAATGACAGAGCCCCACATTGGAGCACCGGACTGAGCTCCCAAGGTCCTGATGAGGAGCAGAAGGAGAGAGAACATGAGAAAGAAAGTCAGGACCGTGAGCGAACCTCCAGCTGGCGACAGATGGGGAAGGTGACTGAGCCCCACATTGGAGCACTGGACTGAGCTCCCAAGGTCCCGATGAGGAGCAGAAGGAGCGAGAACATGAGGGAGAAAGTCAGGAACGAGAGGGGTGCGTTCACTCATGGAGACGGTGGGACAGAACTAATGGGAGATCACCAACTCCAGTTGGAATGGGACTGATGGATCATGCGACCAAACCCGTCTCTCTGAATGTGGCCAACAGCGGGGGCTGACTGAGAAGCAAAGGACAATGGCTCTGGGCTCTGATTCTTCTGCATGGACGGGCTCTGTGGGAGCCTTCTCAGCTTGGTCGATCACCTTCCTGGACCTGGGGGGAGTTGGGAGGACCTTGGTCTTAGCATAGAGTGGGGAACCCTGATGGCTCCTTGGCCTTGAGAGGGAGGTAGGGGAGGTATGGGTGGAGGGGAGGGGAGGGAAGGGGAAGAAGGAGGGGAGGGAAGGGGGGGGAGGGGGGGGGGGGAGGGGGGAGGAGGAGGGAAGGAGATGGAAATTTTTAAATATAAAAAAAATAAACCATGAGGAAAAAAACAAAAGAAAAAAAATAAAATTCTTTTTATAGTCCTTACTATGTTGTAAAGCCATGTCTTCTCATTGTACACCAAAATTCCTATGTCTGTACCCTGACTGTAACAGGATCAAGTATCCTTCCACACGTATTCACATCGAAAACTCTATCGCACGAATTCACATCGAAAACTCTATCGCCTTTAATATTACATTTATCACCTAGCGTCCACCCTTAACACACATGGTTTAGATGAAACTAGACTATATTTTGTAATTTTTTAAAGTTGTTTCATGTATTTCCAAACCTCTTTGTTGGTCATACTATCCACATATTTTTATTCTAAATAATAATTTGCACAGCTAGCTCTTTATAACTACATGCAAAAACTTATATATGTTCACCTACTACACTATATCTTCTTTGATAAAAAAATCATAACTCCAAACCTTAGTTAACTCTAATTCTAGTAAGCTCTAATTCTCCTGTCCTGAATATTTCTTCAAAATAAGGACAGAAAAGAAAAAATTGCTTATATTCTTTCTTCACTCGGTTCCCTGCCCAACAACATTTAATATGCACATATTTGGATGGCATTTTATAACTTGCTCCTCTGCCCTCAAGGAGAATCACACACTGGTCTACCTCTCCTATGTTATATCTTCAGAATACTGAAAATGGATTTTACTTCTCTTTTCTCCAAAGCAAACTTACATAACACCAAATTCATATTAGACAATCAAATCACTGGTAAATAATTTAAATAATTGAATTAATTTCTTTAAAAGTTCAAATTTAGAAAATTTGAATGCTTACTTTTCAAACCACAATTTTTTAAAAAAAAACATTTTAATCCTCAAAGAGAATGAGATACACTACAAATGCCTCACTAAAGGCTTTCTGTGACTATTACCATGAATTTTCTGAATAACAGCATAAAAGATAAACTTCAGAGACAAGGCATCTTTAAAAGGAGCTAGTGCCAAAACAATGCTATTTTCCTGATGTGCAAGACCTAGCCAATAAAAATATTTGTTGCTATAATTCTACATAGATTGTTAGCCATAGAATACCCCTAAAAAACAATTCTCTAATGTTCTTTGAAATACAGTTACTAAAATTAACTTTGAACTTTATTTATACGACTGTCTGTGGCTTTGTGCATAGCTAAAAAGCACGAGAAAAGACAAAAATATCCCAGAACTGGAAAAGCAGTTATTATGTTTGGTTTAGTTTATTTTCATATTTTTATTTTTAAATCTATCCAAATTAAAGCTCATCATCGACAAACAAAAGCAGACAAATTCTTTATGTAAAAATGGAAAGAATAAATTCAGCATCCTTTATTTATTAGTGAGAAAATGTGTAAAATCCTTCTCTACAGATTACAAAGTTTATTATTCAGGTTAAACATCTAGCCCTTCACTTGGAATTTAAGTGCACCATGTGTGTTGCCTGAGAAGTATAGGTAGCAAGAAAAAACAATTTAAATATATGTTTTCTGATCCCATATCTGCCTCAAATAAGGTAAGCTGGTCTCTATTCAACAGCACAAGCTATATTTTGGATATAATCTGGCTTCCCCGCAAGGATTTACTACTAACAAGAACGGGTCTGGAAGGGAGTGGTAAAATTTTTAAGAAGTAGAAGAGAACAATCTTTATGAAGGTCACTGGACCCCTCATAGGACCCTTGGCAGTTCTTATGGGAGAGTGGTTATAAAAACAGAGGGCCTGGTATCACTCACTCTGCACCTATGGCTTCCTCCTGCACAGGCTCCACCATTGCACCCCACACTACAGAGACAGCTACTCTGTTTGGACATTCAATTTTCAAAGTCATTGGCTAAATAAACCTCTTTTTCATCTTGAGCAGTTATCTTTCAGATTCTATTTTTCCACTAGAACACAAATACTACCACAGTTTTAAAATGTCACTTCTAACTAGGTAGTGGTAGCACATGCCTATAATCAATCCCAGCACTAGGAAGGCAGAGGCAGGCAGATTTCTGTGAGTTCAAGAACATCCTGGTCTACAGAGCAAGTTCTAGGCCAGTCAGGGCTGCCATGCAGAGAAACCCTGTATGAAAAAAAATTTTTAAAAAGTCACATCCAGAACACTGTATCTTGACTGAAACTAATAAATAAAAGACTGAAATTGGATACTAGCTTTGCTGCATCCTACCTGTTAGACTTCACTGAAATTATGAAAACTACCTAAGCCTCAGTTTACTTATTTGTAAAATAATACACTACCACCAATCATCTAGTTTTTATGACTTCCTCCAATTATTTATAACTATTAGTTATTAACCTTAATGTTACATGCTCAAAGTCATTCTACCTTAGAAATGGTATGAAGTGCTTTTCATGTGTATCATCAGTAAAGAGACTATCATAACAAACTTCTTAGAAATTGAGACAGATCACTTTTGACATCTTTCTTTTTGCTACTATTAGAGTTACAATCACACAATATATCAGTTAATACAAGTCATGCTGTTCAGATATGGAATAATATACCTAGCTTATGCAAGATAGCATAAGGCAATAACAGTTTAAAACTTACATCAAAAATTAGCAATAATTTATTCAGTTTTTTAAATGAGTTTCAATATTTAAAGTGAAATTTACTTTGTAATTGACAAAAGTACAGGCACTAACAAATCGAAGTTGGAAAATTTCAAAAATGGGACTGATGGAACAGGCAACCAAACCGGACTCTCTGAATGTGGCTGACGGTGGAGGAGGACTGAGAAACCTAGGACAACGACGATGGGCTTGGACTCTTCAGCATGGACGGGCTCACTGTGAGCCTTACCCTTCATCTGGCAATGGATGAAGATAAGAGACACAGGCCCATATTGGAGCACAGGACTGAGCTCCCAAGGCCCAGATGAAGAGCAGAAAGAGGGAGAACATGCGCAAGAAAGTCAGGACCACGAGGGTTGCATCCACCCATGGAGACAGTGTGACTGATCTAATGGGAGCTCACCAAGGCCAGCTGGACTGGGACTGAATGAGCATGTGATCAAGCCGGACTCTCTGAACATAGCTGACAATGGGGGCTGACTGAGAAGCTAATAATAATGACACCGGATCTTGATTCTACTGCATGTACTGGCTTATTGGGAGCCTAGTCTGTTTGGATGCACACCTTCCTAGACCTGGATGGAGGGGGGAGGGTCTTGGACTTCCCACAGGGCATGGCACCCTGACTTCTCTTAGGACTGGAGAGGGAGGGGGAGGGGCAGTGGGAGAGTGGGAGGGAAATGGGAGGATGGGAGGAGGTGGAAATTTTTAATAAATAAATAAACAAATAGTCACCAAAAAAAAAAAAAAACTGTGGGTAAAAGTGCTTGTCACGTAAGCCAGAAGACTGGGTTTGATCCCTAGAAACTAGATAAAAAGCCAGATGCCAAGGCACTCCTTTACAATCACAGCACATGACTGTGAGACTGTAGCTGAGACAGGAAAATTGGCAAGAAGCTGAAGAGCCAATACGCCTGGAGTATGCATCGCAGCAGCTACATGAAGCAAGACCCCACCTCTAAATCAAAGTAGAAGGAGAGCACTGACTCCTGAAAAGCTGCCTTCTGACCTCCACACAAGCACTGAGGCATGCACATGTAATATGTTAAATATTTCTAAAGTATTAACTAGTTTCCAAAGTTTTGAAATGCTATGCCAAGAGATCACATATAAAACTAAGCTTTGTTTACCTATGGTACCACCATTCCACTTACAGAAAATTCGATCAAGAACCCAAAATTTGCCCTTTCAGTTACTAAAAGGAATGTTGAAACAGTTTTAAAACATTTATAGCAGAAAAGCCTGGTTATTCAAACAGTAAGACCGATTATTGGCTCGTGGAGGCATGTGGGAGAGGAGAGACAAAAATGCAAGCAGCTTTCCAAAAAGTCACTTTCCTTGGATCCTCACATTCCTTCCCATTTTCAAAGCCAAAATTTCAGATTCACCTTTTCTATCTATCTTTATATTAGCCTGGATTATAAGAAGTAAAACTAAGCACTCAGTGAAGTTGAGAGTCATCTGCTAGGATACAAAAACTTAAAATTTTCAACATGTTTTACTCCTAATGGATATTGTTGAACTATGTTAATAAGAAAAGAAACAGCCAGGCGGTGGTGGCGCACGCATTTAATCCCAGCACTCAGGAAGCAGAGGCAGGCGGGTCTCTGTGAGTTCGAGGCCAGCCTGGTCTACAAGAGCTAGTTCCAGGACAGGCTCTAAAAAAGCTGCAGAGAAAACCTGTCTTGAAAAACCAAAAAAAAAAAAAAAGAAAGAAAGAAAGAAACAATACAGGGTCTAGAGATATACTCAAAGCATTGGCTAATCTTGCAAAAGACTTAAACTTGATTCCCAGCACCCAGATGGTGGCTCATGATTGTCTGTAATCCAACTTTATTAAAGAATTGGAGAAATTCTTCTGCTTCTGGATATATTAAAGATCATTAATCTGTAATGCTTGAAAGAACTTTAAATGGGGAAAAAGAATAGCATAAAACATTCCATAATTCATATAATCAATTATTTATAATAACAGTAAACAATAAAATTATTAAATAGGAAAA
This sequence comes from Arvicola amphibius, assembly GCF_903992535.2. Taxonomy (NCBI): domain Eukaryota; kingdom Metazoa; phylum Chordata; class Mammalia; order Rodentia; family Cricetidae; genus Arvicola; species Arvicola amphibius. The sequence continues at coordinate 112,188,645 of NC_052047.1, forward strand.
GTACTATAATATAAGCTAAAATGTAGCAATTTTTTTAAAAAGAGGACATAAGGATAAAGGCATGCCTGCATGCCACCAACTTACCAATTCAATTCCCTGTGGGAAAGGCGTATCATCCCAGTCCTGCTGTGGGAATCTCTGAATTATTTTCCCCAAACATCCTCCTGGCCCTGATGATAAAATCAAAATAAATCACTTATAAGACAGTAGAAAATCCTGAATGACTACTCATTATACTACTATTTATTTCCAAAAAAAAAAAAGATTTGAACAGATAGAGTAAACATTTCTTAAGTCTTAAGAAACAAAGACACCCCTTTTGCCTGGGCTGCGTCCCTGGGCTGCCTGGAATCCCTGATCCTGTGCCCTGACATTCCATCTGAACTGGTGAGTGAATGCGGACCCTGGGGCAACCTGCCCTGGAAGAGAGCACAGACCCCCCTACCCCCACTTCCCTCTGCAGGCTTGTGTCGGTTTCTCGCGTCCCTGTGTCTCCCAAGCTTTCCCTAGTGTTCTCAGGTGTCCTGCTCCTGTTCTAAGGCCATCCACCCAGAGGAGTCAGACTCTGGCCTCCAGGCAGGTCTGAGGATTCTTGCAAGGGAGTGCGGGCTTCTTCAGATTGTGACGCAAGGAATAGGTCCTCCTCTGGCACTGGGGAGATCCAACCAGTTTCAGTCACAGCAAAGATTGGTCTAGGACGCCAAACACCTCCGGGCTCCTTTTGAAGGAAGAGATGGGCAGGCGCCAATGCAGGAGCTCCTCCAACAACATGAAAGGCAACATGACATCACCACAAGCCAGACATCCCGAAACAACAAGAATTGAACACCCTACCCCAGAAGATATAGAAGAATCCGACCTTAAACAGTACTTTATGAAAATAATAGAGGACCTTAAACAGGAGGTAAAAAACTGCCATAAAGAAATGGAGATGACAAACAAAAAGGTAGACGAAATAAATAAATCTCTCAAAGATACCCAAGAAAAACAAGAAAAACAAGAAAAACAAGAAAAAGCAATCAAACAGGTAAGGGAAACAGTACAAGACCTGATAAATGAAATGGAGGTATTGAAGAAAACACAATCTGAGGGACGACTGGAAATGGAAACTCTGAGTAAACGAACAGAAACTTCAGAGACAAGTATTTCCAACCGAATACAAGAGATGGAAGAAAGAATCTCAGACTCTGAAGATACTATAGAGGAAATAAACTCACAGATTAAAGAACTAAACAAATCTAACAAATTCTTAACACAAAACATTCAGGAAATCTGGGACACACTGGACTGAACTCCCAAGGTCCTGATGAGGAGCAGAAGGAGCGAGAACATGAGGGAGAAAGTCAGGAACGTGAGGGGTGCGTTTACTCATGGAGACGGTGGGACAGAACTAAAGGGAGATCACCAACTCCAGTTGGAATGGGACTGATGGATCATGCGACCAAACCCGTCTCTCTGAATGTGGCCAACAGCGGGGGGTGACTGAGAAGCAAAGGACATTGGCGCTGGGCTCTGATTCTTCTGCATGGACGGGCTCTGTGGGAGCCTTCTCAGCTTGGTCGATCACCTTCCTGGACCTGGGGGGAGTTGGGAGGACCTTGGACTTAGCATAGAGTGGGGAACCCTGATGGCTCCTTGGCCTTGAGAGGGAGGGAGGGGAGGTATGGGTGGAGGGAAGGGGAGGGAAGGGGGAGAAGGAGGGGCGGGAAGGGGAAGGAGGAGCGGAGGGAGGGGGAGGAGGAGGGAAGGAGATGGAAATTTTTAAATATAAAAAAAAATAAACCATGAGAAAGAAAAAAAAAAAGACCAAACCTAAGAATAATTGGGGTAGAAGAAGGAGAAGAATTACAACTCAAAGGCCCAGAAAACATATTCAACAAAATTATAGAAGAAAACTTCCCCAACCTAAAGAAGGATGTTCCTATGAAGGTACAAGAAGCCCACAGAACACCAAATAGACTGGATCAAAAGAAAGCATCCCCACGCCATATAATAATCAAAACACAAAACATACAGAATAAAGAACAGATATTAAGAGCTGCAAAGGAAAAAGGTCAAGTAACATATAAAGGGAAATCTATCAGAATTACACCTGATTTATCAATGGAAACCATGAAAGCCAGAAGAGCTTGGATAGATGTGCTACAGACACTAAGGGAACATGGATGCAAGCCTAGACTATTATACCCAGCAAAGCTTGCATTCACCATTGATGGAGAAAACAAGATATTCCAGGACAAAAACAGATTTAAACACTACGCAGCCACAAATCCAGCCTTGCAGAAAGTAATAGAAGGAAAATCACAAACCAAGGAGTCCAACAACGCCCACAATAACGCAGGCATCTAGCGACCCTCCACCAGCACAACTAGAAGAAGGGAAACACACAAACTCTACTACTAAAAATGACTGAAGTTAACAACCATTGGTCATTAATATCACTTAATATCAATGGACTCAATTCACCTATAAAAAGGCACAGGCTAAGAGACTGGATACGAAAACAGAATCCAACATTTTGCTGTTTACAAGAAACACACCTCAACCACAAAGACAGACACCTACTCAGAGTAAAGGATTGGGAAAAGGTTCATCAAGCAAATGGCCCTAAGAAACAAGCAGGTGTGGCCATACTAATTTCCAACAAAGTTGACTTCAAACTAAAATCAATCAGAAGAGATGGAAAGGGACACTTTATACTCATAACAGGAAAAATCCATCAGAATGAAGTCTCAATCCTGAATATCTATGCCCCTAATATAAAAGCTCCCACTTATGTAAAAGAAACACTTCTAGAACTCAAGGCAGCCATCAAACCACACACACTAATAGTTGGAGACTTCAACACTCCTCTCTCACCAATGGACAGGTCAATCAGACAGAAACCTAACAGAGAATTGAAAGACTTAATGGAGGTAATGAACCAAATGGACTTAACAGACATCTATAGAACATTCCACCCAAATAGGAAAGAATATACCTTCTTCTCTGCGGCTCATGGAACCTTTTCGAAAATTGACCATATACTTGGTAACAAAGCAAACTTCCACAATTACAAAAAAATATTAGTAACCACCTGTGTCTTATCGGATCACCATGGATTAAAATTAGAATTCAACAACAATGCTACCCCCAGAAAGCCCACAAACTCATGGAAACTGAACAGTCAACTACTGACCCACACCTGGGTCAAGGAAGAAATAAAGAAAGAAATTAAAGTCTTTCTTGAATTTAATGAAAACAAAGACACAACATACTCAAACCTATGGGACACAATGAAAGCAGTGCTAAGAGGAAAGTTCATAGCACTAAGTGCCCACTTAAAGAAAACGGAGAAAGCGCTCATTGGTGACTTAACAGCACACCTGAAAGCTCTGGAAAAAAAAGAAGCAGACTCACCTAGGAGAAGTAGAAGACTGGAAATAATCAAATTGAGGGCAGAAATCAACAAAATAGAAACACAGAAAACAATCCAAAGAATCAATGAAACAAGAAGCTGGTTCTTGGAGAAAATCAACAAGATTGACAAACCCTTAGCCAAACTAATCAAACGGCAGAGGGAGAACACGCAAATTAATAAGATCAGAAATGAAAAGGGGGACATAACCACAGACACAGAGGAAATTCAGAAAATCATTAGATCTTACTACAAAAGCCTGTATGCCACAAAATTGGAAAATGTAAAAGAAATGGACAGTTTTTTAGATAAATACCATATACCAAAGTTAAACCAGGACCAGGTAAATGCTCTAAATCGTCCTGTTAGTCACGAAGAATTAGAAACTGTTATCAGAAACCTCCCTACCAAAAAGAGCCCAGGACCAGAGGGTTTCAATGTGGAGTTCTACCAGAACTTCCAAGAAGACCTAATACCTATACTCCTTAAGGTATTTCATAATATAGAAACACAAGAGTCACTGCCAAATTCCTTCTATGAAGCTACAGTTACCCTGATACCTAAACCACACAAAGACTCAACCAAGAAAGAGAATTACAGGCCAATCTCACTCATGAACATTGACGCAAAAATTCTCAATAAAATACTGGCAAACCGAATCCAAGAACACATTAGAAAAATTATCCATTACGATCAAGTAGGCTTCATCCCAGAGATGCAGGGCTGGTTCAACATACGAAAATCTATCAATGTAATCCATCATATAAATAAACTGAAGGAAAAAAACCATATGGTCATCTCATTAGATGCTGAAAAGGCATTTGACAAAATTCAGCACCCTTTTATGATAAAGGTCTTGGAGAGATTAGGGATACAAGGGTCATTCCTAAATATAATAAAAGCTATTTACAGCAAGCCGACAGCTAGCATCAAATTAAACGGAGAGAAACTCAAGGCTATCCCACTAAATTCAGGAACACGACAAGGCTGTCCACTCTCTCCTTATCTCTTCAATATAGTGCTTGAAGTTCTAGCAATAGCAATAAGACAACATAAGGGAATCAAGGGGATTCGATTTGGAAAGGAAGAAGTTAAACTTTCATTATTTGCAGATGATATGATAGTATACATAAGCGACCCCAAAAACTCCACCAAAGAACTCCTACAGCTGATAAACTCCTTCAGTAACGTGGCAGGTTACAAGATCAACTCCAAAAAATCAGTCGCCCTCCTATACACAAAGGATAAGGAAGCAGAGAGGGAAATCAGAGAAGTATCACCTTTCACAATAGCCACAAATAGCATAAGATATCTGGGAGTATCTCTAACCAAGGAAGTGAAGGATTTATTTGACAAGAACTTTAAGTCTTTGAAGAAAGAAATTGAAGAGGATACCAGAAAATGGAAGGATCTCCCCTGCTCGTGGATTGGGAGGATCAACATAGTAAAAATGGCAATTCTAGCAAAAGCAATCTATAGATTCAATGCAATCCCAATCAAGGTCCCATTAAAATTCTTCACAGAGATTGAGAGGACAATAATCAACTTTATATGGAAAAAAAAGAAACCCAGGATAGCCAAAAAAATCTTATACAATAAAGGTTCTTCTGGAGGCATTACCATCCCTGACTTCAAACTCTATTACAAAGCTACAGTATTGAAAACAGCTTGGTATTGGCATAAAAACAGAGAAGTTGACCAATGGAATCGTATAGAAGACCCGGATCTTAAACCACAAACCTACGAACACCTGATTTTTGATAAAGGAGCCAAAAGTACACAATGGAAGAAAGAGGGCATCTTCAACAAATGGTGCTGGCATAACTGGATGTCAACCTGTAGAAGAATGAAAGTAGATCCATATCTATCACCATGCACAAAACTCAAGTCCAAATGGATTAAAGACCTCAATATTAATATCAATATCAATATCAATATTAATTTGAACACATTGAGCTTGATAGAGGAGAAAGTGGGAAGTACTCTACAACAAATGGGCACAGGGAACCGTTTCCTACGCATAACCCCAGCTGCACAGACCTTAAGGGCAACATTTAATAAATGGGACCTCCTGAAGTTGAGCAGCTTCTGTAAAGCAAAGGACATTGTCACTAAGACACAAAGGCAGCCTACTGACTGGGAAAAGATCTTCACCAACCCTGCAACTGACAAAGGTCTGATCTCTAAAATATATAAGGAACTCAAGAGACTAGACGGTAAAATGCCAATTAACCCAATTAAAAAATGGGGCGCTGAACTGAACAGAGAATTCTCAACAGAAGAAGTTCGAATGGCCAAAAGACACTTAAGGTCATGCTCAACCTCCCTAGCTATCAGGGAAATGCAAATCAAAACAACTTTGAGATATCATCTTACACCTGTCAGATTGGCTAAAATCCAAAACACCAATAATAACCTTTGCTGGAGAGGATGTGGGGTAAGGGGTACACTCATCCATTGCTGGTGGGAATGCAAACTTGTGCAACCACTTTGGAAAGCAGTGTGGAGGTTTCTCAGGAAATTCGGGATCAACCTACCCCAGGACCCAGCAATTCCACTATTGGGAATCTACCCAAGAGATGCCCAATCATACAACAAAAGCATATGCTCATCTATGTTCATAGCAGCATTATTTGTAATAGCCAGATCCTGGAAACAACCTAGATGCCCTTCAGTGGAAGAATGGATGAAGAAACTGTGGAATATATACATGCTAGAATACTACTCAGCGGTAAAAAACAATGACATCTTGAATTTTGCATGCAAATGGATGGAAATAGAAAACACTATTCTGAGTGAGGTAACCCAGACCCAAAAAGATGAATATGGGATGTACTCACTCATAATCGGTTTCTAACCATAATTAAAGGACATCGAGCCTGTAAATTTGGGATCCTTGAGAAGATAGTAAGAAGGTGAACTCCCAAAAAAAGATATAGTAATCCTCCTGGATATTGGAAGTAGACACGATCGCCAGGCAAAATTGGGAACTTGAGGGTTGGGCAAGACTGGGCCAAGGGAAGATGGGGAGAGAAAAGTGTGAAGGGGAGAACGGGGGGAGCTCGGAGGAATGGGGTGCTTGGGATATAGGAAGGGTGGATATGGGAGCAGAGAAGCATATATCTTAATTTAAGGAGCTACCTGAGGGTTGTCAAGAGACTTGACCCTAGAGTGGTTCCCAGGTTTCCAGGGAGACGCCCCCAGTTAGTTCCTTGGGCAGCTGAGGAGAGGGAGCCTGAAAAGGCCAGTTCCTATAGCCATACTGATGAATTTCTTGCATATCACCATAGAACCTCCACCTGACGATAGATGAAGAAAATGACAGAGCCCCACATTGGAGCACCGGACTGAGCTCCCAAGGTCCTGATGAGGAGCAGAAGGAGAGAGAACATGAGAAAGAAAGTCAGGACCGTGAGCGAACCTCCAGCTGGCGACAGATGGGGAAGGTGACTGAGCCCTACATTGGAGCACTGGACTGAGCTCCCAAGGTCCTGATGAGGAGCAGAAGGAGCGAGAACATGAGGGAGAAAGTCAGGAACGAGAGGGGTGCGTTCACTCATGGAGACGGTGGGACAGAACTAATGGGAGATCACCAACTCCAGTTGGAATGGGACTGATGGATCATGCGACCAAGCCCGTCTCTCTGAATGTGGCCAACAGCGGGGCTGACTGAGAAGCAAAGGACAATGGCTCTGGGCTCTGATTCTTCTGCATGGACGGGCTCTGTGGGAGCCTTCTCAGCTTGGTCGATCACCTTCCTGGACCTGGGGGGAGTTGGGAGGACCTTGGTCTTAGCATAGAGTGGGGAACCCTGATGGCTCCTTGGCCTTGAGAGGGAGGGAGGGGAGGTATGGGTGGAGGGGTGGGGAGGGAAGGGGGAGAAGGAGGGGAGGGAAGGGGGAGGAGGAGGGGAGGGAGGGGGAGGAGGAGGGAAGGAGATGGAAATTTTTAAATATAAAAAAAAAATAAACCATGAGGAAAAAAAAAAAACAAAGACACGTACTTCTAAATATAATGCTGAAATAGCAGATAGTTCCTACCCTAGCAGGAACTGACAGAGATTCACCAACACAGGAAAAGTTAAGAAAAGTTGAGAGGCCCCGAAATCTAGGCATTTACCACATCACGGCAGTGACAGCCATCCATATCCCAATAAAGAAAGTAATTTTAACTGGCAAGTGAAATTGTTAAAACCAAATCTCAAGTATAGGTTATAAGTACTGTTATGTGTTCATTTTTAAGGCTAGCCTGAGACCTTACCATCATTTAGGCAGAGTTCTCAGTATCAGTACTACTGATATCTTGGGCTAGGTAATTCTTAAAAGTGTTAGGTGTTAAGTGAGGGGAATGCTACCTTGAGCACTTGTGGTATGTTTGTCAGGATCCTCAGTGTCAACTCATTGGAACACAACACTTACCATCTCCTTAGGGAAATTATTATAACCAAGAATGGAATGTTTCCAAACACTGTCAAACATCCCAGGACTAAAAAATCACAGATCTATACTATAGATCAGGTGTTATAAAACTAGCCTGTGACATCAAAGAATGGATCAATTTAAAACTGAACTTCAAAAATATAATCTGTAAGGAAAATGGAGATATAAAATATATGCTAGATCTAAGTTGCTTTTTACATTCTCTCCCCCAGCTCCTGAATGATTGAATAGGTTACCTCTCACATGCTAGTCAAGTACTATCCCACTAAGCCATATCCCTAAACCCTGCTTTTTGCTATAGCTCTGGATCAATACCCAAGATTGAAGAGCCAATTAATTAAGTGGTTAATTAATACTAGTTTGCTTTAATTATGTCCAATTTGAAAGAGAAAAGTTCCTTCTTGGTAGAGTGTGACTTTCAAAATCTCTCCAGAAGCAACAAACTATTTACTGATTTCACAATATATAGTGTTTCAATAACATGATGGCTTAGTTTGAAATGTTGACACATTTATAAATGCACATAAAAATGTAATTTATGAGTGGTAAGACTTCTTATTTGAAGACAGAAATTTGGTTAGGAAGTATAAATCAAAATGGAAAAATGATCTTTTATTCTAAACAAAATGTACAAAGAAGCCAGGTGTAGTAGTAACTGCCTATAATCACAGCATGTCTGAAGCTGAGGCAGGAGGATTACAAGTTCAGGGTCAACCAGAGCTACACAAAGAAACTTACCCCTCCACACAAAAAGAAAGCAATAAAGTTTTGGTTTTCAAATAACAAATAGGTAAATTGCTGTTACTGACACTTTGAGGAATTTAATGAGGCACCTATAAAAGCTAAACAAATATTTTTGATTTGTTTGATTTTGTGGGTTATTTTGAATATTTAAACTGACTTCCCAAGTTTATATTTAAGTTGTAATAACCACCATATGGAGCGCTGATTGTGTTGGAAAATCTGAGACTGATGGAGGAGTCTCATTGGCTAATAAACAAACTGCCTTGGCCAGCCCTTAGGTGGGTGGAGTAGACAGAACAGGAAGAAGGAAGTGAGGTAGATGGCTCAGTCAGATGCCACGCCTCTCCTAAGTGAGATAAATCGCCATGCCTCTGCTCTCTGAGACAGACTGCATTGCCTCTCCTCAGGGAGACAGATGCGATGAAGCCAGCTGCCAGGTCAGACATGCTGAATCTTTCCTGGTAAGACACCACTCGTGGTGTTACACAGATTATTCAATATGGGTTAGTCAAGATGTGAGTAAGAGGCTGAAACTAATGGACCAGGCAGTGTTTAAAAGAATACAGTTTGTGTGTTGTTATTTCGGAGCATAAGCTAGCTGGTGGCCAGGAGCCGAGCGGGATGAAAAGCAGGCTGCCCGCAGCTCCTCACTACATGAGACGACATTTTTCATAAAGAAGAGAAGACTGACAGATTTCTATTTTATATCCACAAAAGAGTGGGTCATGTCAGTTAAAGTAAATGCAGAAGTACCTCCTACTTGGACTACCTATTAAATGATTCAAGGATGACAAGAAAGAGAAAGGCAGAAAATCCTCAACAGAAAACTAACCACTCAGTGAAATAGTGCTTAGCAGACAAATACTGTACCCAGATAAAATGGAAAAGAGAGGAAGCTGACATTTATCCAGGCCTTTGTATTTTCCTTTCCAGCTCCTACTCTCCCACCCTATCAAAAAATTCAAAACAAAAAAAACAAAACAAAAAAAAAAAAAAAGCTGGGCGGTGGTGGCGCACGCCTTTAATCCCAGCACTCGGGAGGCAGAGGCAGGCGAATCTCTGTGAGTTCGAGACCAGCCTGGTCTACAAGAGCTAGTTCCAGGACAGGCTCCAAAGCCACAGAGAAACCCTGTCTCGAAAAAACAAAAAACAAAAAACAAAAAAAAAAAAAAAATTCAAGAACTATGATTACCAAAAGGAATCTGTATGCCCTTTAAAGGAATCGGGGGAAGAAGAGCTAGAGAGGATAACAGAGTGATTGAAAAGATTATAAATGTATATTAGACAAACTACCTAAAACAAACTTAGAGAAGGTGACATAATGTAACCTCAGTCAGACTGTTTTCTTTCTCTTATATTGGGTGAAGCTTTTTCATTTGGGTCCCAGTAGAGCTGTAGGTATATGTAGGCTAGCCACAAAGATTACTAAATAGTCCTCAATCTTGGCAAAGTAGCCATTCTAGCCTTAACAGATGATCTTAAAGGTGCCAAACACTCTATACAGCTACCAAATACTAAAGTATGGAGATGCTAGTGTCTATGAGGAAGATAAATATCTTCAAAGAACTGAACAGAGAGTAGGGATTAAGTGGGTTGAGAAATTAATACTCTGCTCCATAAAAATGTATTTGGTATTCATTTTTTAACAGTAGATAATATAACTGACTGCATTCTATATGCTTAGAATGCACATGTATTCTGTTTGGTTACAAAATCTTATACCTTGAAAACGCTATTCTAAAACATAATTCACTAACTGATCTTCCTCTGTGATACAATTATCTAAACAAATCAGTGGTTGTCTATAGGATACCTATTATGTCCATCTAGCCATATCTAAGAAGGGAAGTAGTTGTGTTCAAGAGCACAAGTTTATACCATTCAGCTCTCAGTCTGCAAAATCACTAACACATTACTATGGTTACTGTCTCACTTTACTAGAATGATGAAATAATTTGACTTTGCTCAGATACTACCCATAGTTTCTGGCATTAGTTACTTAATAAGATATTTGTTGAATACAATAGTAGATATATAAGGGTACCTTTAACCAGTCAAGAAATTTAGGACTAAAATTACCTGGATATAAACAATATTTTAGACAATCAGATTCTTCTTCTAGAAAATTTGGGGAAAAAAACACATCAAAGAAAATGTGTAGCTAAAAAGATAATATTAAGAGTTCCTCATTAGCTGGGCAGTGGTGGTGCATGCCTTTAATCCCAGTACTTGGGAGGCAGTGGCAGGCAGATTTCTGTGAGTTCAAGGCCAGCCTGGTCTACAAGAGCTAGCTGCAGGACAGGCTCCAAAGCCACAGAGAAACCCTTTCTGAAAAAGAAGAAAGAAGAAGAAAGAGGGAGGAGGTGGAGGCGAAGGAAGAAAAGAAGAAATGAAGGAAGGAAGGAAGGAAGGAAGGAAGGAAGGAAGGAAGGAAGGAAGAAGGAGGAGGAGGAAGAAGAAGAAAGAGGAAGAGGAGGGAGGAGAAGGAGAAGGAAAAGGAGGAGGAAGAGAAGGAGGAAGAGGAGGAGGAGAAGGAGAAGATGAGAGGAGGAGGAGATGAGAGGAGGAGGAAGAGGAGGAGGAAGGAGAAGGAGGGAGGAGGAGGAGGGAGGAGGAAGGGGAGGAGGAAGAGGAGGAGAAGATGAGAAGAGGAGGAGGAAGAGGAGGAGGAAGAGGAAGAGAGGGAGAAGATGAAAGAAGAGGAGGAGAAGAAGAGGAGGAAGAGGAGGAGGGGAAGGAGGAGGAGGAAAAGAAGAGGAGGAGGAAGAGAAGGAAGAAAGAGAAGGAAGAAGAAGGAGGAGGAGAAGAGTAGGAGGAGGAAGAGGAGGAGGAGGAAGAGGAGGAGAAAGAGAAGGAGAAGGAAGAAGAAGGAGAAGAAGGAGTAGGAAGATGAAGAAGGAGAAGAGGAGGAGGAGGCGGAAGAAGAGGAGGACAAAGAAGAAGGAGAAGAAGGAGGAGGAAGAAGGAGGAGGAAGAGGAGGAGGGGAAGGGGAGGGAAAGAGGAAGAGGAAGAGGAGGAGGAGGAGGAGGAGGAGGAGGAGGAAGAGGAAGAAGAAGAAGAAGAAGACGAAGACGAAGACGAAGAAGAAGAAGAAGAAGAAGAAGAAGAAGAAGAAGAAGAAGAAGAAGAAGAAGAAGAAGAAGAAGAAGCAACAGCAGCAGAAGACGAGGAAGGAACGAAGGAAGGAACGAAGGAAGGAACGAAGGAAAGAAAGAGTTCCTAATTAAAGGAAGTGGGAAGACAGGAGGAGCTGGCGAGAAAGTAAGGAATGGAAAGGATATAAACACAGTCCTTATATACAAAAAAATTTTTTTAAATTAAATCAAAAAAAGATTTGGGCTAGGTGTGATGGAACACACCTTTAATCCCTATTATTGGAGGCAAAGGCAAGCAGATTTTTCTAAACTCAAAACCAGCCCAGCTAAAGCTATACAACAAACCTGTTTTTGTTGTTTAAATAACAACAACAAAATTTGTTCAATAAAGCTCATGTATGAGCTGATGATATAACTCAGCACCTGCTTAATATGTACAAGTCCCAGGCTTCAATCTCCACCAGTTAAAAAAAAAGACCTCAGGCAACCACAGGAGTTTACATGTTCAAGTAAAGGCACAGAGCAGAATGAGAAGTATTCTCAACAGGCAGAAATTTCTCAAAGGAGCATTACAGACATATAGAAGAGGGAGCCAGAAAAGGCCAAATCCTATAGCCATACTGATGAATATCTTGCATATCACCATAGAACCTTCATCTGGCAATGGGTGGAGATAGAGACAGAGCCCCACATTGGAGCACCGGACTGAGCTCCCAAGGTCCTGATGAGGAGCAGAAGGAGGGAGAACATGAGCAAGAAAGTCAGGACCGTGAGGGGTGCGTTCACCCACTGAGACGGCGGGACAGAACTAACGGGAGATCACCAAGACCAGTTGGAATGGGACTGATGGAACATGCGATCAAACCGGACTCTCTGAATGTGGCTGACGGTGGAGGCTAACTGAGAAGCCAAGGACAATGGTGATGGGCTTTGATTCTACAGCATGGACGGGCTCTGTGTGAGCCTTGTCAGTTTGGATGCTCACCTTCCTGGACCTGGGGGGAGTTGGGAGGACCTTGGTCTTAACATAGTGTAGGGAACCCTGATGGCTCTTTGGCCTGGAGAGGGAGGGAGTGGGGGTATGGGTGGAGGGGAGGGGAGGGGAGGGAAATTTTTAACAAAAAAATGAGAAAAAAAACAAATGTCATCAAAGACTGCATAGCTCTCCAGGTTCTATCTCCACTACATTCTGAAAGCACTATGGCATCTTACAGCAAAGAACTAAGCTATACTTAAAATACTTCTCATTACTTAACCTAGAATGGGTCTATATTTTGTCAATGGAATATAAGCTAAACCACACAGTAAGAGGCATTTTTTGAGATCAAACTGCCTCAAACTGTTACTCTGGAAACAATTACATAAAATGATGATCTATTTTTTAAAAAATCTTTAAAAGAAAGGTTAACAACACATGGTAACTTTGTTCAAATATCTGAAGAGTTGTTGTATAGAAAAAGATATATCAGGAAAGACCCAAGGCAAAAGGAGGCATTGAGCCAATACAAAGAAAGGACAAATAAAGTTCAAATGCCCAGCACCCTTGTAAAAATCCAAGTGTGGCAGTGCATGCCTGTAATCCTAGCACTAGGGAGGTAAAGACAGGGGGCATACCTGGTCTTGCTGGCTAACCTTAATTAGTAACATTCAAGTTGAGTGAGAGACCTGGCACATAACAAAAAATATATGGCAAATGATAATTGAGAAAGATTTGGGATGTCAACCTCTGGCCTCCACATGTATGTGTGCACACTTGTATACACGCAAACACACACATATGCTCCCCACACACAACAAAATGAAACACCACCGAAAGCAATTACCATAAGTGGAGTTGCAGTAAATACGATCAGCTTTGGACGCTGGAGCAATGACTTAGTCTTAAGGAGCACTCGTTCCTCTTGTAGGAGGCTTAAGTTCAGTTCCCAGTACACGCATGGCAGTTCACAGCCATCTGTTAACTCCAGTTCTAGGACTGAGTGCCTTCTGGTCTCCATAAGCACCAGGCCACACATAGTACATATGCATAGATGCAGGAAAGACAAGCATTCATACATATAAAACAAAATAAATATATCTTTTTTTAAAAAAACTAAGCTAGCAAGTTTTATAGTTTAAAAAAGTATCAGCAGATTCAATGGAAAAAAGACAAATGTGGAAAATAGAATATAATAATTCCCTTATTCAAGACCTTGTGTGATGCGCAAAGGAAAGAAGAAAATAGCAAGCTCTATACGCTACCTCTGAGAGGGACATAGGCAAAAGGACAGAGGCAGAAAACCCAATATCAATCTCTGGCTTCTGTGCACACACAGGCAAGTGCACCCCATAAACATGTGCACAAATGCATATACCATACACACCAAATAATTAAATATACAAATAAGTAAACAATCAAGTTTAAGTAAAGATAGAATGCAAATTAATTGGAAGACTGGATGCAATAAAGTTAACAACTTGTTCCATCCAAAACAATGATTCAATGAATTCCTAATCAAACTTTCAGTGGGAAGCAGAAGACACAGTTCAGTGGTTGAGTGCTTGTCTAGAATATGCAAGGACCTGGATTCAATCACCAGCATCACAAGATAAATAAATTGATTAATTAAAATGAAAAAAAATATGATTTTTTAAAAGAAATTAAGAAGTTCATTCTAACATTTTTATAAAATTCCAATAGGTTTAAACAGTCAAAAATATTTTTAAAAACTAAATCAGAACTATATAACTACAAAACCTACTATAAAGCTTTTACAATAAAGATAATGTGGTACTGAAAGACAGATATGTATTCATATGCATAAAAACTAGAAGAGTCTGAGGCAGAGGTTCTTATCTACTCATGCTGGCAGTGGCCCCTTCTTGGTGATCATGTGGAGCCAGAATCTGAAATTTGGCAACCTGAGCAGGACCCACATCTACTGCCTCTAATCACGAACTCTTACTCAGTGAACTCTTACCAGCCTGTGATGGTTAGTTTTAATTGTCAACTTGACACAACCTAGAATCAGAAAGCTTCCATGTGGGTATGCCTGTCAGGTTGTTTTGATTGCCTCAACTGATGTGGGAAGACCAACCCTAATTGTTGGCAGCACCTTCTGGGTAGTAGCCCAGATAAATGAGAATGAAAAAAGAAAAGATTTTTGCTATCTCTTTTTTCTTTTAAGATTTGTGTATGTACTGGCATGCATAGCATACATGTGCAGGTGCTTGTGGAGTCCAGAAGAGGGTATCAGATCCCCTGGAGCTAGAGTTACAGGCAATTGTAAACCACAAGACATGGGTATTTAGAGTTTGGGAATCCAAACTCTAAAGGAACAACAAGCACTTTGATCACTGAGGCATCTCTAGCTCCAAGATTTTTGTTTCTTGTTGCTTAGCCTTTACTCTCACTGGAGTATTCATCTACCTTGTTCCCTGCCACTGCTGATTCCTCTGATGATATCAGAACCAACAACTTCTTCAAGCTCCCAACATGGACTAAAGACAGCATCTCTCCAGAAATCCTTCAGACCTTCATCACCAAATTGGGACTACTGAGACACCCAGCCTCAGAAAATGAGTAACTACTGGATTCTCAAACTATCTGATGTGAGACTCTGACTGTATAGTATAAGCCAATCTAATAATTTAAATATATATTCAATCAGTTCTGTTCCTTTAAAGAATCCCAACTAATACACAGCCTTCACGTAAATTTGTAAGCAGAATTTAAGTGTGTTGTGCACACTAAAGAGCTGCATTTCCTAAGGAAGTGAGTGCAGTAGGGAAGGTAAACTAATGCCTTGTTCTTCATAAATCGAAGTAAGAAAATATTGAGGAGAAAAGATATTGAAAAGTAATGACAAAGTGAGGAACGAGATTTAGAAACTGACAATTAAGGCATAATTAAACAAAGCATATTGTTGTTCTCAAATAATGAGATAATCAAGATGATGAATCAAACAAATATTTTGAAAAGAAGACATTCCACTGAAACCCTAAGTGATGGTAACAGAAAGTAACCAATAGGTGGTGACAGATTGTTCAGATGCTACGAAGCTAAATTTTCACCTTGTTATTCTAATGACAAGAGAGCTAGTGTCTTCATCAAATTACAAAAGCCAAACACTGCCATTTGATACTACAATGGAAGACTGAAATAAATCTTGATTCAGCTCAGCCATATATTCCTGGCCACTGGAAAAAGAAACTCATGCTCTTCTCTTTGCTTATGAACTAGGTTAAAGGTGAGGTGTCAGTACAAAGTTGAAATAACTTCAACTGCATGCCCAAAACACTGCTGAGCACGAAGATAGTATGAATGAAAACATGAAGCAGGAGATCAAAGAAAGAATAGAAAGGACATAAAAGAACTTAAGAAGAGCATTAAAAAGCTCAAAGGCAGGAAGCAGTCAGATGGTAATCAGGAGTTCAGTATGGCTCTTTTCCAGGTGGCTTTCCTGAGGGAGAATCCTGGTAATGTTCTTGGAGGAATGCCTGGAATGGGAGGGGACATGCCTCTAATGGCAAGAATGCCTGGCCTCAATGAAATTCTTAGTGATCTAGAAGTTTTTGTAGCCATGGATCCAGAAGTTACAGTAGCTGTCTTGGCTCCAAATGTGTTGCTGGGATTAAAAATAAAAAAAAAAGTAAAAAGTGCTGACAAAAGCTATTTCAGTTAGAAAAGATTGCTTTAGCTCACAGTTCCCGGTTACAAGTCTATCACAGCTGGGAAGTCAGCTACAGGGAGTTGGTCACATTGTATCCATCATCAGAAACAGAGAGCAATGAATGCACACACATGCTCATGCTTACTTTTTTCACTCCTTATAAAATTCAGGATTCACAGCCTCGAGAATAGTCCCACCCACAGTGGGTAGGTTTTCCCACCTCAAGATAATTTCCTAGAGACAAGCCTACAAGCCAACCTGACATAGACAATCCCTCAATGAGACCCTCTTCAGGTCATCAGGATTGGTGGCAAACACATTTACCTGATAAGCCATCCTGTTAGCCTGCCTGCCGTGAAAATATTATTTTGAAATGCGTTACATTCATTTACATTGTGAAATATGTCTAATAAATATGCAAAGATGTGTTGCATTCTTTTTTACTTTCATTGAGCTCTACATTTTTCTCTGCTTCCCTTCCTGCTCTCCCTTCCCCTTGAACCCTCCCCCAAGGTCCCCATGCTCCCAATTTACTTATGATAGCTTGTCTTTTTATACATCCCATGTAGATTAGATCTATATATGTCTCCTAGTGTCTAAGTTCTCCGGTATTGTCATTTGTAGGCTGGTTTTCTTTGGTTTATGTTTAAAAACCACTTATGAGTGAGTAAGACAATGTGATACTTGTCTCTGGGTCTGGGTTACCACATTCAAAATGATGTTTTTGCTCCATCCATTTGCCTGCAAAATTCAAGACGTCGGGTTTATTTTTCTACTGTGTAATACTCCATTGTGTAAATGTACCATATTTTCCTTATCCATTCTTCGATCAAGGGGCTGATTTCCCCTTGATTATTTATTAATAATATAGGTTATTTCCAGGTTCTGGCTATGACAATGCTTCTATGAACATAGTTGAGCACATGTTCTTGTGGAAGGGTTGAGCATCCATTGGATATATACCCAAAAGTGGTATTTCTAAGTCTTGAGGAAGGTTGTTTCCTAATTTTCTGAAAAATCACCACACTGACATCCAAAGGGGCTGTACCAGCTTGCATTCCCACCAGCAATGCAGAAGTGTTCCCTTTTCCCCACAACCTCTCCAGCATAAGTTGTCATCAGTGTTTTTGATCTTGGCCATTCTCACAGGTGTAAGATGGAATCTCAGAGTTGTTTTGATTTGCATTTCTCTGATGATTAAGGATGTTGAACATTTCCTTAAGTGTCTATTTTTAGATTAATCTGCAGAGCCCCACATTGGAGCACCGGACTGAGCTCCCAAGGTCCTGATGAGGAGCAGAAGGAGAGAGAACATGAGAAAGAAAGTCAGGACCGTGAGCGAACCTCCAGCTGGCGACAGATGGGGAAGGTGACTGAGCCCCACATTGGAGCTCTGGACTGAGCTCCCAAGGTCCTGATGAGGAGCAGAAGGAGCGAGAACATGAGGGAGAAAGTCAGGAACGAGAGGGGTGCGTTCACTCATGGAGACGGTGGGACAGAACTAATGGGAGATCACCAACTCCAGATCGAATGGGACTGATGGATCATGCGACCAAACCCGTCTCTCTGAATGTGGCCAACAGCGGGGGCTGACTGAGAAGCAAAGGACAATGGCTCTGGGCTCTGATTCTTCTGCATGGACGGGCTCTGTGGGAGCCTTCTCAGCTTGGTCGATCACCTTCCTGGACCAGGGGGGAGTTGGGAGGACCCTTGTCTTAGCATAGAGTGGGGAACCCTGATGGCTCCTTGGTCTTGAGAGGGAGGGAGGGGAGGTATGGGTGGAGGGGAGGGGAGGGAAGGGGGAGAAGGAGGGGAGGGAAGGAGGAGGAGGAGGGGAGGGAGGGGGGAGGAGGAGGGAAGGAGATGGAAATTTTTAAATATTAAAAATAAATAAATAAATAAAAAGAGAGTTCTCTGTTTAGGTTTGTACTCCATTTTTTTATTGGATTATGTGATCTTTTGGTGTCCAATTTTTTTAGTTCTTTGTATATTTTGGAGATCAGACCTCTGTCTGATATGGGGTTGCTGAAGATCTTTTCCCATTCTGTAGGCTGTCTTTTCCTCTTGCTGACCTGTGTCTGTCGTTATGTCCCTGTTACTTTGGATATTCTCTCTCTGCCTTTTGGTTAGTTTGGATAAAGGCTTGTCTATTTTGTTGACTTTCTCGAAGAACCAACTCTTTGTCTCATTGATTCTTTGTATTATTTTCTTTGTTTCTATTTTGTTGATTTCAGCTCTCAATTTGATTATTTCCTGCTGTCTAGTTCTCTTGGGTGATTTGCTTCTTTTTGTTCTAAAGTTTTCAAATGTTCTGTTAATTCACTAGTGTGGGATTTTTTTCAGCTTCTTTATGTAGGCATTTAGTGCTATGAACTTTCCTCTTAACACGGCTTTCATTGTGTCCCATAAATTTGGATATGTTGTGTGGTTATTTTCATTGAATTTTAGGAAGTCTTTAATTTCTTCCTTTATTTCTTCCTTGACCCATTGATGATTCAGGTGAGCATTGTTTAGTTCACGTAAATTTGTCAGCTTTCTGGAATTAGTATTGCTGTTGAATTATGATAAGATACATTGTATTTGTTGAGGTTTGTTTTGTTGCCGAGTATGTGGCCAATTTTTGAGAAGGTTCCATAAAGTGCTGAGAAGGTATATTCTTTTATGTTTAGATGGAATTTTCTATAGATATCTGTTAAGTACATTTGAGTCATACCATCCATTAGTTCCCTTATTTCTATGTTCATTTTTTGTCAGACTGACCTGTCTAGTGGTGAGAGGGGAGTATTGAAGTCTCCTACTATTAATGTGTGGGGTTTAATGTATGATTTAAGCTTTAGAAGTGTTTCTTTTACATATGAGGGTGCCCTTGTATTTGGGGCATAAATGTTCAGTATTGAGATTTCCTTTTGATGGATTTTTTTTCCTGTAACTAATATGAAATGTCCTTCTTTGTCTCTTTCGATTGATTTTAGTTTGAAGTCTACTTTGTTAGATATTAGGATAGCTGCATCCACTTGTTTCTTAGGTCCATTTGATTTAAATATTTTTCCCAATCCTTTACTCTGAGACAATGTCTGTCTTTGAGGTTGAGGTGTGTTTCTTGTATGCAGAAGGATGGATTCTGTTTTTATATCCAATCTGTTAGGCTTTGCCTTTTTATAGGTGAGTTGAGTCCATTTATATTAAGGGATTTAATGACCAGTGATTACTGTCTCCTGTTAGTTCAGTTTTCACTGTTGGTGATGTTAATTTGTGCATTTTTCCCTTCTTTGGGATTTGCTGCTATGAGACCATCAATTGTATGTGTTTTTTGTTGGAGTAGCCAACTTCCTCAGGTTGGAATTTTCCTTCTAGTATTTTGTGTAGGGCTAGATTTGTGTAGGTATTGGTTAAGTATGGTTTTGTCATGGAATATCTTGTTTTGTCCTTCTATGGTGCTTGAAAGTTTTGCCAGGTATAGTAGTCTGGGCTGGCATCTGTGGTCTCTTAATGTCCGCATAACGCTTGACCACGACCTTCTGACATTCATTGTCTCCAATAAGAAGTAAGGTGTAATTTTGATAGGTCTGCCTTTATATGTTACTTGGCCTTTGGCCTTGGCAGCTCTTAATATTCTTTCTTTACTTTGTATGTTTAGTGTTTTGATTATTATGTGGCAAAAGGACTTTTTGGGAGGATCCAGTCTATTTGGTGTTCTGTAAGCTTCTTGTTTCTTCATGGGCATATCTTTCTTTAGGTTGGGAACGTTTTTTTCTTCTATGATTTTATTAAATATATTTTCTGTGCTTTTGAGTTGAACTTCTCCTTCTTCTATACCTATTATTCTAAGATTTGGCCTTTTCATGGTGTCCCATATTTCCTGATATTTTGGGTTAAGCTTTTGTTAGATTTAATGTTTTCTTTGACTGAGGAGTCTATTTCCTCTGTTGTATCTTCAGTGCTTGAGATTCTCTCTTCCATCTCTTGTATTCTGCTGTTCATGCTTGCATTTGTGGTTCCTGATTGTTTTCTCATAATTTCTGTTTCTAAAATTCCCTCAGCTTGTGTTTTCTTTATTGTTTCTATTTCAGTTTTCAAGTCTTGAATAGTTTCTTTCATATGTTTATTGCTTTTTCTTCATTTTTTTAAGGGATTCGCTGACGTCTTCCAATTTTTTTGTCTTCTCCTCCATTTCTTAGAGGGAATTTCTCATTTCCTCTTTAATAAGAGTTTCAAACATTCCCCTGAAGTTATTTTTTAGGTCATTTTCTTCTGCTTCATCTATATTTGGTTGTTCAAGTCTTGCTGTTGTAGGATCTTTAGATTTTACTGGTGTTGTGTTGCTCTTTGTGGTGTTGCATGTGTTCTTACCTTTTCTACTTTCTTTTCCTCTAATAGGTGTAGTTGGGGCTGTCTGAGATTCTGTTGATTAATTTTCTAGGTGCCAGTGAATCCAAAGCTTGGATGATTGTTCCTCGTGGTATGGTCAGTGCCTCGGTTCTAGTTACCCCTTGGTCACTTTGTTCCTGGAGATTGCTCAGTGGTCCCAGGCTTTGATCAGCTCCCTTGGGGCTACTTTGGCCTAGGTTACCGGCTTTGACCTGTTCCTGTAAATCCTGGTCTGGATTCCCTCCTGTAGAGGTCCCTTCCTGGCTTGGAGTTGGTCCTGCAAAGGTCTCTGGCTTTGGTCTACTCTCTCGGAGTTCCCAGGCTCAGGTGTGCCCAGACCTGCAGAGGATCTGGCTCAGACTTATTCCCTCAGAGGACCCAGACTCACGCCTGGACCCACAGAGATCCCTGGTTCATGCCTGCTCCCTCAGAGGTCCCAGATTTATGCTCAGACCAGCAGAGGTCCTGGCTCAGGCCTAGTTCCTTGGAAGTCCTAGACTCACGCCCAAACCCACAGGGGTCCTGGCTTAGGTCTACTCCTTTGAAGGTCCCAGATTCATGTCTGAACCCTCAGCAGTCTCTGGCTCTGCCTCCACTTGCTCAGCTGTTACTCCCCTGTACGTGTTCTGGTGGAGTTCGCTGTCTCAGGTCTGTTCTGGACCAGGTCACTGGCTCAATCCTGGTCCGCCAATGTCTGAGGACTGGATCAGCTCCCACTCCCCCATGGAGCTTGCTTTCTCAGGCCCACTCTGGCCTAGGTGGCTCGTGTTGCATTCTTTTATGTTGCATTTAACTCTGTGAAGCTGTGTTACTTTGCCTGTCTAAAATACCCGATTGGTCTAATAAAGAGCTGAACCGTCAATAGCTAGGCAGGAGAGGGATAGGCAGGGGTGCCAGATAGAATAAATAGAAGTCGAAGAGAAGGAATGTGAAAAGAAGAAGGGAGGAGAAAGAGAAAAGGACACCAGGGGCCAGCCACCCAGTCAGACATGGAGTAAGAAGTAAAGACCAGTATATAGAATAAAGTAAGGTAAAAGCCCAGAGGCAAAAGGTAGATGAGATAACTGAAAAAAAAAAAACCTAGCTAGAAACAAGCTAAGCTATAGCTGAGCATTCATAAGCAAGAATAAGCCTTCATGTATTTATTTGGGAGCTGGGTGGTGGGTCCCCAAAGAGTAAAATAACCAACTACACCTGCCTTTTTATTTTACTTTTTATTTCAATAAAATTACTAAGACTATGTTTTTTCTTTTTATCAGGGTCTGCATAACCAGTCAGAGTTCTAGGTTTTTATTGACTGTGGAATTCTGAATGAGAATGACCTTGATAAGCTCATATATTGGAATGCTTGATCCCCAGTTGGTAGAACAATCTGGGAAAGATTAGTCTTTCTTGATGAAGCTATGTCACTAAGGATGGGCTTTGAGGTTTCAAGAGCCCAGCCATTACCAGTTAGTTCATCCCCCTTCCCTATTCTCTGTCTCTCTGCCTCTTGTGGATTAGATGTAAGATCCCAGATACTGTTCAAGTGCTATGCCTGTGTTCCTGCAGCCCTGCTCCTCACCAAGATGGTCATGGACTATAACTCTCTAGAAACATGGGCCCCAAATTAAATGCCTTCTTTTATAAGTTGCCTTGGCCATGGTGTTTTGTCACAGAGCCACTATGCCACTGTATGTTTAGGGAGAAGCCTGGTGCTAGGGAAATTCCCAAGAATCCACAAGGATGAACCCAGCTAAGGCTCTAACAATAGTGGAAAGGGTACCTGAACTGGCCTTCCCCTGTAATCAAACTGCTGAATACCCCAACTATCATCATTGAGCCTTCAGTAACTAATGGAACCTGATACAGAGATCCAAAACCAAGCACCAGGCCAAGCTCTAGGAATCCAGCCGAGGAGAGGAAGGAGATTAAGATCATGAGAGCAAGGGAGGTCAAGATCATGATGGAGAAATCTACAAGAGACAGCTGAACCAAGCTTGTGGAAACTCATGAATTTTAAGCCCAGCATCTGTGGAGCCTGCCTCCATGGAACTGAACTAGGCCCTCCATATGCATGAGACAGTGATGAAGCTTGGACTATCTGAGGGGCCCCGGTAGGAGGACCAGGATCTACCCCTGGTACATGAGTTAGCTTGTTGGAGCCCATTCCCTGTGGTGGGATGCCATGCTCAGCCTTAATGCAGGAGGGTCCTGCCCCAACTTAAGGTGTCAGACTTAGCTGACTCCCCACTGGAGCCCTTACCTGTTGAGAGGAGTAGATGGGAGGTGGATTGAGGGAAAGCGAAAGGGTACGGGAGGAGGGGTGAGAGGGAGAACTGTGGTTGGAATGTAAAATGAAATAAACATAATATGTAAATTTTAAAAAAGAAAGTGAGATAGTAACCTAAAAAAATAATTAAAGAGTACACATCCAAACTTTTGACAACAAAAGCTTTAACTCATAAGTAAAAGAAACAGTAAGAGGTAGGTGTGCTAAAAGGGAACAGTGGGCTCTAAAGAGATGGCTCAAGAGTCCTAATTCCTTTCCCAGGTGTTCTTTCTACCTTCTGAGTCTAGGTGGAGGAAGGAAGTCGTCCCCAAGAGAGGGGATGGGGTAGACCTTTACCTTGAATAACGTATGATTTATTTTATATATAACTCAGAACTATCTTTGTGTGTAATATATGCCCTAATTTTAAGCACAGTGATAGGATCCTAAAAACTTCGGAGGTGAGCCCTGGATATACTTGTAAGGTGAGTGGAGGAAGAGATGCCTCCCTTGATGCCTCACCCCTTACTACCTGCAACAGATGAGAGAGCTGACCCTCCCCCACTTACCAGTTGCAGCACTCTGGAAAGCAGGCCCTGTTCCTCACCTAGACAGCCCAGTAGAGCTGGCTGGGTATTTGGAGGTAAGGGTGACCCAGCTCTGAGGTTGTGAGCAAAGGAGCGGTCCCCAGTACTCATCTGACATGTGGCAGCATGGGCAGAGGAGAGATGCCCTCCCTCCTAGCTCCTGCCCATCAATGCCTCAGACAAGTGGAGGAGCTGGTAAGGGTTCATAAGAGCAGGAGAGCTGTCCCTGACCCTCACCAGCTGCAGCACTCGGGAGGGTGGCCCCTGTACCTTGCAGGGGTGCCACAATAGAGCTGGCCCTGATGATGTTGGTGTGGGAGAGCAGACCCTGAGGGTGCGAAAGCAGGAAAACTGGCCCCATCCCTCGGCTCATTGCAGCAAAAGGTGAATTAGCCAGAGCAGTGCTGGAGAGCTCACCCTGGTGGGCTGAGAACTGGCAAGAGGACCAACCCTGCAGAACCAGGCCCATCCCATCTATGATCTGCTGGAGCATGTGAAGGACCCTGACCTGCAGACACAAAGCTGCAGGATCTCTACAACACAGGGCAACAACGAATATCCAAGTAGAGGCCCAGTGAGGACCCAGCATCAATAGCATAGCAGAAACCAGAGGCCTCAAACCAGACCAATGAACACTTACAAAGATACAAGGACAAATGGGTTGACTGCAAGACTCACTGTGTCACACTGTAGCTTCCATGACAAGTTCTCTAAATTTTTCCCTTTTTTCTTTTCCCTTTCTTCTCTTAAATTTCATTTTATTTGGAGGCAGGGGTGTGGGGGCTGACGACAGATGCAAAGGGATGGGGAAATAAATGGGATCAAGATACATGATGTAAAAGACACATAGAATAAATAAAAAGCAAAAAAATAAATACATCACCAATATTAGCATAAGACTATTTTCCCCCACAAGAAAAATGTCAAGTTTAAAGTATGCCATAAAACATTCCTGATGTCAATTCCGCTCCTTTCAGACCACCCCATCTCTAGAGTTCACTTGGAACACTAGCATCATCTTTCTCACTGAGACATCTACCACTCAGGAGATGACTTCAATAAGGGTACAATAAAAGAAAACCAAATTTCTAGCATTTGGGATATACAGAATTAATGTATTCATCTTAATATGACACAGGCTAATATGACCAAAAGAAACTTAATTTTACAATGTGCAAACAAGCAGGGCAGTGGTGGTGTAAGTCTTTAATCCCAACATTTGTGAGGCAGAAACAGGCAGATCTCTGAGAGTTCAAGGCCAGCCTGAACTACAGAGTGAGATCCAGGACAGCCAGGGCTACACAGAGAAACCCTGTTTCTCCACTCCCTGTCCAAAAAGGGTGAGGGTCATACTCAATGCAAAAAGCCCAAATTACCTATCTTAATTTATAAAATTTGCTTTTGAGTAAATTAGAACTGTTTTTAAAAAAAAAAAAAATGCTATCTTCTTATTTTCCAGAAGGCTTGTTTCTGATGAAACTCAAACCTCACCAAAATAAGTAGATCTAATTGTGTCTGTACAGACCTATTTCCAAAGGATAGGGGAAAACTGTTCATTCACTAATAGAAAGAATGCAGGAAGTCATTCTACAAAAGGCTTTCCTATCTGAACTACTTAGCAGTTAATGAAAGGAGTCTATTTATTTCAAATGAAACAAGTCTTTTGTGGCTATTCAACAATGTAGGTAAGAATGTAATAAGATTTTCTAATTTCCCATCATCATCTCCTATTATTCAAAAGATTTATTTGGAATACCCGAGTTTACTTTTTTCGCAAGTTAAAGTTAGCAAAGAGTCCATGAACTTTTACACAACTGAGCAAGATTTTTTTTCCTGAGACAGGGTCTCCTGTAACCCAGGCAAGCCTCAAAGTCACTATATAGCTGAGGATGACCTTCAATTTCTAATGCTCCTTCTTCTGCCTCCTAAGTGTTGAGATTACAGGTGTGTGCAATTATGATCAGTTTTACAGTGTTTGGAAAAGAACCTTAAGCTTTCTACATGCTAGTCAAACATTACCAACTGAGCTACACCTGCTCACCTGGCCAAGAATACATACTGAATACAATGCATAAACAACAAAATATGTCATTAAAAAAATTAGTCAGGCAAGCAGTTCTGTTGTGGCCATGCCCATTACTCTCTACACAGTGTACTTGTGCAGTACACTAAAATTGTTTTCTTTAAAAATAGCAGCATGTATAGCATATACATGAATGCTACATGACTTTATTCCTTGTAAATTCATAATTCATTAGTATATTAGTCCAACAACAACTTAAGAGAGGAAATATCAAAACCAAGAAAAATAGTGTCACAAGAATGTAAGTTGACAGGTCAATGAGACGGGTTCAGTGGCTGAAGTACTGGCCTGAGGACCTGAGTTTGAGCCCCACAGCCTGAAGTGGAAGGAGAAAAACAACTCTAAGCCCGACCACCGTGCATGTGCCACGACATATGCCCTCCTGTACTACAGGTCAGAGCTTATATATACACACACAACAAAAATTTTTAAAATGCTATAAAATTAAAACTAAGTATTGACCTGACTTCACAAAGTTGCTTAGACTGGACTATTTTATTGAATTAAAATACCCTCTTTAACAACAATGAAGGAACTGAGATTGGCAGTGATTGAGATACTGCTCCCAAAACTATGTTAGCTATCAATCTTTTTTATATAACTTATTTTATTATTTTAAAAGCAATGATTAGTGTTTTGCTTGTACGGGTGCTTGTGTGAGGGTGTCAGATCATCTGGAACTAGAGATACAGACAGTTATGAGTGCCATGTGGGTGCTGGGAATTGAACATGGGTCCCCTGGAACAGTAGCCAATGTTCTTAACCACAAAGCCATCTCTCCAGTCTCCTACTATTATCCGTCTTTTTAAAGAAAACCTTATCAAATCACTTTCCTAAACATCCACTGAATGTGCTCCTCCTGCTATCATTATCACTCCAACAATGCAAATCCTGACTGGACAGCAGCAGTTGGCAAGCCATCTCCTGGCTTCCCACTTTACTGCACTGCAACACCTGCTAAAGTCTCTAGATGGGTGAAGATGAGTTCTGCAAAATCGAAGTTCATCATGATAATTCCCAAGATCAAAATCATTCCATGATTTCACACCATCTACAAATATCACAGCAAGTTTTTCTCATTTATTTGTTTTTGGGGGGATTGAATGTTGTTTTGTTAATAAATCCTGTTAAATTCGGGATCTTAGAAATTGTCCAGGCTGGCCAGAACTTGCAATCTTCCTGCTTTAACTGCTAGAGTATGACAGACCTAGTATTTGGACACCTGTTCTCTATCAGATACAGTACCAGGCTAATAGTCCTTTTCAAAGAAGTTAGCTCCAAAATGAATAGCTTAAAACTATTACTCTCCTGTCAAAGCCTGATATGTAACAAACCAACAGTAGATTTGTGGATTATTCAGTAAAGTAGTTAAGGTGGTATACTTTAATATGCTAATTTCAAAGCCAACAAAACCAGCCAGTTACTATATTTTGAACATTAGGAATAAGATAAAGTAGCTTATACTTCAGGAAAATAGTCTATTATAACCTAAAACATGCAACCTCAAATTTTCATTAAGGTGTTATGATCTTAAATTTTTATGAGATGCATGTCCTACTATCAGCTTTACAAAAGATCTGGATGATTATTGGTTTTCTGTCAGAAAATCTTACAGATTAACATGACGTCATTCTGTAGGGAATCAATGTAGTATACTAGGGGATAGTGAACAAACAAAATTCTTAAATTATGGCAAAGAATCAAAAGGCTACCTTAGCCAGGGAGGCAATACAGTGTTGCAACAGTACACTGCTGGCTATTTATGAGGCTCTATTAATTGAAGATTAATATATTGATCTAATTACCAGGTACCAGAATCTATTTCTAACAAAGAGATCATATGTGGAACACAAGAAGCAACAGGATGGTACAAGGTTAAAAGTCTCTACAAAAATCTATCTTCTTCATCAACAGAACAAGAGAGTTAAATAAAATATAAACCTTTCATGTCTTCATACAGGATTAATTTCTGTGATTCAAGGTGTGAGATTGTTTTGGTAAAAAGGAATACCAGAGAGTTACACTTTGCTCTTCTGACCACAGTGGCCCTTAATCCATAAATACACAAGACAATAGAGAGGTTCTCTCAGCTATTGAAAATTTTATTCCAAATATGTATGCTCTAAAAATTTTTTTTTGCTTCACATGAGTTAAATTATTTGACTGAATTTCTTTTTTTTTAGCTTAACATTGTTTTTCTATTTTTTTTCTCCTCATTTTTTTTATTAAAGATTTCCATCTCCTTCCCTCCTCTCCCTTCCACCCATACCCCCACTCCACCCCTCTCCAAGACAAAGAGCCATCAGGGTTCCCTTCACTATGTTAAGTCCAAGGTCCTCCCAGCTCCTCCTAAGTCCAGGAAGGTGAGCAACCAAACTGACAAGGCTCACAGTGAGCCCGTCCATGCTGTAGAGTTCATGTTCATTGCCGTTGTCCTTGGTTTCTCAGTCCTCCTCCACCGTCAGCCACATTCAGAGAGTCCGGTTTGGTCCCCTGTTCCATCAGTCCCATTCCAACTGGACTTGGTGGTCTCCCGTTAGATCTGTCCCACCATCTCAATGGGTAAACGCACTCCTCATGGTCCTGACTTCCTTGCTCATGATCTCCCTCCTTTTGCTCCTCATCAGGACCTTGAGAGCTCAGTCCGGTGCTCCTATGTGGGGCTCTGTCATTTTCTCCATCCAATGCCAGGTGAAGGTTCTATGGGGTTCCCAGGTGTCCAGGAAGACGCCCCCAGCTAGGTCCTTGGGCAGCTGAGGAGAGGGTGCCAGAAATGTACAGATCCTATTGCCATACTCATGAATATCTTGCATATCACCATAGAATCTAAGAAATTTTTAACACATAATGAATTATAGATCTACTCGGCTATTGTGAAAAACCAAGGCAAGGCTGCAGTCTCTCTCTATGTGACTACTTCAACTCTCATCCCATTGTTGGAATACAGTGATCCTGAGTCACTAGAAATTAGGATTAGCTCAAATTCCAACAATCTCTGGGTGATTTGTTTTTCTTTTCCCTGATATAGTTAGTCTTCTTCTTCACAGAAAGTGATAAAGAAAACTGATTGTACTTAGCTTTAATATTGTAACTGTCTCTCCCCAAAAGAAAGTACCTTATCTCCTTTCTTCAAAGAGTTTTAGATCTCTAAAGTAATAACAAGGCACAGGGACTGGGTAATTCCAATAATGTGACAGAAAATTAACCTATAGTCAAACCTGAGGCGTTCTCTTTTTACTTATTTTATTCTGTTATCCAACCAAATAAGACCTTAGAGAGCTTCCCTTCCATGTCAGTTCTAGGACTTCTGATAATTTGGGTGTCTGCCTTGCTTATACTGATTAAAGTCTGTTATTTGCCTCTGCCCCTCCAGGATTCCATTGAATTCAGGTGATCCTTTAGTAGCAGTATCTTTCAAACTCATCCCAAGGCCAGAAAAGACCATTACAACTGCACTTGTTAAGGATGACAGTAGTCCCCTCACCACTGCAACTTCTTTAAAACAGAACACTGTGAGCCAGGTGGTGGTGGCGCACGCCTTTAATCCCAGCACTCGGGAGGCAGAGGCAGATGGATCTCTGTGAGTTCGAGACCAGCCTGGTCTACAAGAGCTAGCTCCAGGACAGGCTCTAAAAGCTGCAGAGAAACTCTGTCTCGAAAAACCAAAACAAAAAAAAAAAAACAAAAAACAAAAACAAAAACAAAAAAGAACACTGTGGTGGATGGATTACACTTTGCATTGTCCACTATGGGTAAACAGGCCTCAATTTTCACATTATAATTCTACCCCACATTCTTAATTCCCCAAGTCTTTCATTTCAGTGTTTACTCTACTAGCTTGTATGTGTTGAAACAGGATCTCAAGCATCCCAAACTGTCCTCCAACTCGAAATTGTAATTTATGATCCTCCTATCTTCACCTCCAAGGTGCTGAGATTACATAAATGTGCCATTATGCCTGGCTTACGCAGTGCTGAGAATCAAATCCAGGGCATCAGGCATGCTAGATAAGCATTCTACCTGCTCCACTCCCCACTTGTCTCTTGAGACCACAATCTTTTTTTATTTATTTATTTTTATTTTTTTATTAAAAATTTCTGCCTCCTTCTCGCCTCCCATTTATCTCCCCCTACCCCCTCCACTCCCCCTCCTTCTCCTGTCCGAAGAGCAGTAAGTGTTCCTTGCCTTGCCCTGTGGGAAGTCCAAGGTCCTCCCCCCTCCATCCAGGTCTAGGAAGGTGAGAATCCAAACAGGCTAGCCCCCACCCCACCCAAAGCCAGTATATGTAGTAGGATCAAAATCCAGTGCCATTGTCCTTGGCTTCTCAGCCGCCCTCATTGTCCGCCATGTTCAGGGAGTCCGGTTTTATCCCGTGCTTTTTCAGTCCTAGTCCAGCTGGCCTTAGTGAGCTCTGATTAGATCAGCCCCACCATCTCGGTGGGTGGGTGCACCCCCTCGTGGTCCTGACTTCCTTGCTCATGATCTCCCTCCTTTTGCTCCTCATTTAGACCTTGGGAGCTCAGTCCGGTGCTCTAATGTGGGGCTCTGTTGAGACCACAATCTTGCTATGTAACCTAGGCTGCCCTATGATCCTCCCTCCTTAGTTTCCTAGATGCTGAGATTATAGGCATGCACCCCCATGCCCAGTTGGTACCTAAATTTTATTCCGTGTATATCAAGAATGAAGCTGGGCCCTCAGCTTCCCACACTTTGAGAGGCAGAGGCAGGTGGATTTCTACGAGTTCAAGGCTAGCCTAGTTTATAGCATAAGTTCCAGAATAGCCAGGGCTACACATAGAAACACTGTCTCAAAAAAAAAAAAGTAGGTGCCTGTCAATCAAAGAAGTAGACAATTAGAAATAGTGGCAGTGCCTGGTGGTACATGGCTTTAATTCCAACACTCGGGAGGTAGAGGCAGGCGGATCTCTGAGTTTGAGGCCTGCCTGGTCTATAAAGTTTCAGGAAAGCCAGAGCTACATAAAGAAACCCTGCCCCAACCAAATAAAAAAAGGAAGGAGGGAGGGAGGGAGGGAGTGAGGGAGGGAGGGAGGGGGGGAGGAAGGAAGGAAGGAAGGAAGGAAAGAAGGAAGGAAGGAAGGAAGGAAGGGGTTGCAGCTGTTTAAATATCAAAACTGAAACTCTACAGGGCAATGGTTCTCAACCTTCCTAAAGCTATGACCAGTTAACATAGTTCCTCATATTGTTGTGATCCCAGTCATAAGATTATTCCATCACTACTTCATAACTGTAATTCTGCTACTATTACAAATCGTAATGTAATTATCTGATATGCAACCCCAAAGGGGTCATGAACCGCAGGTTGAGAACCACAGCTATAGGGAACCTGTATTAATACATTCAGCCCACTAAAATCAAATTCTGGCTGTGGAACAATCCTTTTGTACACTGTGAATATGTGTTGCTCTCATTGGTTTAATAAAGAGCTAACTGGCCAATATTTTTTTTTTTTTTTTGGTTTTTCGAGACAGGGTTTCTCTGTGGCTTTGGAGCCTGTCCTGGAACTAGCTCTTGTAGACCAGGCTGGTCTCGAACTCAGAGATCCGCCTGCCTCTGCCTCCCGAGTGCTGGGATTAAAGGCGTGCGCCACCACCGCCCGGCTTTAACTGGCCAATATTTAAACAGGCAGAGATTAGGCAGGGGAGCCAGACTGAGAGAAAGCTGAGAAGAGGAAGAGCGAAGTCACAGTAGCCACCAGACAGACCCAGAGGAAGCAGGGCATGTAGAAAATGAGGTAACAGGCCTGGGGAGATGGCTTGGCAGTTAAGAGCACTGCCTGCTCTTCCAGAGGTCCTGAGTTCAATTTCCAGCAACCACATAGTGGCTTATAACCACCTGTAAGAAGATCTGGTGCCATGTTCTGGCCTTCAGGCATACATGCAGACAGGACACTGTATATATAACAAACAAATAAATCTTTACAAAAAAGAAAAGAAAATGGAGGTAACGAGCCATGAGCCACATGGCAGCATGTAAATACGGGTTAATTGAAGTTGTAAGAGTTCGTTAGTAACAAGTCTAAGTTATCAACTAATCATTTATAATATGTCTCTGTGTGATTATTTGGGAGCTGGCTGGCAGGACAGAGAACTTCCACCAACAGACTCCCCCTTTTAAATGTACTTCCTGGGGTCTGCTAATATGAATTAGTGAAACTATTCTGTAATTCTTTCAATATGTAAAACTTGTCTCTCACCAATGAAGTTGGTGATATCTGAGATCTTACTTTAGCTGTTCTGAAGGCTATCAAGTGGTATGACAATGAGACAGACAGCTGTGGACTTTAAGAAGCAAAGCCGTGCCAAATGTAGTGGGAGACATCTATAATGCCAGCACTTGGGAAGCAGAAACAAGAGAATCATGAGTTTAAAGCCAGGTTGTGCTATACAGTGAGTCTGAGGCTACATATCAAGATCCTACATTGAAGAAAGAAAAAAAAAGTGAGGCACCTTTAGGCAAAGAGAACCCACTCTTTCAGTTACAGGAAGGCAGGTTGTTGCTTCTTTTGGTACCCTATTTAGTTTGTAATGTCACCTTGACACAATTTAGTTTACCTGGGAGGAGAGAACCTCAACTGAAGAACTGCCTTGATCAGACTAGTCTATGGCAGTGTCTGTGAGAAATTGTCTTGATTTATGATCGATGTGAGAGAACTTAGCCCACTGTGGGAGGTAGACCTGGACTACATAGCTAACTTAAGCTGGACTCAATGAGTGATAAGCAGTCATTCTTCAGTTCCTGCCCTAACAACCTCAGTGAAGGACTGTTACGTGGAAGTGTGAACTGAAATAAATATTTCCTCTGCTAAGTTGCTTTTGGTCATGGCATTTGTCACAGCAACAGACTCAAGTATCAGCTGGCAAGGGGGAAATAAAGAAAAATTACAGATTAAGAATGCCTTAAGGAGGCTGGAGAGAAGGCTCAGAGGTTAAGAACACTGACTGCTCTTCCAGAGGTCCTGAGTTCAATACCCAGCAACCACATGGTGGCTCACAGCCATCTGTAATAAAATCTGGTGCCCTCTTCTGGCCAGCAAAACACTGTATACAAATAAATAAATAAAATCTTAAAAAAAAAAAAAAAAAAAGAATGCCTTAAAATGGAGGCAGGAAGTGGATGCCAGAAATTCAAGGCCAGCATTGGTTACAAGGTGAGCTTTAGACTAGTTTAGGCTACTATATAAGATACTGTCTCAAAAGAATTCTAAAACATCCAAATATTCTTACTAATCTGATTCTTGGAATCTTACTCTTTCTCAGTGACCCACCATTACATCTAAGAAGTTTGGCAAAGCTCTGAGCTGAGTCTATATTGTAGTAATAACTTGGGTCAGATTCTAGACCTGATTTGGGATATGACAGTTGCAAGAGTTATACATCATCAAAGATTGTTTTAGGCTAACGACAGAACTCCTAAGTTCTTGAACCATAACCAACTACGATTTAAAAACTGTGACTCTTTTAAAGAAACTGGTTTTCCTTAAACCACAGTTTCTCAAACTGAGCACTACTGACAGTCTGGGTCCAGTAGCTGTTGTGGGCTGGAGGAGGAAATAGTATCACTCAGCAGGACCCTGGCTCTCTGACCACTAAATCTTATCATACTCTCTGCCCTCTATGATGATAACCAAAAAGTCACCAAATACTCCTAAATAGCTCAGAGAGAAAATCACCCTTTAAACTCCGCTATGGAGTTAAAAACCACAATAATTTCATAATCCTTATAATCCTGTATCTCCTAAAATATACCACCACTCAGTCCTAAATACTGCTTTTGGCTAGTATTTAGGTGACCACAGATGAAAACTTAAGTAACTTTTACCACTAAGAGTCACAACTAATTATCAGTGACCCTTCCATCCGTAGTCCATCAATCAGTTTTGGTCATGGCCAGTTAGTAAAGAGTGTGAATGCAGGCTCAACCTCCAGTACAGGCAACCTACACAAAAACCTACAAGAATCTCTCATGCTCACAAATTCACTAGAAAAGTAAAGAGGCAGGCTCCAGAGTAACTAACTTCAGAGAAACAACTCCTAGCCATAGAACCACCCTTCTCTGCCAAAAATCACAAAAACTACCACCACTGATGCTGGAAGCTGCCAAGAAGGAAGCTGCTATGAACATTCAACTGAAAACCACCACTATCAGGACAGCACCACACAAACTGCCAACTCGCAACCATTCTACTGCTCTCACAGTCCACACTAGCAGTGTCATCTGGCCTTCCTTGAATCAGCAGCGACTATAAACACCTTATAATTTTGAACTACAGCATTCTCTCACAATAGATTCTTACCATTTCTTATATGGATTATAATTATAATGCCTTCCTATTTGCTCTCCTGGACTTCACCATCGATCCTTTCACACACCGCTATCAATTATTTTGCCCAAACACCTCTATAATTTGTAATTCATGTTATTCCAGTTAACTAATTTCTCATCATATTCAAGATAGTTAGGTTTCTTAATAATATGAACCTAATTATCTTCTGTGATTAGAAGTTCTACATTCAAAATTCTATTTACAGCTCCCCCAAACTGTCATTCATTTACCTTTGAATATACTGTCCTTTTTACAAATTTTCCTCTTTACCCACACCCTAGTTTCCAATCACCAAGTTAACTCTTAAGAGATTTTACAAGTCAATTCAAATGTAAACTTCTCTCAGAAATATTTCCTGACATCTTGTGCCCTAAGGTTAAGGTTGTAACTTTCTTATGCTGCCATAATACCTTACTCAAAATATGTAAGACAGGGAAAATTCAGTTGTATTATCTCCCACAAGACCTAGAAAGCTCTAAAACATGGGGATGGAGGGCAGGAGGATAAGCAATAAAATGTCTATTCCTTCTGTTACTAACAGCATTGCTTTTCAATTGTTAAAGACTATAATTTGTGATTTTCCTATCTTTCTATCATATTTCCTCTAATGGAACTGAGTGATATTCTAGCATAGATTGTACTAGCCCTTAATACATAGTGTCTAACCAGAACTGTAGAAGAAAAATTAGCTCAGAATAAGAACATTTAAAGGAATTAAAAAGTAGAAAAGAAGCCAAATGTGGTGATGCACACCTTTAATCCTTGCATTTGGTAGGCAGAGGCAGGTGGAACTCTGAGTTCAAGTCCATCCTGGTCTACAGAGCAACTTCTAGGGCAGGCAGGGCTATACAGAGAAACTCTGACTCAAAAACAAACAAACAAACAAACAAAAAATAGAAAAGAATGCCAAATGCATTATAACTCAGAAGCCTAAGGCAGATGAACAGTAAATCCAAGGCCATGTGACACATGAGCCAAGCACTACATCTGAGGCTAGTGTGGACTACAAGGCAAGACCAGGTCTTAAAAGCTACATATTCAGTTTAGTTTCCAGAACCCATATTGGGGAGTTTAACAACTGCATATGACTCTAGCTCTAGGGAATCTGACACCCTCTTCTGACATCCACAGACACTTATGTTTAAATGCACACATACACTTTATTAGATAAACTTTTAAAATAGCATACATATATATACATATATATATACATACACACCACCCTGTTAGTTCTTCATGATTTCTTGCCTGCTTAAGTTTTCCTATGCCCCATTTCTCCTTCTTCTACATATTGTTACCAAAATAATCAATAACATGTAAGCTTGAGAGAAAGCAAAACATAACAAAACAGAAAACCAGAACCAAAACATATATTCTTTAAAATTTTAAGATTCACTGGTGGGCCTAATTTAAGAATCACTGCACTTAGCACTTAATCAACAAGCAGACTGCTATAACTGTTAAATATGAAGACGAGAGGAGGAAGTTAAAAAGAAAAGGAGGAGGAGGAGGAGGAGAACGAGGAGGAGAACGAGGAGGAGGAGGAGGAGGAAGAGGAGGAGGAGGAGGAGGAGGAGAGTCGTCTCAGGGCAGACCTGTACAAAATTGCTGAAAGAGTTTTAAATTGGAAAAGAAAAATGGTATCAGAGAGAAAATCAGATCCTTAGCAAGATAGAAAATATGAGAAATGTCTGAACATATATACTTCAAGTCACATATTTATGAAATGTTTAAGACAGATAGGGCCCTTTAGGCAATGGATGAGTTTCATAATGTTTACACATATATGCTATATTCTCAGGGTGTCCTCTTTATTAGTGCTCCCGTATATCCATATATCCGGCTATATTCTCAGGTGTCCTCTTTATTAGTGCTCCTGTATATCCATATATCCGTCCGCAAATCACTTTACCTCTAAAACTGTACTTTAAAATCTTCATGACAGCGGGTGTTGCACACCTTTAATCCCAGCACTTGGGAGGCAGAGGCAGGCGAATCTCTGTGAGTTCGAGGCCAGCCTGGTCTACAGAACAAGTTCCAGGACAGGCTCCAAAGCTAGAGAAACCCTGTCTCAAAAAACCAAAAACCAAAAACCAAACCAAACAAACAAACAAACAAAAACTTCATTATAAAACCAAAGAAATAGAAAGCAGCTTAGTAGACAAAGTGTTTATTAAATATTTTTATTTCCTGGGTATAAAACCTAACAAGGTATAATCCAGACATTAATTGGGTTTCCTTCCTTCTAATTACATAATAATCAATCCCAACTGTGGGGTTATGTGGCAGGGAGGGGTGCCTACTTGTGAATATACGGATGTGTGCTTCCATGGGCCCACATGTAGAGACCAGAGGAGAACACTGGGTATCTTCTAGAACTCTTCCCCCTTAATGGCCTTAGATAGGGTCTCTCGCTGAACTTGACGCTCTTTCTTTCTTTTGGCTAATCTGGCTGGTCAGTGAACTCCTAGCATCTCCCTTCTTCCCCAGCCCCTCCCCACACCCAGTGCTGGGGTTACATCATAGCTATACCCAACTTTTCCTTGGATGCTGAGGATTCAAACACAGATCTTCATGTGTGCACAGCAAACACACTTACCCACTAAGCTGTCTCCTCAGCCTGACTTTTAAGACAAAGTCTTACCTATAGTACAGGCTGTTCTCAAATCTAGAACCCTGCCATTTCAGCTTCCCTGTAGTGTTGCAATTACACCACTACATTACTACCTGATATTTCTATTCCTAACTGTATCTTAAATCTATTCACTTCTTACAGTCTCAATCTTCCACACTAGCTCAGGTCTCCAACATTTCTTTTTTTTTTTTTTTCTTCCTCATGGTTTATTTTTTTTATATTTAAAAATTTCCATCTCCTTCCCTCCTCCTCCCCCCTCCCTCCCCTCCTCCTCCCCCTTCCCTCCCCTCCTTCTCCCCCTTCCCTCCCCTCCCCTCCACCCATACCTCCCCTCCCTCCCTCTCAAGGCCAAGGAGCCAACATTTCTTATCTGATTACTAGTCTTCCCCTTTCTCGTACAGCTTTTAGAACAATCTGGATCATAACATTTATCTTTTTTAAAATTTTCTCTATGTTTTATTTATATATACAGGCCCATGCCTGCATATGCACACAGAGGCTAGAGAGGGTATGAAATATGCTGGAGCTGAAGTTATAGGAAAGAGTATATCTTCTGCAAGAGCAACAAGTGTTCTTAATTGTTGAGCTATCTCTCCACTCCCCCAAACTCTCACTTCTTGGCTTCATATTGCATTTTGAGTAAAATCCAAACTCCCCTACTAGTCTAGTAATATTAGCATGATCTGGCCCTCATTTGTTCCACTGGAACATGCTATTCTGTTTATGCATGGGGCTGGTTCCTTCTAAGTACTCGCATATCTGGATGTTACTTCTTTAGAGTGTCTCTCAATTAGAGCATGTGTCATAAACTAGAATCTTGGTGCTCTTGTTCTTGTTCTCTGTTGCTTTGTGTTTGTTATCTGGTACCCTATAGTAAGACAGCTCTGTGAGAACAGTGACCATATTGACATGGTTTACCAGAATGCCTGAGAGCCAATATCACAAGAACAATAATAGTACCAAACAAAATTTTTATTTAACTGAAACCACAAAGTCGGTTTTTCCAACATCTCATATTGTGCTCCATTTAAAATAATTTATATGACTTATGGGGCAAGAAAGGTATGAAAAAAATCAATTTGACAAACAAATGCCTAGAGAAAATTTTCATTAAAAATAGAGAAAATAAAAAAATTTCCTTATGCAAATCTGTTACTTAGAATGAAAGTGATCTTGCTCATAAAACAATAAAAATTTAAATTTAAATAAAAAATCAATCATTAATCTTACAAATAAACCAAATCAGCAACATATTTTAAGGTAAATCAATCCAAGAATTATCAAAGCTAAAAACACAGCTCAGTTCAGAGTACTTGCTTAGCACATGCAATGCCCTGGGTTTGATCCCTAGCACATAAAGTACAAAAAAAAGAGAGCAGGACAATATTATTAAAAATATTTAATAAGTTCAATTAATAAAAAACATCTCCACTTCATAAAAGCACCCAAATGAAACAATATGAAATTATTCCATGTAAATTGTTTATTAATAGATATCACATTTTGAAAACTCAAATTTTCTATCAAAAAAGCAGTTTTAAGTACTATAAATTTATTCTTGAGAAAATAGTAAATATCTAAATTCAAAACAAAAGTACTCTCTGTTCTTATAGATTAGTTACAGAAGCTGTATTTGTGCTACTAAAAATAGAAACCTATTTTCTAATAAGTATTCTATTTTTATTTCTTTTATTATCTCTGTGGAAATTCTAGATAACAATGACTTTATTATTGGGATAGAGAAAGTGAGGAGTGGGGAGGTGCTGGGTTCTTGCTTTCAGTTATCTAATTATATAAAACCATTCTTCAGGGGCTGCAAAGATGGCTTAGCCTAGAAAGTGCTTGCTGCTCCTGAAGAGAAACTGAGTTTGGTTCCCAGTACTAATGGGGACTGGGGGGTTACAATCAACTGTAACTCCTGCTCCAAGGGATCAAATGCCCTCTTCTGGACTCTACAGGTACCCATACACATGTGGTACACTGAAATGCACACACATACATTTAAAATAAAGAGCTAAAAATTTTTTTCACTGCATCCATCTTCTCATGAAAGTGTTTACACTGTGTACAGATGACTTCTACCATCCCAAGGGCAGAAACGTTTCATCATTCTGGACTGAAATAGCTATAGTAAATTAAAATATGATACCACTTATTAAGCTGGCAAAAATCAAACTGAGTAACACCAACAGTCAATTGGGGTTTTAACAACAAAAACAGAGGCTGGGGCATAGCTCAGTGGCAGAGCATGTGCTTTAGATAGCATATGAAACACCCCGGAATCAAACTCCAGAACCACATAAAAACTGCAGCAGCAACAAAACACTCATATATTCTGTTACTATAAATTTCATCGCAAAATCTAAAGGGGCCAATTAGTAATATGTTTCAAAATCTTTTAAATACCCATTCCTTTCAAACTAAGACTCTCAGGGCTGAAGAGAAACTTGAATGCACTAAGAGCACTGGCTGCTCTTGGAGGGAAGCCAAGTTTGATTCTCTGCACCTGCCAGGCATTTCAAAACATCTGTAACTCCAGCTCCAAAGAATCTCATAGAGGTTGGGAAACAATTCTTTTATTTGATTACAGTCATATCTCTTTGATATCACTAAATCCTGTTACTTATATGATAGTATGAAGTCCTTCAAAAAGTCATCTCCTTTGTGTTTAGTTTCCTCTGATAGCCAGTGATTAATTTTTTTAATTTGTACTGTTTTATTCATAGTCTCTCCAGCCCCAGAGTGACCAAGAGAACAAAACTGTCATCTAGGAAATCCCAGTTGTACAGGATCAGGAGTGTTATCAATGAACTAGAATACTGAAAACATGAAAGGCCTGCACAAATCCATTTTTAAATGACTTTCTTTCTATGAGGGTGTGCCTGCCTGAGTTTATGTGCACTGAGCAGGAGCCCACAGAGGCCAAAAGAGGGCATCATTATCCCCTGAGACAGTAGTTATGGGTGACTGTAAGCCACCACGTGTGTGCTAGGTACTGAACTTGTTTCCTACGCAAGAGCAGTAAGTGCTCTTGGCTGCAGGGACATCCTTTAAGCAAATATTTTCACCCAAGAAGTTAACTACTTATGAAGATCTACTTTTACAACTTATTTTCATCTTTCAATTTACTCTATCATGCAATTTCTTTCAAAGTTTCATGCTGATACACAAATTTAACTCAAACTTTTGCTTACAAAATAGTAACCTTACATTTTTATCAATTCTCTCCATCTTGATAACAGTTTGACAAATCTATTTACATTTTAGGTATTATATTCCAACCATTGTTTAAGATCTACTCTAGTCATGCACTTAAGTAACTCATCTTTCATAATCTCATCCTAGCAATTGTAACTATAAAGTATCTACTTAATTCATGTTTTCTTAACCCTTAGGTATTTCTCTAGCCAAAATAAATTATAGGGCTGAAGAGACGACTCAGTGGTTTAGATGAGGACTAGAGTTTGGATCACAGCATCCACTTCAGATGACTCACAACCACCAGCCCCAGGGGATCAGACACCCTCTTCTGGCCTCCATAAGCACTCACACACACAGCATACATTCTCATTCTCTCTCTCTCTCTCTCTCTCTCTCTCTCTCTCTCTTCCTCTCTCTCTCACACACACACATCTTTAAAATGAATAAATATACAAAAGGATGTACTTTGAAAAAGTAATAATCAGTATGTCAGCCAACAAAATGAATCAGTTAGATTTCTTTTCAAGAAAGAATTTGGGATTAGCTGCAGGGAAAAAAAATTAGTATTCAGTCTCAGCTTTCTGACCAAAGCCAAAAATCTTCCCAACCACCTCCCATAGTATCCTTTTCAGAATAGCTTCAGTATACTGCTGTGGTGATTTCTTCCTGTGGATTACAGAGTCTTTCCTACAGAGCATCGTACTGAATTACCCAAGACTGCCAGATCACATGGTGCTTAGGAGATTTGCCTG
This sequence comes from Arvicola amphibius, assembly GCF_903992535.2. Taxonomy (NCBI): domain Eukaryota; kingdom Metazoa; phylum Chordata; class Mammalia; order Rodentia; family Cricetidae; genus Arvicola; species Arvicola amphibius. The sequence continues at coordinate 112,229,194 of NC_052047.1, forward strand.
ACCCTGCTTTATTCATAACAAATTCACACTCCTAACTCACCTCAGTGCTTTATTCTCTCCAACAACCAAAAACCTGATATCCATTTACCATTATTTGTAAAGATCTAGACGTAAAATAATACCAATATTTCTATATAAATGTCTGTTTTTCCAATTTGCATGCTTTCTTGGATTCTTCCTTGGGTATTCATGAGAAGAAATTTAGCAAATATCAGTATGACAGTAATTTTAAAAAGCAGAAAAAGAAATTTTTTAATATTTTGGAATCATCATTGAGGTAACAGTTTTACTTTTCATTTTGATCCTGTAAACTCAGCACTCTGAAACCAAACGTACCTGCCCCCAAAAGCGTATTCCACTAAGTCAATGTTCTAATGTGCTTGTCACTAAATAAATAAATAAATAAATAAGGAAGGAAGGAAGGAAGGATAAATTTCTGAGTTGGTACATATGCTAATTACCCTATCCAATTATTACACAATGTATATAGGATATAGGTTATCAAAACATACTGGCCTAGGCATGCCTTTAATTCCAGCACCTGGAAGGAAGAGGCAGGCAGATCTCTGAATACAAGTCCAGCCAGGTATATGGAGGAGTTCTAGAATATCCAGGACTACACAGAGAAACCCTGTCTTGAAAAACCAAAACAAACAAACAAAAACCATCATCTTCTACCCCATGAATATGTACAGTTACTTTGTATTCATTTTCAAAATTCTTGGAAATTAAAGTCCCTAATTTAAAAATTATTATCTTTATATTTAACTCAAACGTCAGCTGAAGGAATCATCTTGACCATACTATGAAAAGGATGTACATACCCAAAATAGAAGGAACCACCCTGCTATACTGGCTGGAAAAAAAAGGAAAATGTGTGGCTACAGGTCAGTAAAAGAAAGAATGGCGGGATAGTATCTTTTAAATGTCTCAGCGTAAAACAAAAACATAACTTTCTGTTAGTTCATTGACTAAAATTTGTCATGAGGAAACTCCACAGAAGACGAGTCTGTAAGTGAAAGGAAAAACAGGCCCAAATGCTCTGGTAAGTCTCACCCACAGTTACTTTCTTTACATAGATTAAAATAGATCCTGACCAATTTACTGGCTCTTTGCAAACATTTGTGAGCATCATATTTTCCTGTTTTTCAAGAGTATACCCAATTATACTCCCTTTTCCAGGTGACAGTATTTTAAAACCTAGAACACTATCAGTAATTGAAAGTTACATAAAGCCTACAACACTATGGACTTCGGCCATTTTTGAAATCTAGTAAGTCTCACATCGATAATCTAACATTTCTCTAGTTCTGCAGGATTCTTCAGTAATAACTACTGACTAGGTTCTTAGGCCCACCCTGGCCTAGAACTTTATTAATCCATGACAGGAAACGTGAATCATTGCTGCACCTAGCTATTCACTGTCCAAGATGAATATCAGCTTCCCTTTAAAATAAGATTTTTATCTATCCAGGAAAAGTACAAAAAAAAATAAAATAAAAATGAATAACAGCTGGCACAGTAGCATATATCTTTAATCCCAAAAATAAGTAGACAGAGGGGCAAATGGGTCTCTATGTGTTCAAGGCCAGCCTTGACTACATATGGAGCATCTGTCAACCTACCCCAGGACCCAGCAATCCCACTGTTGGGAATTTACCCAAGAGATGCCCAATCATATTACAAAAGCATTTGTTCAACTATGTTTATAGCAGCATTATTTGTAATAGCCAGAACCTGGAAACAACCTAGATGCCCTTCAGTGGTAGAATGGATGAAGAAAGTGTGGAATATATACATATTAGAGTACTACTCGACGGTAAAAAACAATGACATCTTGAATTTTGCATGCAAATGGATGGAAATAGAAAACACCATCCTGAGTGAGGTAACCCAGGCCCAAAAAGATGAACATGGGATGTACTCACTCATAATTGGTTTCTAGCCATAAAGGACATCGAGCCTATAATTCGTAAAAAATCCTAGAGAAGCTATATAAGAAGGTGAACCCAAAGAAAAACATATAGTTATCCTCCTGGATACTGGAAGTAGACAAGATTGCCGGACAAAAAAATGGGAATATAGGGGTGGGGTGGGATGAGGGGATGGGGGAATGGGGAGAGAAAAGTGTGAAGTGGAGGATGGGAAGAGCTTGGGGGTATAGGATGGTTGGGATATAGGAAAAGTGGATATGGGAACAAGGAATTATATATCTTAGTTAAGGGAGCCATTCTAGGGTTGGCAGAGACTTGACTCTAGAGGGGTTCCCAGGTGTCCAGGAAGACGCCCCCAGCTAGGTCCTTGGGCAGCTGAGGAGAGGGTGCCAGAAATGTCCAGATCCTATTGCCATACTCATGAATATCTTGCATATCACCATAGAACCTTCACCTGGCATTGGATGGAGAAAATGACAGAGCCCCACATAGGAGCACTGGACTGAGCTCCCAAGGTCCTGATGAGGAGCAAAAGGAGGGAGATCATGAGCAAGGAAGTCAGGACCATGAGGAGTGCGTTTACCCATTGAGACGGTGGGACAGATCTAACGGGAGACCACCAAGTCCAGTTGAAATGGGACTGATGGAACAGGGGACCAAACCGGACTCTCTGAATGTGGCTGACGGTGGAGGAGGACTGAGAAACCAAGGACAACGGCAATGAACATGAACTCTACAGCATGGACGGGCTCACTGTGAGCCTTGTCAGTTTGGTTGCTCACCTTCCTGGACTTAGGAGGAGCTGGGAGGACCTTGGACTTAACATAGTGAAGGGAACCCTGATGGCTCTTTGTCTTGGAGAGGGGTGGAGTGGGGGTATGGGTGGAAGGGAGGGGAGGGAAGGGGGAGGAGGAGGGGAGGAGATGGAAATCTTTGAGAAAAAAAAAATTGAAAAATATTACACAGTATGACTTGCATTTCTAAAGTCGACAGTAATTCAGAATAACTTTCCAATTATGTAAACAATTACAAAAGCTAGGCAAAAAGTTTAAATCTTCTGATTAAGAGCATTCATGAGTCATCAAGACCCAAATCAAAAGAAAAAAAAAGACAAAGCCCATGGGAGGATTAGACAGCTCAGGGATAAATGAATAGTGTTTTAAATCACTTCTCCTCTAGATACTTGCTAATGTTGAAAATTCAACTGAAAGCTTAGAAGCAGGCATTCTGATGGGCACAAAGTATAAAAGAACTCAGTCAAACAAGGGAAGGAGTGATGCTTGGAGCCCATACCCACAAGGACTATTCCCTTGGAAGCCTATATCTCTGGGATTACTGCCTATGCTCAAATTAGTCTTAGCACTTGAAACACAGTAGGGTGATTAGAATCAGCGTTCTTGTCTTTTATTTCTCTGAAAATATTCAGCAGACTCATTTTTTCAAAATTACTAACACATGAAGCAAGAGAGAAGCTAAGTTAAATCAAATATCACTCTTAGACAGGACCCAAGTTTAGTTCCCTCACCCATCTGGTGGTTCACAACACAACGGTAACTCTCGAGCTCCACAGAATTCAGCAATCTCTTCTGAACTCCACAGGCCCTGTACTCACACATGTGGGTACCCCACACACATTTTAGAAAAGATTATTACAATATAATTATACAAAATTAACTGCACATACTTAAAATGTAATTAGATGAGTCCTGAAAAATACTCATTACCATAATCAATATTATAAACATGCATCTTTGAGACAGGGTCTCTATTCAGTAGCCCTCCCTGCCTTGGTAAGCTCTGTGTAGATCAGGCTGACCTTGAATTCACAGAGATCTGCCTACCTCTGCCCAACTGCTAGAATTAAAGGTATACACCACTATGCCCAGCAATACTATAAATTATAAATGTATGTCTTACCCACACTCTTTTTTCTTTCTTATTTGTTATTTTAAGACAAGCTTTCTCTGTGTATCCTTGGTGGTCCTGGAACTCACTTTGTAGACCAGGTTGGCCTCAAACTCAATGATGGTCTATCTCTACCCCCTGAATGCTGAGATTAATGTCGTGCCTCACACACCTGATTTGCCCAAGGTTTCTTTAGATGCCTTTGTAATCCTTGCCTCTTACTTGTTCCTACCTTACTATACCCCACCCCTAAGCATTCTCTAGTCTGCTTTTTATCACTAAATATTTTTTATTCTGGAAATTTTATATTGATGTACACCATCTATTTGAGGCGATAGAGGAGCTTCTGGGGAGCTTCTACTATACACACACACACACACACAGAGAGAGAGAGAGAGAGAGAGAGAGAGAGAGAGAGAGAGAGAGAGAGAGAGAGAGAGAGAGAGACCTCAATTTGCTGACGCATTTATTCACTGAAGGAAGACATATGGTTGTTTCTAGGTTTGGGTTATTACAAATAAAGCTACTAAAAACATTCTCATACGAGTCTATGCATGGACATAAACCATGATATTTTCCATATTTCTTCTTTTTTGTGGTGCTGAAGATCAAACATTGGACCTTATGTTAAGCAAGCACTACCACTGAGCTACACCTCAGCTCTATTTTCAATATGTCTGCTAATACTGTTATCAGTACCTAAAATACAAGAACAATAGAATGTTGAAATTAAAACAAATTGCAGATATTAACCTAAATAAAAATGTATATACCTCTATTTATTTCAAGTAGGTTTTCAGGTAAAATTTACCACCAAAAGAGAACTTCACAATAATAAAAAAACTTAACTTCCACATGAAGATGTGACCATTTACTACATAATAGCAACCTCAAAATTTCAGAAACCAAAATTGAGAAAGAAATAAAACTGGCATAAATATGTAATATATATGTGTGTGTATATATATGTATATATATACATACACACATACATATATATACATATATATATATACATACACACACCTGTCTGTGTGCTATGGTAAATATAGAGGCATTTTCAACCCAAATTCATGCTGTGGCTTATTCCTGAATGTGAAGGTACTGAGAGGGAGTAGACCATCCAGAGGTAACGTCAGTCATGATGTCTTCATTACTGAATTTACGTCATGAAAGTTGGTTACTGCCTACACCTCAGTAATGAGTTATTATAAAGCAAGTTTAATTTTTCTTGGCTCCTCTCCAGTTCTTGACCTCTCTTGAGCACACAATCACTTCCCCATCACGTTCTCACACTGAGCTGAAGCAGCATAATACTCCAGCCAATCTAAGGAGATGTGGCTGCTATCCTTAGACTGTCACTGAATGCATGAGTGAAATTCTCAAGAATAAAGAAAATGCATACAATGAAATTTTAAGTTTAAGCTATAGGATTTATGAGATAACACCAAGCAAAAAGTATTTGCATCATGGAAAGAAAGGGCAAAGAAAGGGGATGAAAGTTTATTTAAAGAAATGATGACTGAGCTGGACATGGTGGTATAAACCTTAATCCCAGCCCTTGGGAAACAGAGGTAGGAGGAAGGGAGGGAGGGAGGGAGGGAGGGAGGGAGGGAGAGAGGGAGGGAGGGGAGGGGAGGGAGGGAGGGACGGCGGAAAGAAAGAATGAAAGAAAGAAAGAAAGAAAGAAAGAAATGTTCCAAAATACAGGGAGAAAAATGACACTTGGATCGATGAAGCCCAAGATTTCAAATCAGTAGAACCTAACCAAGTCTACACCAAAACATACTGCAGGGCTGCTAAGAAGGTAGAAGTATGACACACAGTCTGGTGCTCTAAGTTAAATCTCCAGAACTCACATAAAAATGGAAGGAGAGCTGGGTGGTGGTGGCACACACCTTTAATCCCCAGCACTTGGGAGGCAGAGGCAGGAGAATCTCTGTGAGTTCGAGGCCAGCCTGGTCTACAAAAGCTAGTTCAAGGACAGGCTCTAAAAAAACTACAGAGAAACCCTGTCTCGAAAAAACAATAAATAAATAAATAAATAAATAAATAAATAAATAAATAAATAAATAAGTTGAATTAAAATAAATGAAAAAGGAAAAAGACTGCATTAAAAAATGGAAGGAAACAACCCCATAAAGTTGTCCTCTAACCTACCCACACATTTGTTCCCACCACTCACATCATGCACACAATAACAAATTTTAAAATTATTTTAAGAAGCATATTGTAATTAGATTATAAGTGAAGGAGAGAAAAATACACAATGACTTTCTCAGCAAAAATTATGTAGGCAAACAGCAACATACATTCCAAGTGCCAAAGATGCTGTGCATGATGGCTCACACCTTTAATCCCAGCATGGGAGGCAAAAACAGATTGATTTCTTTGAATTCAAGGCCAGCCACAATATACAGGACAGTCAGGGCTACATAGAGATACTACTCTGTCTCAAAAAATCTAAAATGCCAAAGAAAATGGTTGCCAATGGTGAATACTAAACTTGACAAAGCCTTTCTTTAAAAAATGAAGGTAAGACAAAGACTGAGGCAATTTATCACCACTACAACTGACTTATAAGAAGAAATATTAGAAGAAATTCTTCAAGTAAAGATGCCGAGGAGTAATGCAAAAGCATATCAAAGTACAGATTTCATTATTAAAGATAAATACATAAATACAGAATAACTAACCTTGTAACCTTGTCATTGTGGTCATAAATCACTTTCAACATATAAATGTTAAAAGATCGAAATACTAAAAACAACTAAGTAAATTATAGCCACAAAAATCTGATGGCAAGCAATAGAAAGTTCTGTGATCAATAATATCAACTTGTGGCAGGCAGTGTACTTTGCATATAAATAAACATTTTATCATAATATATACTATAATGATTAATTTTGTACAAGATTCATAATAAACACAAAGAGAACCTATACAATATAAAGAAAAAAGACTAAAAGAAAATGAACCATCAAATCACAAATAAGATGTCAAGAAAGGACAAAAATAAAAGGTACTACAATATAGGCATTAAAAAAATAACAGCAACAGTAAATCCTTACCTACTGTGATGGCTAATTTTGGTGTCAACTTGACTATATCTAAACTGATATCTAACCCCAGCTGCCTGGCATTACTGTGAGAGATTCTGTTGATCAGACTATCTGAAACAGGAAAACCTACCCTAAATCTGGGCCACAATTTCTGGTGGCAGCCTATACAAATGGACATCAGAGGAAATTCTTCTTTACGTCTGCTTGCCTTTACTCTGTAAGCCATCTAACGTGTGCCTCACAGCGGAAAGGCAGATAATCTGGTAGCTGTCCTTGAGATGGACGTCAGAAGTCTCACTCTGGCACTGGATTCTTGAAGAACTGCTAGTCCTCAGTCTATGCTGAAATCCTGAAGAAGGTTCTAGTACCCACAAAAGAACACCTCAGCAGCAGGACAGATGAACTTTCCTTTTGTGCGTGTCATGCTGGGAACTGAAGCCAGGGTCTTGTACACACCTATATGCCTTGCATATAAATGCATATATGTAACTATAAATTACTATAAACTCAATATAAATCAACAACTCATATGCTTTATTTTGAGTCCTAACACTGCTTTTATCAGACCTTTAAATGTATAAATAAAATGAGCAAGGATATAACAATTTAGAATTATTCAACTGACTTATAATTTGTCAAATAGAAAAAATATAATCCTATCACTTAATCACTGAACACAAAGATCTATTTTGGTGATCTTTATTTAACATTGGTTTTATTTCACAACTATTATTATTTTACATGTATAACTTGAGATTCTTTTTCCCAGTATACCACAATCCTCTCTTTTAGGTACAGAGGGATGGAATGCAATATAAGAAATGCTCTGAAACTAGGCTCCAGGACATCTTATGTTTTCAAGGGAAATTTTAAGTTGGAAAAAGGGAGTTGAAGCAAGATAATTTGTGAACTTTCGAAAGTAGACAATAAAAACAATATTGCAGTTTCTCAAAAAATGGAAAATAATAGAGCTGAGGATATAACTTTAGAGAAATCACTTGCCTGGAACACAGGAACCCTGGCTTAATCCCTGGCAATGCAAAAAATCAACAAAAGTAAATATAAATATACTATAACTCACCAATTCCACCACTGACTATATATCCAGAGGAAATGAAGAGTATCTCAAAAAAATCTACACTCTCATTTTCACTGCAGCCATATTCACAACAGTCATGGTATAGAACAAACCTAAGTGACCAAAACAAATGAACAGAGAAATAAAATGAGAGGGGTGGGAGAGGTGGGTTGGAATTGTATTTGGCCTTAAAAAAGAAAGAAGTCTTCATGTACAACCATGTAGACCAATTTGGTATATACATTAAAAGAAATAAGCCAGGTACGGCAAGGAAAGTATCACAACTTACTTATATTCAGAATCTAAAATGAGTGATCTCATAGAAGCAGAGCATAAAAAGATGATTAATGAAGACTAGGAAGTAGGAGGTACTGAGGTTTTGTTGGTCAAATGATAGGAAAAGGAGTTCAACAAATGTATTGCATATCATGTCTTCTTAAGTTAAAAACAATGTACTTACTATATATTTGAAAATCACAAAAAGTGGCCAGGTGTGGTGGTGCATATCTGTAATCCCAACATTTGGAAGGATGAGGCAGGAGAGATCATTCTATATAAAAAGTTCTAGATTTCATACATAAACTCTACCAAAAAAAAAACTTTAAACTCAGCACTCAGGAGGCAGAGGCAAGTGGATCTCTAAGATCCAGGACAGCCTGGTCTACAGAGAGAGTTCCAGGACAGACAGGGCTACACAAAGAAACCTGTATCGGAAAACAAACAGACAGAAGACTGTTGGAAGTGGATGCAACCCTGTCTGAGGCTTGCTCCAGAGAAAGGGATTCATTTTGATACTGTAAACCAGGCCAAATGCTCATAGAACAAGTCACAACTCTACAGGACCCTGATAGTGAAGATAGGGGAGAGCTGATAGACTGACTAACCCTGCAACTACCTAGGCCCAGAAGAGGGTTATGTGTTGACCCTCCCCAACATCCACCCCATCTGTGATCTGCTGGAGCACTATCAGTCCTATGGACCCAGGGCTGCAGGATCTCCACAACGCAGGCTAGCAATGGGGTGTCTAGTAAGAGTTCTATTGAGGGTCCAGTGTTGATGGTACAACAGAGACCTGGGACTTTGAACCAGACCAATAAACACTACTCATGTTATTTTGCTAAATGGACATGGTATCAAACCGTATTCTAAGTGTGTGTGTGTGTGTGTGTGTGTGTGTGTGTGTGTGTGTGCGCGCGCGCACGCGCACGCGCGCATCCTTTAAACAAAAAATTATAAATCTTTGAAATGGTTTATTTTGTGTTCTAACTATAAAAAAGTTAAGTAATACATTATGTTAAGAATCTCAATGTAGCCATTCTACAATAAAAACACATTTTAAAATATCATATTGTATCCAGTAAATTTAAGTTTTATTTATTCTTTGTGTCTTTCACATCACGCCTCCTGAACCCATCATGTCTGTCCCCGCCCCCTCTTCGCCCCGCCATAAAACAAAATAAAATTTAAGAGAAAAAAAATGGAAGAAAAGGAAAATGTCATCGTGGAAACTACAGTGTGGCACAGTGAGTCACACAGTAAACCTCTTTATCTATACAATTTTACATGCTGGTGTTTATTGGTCTGGTTCAAAGTCCCAGGTCTCTGTTGTACCATCAACACTGGACCCTCAATAGAACTCTTACTAGACACCCCATTGCTGGCCTGCGTTGTGGAGATCCTGCAGCCCTGGGTCCATAGGACTGATAGTGCTCCAGCAGATCACAGATGGGGTGGATGTTGGGGAGGGTCAACACATAACCCTCTTCTGGGCCTAGGTAGTTGCAGGGTTAGTCAGTCTATCAGCTCTCCCCTATCTTCACTATCAGGGTGAGATCTCTAGCATCATCCTGGCTAGTTCACTCCTTGCAGCTATAAGCAAGAGGCAGGGCCAGTTCTCAGACTTTCATATCCTCAGAGTTGGTTCTCCCACACCTACACCTTCAAGGTAGGCTTGTGTTGCCCAGGCGAGGTATAGGGGCTACTCTCCCAAGTGCTGCAGCTGAGGAGGGGCAGGACCAGCTCCTCCGCTCGAGGTGAGGGGGCGGGCATCTCTCCCCCACCCATGCAGCCACAAGACAGATTAATAATGAGGACAACTCTCCCATGGTAACAACTTTGGACCTGGCTCAACCACACCTCCAAACAGGGTTGACTCTATTGTGCTGACCAGTAGAGGTACATGCCCTGTTCTCCTCAGTAATGCAGCTGGTGAGGGGTTGGGTTAAGTTCTTTACCTGTTGCAGGTGGTGAGGGGCAAGGAAAAAGAGGGAATCTTTCCCTCACCCATGCCACCAGATGGCATGCCAGAGGGACATGACCTGCTCTCCCATTCTCAGGCCCTCAAGGCCATTCACCCGAGTCCCTGCAAATATGGTCAGCTCTATTGTGCAGCCGAGAGGGGTATAGGATCATCTCCTGAGTCTTCAGCCAGTGAGGGGCAAGAACAGTTTTCCTATGTTGCTGTCAAAAGCTATCGTCCAAGCCTTTGGTGGTATCAGGAGTCACATCTAAAGAGACCACAGCTGCATCAGAGCCTGAACTCAGACATGGGTCCCACAGAAGCCCAGGCCCAGACATCATTGCCCTGGGTGGCAATGAAGCCCCCCTACGCAGGCCATCCCCATCTCTCCTCTTCAGATATGCTTCTGTCCAGAGGACATGAACCATTTTGTCTCTCGCTCTTTCTCCTATCACTCCATACATTTGCCTGGAGCCTCAAGGTAACTGGAGGGCCAGAATTTTCTTCTCAGAGCCTGGGGTGAAGTGCCCAAGCCTGGTGTGGGATTCTTTGTCCTGCTTAAAGTGCCATGGCCTTGGGCAGGAGCATGCTTTCTCATCACAAAGAGATCATAAACGTGCCAACTGCCTAGAGACAGCTCCTAGTAGGTGTGGAGATGTCCTGGATTCCCCTTGCAAGCCTGGGCTTGAAAGCCCATTTTGAGTTCCACTGGCCCCAGCTGGCATGTAGTAGAGGAGTCCTCTTGCAAGCCTCAGTAAATTTAAGTGTTAAGTGTCAATTAAAAATGAATTTAGATGCGCACCTTCCTGGACCTGGATGGAAGGGGGAGGACCTTGGACATCCCGCAGGGCAGAGAACCCTGACTGCTCCTTGGACTGGAGAGGGAGGGGGAGGGGAGGGGAGGGAGGGGGAGGGAAATGGGAGGTGGGGAGGAGGCGGAAATTTTTAATAATAATAAAAAAATTTTTTTAAAGGAATTTAAAAAAACTAAATCTGTCCAATTCTTTGGAGGAAATGGTTAGAAATATTTGAAATATAAACATTAGAGAAAAACAAAATGAATTTTAAAAGAAACCTAAATCTGTCCAGCTCTTTGAAGGAAATGGTTATAAATATTTAAAATATAAGCATTAGAGAAAAACCAGAAACACATGACCACAAAAATAATCCACTTAAAATTTCATTTGTGAAGACATATTCTCCAGGCAACCCTTTGTTATAAACTTAGTGACACAGAACTTAGCAACATCAGTATGTCAGCATTTACACAGATTAACTATATATTTTCTCTCATTTTTCAGATTTACTGCCATTCCTGACTATTTCTGAATGCTTATAATCATGATGCATAGTAGATCTTTACTGAATTCAATCTAATTAATTCAAATTACAAAATGAAAAATGAGCCCCACAAATTAAGGTCATATATAGCTAATGGGTGACAAAGCTGAAAATATAGGTCTCTTTACTCCAACTGAGGCAATTATATAAAAACAAAAAGAAACACTTGAGTCATTCCCAGGTCAACAATGCCACAAGCAAAGTTTCTGCTAGTCCCACCTGCCTATTCAAATAGCCCAATCTTGTTAACTTAATTATTTTTTTTAGATTAAAGAATATATAATATGCAAGTTCTTTCCAACTGCCAAGAGCTATATGCTGTGAAATAATCCTCTTGTACACTGTAAAGCTTTACCACTTGAATTGGCTTAACAAAATGCTGATTGGCCAGTAGCCAAGCAGGAAGTATAGGCAGGGCAACCAACCTAAGGATGATGGGAAGAAAAATGGTGGAATCAGGGAAGACAACATTCAGCCAGCCCCTGAGCAAGCAGGATGTGTAGAAAATGAGGTAAAACCATGAGTCACAAGGCAATACACAGATTAATAGAAATAGGTTAATTTAAATGTAAGAGTTAGCTAGTATCAAGCCAGAATTATTGGCCGAGCGTTTGTAATTAATATAAGCCTTTGAGTCTGTTATTTAGGACGGGACAGCTTGTTATTATTTTTTAAAAATGCTGCAAGATCCCCAGCGGCAGTAGGCAGCAGAAATGTTGTAGGTCCCCAAATGATGATAGCGGGCCATGTGGCGGCAGGCAGAGGGCCCTGGGAGCAGCCAGTACCAGGCAGAGACAGCTAGCAGTCCCCAAGCGGTGGCTGGTCCCAGGCAGGCAGACACATGGTGGGCAGGCTGGTTCCAGCTAGCCCGCGGTGTGAGCAGGCAGCGGGTAGGAGGCACATGGACAGACACATCGTACAGAATAGAATTGGATATTTATTACTTAGAGGAGAGTGGGGGGGAAGAGGACAGAGAGAGAGAAGGGGAGAGGCAGAAGCGAAACTGCCTCTGAGAGGAAGACGAAAAATAGAGCAAGCTCAGGCTGGAAGCTGAAGATCAGCCTGCCTCAGCGGATGGGGAAAGAGAGTGGGTGTGGCTTGTCTCTTAAAGAGACGAAAATCATAACACAGCTGGGACAGGAAATGTCTATTTACTAGTGTTCCAATGTGGGGCCAGAATTTCTGCAAGAAAACTGACAAAAATGTAAAAGGGATTCTAGACACACAAGAATGGAGTCAAACATAGCTTCTTGGTAGCTGCATTTTCTTGGGAGGGCTCTGTTTGCTGGCGGTGAATAGAGGCATGGCTCCTTTAAAAGACCTCTTCCTGGCTCAGGGTTAACAGCAAAACCAGCAGCTCTTTTTTTGTGTGATTTTTTAAATTGATTTTTATTGAGCTCTACATTTTTCTTCGCTCCTCTCCCTGCCTCTCCCCTCCCCCCTTCAACCTTCCGCCAAGTTCCCCATGCTCCCAATTTAATCAGGAGATCTTGTCTTTTTCTACTTCTCATGTAGATTAAATCTATGTAAGTCTCTCTTAGTGTTCGCATTGTTTTCTAAATTCTCTGGGATTGTGGTTTGTAGGCTGGTTTTCTTTGCTTTATGTTTAAAAACCACCTATGAGCCGGGCGGTGGTGGCGCACGCCTTTAATCCCAGCACTCGGGAGGCAGAGGCAGGCGGATCTCTGAGTTCGAGGCCAGCCTGGTCTACAAGAGCTAGTTCCAGGACAGGCTCTAGAAACTACAGGGAAACCCTGTCTCGAAAAAAAAAAAAAAAAAAAACAAAAAAAAACAAAAAAAAAAACCACCTATGAGTGAGTACATGTGATAATTGGCTTTCTGTGTCTGGGTTACCTCACTCAAAATAATGTTTTCTAGCTCCATTCATTTTCCTGCAAAATTCAAGATGTCATTTTTTTCTGCTGTGTAGTACTCCATTGTGTAAATGTACCACATTTGCCTTACCCATTCTTTAATCAAGGGGCATTTAGTTTGTTTCCAGGTTCTGGCTGTGAGAAACAATGTTGCTATGAACATAGTTGAGCCTATGTCCCTGTGGTACAATTGAGCATTCTTTGGGTATATACCCAAAAGTAGTATTACTGGGTCTTGAGGAAGGTTGTTTCTTAATTTTCTGAGAAACTGCCATCTGACATCTGAAGGGGCTGTACCAGCTTGCACTCCCACCAGCAATGCAGAAGTGTTCCCTTTACCCCACAACCTCTCCAGCATAAGTTGTCATCAGTGTTTTTGATCTTGGCCATTCTTACAGATGTAAGATGGAATCTCAAGAGTTGTTTTGATTTGCATTTCTCTGATGACTAAGGATGTTGAGCATTTCATTAAGTGTCTTTCAGCCATTTTAGATTCCTCAGTTAAGAGTTCTCTGTTTAGGTCTAGGTCTGTGCTCCTTTTTTTTATTGGATTATGTGTTCTTTTGGTGAACCAGCAGCTCTTTTAAGAACCCACCCACCCAACCCCACCCCAGCCCCTGTCAAACATTTATAACATGTTAATAAGCAACTGGAAGCATGCTGCTCAGTGGTGGCATGGACCTAGAAACTTCCCAGAGTTGGGGCGGTAAACATACCTCCGCCATGAGACTAGTCTCTTAGAAAACTGAGCAGGAGGAGTCAGCAACAGCATGCCATAATATAAGTTACAGAACAGGTTCTTTGCTCATGCAGACAGAAAAGGTTATAGATGCACAGTAAAGACAGATTCAGACAAAAAGAATGTCTAGACAGTTTACAATGTGTTTTAAAATATATGTAGGCTTTGGAGAGAGAAAATAAAGAACATATACAGTCATAGATTAAAAATATAGTTTTAATAAAGTCCTTAAAAGGGGAACAAAGTAATATAAAAGAAAAAGACACATAAAGATGGAATATACACAGAGAATCTGAATACTGTATATCATTGAGTTGTCTTTGAATTTGCTGACTACAGAGGAAGGAGCAATAGCTGTTAAGAGACATTTGATTGTAAATGTTGGTGGATTAAACCAACCTATATATTTTTAAATGTCTTGACTTCAAAATGTAAGTCAAAAGATGTTACTTTGGGAAAGAGGTTCTGCTTTTATTTCCACAGAAAATAAAAGACTATGGCTTCATTCAAAGACAAAAAAAATATCAGGTTTGATTGAGGAATATCCCCTGAAATCCTTACTGCAAACATAAAATAATAAGAGTGGGAGAAATAAATGTGAGACACATGATATATAGATAAAGATATAGATATAGGTATAGGTATAGGAATAGGTATAGGTATAGGTATAGATATAGATATATAGATTACATGCTCAAACACATAATGAAAAATTATCTTTGGCTGACTTGTGTAAAAAGCATAGTCTGTACTTGCACTAATGCAGATATGTATGGTACCTTTTAAAGTTTATATATTTTCACAACAAGGGACAAGACACCAATAAAAACAATGGCCATGGTGATCCAGCATCTCAAAATACCTCTGTTGCAGTTTCCTTGGAGTTCTTTATCCAGAACAGCTTCAAGGCTGCTGGCTGAGATGACTCACCTTTACAACTACTCCAGCCAGGACTTAACCATAACCCTAAATTTTCTTAGGGTCCCCCAACCAACAGGAAGTAGGCTAGAGAACCACGCCCACATTCCCAAAAATAAGTTATAAATGTTTGTCACTGTTTAGCAGTATTGGTTACAAGTTTTATGGATAATGGTCAGGAAAAAAGCTAAACAAAGGAGATTAGATTCAGCAATCTTGTTCTGAAAAGAAAAAGGGGGATATATATCCTTTAAATGATAGGATAAAAGGTTAGGTTATTGAATCTACTTTAATCTAAAAAAAAACAACTAATAATCTTACATATTTTACATTGGTATGGATTTTGGTTTATTGATGCAAATTTAAAGTTAAGTTTGTTGTACGGGATGTATATTTCTACTCTTGCTTACAGTATTATATTTATGCAGCTAATAATTAAGAAATAGATTAATAGTCATCTTTAACAGCAAAGTTATAGTCATGCTAAGTATGTTCTCAAGGTCATACAGAGATATACTTCAAATAGATAGGCAATCCTCAAACACTTCAAAGGGCTATAGAATATAACATTTAAAATATTTTAAGAACCTAAGACTTTTCATGACAGTGAGACACATCTGCTCCTGGCAGTATCAATCTACTTCAGAGAAGATGATGGGCACTGAAGAAACTCTATATGGAGTTTGTTTTCTTTATGGCAAAAGCTAGACATATGGGCAAAGAAACTGCCCTTGCCTCAATTGCTGACCGTTACTGTCCAAATAGGACCAGCAGAACTCAAAAAAGGTGACTGCTGAACTCTGCCAAGAAAAAGTAAGACAATCCTTCAAAATTCCTTGCTTCTATCAGACATGCTAGGCCTGTAGGCCAGAGCTGGATGCCCCAACATTGCAGAGAAACTTTAGGTGACTGTCCAGAAAATTTGAGGTCCCTGTCATTAGACAACATTTCACCCTTCTGGGATCTTTGATGAGTTAAAGATTAGATAAAGTTTTCTTTATTTATGATAAAAGATAAATTAGGTTCAAAAAAAACTTTGGACTCACAAAGATAAGATCGATAACAGAGTATTTTCTCTAATTTTGCCAAATACAAAAAGACTGGATATTTCAACTATAATTCTTGATAACTGTTTTTGTTGTATATAATCTTACTATGCCAAAGTTAAAACCTTCCTTTTTAATTAAACAAAAAGGGGGGATGCTGTTGGATAATCCTCTTGTACACTGAAAAGATTTGTCACTCAAATTGGCTTAATAAAGTGGTGATTGGCCAGTAGCCAGGCAGGAAATATAGGCAGGGCAAGGGCAAAAGGATGATCAAACAAAGTTAACTCATCATTTTATAAGTGTTCTCGAATCGGGTCAATTTAAAAGCAACTGGCTTGCTTATACGTCACTGATGGTAGTCCCTATCTGGACCTGTGACTAAGTAAAAAGTGTAACAAAAGACTGGGGAGACAGTTTGCCAGGCAACGTGCTTCTCTTTAAAGTATCAGAACTAGCATGGCTGTTAAGAGATCCATTTTATGCCAACCCTGGGGAGGCAGAAGCAGGAAGAACTCTGAGTTTGAGGCAGCCTGGTCTACATAGTGAGGTCCAGGACAGCAAGAGATAAATAAAAAGACCCTGTTTAATAAACAAAATGTACCAGGGCCTGAGTTCAATTCCTAGAATCTATATTAAAAAAATAGTTAGGCATAGTAGCATGCATTTATTTATAATCCAGTACTGAGGAGGCTAAGAGAGAAGCCCTGGGGTTCACTGGCCAACCAATACAGCTTTCTTGGCATGTTCCAAGGCCACAGAGAGAACATTAAAAAAAATGCTTGTCTTAAGAATAATGTAATCAGGGCTGGAGAGATGGCTCAGAGGTTAAGAGCACTGGCTGCTCTTCCAGAGGTCCTGAGTTCAATTCCCAGCAACCACATGGTGGTTCACAACCATCTGTACTGAGATCTGGCGCCCTCCTCTGGCATGCGGGCATACATCGAGGCAGAATGTTGTATACATAATAAATAAATAAATCTTTTTAAAAAAAGAATAATATAATCAGAAACCCTTAAATCGAGAGGCACACAATGGGTTTCCACTTGTAAAAAATATAAGGAAAGTCACCAATTTATTTAAATGGAGGAGGTGCTCACACTCCTCAAGTAAACTTAATTCAGTTTAATATCACTAGCAAAAAAATCACTTAGAAACTGTACAAAAATAAAAAAGTTAACACATGTAATCCTGCAAGGTTTTTGTAAGGACTGGAAGGCAGGCTTTTGGAGCAGCATTTGGGCATGGCTGGGGGCTTCTTTGGTTAGATCTACAACACAGAAAAGATGGAACCTGTTTCAGATGACAGTTTTGAATTCTTGCAAATTTGAAGACAGGAAAAGAGGCCAGTATACAAACTTCCGGTGTGCTATGTGTGCAATGGGACCATTTGCATTGGACTGGACATCCTAGGTGTGGGGGTGGGAGTCGGGGGAGAGCAAGCCTTGCACTTCCTCCATCACTTTCACTGACCTCCTCTGGGTGGGGGTGATTAGAGAGGGCAGTAGCACATTCGTGCAATCGGAAGGCCACTTGAGTGGGGGGGCAATTGTTCTTTTAGAATCTGGTACCTAGCTGACCTTATTTAAGAACAATAGAACCTTCCAGAAGTGGAAGCCTTTTGATACATACCAAAGTAAAATATACACTGTTTTCCAAGAAAATACCCAGTTGCATTAAAAAAAAAAAACAAAAACAAAAACAAAAAAAGGGGGGAGCTTAACTAGAACTAATTAACTCTGTAAACTTTGTGCTACTCAAATGAAGTTCAAGTATTACTTCTGAGCTGTTTAAAGATCAGGGAACTTAAGCCGGGCGGTGGTGGCGCATGCCTTTAATCCCAGCACTCGGGAGGCAGAGGCAGGTGGATCTCTGAGTTCGAGGCCAGCCTGGTCTACAAGAGCTAGTTCCAGGACAGGCTCTAGAAACTACAGGGAATCCCTGTCTCGAAAAACCAAAAAAAATAAATAAAGATCACGGAACTTATACAATATTCTGGTGATAAAGACTGCAATTCACATTTGTGTTTCTGAACAAACAAACCACAACTGCCTAGAACACAACTTGTGCAATTAGAATCTTTGTCTGAGTTAAAGACACATGCTACATATTTCTACATATTCAAAGTTATTTCAAACCACATATTTAACAACTTTGTAATATACAACAGAAGTGAAAGGGCCTTTGTTTGAAACACACCATTACAGCTTGTATAACACCCTTTACACTACAAACTCTTAGTCAACAGCTACGTAGACACAAAAAAATGCACTGTGCATCAACTTGAATACAAAAGGAGACAAAACTATCCTTTTCCCCCAAGCCATGGTGGGAAATATTGCTGACCTCGTCCTCTGAAGCCTGCAGGATGGTTATTCTTCAGTATAACAATTTTACACTGGTAAGAAAATCTATATAACATCTGTACATATCAAGGATTTTAAAATCTCTGATATGATTTTTAGAGTCTGCATGACCAGTCATGTGAACTGCTCAAGATTGATTAGTACCGTTAAATACATAAACACACACATATGCATGTATGCATGTGTAAGTATATGTACACATACATGCATATATATATATATATATATATATATATGTGACAGATCTCTTCTTTAAAAACAATAACAGCAACAGAAAAAAACTAGCTGTAAGCTCACCCAGGACGAGGAGCTACTGAAATGACAGGATGATGGCTAAGATGGATTTCACAACAACATGGTCTATTCTGTCTCTCTTCAATCTGTATGTTTCATTTACTTTTCTTTTTTCATCTATCTGTCTGTCTATCTATCTATCTATCTATCTATCTATCTATCTATCTATCTATTTATCTATCTATCTATCTATTGCAGCAGACAATGCCATTTAGCTTGTGCTCACTTTCCCTATAAGGGCAAGAAAATGTCAGATAGCCTCTTGCTTTTATACTGAAAGGCTAATCTAGCCCAACATGCTTCTAAGCAGAAACAACAGAACTTCAAAGCCCATTCTAAAGTCCAGAAGCTTATGCTTTTCTGACAAATCTCTGCATTCACTGGAACTGGCTACCGAGATTGCCTTTTGGACTAATAATTGGTTTCTTAGTTAAGGCATTATAACTGAAAATGGTTACTTCAACAATGGATGATGTGGATGAAGGAACACCAAACTTGGAAGAACTCTCATCAAAAACAAGCTGTGCTTTGCTCTGGTGGCAAGCAGAACGATTTCAGCCAATTGTCTTACCAACTAGAAAAGGATTTTCTGAACTACCAGTCTGTCATTTATCACAGCGATTAAATGTCTAAGCTTGACCATTTCAATAATCAGTGGCATGTCATAATTTTATAGTATACATTCTGCAGCATAATTTCACTCACCACTTGCTATATTGACTTCCTGTTTGAAAAAATTATTTATTTTCCCATATATATATATCCATAAAACAAAAGTCATCTTCTGCCAGAATCATCTATGGATTTTCCTGGGGATAAACATAAGGGCTTCCCATTGACATCGGTAAGTTCTCTTTGATTGTGTCATGGGAAGAATAGCCCTGCAAATGAACTGGGCTCTAATTAAAATATCTGAGTGCCATTTTCACAGGTCCAACATAATATCTGTCAACATAGAAATGTTTTTCTATCAAAAGTATGTAGTGCAGAAAGAGATTCAAGCTCTTTATCAAATCTCTGAAACTCAGACAAATTCGGACTCATAGCATGGATGAAATTTCCTTTCACTAGGTTATCTTTTTCATGCCTTAGATAGTAGCTAAAGTTGTCTCTGACCAATTATGACTTGTTGAAACCTAAAGCTAACAAATTTAAATTAATACAAAATAAACAAATGTCTTTTTGGTTACTTGCTCAAAATAATTTTTTCAGCTAAAATAATACTTTGGAGTAAGGAATTTGTGTAATCTGTTGTTTCTTATATAGAAACAATAAGATTTTACAAGAATATTTCTGTAAATTGCCTTTTTAAAAACCCCTCTTAATTTGACTTAATTATAGTCTTCTCAAAGGTACTAAATTCTGCATCTGATCTCTTCCTAATATTTGCTGCCTTTCAAAATGATTTAGCATTGATCCTTTATATACAAAGATATGTTTTCCTTGTTTTTTATTACTGTTTCAGAAGAAAATGAACCTTTTATTTTGCTCCAGACCCAGTAACTGCGCTGGTACGTAGATGCACTGAGAAAAACAAAACAAACAAACAAACAAAAAATACTTTTATAACCACCTCTGACTGCTTTTGTATATCAAAGTTGATTACTTTTGAGATATTTGGATCTAGTTTCTAAGTTATTTTAGTGCTTTATATGTTCCCCAAAATTACTTTGAATCGGTCACCAGCATAAAGGGTTTTTGGTGATGCAATGGTGAGATGTAACGAGCAAAAAGCTACCTGGAGTAGCTTTGCCTTCCCTTCTTAGGAACCTGGTGTTTGATTACAGTGAGACGTCAGACTCCCTGAAACCCCTTCATTACACCTAGGTCCTCCCTCCCACGTTGAATTGCTTACTAGTTTGAAAAAGCTATTGGAAGTGGGCATTTTATATGACCTGTATGACTTTAAAATATTTAAAACGAAGAAAAAATATGTAAAGGTTTATGTGGGTCTGTACTTATGGCTGTGGAAAGATACTGTAGTGGTTTTGACACTATTGTTATTACCTTTAAAATCATTTACATAAAAACATTTAATAAAATGTTAAAACTAAAAAAAATCTGGGTGTGGTAATGCATGCTTTTAATGCCAGCACCAGAGAGGCAGAAAGTTTGAGGCAAATCTGGTCTACAGAGCAAGTTCCAGGACAACCAGGGCTACATAAAAACCCTTTCTCAAGAAAACCAAAAAGAAATGCAGCACATGAGGAATGGATACAGCATAATAAAAGGGCATAACAACTGATTCAAGTTCCTGCAATTGCATTTTTCAGAGATAGGCTATGGTTATAGCTCCATCTCAGACAGAATTTATCTATAATCTTATTCATTTTATAAATCAAATATCATCAGATAAAAGGCTTAAAAGGCTAGCCCACTCTCTCCAAAGCATAATCTCCTATTGTCATCCCATATCCTTAAATTCTAAGACAGAAAATCTCAAGCAGTAAACTCATCTCCCTTAAATTCTAGTGCTGGGTGTAGAAAACATTTAAGGAAAGGGATGAAGGGGGACAGAATACATGCTACATTAAAGTACAAAGGAAGCCAAGTGTGGTGATGCATGCCTTTAATGGCAGCACTCAGAAGGTGGGTAGGTCTCTATGAGTTGGTGGTCAGCTGCCTGATCTAAATAGCAAGTTTCAGGCAAGCCAGGGCTACATAGTAAGACCCAGTCTCAAAATTAAATTAAAAATTAGACAGATGGTGGTGGTGCATGCCTTTAATCCCAGCATTTGGGAGGCAGAGATAGGTGGATCTCTGTGAGTTTGAAGTCAGCCTGGTCTACAGAGCAAGTTTCAGGACAGCCAGGGCTACACAGAGAAACCCTGTCTTGAAAAGCCAATAAAGAAAGAAAGGGGGGGGGGAACTACTGAAGGTATAAGGATAAAAAGGGGAGACAAAGAGAAGAAGACCAACAAACAAATTATGTATGAAAATACCATAATAAAATATATTACTGTACATGTTAAAGATCAAAAAATATCAATCAAAAGTTATTATTTAAAGAAATGAATTATAAGGGTTTATGTTTCTGGCATGTCTTTATGGCATATCATTTGCTGTAACAAATATAATTTAAAACAAAAAAAATGTAATAGGCTCCCATTCACCAAATCATATTTGAACTCAGAATCTCCTTTGGCCTCATATATCTTAAAATAAAGTCTGACACATAAAACTTCCTGTTACAGAAGAATGCCCTGTTACACCCAAACATTTTCCAGGAGAAACAAATATCTCTAGAAGAAATTCATACTGTTTTTAAAATCATCTGCTGTCTCAGGCACTGAGCTAAAGCTCTTGACAGAAAGACCACAGACTGGCAAACTGAGTCTTTGAAAGGGTAAGTTCTTGGGCTAGAGAGATGACTTAGCAGTTAAGAGCACTGACTTAAGATTCTGAGTTCAATTCCCATGGACACTGTATGCATAAATAAATAAATCTTTTTTAATTTTTTAAATATTTATTTATTATGTATACAATATTCTGTCTGTGTGTATGCCTGCAGGCCAGAAGAGGGCACCAGACCCCATTACAGATGGTTGTGAGCCACCATGTGGTTGTTGGGAATTGAACTCAGGACCTTTGGAAGAGCAGGCAATGCTCTTAACCTCTGAGCCATCTCTCCAGCCCATAAATAAAATAAACCTTTAAAAGAGAGAGAGAGAGAGAGAGAGAGAGAGAGAGAGAGAGAGAGAGAGAGAGAGAGAGAGAGAGAGAGAGAGAGAGAGAGAAAGAAAGGGTAAGTTCTTGCCCACTGCCACATCTAATAAACAGCACATGTAAAACTCAAGCCAAATAGGGGTGAGGGCAGGGCTCAGGTTTCAACAACCATGTGGTAACATGGTCAATGGCAGCCAGGTGTCCTTTGTAAACTAATCCTACCCCTTTCCCCTCTCATAAGAACACTTGTGCCATACACTAATGTAAAGTTTCCCAAAACACTCAAATCAGTGAAATATCTGTGATCAGATGATCTTATCAGGGCTGGGAATAGAGCACCATGGTAGAATACCTAGTATGTAGTAGTAGATAACTAAATTTGCACAACTTCTACATTAATAAAGTTCTCTGAGTATTAGAAGCTCATAGAAATGGAAAGTGGGCTGGGAATTGAAACTCAGATACTGAGCTAAACTCATAACAGAATTTTTTATATGCCAATTCATATTTTGAACCTACAGAAGTGAATATATCAATCAGAGCTTCTCATAAAAATCTAGTCATTCAGGATCCTGTGCCCTGACATTCCATCTGAACTGGTGAGTGAATGCGGACCCTGGGGCAACCTGTCCTGGAAGAGAGCACAGACCCCTTACCCCCACTTCCCTCTGCAGGCTTGTGTCGGTTTCTCGCGTCCCTGTGTCTCCCAAGCTTTCCCTAGTGTTCTCAGGTGTCCTGCTCCTGTTCTAAGGCCATCCACCCAGAGGAGTCAGACTCTGGCCTCCAGGCAGGTCTGAGGATTCCTGCAAGGGAGTGCGGGCTTCTTCAGATTGTGACGCAAGGAATAGGTCCTCCTCTGGCACTGGGGAGATCCAACCAGTTTCAGTCACAGCAAAGATTGGTCTAGGACGCCAAACGCCTCCGGGCTCCTTCTGAAGGAAGAGATGGGCAGGCGCCAATGCAGGAGCTCCTCCAACAACATGAAAGGCAACATGACATCACCACAAGCCAGACATCCCGAAACAACAAGAATTGAACACCCTACCCCAGAAGATATAGAAGGAACTGACCTTAAACAGTACTTTATGAAAATAATAGAGGACCTTAAACAGGAGGTAAAAAACTGCCATAAAGAAATGGAGATGACAAACAAAAAGGTAGACGAAATAAATAAATCTCTCAAAGATACCCAAGAAAAACAAGAAAAACAAGAAAAAGCAATCAAACAGGTAAGGGAAACAGTACAAGACCTGATAAATGAAATGGAGGTATTGAAGAAAACACAATCTGAGGGACGACTGGAAATGGAAACTCTGAGTAAACGAACAGAAACTTCAGAGACAAGTATTTCCAACCGAATACAAGAGATGGAAGAAAGAATCTCGGACTCTGAAGATACTATAGAGGAAATAAACTCACAGATTAAAGAATTAAACAAATCTAACAAATTCTTAACACAAAACATTCAGGAAATCTGGGACACCATGAAAAGACCAAACCTAAGAATAATTGGGGTAGAAGAAGGAGAAGAATTACAACTCAAAGGCCCAGAAAACATATTCAACAAAATTATAGAAGAAAACTTCCCCAACCTAAAGAAGGATGTTCCTATGAAGGTACAAGAAGCCTACAGAACACCAAATAGACTGGATCAAAAGAAAGCATCCCCACGCCATATAATAATCAAAACACAAAACATACAGAATAAAGAACAGATATTAAGAGCTGCAAAGGAAAAAGGTCAACTAACATATAAAGGGAAACCTATCAGAATTACACCTGATTTATCAATGGAAACCATGAAAGCCAGAAGAGCTTGGATAGATGTGCTACAGACACTAAGGGAACATGGATGCAAGCCAAGACTATTATACCCAGCAAAGCTTGCATTCACCATTGATGGAGAAAACAAGATATTCCAGGACAAAAACAGATTTAAACAATACGCAGCCACAAATCCAGCCTTGCAGAAAGTAATAGAAGGAAAATCACAAACCAAGGAGTCCAACAAAGCCCACAATAACGCAGGCATCTAGCGACCCTCCACCAGCACAACTAGAAGAAGGGAAACACACAAACTCTACTACTAAAAATGACTGAAGTTAACAACCATTGGTCATTAATATCACTTAATATCAATGGACTCTATTCACCTATAAAAAGGCACAGGCTAAGAGACTGGATACGAAAACAGAATCCAACATTTTGCTGTTTACAAGAAACACACCTCAACCACAAAGACAGACACCTACTCAGAGTAAAGGGTTGGGAAAAGGTTTATCAAGCAAATGGCCCTAAGAAACAAGCGGGTGTGGCCATACTAATTTCCAACAAAGTTGACTTCAAACTAAAATCAATCAGAAGAGATGGAAAGGGACACTTCATACTCATAACAGGAAAAATCCATCAGAATGAAGTCTCAATCCTGAATATCTATGCCCCTAATATAAAAGCTCCCACTTATGTAAAAGAAACACTTCTAGAACTCAAGGCAGCCATCAAACCACACACACTAATAGTTGGAGACTTCAACACTCCTCTCTCACCAATGGACAGGTCAATCAGACAGAAACCTAACAGAGAATTGAAAGACTTAATGGAGGTAATGAACCAAATGGACTTAACAGACATCTATAGAACATTCCACCCAAATAGGAAAGAATATACCTTCTTCTCTGCGGCTCATGGAACCTTTTCGAAAATTGACCATATACTTGGTAACAAAGCAAACTTCCACAGTTACAAAAAAATATTAGTAACTACCTGTGTCTTATCGGATCACCATGGATTAAAATTAGAATTCAACAACAATGCTACCCCCAGAAAGCCCACAAACTCATGGAAACTGAACAGTCAACTACTGACCCACACCTGGGTCAAGGAAGAAATAAAGAAAGAAATTAAAGTCTTTCTTGAATTTAATGAAAACAAAGACACAACATACTCAAACCTATGGGACACAATGAAAGCAGTGCTAAGAGGAAAGTTCATAGCACTAAGTGCCCACTTAAAGAAAACGGAGAAAGCGCTCATTGGTGACTTAACAGCACACCTGAAAGCTCTGGAAAAAAAAAGAAGCAGACTCACCTAGGAGAAGTAGAAGACTGGAAATAATCAAACTGAGGGCAGAAATCAACAAAATAGAAACACAGAAAACAATCCAAAGAATCAATGAAACAAGAAGCTGGTTCTTGGAGAAAATCAACAAGATTGACAAACCCTTAGCCAAACTAATCAAACGGGAGAGGGAGAACACGCATATTAATAAGATCAGAAATGAAAAGGGGGACATAACCACAGACACAGAGGAAATTCAGAAAATCATTAGATCTTACTACAAAAGCCTGTATGCCACAAAATTGGAAAATGTAAAAGAAATGGACAGTTTTTTAGATAAATACCATATACCAAAGTTAAACCAGGACCAGATAAATGCTCTAAATCGTCCTGTTAGTCGCGAAGAATTAGAAACTGTTATCAGAAACCTCCCTACCAAAAAGAGCCCAGGACCAGAGGGTTTCAATGCAGAGTTCTACCAGAACTTCCAAGAAGACCTAATACCTATACTCCTTAAGGTATTTCATAATATAGAAACACAAGAGTCACTGCCAAATTCCTTCTATGAAGCTACAGTTACCCTGATACCTAAACCACACAAAGACTCAACCAAGAAAGAGAATTACAGGCCAATCTCACTCATGAACATTGACGCAAAAATTCTCAATAAAATACTGGCAAACCGAATCCAAGAACACATTAGAAAAATTATCCATTACGATCAAGTAGGCTTCATCCCAGAGATGCAGGGCTGGTTCAACATACGAAAATCTATCAATGTAATCCATCATATAAATAAACTGAAGGAAAAAACCATATGGTCATCTCATTAGATGCTGAAAAAGCATTTGACAAAATTCAGCACCCTTTTATGATAAAGGTCTTGGAGAGATTAGGGATAAAAGGGTCATTCCTAAATATAATAAAAGCTATTTACAGCAAGCCGACAGCTAACATCAAATTAAACGGAGAGAAACTCAAGGCTATCCCACTAAATTCAGGAACACGACAAGGCTGTCCACTCTCTCCTTATCTCTTCAATATAGTGCTTGAAGTTCTAGCAATAGCAATAAGACAACATAAGGGAATCAAGGGGATTCGATTTGGAAAGGAAGAAGTTAAACTTTCATTATTTGCAGATGATATGATAGTATACATAAGCGACCCCAAAAACTCCACCAAAGAACTCCTACAGCTGATAAACTCCTTCAGTAACGTGGCAGGTTACAAGATCAACTCCAAAAAATCAGTCGCCCTCCTATACACAAAGGATAAGGAAGCAGAGAGGGAAATCAGAGAAGTATCACCTTTCACAATAGCCACAAATAGCATAAGATATCTGGGAGTATCTCTAACCAAGGAAGTGAAGGATTTATTTGACAAGAACTTTAAGTCTTTGAAGCAAGAAATTGAAGAGGATACCAGAAAATGGAAGGATCTCCCCTGCTCGTGGATTGGGAGGATCAACATAGTAAAAATGGCAATTCTACCAAAAGCAATCTATAGATTCAATGCAATCCCAATCAAGGTCCCATTAAAATTCTTCACAGAGATTGAGAGGACAATAATCAACTTTATATGGAAAAAAAAGAAACCCAGGATAGCCAAAAAAATCTTATACAATAAAGGTTCTTCTGGAGGCATTACCATCCCTGACTTCAAATTCTATTACAAAGCTACAGTATTGAAAACGGCTTGGTATTGGCATAAAAACAGAGAAGTTGACCAATGGAATCGTATAGAAGACCCGGATCTTAAACCACAAACCTATGAACACCTGATTTTTGATAAAGGAGCCAAAAGTACACAATGGAAGAAAGAGGGCATCTTCAACAAATGGTGCTGGCATAACTGGATGTCAACCTGTAGAAGAATGAAAGTAGATCAATATCTATCACCATGCACAAAACTCAAGTCCAAATGGATTAAAGACCTCAATATTAATTTGAACACATTGAGCTTGATAGAGGAGAAAGTGGGAAGTACTCTACAACAAATGGGCACAGGGAACCGTTTCCTACGCATAACCCCAGCCGCACAGATCTTAAGGGCAACATTGAATAAATGGGACCTCCTGAAGTTGAGCAGCTTCTGTAAAGCAAAGGACATTGTCACTAAGACACAAAGGCAGCCTACTGACTGGGAAAAGATCTTCACCAACCCTGCAACTGACAAAGGTCTGATCTCTAAAATATATAAGGAACTCAAGAGACTAGACGGTAAAATGCCAATTAACCCAATTAAAAAATGGGGCGCTGAACTGAACAGAGAATTCTCAACAGAAGAAGTTCGAATGGCCAAAAGACACTTAAGGTCATGCTCAACCTCCCTAGCTATCAGGGAAATGCAAATCAAAACAACTTTGAGATATCATCTTACACCGGTCAGATTGGCTAAAATCCAAAACACCAATAATAACCTTTGCTGGAGAGGATGTGGGGTAAGGGGTACACTCATCCATTGCTGGTGGGAATGCAAACTTGTGCAACCACTTTGGAAAGCAGTGTGGCGGTTTCTCAGGAAATTCGGGATCAACCTACCCCAGGACCCAGCAATTCCACTATTGGGAATCTACCCAAGAGATGCCCAATCATACAACAAAAGCATATGCTCATCTATGTTCATAGCAGCATTATTTGTAATAGCCAGATCCTGGAAACAACCTAGATGCCCTTCAGTGGAAGAATGGATGAAGAAACTGTGGAATATATACATGCTAGAATACTACTCAGCGGTAAAAAACAATGACATCTTGAATTTTGCAGGCAAATGGATGGAAATAGAAAACACTATTCTGAGTGAGGTAACCCAGACCCAAAAAGATAAACATGGGATGTACTCACTCATAATCGGTTTCTAGCCATAATTAAAGGACATCGAGCCTATAAATTTGGGATCCTTGAGAAGATAATAAGAAGGTGATCTCCCAAAAAAAGATATAGTAATCCTCCTGGATATTGGAAGTAGACACGATCGCCAGGCAAAATTGGGAACTTGAGGGTTGGGCAAGACTGGGCCAAGGGAAGATGGGGAGAGAAAAGTGTGAAGGGGAGAATGGGGGGAGCTCGGAGGAATGGGGTGCTTGGGATATAGGAAGGGTGGATATGGGAGCAGGGAAGCATATATCTTAATTTAAGGAGCTACCTGAGGGTTGTCAAGAGACTTGACCCTAGAGGGGTTCCCAGGTTTCCAGGGAGACGCCCCCAGTTAGTTCCTTGGGCAGCTGAGGAGAGGGAGCCTGAAAAGGCCAGTTCCTATAGCCATACTGATGAATTTCTTGCATATCACCATAGAACCTCCACCTGACGATAGATGAAGAAAATGACAGAGCCCCACCTTGGAGCTCCGGACTGAGCTCCCAAGGTCCTGATGAGGAGCAGAAGGAGAGAGAACATGAGAAAGAAAGTCAGGACCGTGAGCGAACCTCCAGCAGGCGACAGATGGGGAAGGTGACTGAGCCCCACATTGGAGCACTGGACTGAGCTCCCAAGGTCCTGATGAGGAGCAGAAGCAGCGAGAACATGAGGGAGAAAGTCAGGAACGAGAGGGGTGCGTTCACTCATGGAGACGGTGGGACAGAACTAATGGGAGATCACCAACTCCAGTTGGAATGGGACTGATGGATCATGCGACCAAACCCGTCTCTCTGAATGTGGCCAACAGCGGGGGCTGACTGAGAAGCAAAGGACAATGGCTCTGGGCTCTGATTCTTCTGCATGGACGGGCTCTGTGGGAGCCTTCTCAGCTTAGTCGATCACATTCCTGGACCTGGGGGGAGTTGGGAGGACCTTGGTCTTAGCATAGAGTGGGGAACCCTGATGGCTCCTTGGCCTTGAGAGGGAGGGAGGGGAGGTATGGGTGGAGGGGAGGGGAGGGAAGGGGGAGAAGGAGGGGAGGGAAGGGGGAGGAGGAGGGGAGGGAAGGGGGAGGAGGAGGGAAGGAGATGGAAATTTTTAAATATAAAAAAATAAACCATGAGGAAAAAAAAAGAAAAGAAAAAAAAAAGAAAAAAATCTAGTCATTCAGCTTTTTTGTTTGTTTGTTGTTTGTTTTCGAGACTGGGTTTCTCTGTAGCTTTTGGAGCCTGTCCTGGAACTAGCTCTTGTAGACCAGGCTGGCCTCAAACTCACAGAGATTCTCCTGTCTCTGCCTCCTGAGTGCTGGGATTAAAGACATGTCCCACCACCGCCCAGCCCATTCAGTTCTATTTTTAGGTCATTATGTAAATATTTTATGAAATGTGCTTTAGAAAATGTTTATATATATATATGAAAATGCTTATCTAGTTATTATAAAATTCCCACAACCACCTTTTTCTTTGACAATTTTATCAACTAAGTCAGTTATCAATAAATTTTCTGACATTGAGTCACATTTTTCTTAGTGAAAATGTCATAGCCATACTATGGACAAGCAGCCATGTCTGGAATCATGTAGCTTCACACTTAATCTACCTGTTTTACAGAACTGGCACCAAAAGATTAGCTCATGTATTTTTATGTACTGTGCTTCAAAAAGATGAGCTGTGTCAATGAAATCCATCCCAAGAAACAGGAAACAGTA
The DNA here is from genome assembly GCF_903992535.2 of Arvicola amphibius. NCBI lineage: Eukaryota > Metazoa > Chordata > Mammalia > Rodentia > Cricetidae > Arvicola > Arvicola amphibius. The sequence goes on from NC_052047.1 coordinate 112,259,276, forward strand.
ATGCAGAGCCAGGAGAGCCACACAGCCAGGGCACAGCAGAGAAGGCATGCAGAGATGTGCAACTACACCTAGGACCAGTGTACATAACTACTGTGGACACTCCCCGACAAGTTATACCAGACCATTCAGGCGGTTGGATATATTTTTGACAAAGTAGCTTGAAATGCTGACTTTTCCTTGACATCAAACCTATTTAAATTCAAATGAGGGGCACTTCATTAATTTAACTAAAATGAAGCTGTATAAGTCAAATTTAAAAATATAAATTAGTCTCAGTGAAATGGCCCAGTGGGTAAAGGCACTTGCTGCTAAGCCTGACCAGGACCCAAATGGCAGGAATAGAACCAACTCTCACCTGTTGTATTCTGACCTCTACACCCAAGCAGTCAGTGGCACACTTGCACCCCTCCCCCAACACATACAAATAATAAATATACACAGTAAAAATTGTGGCCGAGCATGGTAACACAAGCCTTTAATCCCAATCTTTAAAAGGTAAAAATAGATCACTGAGTTCCAGGCCAGCCAGAGCTACATAGTGAGACTCTATCTCAAAACAAAACAAAACAAAACAAAATATTAGATATAAGTAAATTTTAAGCTGGACATGGTGGCACATGCTTACAATTCTAGCACTTGGGAGGTGGAGAAAGGAAGGTAGAGTTCAAGTCCTTTAACCCCAACACTAGGAAAGCAGAGGCAAGGGGATCTCTGAGTTTGAGGCTGCCCTGGTCGACACAGTGAATATCAGGACAGCCAGGGCTAAAAGAGACACTGTCTCAAGGGGGGGGGGGCACAAAATGGAAGGAAGGAAGGAAAGAAAACTCCAGAGAGACAGAGACTGAGTTAAAATGTTTAAAAGTGATCCCTAAACTCTTTATTATAAGGTGTGATCCATGGGCAAGTTACCTTAGGTAACCCCAATCTAAAAATGGAACAGTGAGGGCTGGAATACACCTCAATGGTAAAGTCTGTACTTTGCCAACATGTACAAGGTTCTAGGTTAAATGCCAGAATAAAAGAGAGAGAAAGAGAGAGACATTTCTTTGTCTTAAAGAAAAAAAATAATGAAAGTTTCTGTATCTCTGGCTATTGTAGAACTTTAAAACAATTCTGAGCCCTCTCAGTCTCAGCAGTAATGCTCCCCCTTCCCCCCTGGCAACCAAGGACTAACAACTGCCCACACGTACTGAAATGTTGGGAACTTTCCATCATCTCCCTGAGTCCTTGTGAATGTTCTCCAAAGAGAACTCAGTCATTGAATAGGGGCAAGATAACCCTTAGGTGTTGACTGTTCTGACTTAGGCCCTGGGAAAGGAGCAAAGTGACCCTCAGATGTTTTCCCTTACCTCATCTGATCTAGCAACCACTCTTCAGCCAATTATTGGTAATAGCCCTTTTGAATAAGCCAATCATAATAGTTAAAGAACAACCCCCACACACCCCTTCCTTCTGTAGTTTTTTCCCTTTAAAACTAGCCTGTACCAGGCATTCGGGGTCTTTCTAGCCTCCTGAATGCTGGAAGACCCTGTCATGACAGAACTAATAAAATGCTCATGCTTTTACATCAGCTGTGGTGGTGAGAGACAGTCTCTGGTGGGGGGGGGGGGGGGGCGGGGGCAACTCCTCCTCGGTGATTGGACTCTGGGGTCCAGCACTATAAAGATTGAGATATTTGTAAAGTGTCTTATAAAAAGTGCTAAATATTTGCTATTATTTAATTTTCATAGATGTAATTCTTTTCTCTCACTCAATGTAAAACCTGTTGCTAGAATATAATAAAAAGTCTTAGTTATGGATATAAATTTAGTAAATATTGTTTTCAAACTTTTGCTATTTAAAGCCTGATGTTGGTGGTACCCTTTAGTCCCAGCACTTGAGAAAGAGAGGCGGCAAGCAGATTTCTGTGAGTTCAAGGCCAGCCTGGTCTACAGAGCAAGTTCCAGGACAGCCAGAGCTACACAGAGAAACCCTGTCTCAAAAAACAAACAAACAAAATTACTATTTCACCATAGCCACTGTATGTCAACTTTAAAGAATTGCTTATTGCTTGGGCTCTTTGCAAAACTATTATCAAATACTCTGAAAATATCTTCAATCTTTTGAATAATTTTTCCTCAGCAGGTAAAAATGTTCCACCAATACCTTATTTAAAGTATTAAAAATTTTAAAATACCAAAGCACAACCATTTAAAAAAAATAAAAAAACAAAAAACATAGGGCTGATGTAGTGATATTTTGTTTGTGATTTAACAAATAAACCTTCCTGAAGATCAAAGTGCAGAGTTAAGCCACTAGAGGCCAGGCTTTAAACCTAGGACTGGAGATCTCTGTGAGTTCAAGGCCACCCTGAGCTACACTAGATTGATCCAGTCAGTCTCAAAGAGAAACAGAGCCACGTGGTATTGGCTCACACCTTTAATCCCAGTGCATGGGAGTCACATGCCTTTAATCCCAGCACTAAGGAGATGGAGAAAGGAAGGGATATGACTGGGTGGAGAGACGAATTTCAGGGGGCAGGGGACACGACAAGAGCTCAGTGCAGTCTGGATGCAGTCAGAGGACAGAATTGCCCCTTTGGTCTGAGCATAGGTAGAAGTAAAAGGTCTCTCTAGTGGCTGACCACACTGCTTCTCTGATCTCTCAGCTTTCACCACCAATATCTGTCTCCAGGTTTTTATTATTAAGAACAATTAGAATATGTCCTACAGGCTAAAGGAATGGCTCAGTGGTTAAGAGTACTGCTGTTTTGCAAATCTGGGTTCACTTCCCAGGACTCACATGGTGACCCACAACTGCTTGTAACTCCAGTTCTGAGTCATCTGAGACCCTCTTCTGGCCTTCCCAGGCTCCTGCACACACACATATACATAAATAAATAATTTTAAAAAAATAAACCTTTATAAAATAATTAAGATTATTCTAAGACTATTATTACATTTGGAGTGAACATGCAGATCTACTATAATAAGAAGAAATACAAAGTGTGTGGCTTCTATTAGCGCCTTTTAATAATAATTTCAATACCACAGACTAGTAACCATATTAGCACTTACTGCTTTTAATTCTAGAAATAGCCAATTCATACTAAATTTATTCCATATACCAAAATAGTTATTTAATAAGAATAATTGATAATTATTTTTTTAAAGATTAATTTTACTTTTAACTATGTGTATATGTATGGCTATGTGCACTTGTGAGTGCAAGTACTCACTAAAGTAAGAAGATGGTATCAGATCCCCTGGAGCTGGAATTAGAGGCATTATTTTTAAAAAAATTATCTATGTCATCTTCCTTTCACTGGGATAACAAATTATACTTGACAGCAAAGAAATTAGTTCAACTTTAGAAATTTTATAAAATTTAGAAGCCCACAATTTTTAACTAATATGTCCTACTACCTATTATTTTGTACTAATAAAATTAATCTACATTATTGTTTCAATAATACTAAATTATTATGCATCTTTGACAGGTAATTTTCTAAATACTAAGGCAAACTTTGGTATAAGAAAACATAGCTAATATTTGGGGACTACCACATACAAAGTAACAACTCAGTAATAAAATGGCAATCAAGTATTACAAATTACTGATACAATTAGCCATAAGAGAAATCTAGAAATTAAAAAGCACAGTGAGATGTTAATATGAATTCCAGAAATGCTAAAGACTATCAACCACATACTGTTAAGATTATAGTCATAACTATATACAATAAATAATCTAGATAGATAGAAGATAGATAGATAGAAGATAGATAGATAGATAGATAGACAGATAGATAGATAGATAGATTATATATAGTTATAACTCTCAAATACTGTAGGAAATGGCACAACTACTTTGGGAAAGACATTGCCATTTCTTATCAATGAAACCTACAGAAGCCTAAGACCAGAAATACAACTGACAGGTATTTACTCAGGAGAAATTGAATACAAATTGTTTTCACAATAAGAATATTAGCCGGGCGGCGGTGGCGCACGCCTTTAATCCCAGCACTCGGGAGGCAGAGTCAGGCGGATCTCTGTGAGTTCCAGGCCAGCCTGGTCTACAAGAGCTAGTTCCAGGACAGGCTCCAAAGCTACAGAGAAACCCTGTCTCGAAAAACCAAAAAAAAAAAAAAAAAAAAGAATATTAGTAGCAGGGTTTTAAAATTCACTTTAGCCAAACACTAGAAGCAGTTCAGTTGTCTGTGAAGAGAATGGATAAGCAAGCTGGTTTAGTCACACAACAGAATAAAACAAAAGGGGAGATAATATTCTAATAAAACAACATGAGTGTATCTAAAAGTTGTGCTGAGAAAAAGAAACTTTGCAAAAAAGAAGTATATGACATGTGACTCCTTTGATGTTATGTTCTAGGATGGGCAGAATCAGTACATGGCAGGAAAAACCAGGCATTGCCTATGAGAGGACAGGAACAGGAAATGAATGGAAAGGACATATAGGAACATTCTAGGGTAGTGGTGACAGTCTTCATGGGGTTGAGTTGCAGGATCCACTATTGATATCAGAGTACTGAATCTTGAGCACGTTACTTAACGATTTCAAGTCTCAATATGTTCATCTATGTAGTTTGATGTGGGAAATCTCCAGTTACAGTAGTGAGAAATCAGTTAAATTAGAACAGTCTGGTACACAGTATCTGGTAATACACATTTTTAATTGGAACTATGCAATCTAGTTGGAATTAACACATTTTTAAATTAAAGAAAAAACATTTTTAAAAAAAGACCAAAAAATGATTGTTCTGTAATCCAATTCATACTGTGACAACTTGACCAAATGCTATATATACTCTTCACATTTTCTTCAGTTTTCTACAGCCAAATTCTTCAGACACACAATTTGACTAGAACACATCATACAAAGAACAGGGGTTTTTTTGCTTGCTTTTGGCAATATCTAACTTGTATTTTCTTCTATTTTTTACCATGCTAAATTAATTTGGTTGTTTCTTCTTGTTTCAAAAGAGAAAAAAAAGTTTTAATGTTCAATAGACTTGTATTTACTTGAGCTAAAATTTGGTAGAACATCTGTCTCGAAATTACACATTCTTTTCAAATTCCAGAGCAGACCATATGGGACAATTATATAAAGCATCCATAAAATTCACTCCAGTCCTAACTGCTACTTTCTATTGCAAACTAATTTTCCTCCTGTTACTTCCTAGGTTGACTCGGACACTTGATTTCTCTTTGAACGTTACTAAGGTTTAGCTTTGGTTGAGAAAATACAAAAGATGCACTTATACCTACAACCAGACATCACTACCTACAAGCAGTTTTTTTTCCACTTAGAAAATTGCTCTGAAACTATTAATTTTCTTTAAATATTTTTTCATTCTAAGTTCTTAACTCTGTATTAAGTATTAAGTAAGTACCAAATATTATAATAGAATATTTGGTAGAATGAGAAAATACCTTGAGATTTCCACTTCCTAAACAAGTTGTGTTTTCTTCAAACCAACTAATTAACCTTGTCAATTAATAAAGTACATAAAGAGCAAACACAGATCAAAGGAGAAGACATGTATGTAATGGTCTCATCAGTGGAAACAAACATTTCTTTATCAGAGAAGACACAAATTATTTCTGTTAATCTGTTAAGTAAACCACTAAAAAGAAAGGTCTACACTACTCAACAATGCTCTGCAAAAATAGTAACAGTAACTCTGTTGAAAGGACTTTTTCCCCGTGTCTAGAATTTCTCTACTCACAGAATACTAGTATATGTCTGGACCATGCCTGTCTTACAATCTAAATAAATCAGGCAAATACCAAACTGAAGACTTCAAAATTTTCTTAATTCATGTTTCTGTTTTCAAAACCGCTTTAGATACAATGAAGACCAAAGGCAAGCATCAATTTTTAATGTTTCATATACATAATATAAATTAAAGTCTGATCTTGAAAAGTGGGGGATGGTTGTTTGCCTAATGGCAAACAAAGGAAATGGGCATATTCCTATATGTTAAATTAATATTATCTTTCTGAATGACAATTTAGTGTAGACCCCAAAACTATTAAAAATATTCTTTTGAAAAAAATGTTCTTTTGGCTAAGCAGTGGTGGTATATGCCTTTAATCCAAGAAGGTGAATCTCTGAGTTCAAGGCCAGCCTGATCTACAAAGTGAGTTCCAGGACAGCCAGGGCTGTACAAAGAAATTCTGTCTTGAAAACAAAAAACAAAACAAAACAAACAAACAAACAAATAAATGTTCTTTTGATTTTTAGAAACAGTTGGAACAAAAGATATAAATGATATTTCCAAACGTGTGTCTCCCTTTTCATTCTGACTTAGGTTCTGTCATCATTCAGACCCCACACGTATCAGGGAAAACAGTCCCTGGCAGCCTCCCTAGTAGGACTGTCATGCCAATTCAAAGAAAGAGGCTTTGCTTGCTCCAGAAGAGAAAACCTAAGGATGGTTCTTAACTGACTCCATTTAAGGTAAGGAGGGGTTAGCGAAGTTAGACTGCTATAAGAAGTCTTTCCATGGGGAGACAAAGAAATCCCCCACTTACAGAGCACCAATGACAAAACAAAGTATTACTCCACCAAAGTCCAATTTGAGGAACAAGTAGATTTACTGAGCTGATTTACAGAGCATGGGTAACCCCAAAGCAGTCAGCAACACCAAAAGTCTCATGCCATAGCTGCACAGATGGAGTCCCACCTTCAGTTAACCTCTATGTGTACACACACACACACACACACACACACACACACACACACCTTGGAAGATCACATGCAATTGGGATAGATGCAGAAATGAACAGCCAGAACCTCTGAAAGGGTCCAATGACTCACACCCCCTTTTCTTCTATGTTCTAAGGAGAACCTTAACAGTCAAGAAGCCTGATCTTAGGGGTTTTTAAATAGTCACAGCTGCTCTGATAAAAATAGTGTCTGTAGTGCTCAAAGGATAGCACTAAACAAGGACTAACACTGCCTGAGACCATAGTACAAGCTAAGCTAGCAATGCTAGGTATAAACTTTATAGACTTCCATATGATAACGCATATCATTTAACCCAGCAGTCCACTTCTATGAATGAAAGCTTACATTGTAACTGTGCTCCAGACAAGGTTTTAAGCACTTATAAAAATTAACTCACTTAATCTTTATAGCAAATCTAGGAGGTAAATATTACTAGTCACTATTACCTCATTTTGTAGATACAAAAACAGAACAATTCGCTAACCTAAGGCCAGAAGTATTTAGAGGCAAAACTAGAAATCAAAGCCAGACCACATGGATTCACCCCACACTTTGAACTTCACTAACCCTAAACTTTATATTTTAAGTGATAATCAGACACTTACCTAATAAAAAAAAACTTGATGCTGTCATATAATATACATTATGTCAAAAGTCTGCATTAAATATGCAGCTAGCACAGATTGCATGAAGGAACAGATAGTATGACCTTGTTTTATAAGAAGTAAAACAATACACACACATATATGCACAAATGTATATGTATAAGCATATATGTGAATGCTCACAAAAATCTCAGGAAAGATCTTTTAAAATGTCAGAAGGTGCAATATATACCACTTTATTTCCACTGGGATAGCCATGACCATAAAGAATCAACAAGGCAATAATACTAGCAAAACCAGGGTATCCAATCTCGATTCCTTAGAAGGACAGCAAGACCTCCGGCTGAGATTTACTCATCTACCATTATCAACTACTCATACAATTTCTTTGATTTGTTCAGCAATGTCTTTAATAGCTTCAAACCTCGTGACTACAAGTACAAACAACCCTTGGTAAACAGTGATTTTATCATACTATTTCTTTAGAATTAGGCATTTTATATCACTTCTGGGCTTTCTGGATAAGGTCAAGTGTAGAATTATACATTTAGGATTGTTCCTACAATGAATCTATGCACTATAAAAATAAAAGATTGCTTTGTTTGGGCCTTTGAATTAAATGCTTTAATAACTATTCTGTTTAATCATTACAAATAAAAAAATCAGGCCTGGCTTTCTGTGACGGTATCGCACCCGCCAACATGGTGAACGTTCCTAAGACCCGCCGGACATTCTGCAAGAAATGTGACAAGCACCAACCCCACAAAGTGACCCAGTACAAGAAGGGCAAAGATTCTTTGTATGCCCAGGGAAAGCGGCGTTATGACAGGAAACAGAGTGGCTATGGTGGGCAGACTAAGCCTATTTTCCGCAAAAAGGCTAAAACTACAAAGAAGATTGTCCTGAGACTGGAATGTGTTGAGCCCAACTGCAGGTCGAAGAGGATGCTGGCTATTAAGAGATGCAAGCATTTTGAACTGGGAGGTGATAAGAAGAGAAAGGGCCAAGTGATCCAGTTCTAAGCTGATCTTGTTATGAAGACAATAAAATCATGAGCTTTCAAAAAAAAAAAAATCAGGCCTGTTATTCAAGGTAGTAAAGCAGAAAGGACATGTCAGTCTTCCAAAACCGTTACAATTTAGCAACACAAATTAATGAACCCATAATCTAGATGCTTCTAGATTCACAGCACTGTTTTTAAAAACTGCATCAACTAACTTCATGCATACAGAGGAATAAAAATGGTATCATCATTTATTCAGATTAAAATCAAAACAGAAAATATTTTATCAATTAAGAATAAATATAAATTCATAGTTTTATAAGACTTAATTTTCTATTTTAAAAATAGAAGCTATGATACTTGCTTAACTAAACTGTGATCTCTACATGAAAGTACTGAGCATGTTTTCAGGAAACATCGACGTTTTCTCAATGCTAGAACAATGGTGGCAAACAGGTACAAAAACAAAGACATTCCATCCCATCCCACTATGTTTGTGTGTCCCTTTTGGTGGTAACTTTAGTAGAGCCCATCTGGTGCTGTTAAGAGTAAGGAACTGAACTGGAGCTACAGTTCGGTGACAGGGCTCTTGCTTGGCATGCAAAAGGCCCTATCTAGATTCAATCCCATGTATTGCAATGAGTAGGGACTGAAATATCTCCTCAGGCTTTCTTCTGACATCAATCATGCAAAAGTCAGACTGATCCTTGGCCAGAATATGAGATCCAGGAAAAAGGGACCTTAGGAAGACCTGACATTAATGAAATTATCTGCCAGTGACCATGTAAGATCTAGATATTGGCAAATGTTGAAATATGGCATTCATCAGATGGTACAAGACCATAATATAAGTTAAGATGACACCACCTTAAGAGACCATAGCCTGGAAAGGAGTAAACTATACCTTACAAACTGGGCAACTAATTTAAGAGTATTCTCTGGCTTTATCACCCTTTTATTTTCAACATTTAGAAAATCTTATTTCACTGTTCCAGCACCGTCTCAGAAAATACAGGGAAGATTCTTTAGTTCAAGGAGATGTTGGGCCAGACAATCACAGAAATGTGTTATTCTATGAGATCACTGAAGAAATAGAACTGAAGCCCTGAGGTCAAGCCAACCTTTCCTTGCATTGTCCACGTTAGAGGACTGAAGTTTCATGTTTTTTAAAGGCACAGAAAGTGCCTGTACTGGAGCTCTGGTGCTCAGAAACAAATTTACTGTGACAAGTTCTAAACAGACAGACAGCACAAAGCCATTAACTTTCTATAATGTTTAAAGATTTTACAAATATGTATTACTTCAAAAAGATATAAGACAAATTAGCAATATGTAAAGGAATATGCACCAGGAATGTGCAACAGCACACAGCTGAGTCGAAGCTAAGTAGAAAAACAGAGTAAGAGTTGCTGAGTGGCACAGCACACCCTTAGTCAGGCCCTGGGTTCACCTGAGCATCAAAAGAAAGAAGAGGAGAAGGGGAGGAAAGGAAAACAGCGAAGCAAAGATTACAGCCACAGGAACATTAAGAGCTAGGCAGAAAGGGCTGGAGAGATGGTTAAGAAGTTAAGAGCACTCACTGGCTGCTCTTTCAGGAGTCCTGAGTTCAATTCTCAGCACCCACCAGGTGGCTCACTACCATCTGGTGCCCTCTGCTGCCTACAGGAATACATGCGGGCAGAATACTGTATATGTAATAAATCTTTTTTTTTCTTTGAGTAGAATGGGTAGGTCAAAAACCAAGTGTACATAGAGGTAATGTCAAAAAGAGTAAACAGGGGGCTGGAGAGATGGCTCAGAGGTTAAGAGCATTGCCTGCTCTTCCAAAGGTCCTGAGTTCAATTCCCAGCAACCACATGGTGGCTCACAACCATCTGTAATGGGATCTGGTGCCCTCTTCTGGCCAGCAGGCATACACGCAGACAGAATATTGTATTCATAATAAATAAATATTTAAAAAAAAAGAGTAAACAGATATTACAATTTGCTAAGACAAGAGGGGGGAAAAAGGAGAAGAACAGGCTTCAGTCTTCAGTCAAGACATTCACCTATTTTCTAGTAACACCGGCCTCCCACAAGGATTCACCTCATTAGTACTTGCAATTAGGAATAACCTAGCTTTGAAAGTGTTTAGCAGTGATTCCGTAGACTTTGTTTTACTCCCTGAAAGCTAATTCTGGTGGGCATGACACCTATTTCTCCTGATTTCAACAAAGCAGAAATATTCTCTTTTTTGGAAATACTGAATATTAGATTAAGTTCTGTACTTTTCATTCCTAAGGTAGAGTCTACAGTCTACACCTTATAAAACTAAAACCCATTTTACTTATATCACTTTATAGACTATGTTTCTATGGTTTAACAGTTGCCCTGTTTTGTTTCTCTGTTGCTGTGACCAAAAGCAATTTAGGAAACGGTTTATCTGGCTTACAGCTTATACTCCGTTATAGAGGGAAGCCAGGGCAGGAACCCAAGGCAGGGACTGAAGCAGAAACTTGAAGGAATACCACTCACAGGCTTTCTCACTTACCTTTTGTATATAGCCCAGGCCCACCTTCCTAGAAATGGTACCATCCACAATGGACTGGGACCTCCTACATCAATTAGCAATTAAGAAAATAACTCCCTTTCCCTTCCCCTCTCCCCCCTCCCTCCACACATGCCACAGGCAATCTGATAAAAGCTATTCTTCAGTTAAAGGTTTCTTCTCCCCAGGCCAGTTAACCTGACAACCAGAGTTAGCCTTCACAACAGTCTTTGGCTAAAAAAAAAAAAAAAAAAAAAAAAAAAAAAAAAACAGGGTTGGGGAGATAGCTCAGTGGTAAAATGCTTCTTTAGTGTGCATATGTGGTGTGTGTGTGTGTGTGTGTGTGTGTGTGTGTGTGTGAGAGAGAGAGAGAGAGAGAGAGAGAGAGAGAGAGAGAGAGAGAGAGGGGGGGGAGATATGTGTAATCCCTAGCACAGGAAAGAAAAAGGGAAGGAAGGAGGAAAAAAGAAAGGAAGAAGGAAGAAAGGGAGGGACAGAGGAAAAGAAAGGAAAGGAGGGAGAGAGAGAGGAAGGGAAGGAGAGAGAGGGAAGTAGGAAGGGAGAGGAGAGGGAGGGAGGAAAGAGAGGGGGAAAAGAGAGATAGAGGGGGAGGAAGGAATAAAGCAAAACAAGGCCCCCTAATCCTCCCCACACCCAGGACTGGGAATTGAACCTGGACCGCAGCATATTACAGGTGCTTCATGACTGAGATATATATAGCACAGCCATTTTTCCTTGTTGTTGTTTGTTTTGTGTTTTGAGACTAAGGTGCTCAGCCAGGCCTTGAATTCATTCTGTAACTCACAAAAACCTTGAACTTGTCACCACCCTGCTTCTGCCTCCCAAATAGCTGGGATTACAGACTCACATCATCAGGCTAAACAAAGAAATTGCTTTTATGAAAAAATGGGCACTCAGACAAAGAAAGCAATGTGAAGAGAAAGGCAAACACAGAATTATGGTGCCTTAAGTGGAGACTCCCCGAAGCTAGAAGAGATTAATAATCTCCCCTAGAAGCCCTGGGAGAAGTTACCTCCTGACACCTAAACTTCAGAACCACCCACCAAGATTAACGCAAAAATAAACACTGTTGTTTCACTGTTGTTTTAAACCCACGAATTTATGAAACTTTGTTACAGCAGCCCCAATGATGAAAAACTAATGTGTAGTTATTATGTAACATTTTAAGAAACAGCATTAATTCGGGTGTGGTGGTGCATGTCTTTAATCCCAGAACTTGGAAGGCAGAGGCAGACAAGTCTTTGAGTTCCAGGCCAGTTTGTTCTACAGAGCAAGTTCCAGACAATGAAGACTACACTGAGAAATCCTGTCTTGAAAAACCAAAAAAAAAAAAAAAAAAAGAAAGAAAGAACATTAAGACATTTCAAGAATGAAGATGACTTTTATTTCCCTCTTAAAACACAAGGCTTGCAACTACTGGTGGCATATAGCTAGTGAGTTCCAGGCCAGACTAGACTATACAGATCCTGTCTCAAGAAGAAAAAAAGACAAAGACAAGAAAGGGAAGGAGGGAGGGAGGGAAGGAAGGAGGGACGGAGGGAGGGAGGAAAGGAGGGAGGGAGGGAGGGAGGGAGGGAGGGAGGGAGGGAGGGAGAGAAAAGAAGAAAAAAAGTCAAACCACACTGGTACATGGAGCTGATCTTTTTTAATTTTAATAAAATACATTCAAAGTTTTCCAACCAGATACTCACACTTATCACAATGAGACTTCTCAAACAGGGAGTTTAATCTGCTGACGCCAATTCCTATCATTTGGTTAACTAAAATTTTGCAATTTTGTAGAGGGAAGTTTTTGTCCTGCCTGGTCCCACAGCCATTCAATCCCAAAGAAACACACAGCAACTTATATTAGTTACAAACTGTTGAGCCTATTAGCTCAGGCCTATTACTAACTAGCTCTTACAACTTAAATTAACCCATAAATCTTATCTATGTTTAGCCACAAAGCTTAGTACCTTTTCTCAGTAAGGCATTCTCATCTTACTTCCTCTACATCTGGCTGATGGCTGTGTCTCTGTCCTTCCTCTTCCCAGAATTCTCCTAGACTGGTTGCCCACTTATACTTCCTGCCTAGCTACTGGCCAATCAGTGTTTTATTAAGCCAATACGAGTGACAAATCTTTTCAGTGTACAAGAGCATTATCCCACAGCACAATTTGGTTTAACAACAATCAACTGTCAGTTAAAAATGATCCTATGTAAATTTTCAAAAGACAGTATAATTCACTAGAGTAAACTGACAGCTCGTGATTTACCAATCAATAATGGAGTTAAATGCTCACAAATAAGTAGAGGTCACACATTCCTCCTTATCTGTACATTGCATTTAAGTAGATCATCTGTACCATCATCCACAAAGCTCTGCAAGTCTCAATTGGTCATACAGGACACTGAGAAACATTCCTTAACTATGATCCTGGATCCTGAATAGCCTTCCCTCCACCATGTACATGTATTGTCAGCATGAAACTGAAAACTCAAATTTATAGTGACTTAAACATAAAATCTTATAATTTATCATGTTTAAAAGCAAAGCAAAAAAAGAACCAAAACCACAAAAACAAAAACAAACAAACCACAAAACAGCTTTCCAGGTTTGCTACAGCAATCCTACAGTAAGTCATTAATGTTGGGAATCTCCAGCTCAGGCCCCATTCCAAATCCTGCCCAGATGTTTGGCTGGGAACTTGGCCCTACTCCTCCCATTCCAAAACCTGCAGCCTCAGAAAGCCCATCAAGGACCGGCTCCTCCACTACAGCTACTCAATCCCAGGCCTACAGGATATTTAAGATGTGGTCCCTAGAGCTGTCACATGATTTCTCCTCCATTTCTCCATTTCTCTAAGATCACCCAGGAGTGAACAGCTCATCAAACCTGAAATTTAATTCAACTTGATCTGACTTATTGCATGAATCAAGTTAGGAGAGAGAAAAGCTGGGACTACACACCAATACCTTTTCAGAACACTTTAAAAACATTATATTCATCACCCCATTTATATCCAACTAGCCCACACAGAGTCATGTTTAAAGCTATTAAAACTTTCTCTCCCCCCACCCACGACAAGGTTTCTCTGTAGCTTTGGAGCCTGTCCTGGAACTAGCTCTTGTAGACCAAGCTGACCTCGAACTCAGCAGAAATCCACCTGTCTCTGTCTCCTGAGTGCTGGGATTAGAAACGTGCCAAATTGGGCGGTGGAGCCGCATGCCTTTAATCCCAGCACTTGGAAGCAGAGGCAGGTGGATCTTTGTTGAGTTCGAGGCCAGCCTGGTCTATAAGACCTAGTTCCAGGACTGGCTCCAAAGCTACAAAGAAACCTTGTCTGGAAAAACCAAAAGAAAAAAGTGTCATCACTGCCCAGTGCTATCAAAATTTTCCAGAGAGCTAGAGGATGGCTCAGTGGTTAGGAGTACTGACTGCTCTTCCAAAGGACATAGGTTTAATTACTAGAACCCAACGTATGTTTCTCCAGCTCTAAGGAGATCTAATGCCCTCTTTTGGCGTCCACAAGCACTGCATACACATAATGCACAGATACATGAATGCTGGCAAAACATCCATACTCTTAAAATAAAAATTTTTTTAAATCTAAAAACAAATTAATTTGAAAAGAATCTTTCTCTTCTGCACACCATGTAACTAGACAAAACTTGGGTTCTATCACCTACAAGAAAATTAATGCTATTAGGGAGAGGTGAATGTCTCTCCCAAACTCACCAAACCCTGCTGTTGTTCCTTTTCTTTTCATCCCCTGAGCAATGGTAGTCCCCAAAACCTGGCCCTCAGTCATTTATTTCTATCTCTGTGCCAACTTTCTGAAGACAAACAGCTCTATCTACTCTAATGACTCTCAAGTCTGTATGCTTAGTCTCTCTATTTTATCTTCTTAGACTTTATTTGGATGGGGTTCTGAAACAATGTCCTTCAGGGTATGATTTGGCTGTTGCCATCTTAATGTGAGCAGCTGTGTTACCCACACAAGCTCCTCAGAAGAAGTCATGGGAGCATCATCAGATCCTCACCTGAAACTATATCCACTCCCTTGCACCCTGAATATAATTCTGTTCAGTTAAGCATCCTTTTCTTCCTACCTGACTACCATATACATCTCTAATCTTCATCTGCTTTTACTCCAGGCCCATGTATTTAAACAGCCAAATAATAGTTCTACTTTGATTAAAGATGGTCATATTTAACACATCCAAAATTAAGTCCAGTACTTCTCCCCTTCCTTGCCTTTATACATCATTACCCACCCAATTACTCAGAATCTTTGTTACTCTCAACTACTTTTCCTACTTCAGCCCAGACAGTAATTTATCATAAAGTTTTACTAATTTCAGCTAATTCTAGCATCCACACCTTTCTTTCCACAGCAAGTGCTCCTAAGTTTCCTGACACTAGTCCTTCTGTCTCCAGCTCACTGCCACTTGGGCCACATTTCTACTAATTCTTGCTTCTCCAGAACTCTTTTTCACGCCAGTGAGACGGCTCAGCAGGTGCTTGCTGCTAAGCCTGATAACCTGAGTTCAATCTCCAGAACTCATTTTGTAGGACAGTCCCCACTCCAGCAAGTTGTCCTCTGACCTCTGGATATACACAAACACACACATACATTTAGACTCAAAATAAAATATCTCACTTATTGTGAATTTACCTTTTGCTTATTTCACCTGCCAAAAACTGCTTAATACCTACAAGGCATTTTGAATACCTTCTCTAATACACTGAAGCAGATTGATTTTTAAAAATATACAGGAATCTTAAATGAGTATCAAACACAAAATTAGCCTAGTTTAATAACACCTAGATAAATAATTTTTTTCTTCAAATAATTTTTGCCTGTACCACGTATTAAACTCTAGGGCCTGTGCATGCTGAACAAGAGCTCTGTTACTAAACTACATCCCTAGCTAAACAGATTATTTCTAAATGTATTTATGAGCAGTAGAAAAAAAAAAACAGTCATATAAAGAAATTAAATCAGCGCTCAAACTTACTTTAACAAATCTCAATAAAACTAAAACAAAGTAATGCAATAAGAAAAGTAAAGGTTGCCGAGTGGTGGTGGCACACGCCTTTAATCCCAACATTTGGGAGGCAGAGGCAGGCAGATCTCTATGAGTTCGAGGCTAGCCTGGTCTACAAGAGCTAGTTCCAGGACAGGCTCCAAAGCCACAGAGAAACCCTGTCTCGAAAACCAAAAAGAAAAAAAAAAAAGAAAAGAAAAAGAAAGAAAGAAGAGAAAGTATTCTTCATGTTAAGTTAAATAAAAAGTATTGGGGAAGAAATAAATGTGTCTTGCATTAAAATAAGTTTGAGATTGCTGAGCTGAATAATTTAGCATGATTCCCTAGCTTAGCCTGTGCAGTGTGTGGACCCTTAGGAGGGCTCTTGGTTTAGGAGAAGATGTACCCATTCACTGAGATAAGCAATCCTAGGGCATGGATATCGTTTAATTCTGAAGGAAAGTGCCTTTTGTTTCTGATAAATAAAGTAAAAAAAAAAATACTCAGCACTGAAGGGAAAGGGGCCCAATGCAAGGGGACAATTACAAATAAATACGACACAGATAAATCTCAGTGCATGAATCTAAGTGGAAAATGAGGCAGCCATTTAAAAAAAAAAGTCTGATTCTATTTATATGCCACTCTAGTGAAGACAAAAACATACAGACAGAAAGCAGATCTGCAACCACCAGAGGCAAGCAAGGGAGGACACTGCAAAGGAAATCTACAAAAAGAGGACTTTATGTAGAGAAGAAATGTTCTATATCTTGATTGTGGAAGTGACTACACTAGTATATATAGTTGCTTAAAACCACTCAATTGTTCATTTAAACTTTTTGCACATAAATTATTCTTGAATAAACTACATAAATTATCCTAAACAGAAAAAGCATGCATTTCATACTCAATATTATAATTTATGCAACATTCTGAGTTCTATTTAAAAAAGGGAAAGGAAAGAAAAAAAATATTCTCTTTGTTAGGTGTGGGAAAGAGAGTCATAGTAGCCATAGGATAGAGGTGGGGCTTGCAAAATGTCAACAGAGTTCTAGAGGGAAAATCCAGGCAGTAAAAGAGCAGCCAAAACAATGAACAATGGTGGTACACGCCTTTAATTCTAGCACTCAGGAGGCAGAGGCAGGTAGATCTCTGTGAGTCTGAGGCCAGCCTGGCCTACAAAGCTAGTTCTAGGACAGCCAGGGCTACACAGAGAAACCCTGCCTTAATAAAATAAAATAAATTAAAATAAAATACAACAACAACAAAAACAAGCAAAAGAACAGCCAGAGCCAAACACACTGTCAGAGCCCGCAGGTCAAAGCAGGTGAAGCAAACTGGCCTGGAGCATTAAGTGCAGAGGAAGTGAGAGTGAGGTTGCTTTCACAAGGGAACAACCTTGAGTGAGAAGTCAGAGTCTGGGCAGAATGAGAAGGGTGTGCACAGAAGGGAAGACGCCAACATAAGGAGTCAGAGCACAAGTAAGGTGAGAACCCTGTGTCGTGGCATCCTGATATGGGCTCTGAGATCCAACAGGGCTGAAGGTGAGGGAAGAGGATATGGAATGAAGAAATAGCCTCAGCATGGAGAGGAAAGGAGTGGTTTATATACAACAACAAAAAACAAGGTGTGTGGGGCTGGAGAGATGGCTCAGAGGTTAAGAGCACTGGCTGCTCTTCCAGAGGTCCTGAGTTCAATTCCCAGCAACCACATGGTGGCTCACAGCCATCTGTACTGAGATCTGGCGCCCTCCTCTGGCGTGCAGGCATATATCGAGGCAGAATGTTATATACATAATAAATAAATAAATCTTTTAAAAAAAACAAAACAAAACCAAGGTGTGTGTGTGTGAAGGATAATGAATCCCAATTTCTCATGTTTGAGAAGATCATTAAAACATAAGGCAAATGCTAGATTGTTAGGCTGAAGTCAGAGGTACTAGAGTGAGTTCATAGTTTTCAATGTATACACTGAAATAGAGAGACAGAAATACAGATATGTGTGTATCTATACATAAATAGAACCTCCAATTTCAACCATGAAGAGGTCCTGGGAATAGTTATAACCCAATAGTAATAAAAATGTTAGCACTGAAAATTAACCTTCACTGGGAGAAAGCAGAGACCCCCTAGAAAAATAGTTGATTCCAGGGCCAAGACAAGGAAGTGCAAAATAATCCAGGAGCACTAAGAATGTATGTAGCTCAATGACAGAACACTGGCTTATCATGTAAGTGACCCCACATCAGGGCCTTAGCACCACAAAAGAGAAGTGTGTGTGTGTGTGTGTGTGTGTGTGTGTGTGTGTGTGTGTGCGCGCACGCGCGCCAGGAACATGTCAAAAATTAATGATTAAAAAAGAGTAATGATGCTCAAAGAATGATGGGGACACAGAAAGGACACAGAAGCCAAATACATGAGCTCTCAGTGGTCAAACAACAAAACAATTTAAACATCAAAATAAATGGTCTACATATCTGTGTCCTCCCAAAATTCCTATGTTGAAGTCCTAACACTCAAAGTAACAGAAGTAGATGGGATCTTTGGGAAGTACTCAGGTCATGGGGTTGGAGTCCTCATAAATAGTTTCATTCCCTTATTAAAGAGCTCCTATAAAGCTCACGTGGCCCTTTAGGCCACCGAAGTTAAAGTGAGAGTATGGCTGTGTGCAAGCATGCCTCATATTTGCTGCCCCTTAAATTTTAGCCTTTCTAGCCTCTACAACTGTGAAAAGTAAAGCCCTTGTTCATAAATCAGCCAGTTTACAGTACCTGGTTATAATAATCCCAGCTGACTAAAGCAAACAATAGCAGTACAATCCACTACAAAAGACACATAAATCATGAATCCATATTGATTTAAGTGTATGACAAATCCATTAAAATCCTAATGAGGTACTCATTGAAAAGAAGGATCAACTCTGTAGTAGAAAAGCCTGGCAGATGGCCCTGAGAGAGCTGATCCTCTCTGACCACAGCAGAAGAGCTGACCCCGCCCCTCACCACAGGAGTGGAGGAGCTGGCCCCAATGGTAGAAGAGCTGGCTCCGTCCCTTGCCTGAGGGGGCGGGCCCAGCAGCTTAGCCTGACCAACATCCAGGAGTTGGCCCACCACAACATCCACCCCATCTATGACCTGCCAGGGTGTGTGAAGGGGCTGGGCCTGTGGACCCATAACCACAAGATCTCCAGTGACTCAGGCAACAGAAGGATATCTGAGAGGTGTTTCCATGAGGATAGAGCATTGATGGTGTACCAGAAGCCACGGTCCTTGAGCCAGACCAACAACATGACAATGAGCATTCACAAGTAAAGCTGAATGGACAAAGAGGTGTACTGCGTGACACACTGGAGCTCCTAATGACACTAAAACAAATGGAAAAGTGCTGAGAGGTGGGAAAGATGGAGAATTGAAGAGGATTTTTGTTTGTTTTGTTTTTAATTAATATTTTTAAATTTTCTTTTGGAGGGGCACTACAGGGATGAGGGGCAGATGTGGTGGGATTGGAAAATGAGCGGGATTGGGGTACATGGTATAAATTCCCAAAGAATCAATTAAAAACTATGTTTAAGAAAAGAAAAGCCTGGCAGACACTGATTACAAGTAATCAAAGTGAAAGTGTGTACCATCTTGAAAGACAGTGACCATTACTTGCCCACATGTATGTATCCAACTATGAGCGCACAGAGGCTTCAAATTGAGAGATATTCTACAAAAATTGCTGACCTGCAATCTTCAAAAGTGACCAGATCAAGAAAAAGATGAGGGAACTGTTCCATGCTGAAAGAGGGAGGCTAAAGAAACAAGGGAACGATGCAAACTGTACTGACAACTCCTTCTGCCAGTTACATGATTAACCGCACAATCGACACCACCCATGCTGAGCGCGAGTTGGTGTGAATGTCCTGCTGTGATAACTGCACTGTCATTGTGTAGGACAATGTTCTCTGTATAAAATTCACACTACACCATTCTGAGTGACAGGGCATAAGGTCAGCAGCTTCCTCTCAAAATATTCAAAACAATAAAATAGAACAGCAGCAACTGTGTGCCATATTTGCAACTTTTTTCATTTGTTATTGTTTCAAAATTGTTGGGGGGGGGAGGAGAGTTGGGCATGGTCTTTAATTTCAGCACTCTAGAGGCAGAGGCAAACGGAGCTCTGTAAGTTCAAAGCCAGCCTGGTCTACATAGGGAGTTCCCGGACAGCCAGGGCTCTGTAAAAAAGACCCTGTCCCAAAAACATAACATAAAATAAAATAAGATAAAATTGTTGTGGGGGAAAGAACAATGTAACTCAAAACCAGGTTAAAAACAAGACTGATTCTCCACAGTCAGTCTGCATAACAGACTGTCATCTTGGTAAGAGACTGGAAAATTACTAAGAAATGACATGAAATTTTGGAACAGCCCGAAGAGTCTCTAAATACAGCCCAATGCCTTCTTTTTATTTAGTGTGTGTGTTTATGATGGGGTGGGATGGGACACACATACAAGGGCACACCTCTGAAAGTCAGAGGACAACTCTGTGCCATCAGTCCTTGCCTTCCACCTTTTCCTGACTTCAGGGGTCGAACATAGGTCTCCATGCTTGCCTAGCAAAAGCCTTTGTCGGCTGAGGCATCTCACCTACCAGCAAACAGTTCCCTTAAGTGACCTCAACCAGGTAGTAGTGAGAAACGAAAACTGTGAAGGATCCCTTCGCTGAAATAATGAGGATGCGTAATAAAAAAAAGAGGTGGATAGAACGGTACGCTGGCGCTGTCAACGACTAGCCAGCAACAAAACACAACTTAGCACCTCATGGACCAAGGAGAGCTGATATCTACACTTCCTTCCAAATCTGAAACTGGAATTACTCTGAAGGAGAAGGGCTTCCCTGGCTCACCTTGTTATTACATCCCGCTCAGCTATATATAGCAACACAAAGAGATACAAAGACGAAAATAAACGTGCGTGAACCCTGTATACCCCCTGGTTGTGCACGTCCATCAATCAAAAGTATAAAAAGCAATGCGTCTGCCAAATTGTTCCTTCTCTGACGACTGGGGAGAACAATCAAAACGCATGAAAGCTCAGCGAGGGTACCTGCAAGTGGCTGGCTCGCTATCTTTACTTAAGAGAATCACTACGTTCCGGAACGCCGGCACCTAAGTCCTCAAAGAATTTCCTAGAAATGTTTCACAGTGCACGCACGGATCCCCTGGCCTTTCCAAGCACCCGGCGTTCGGGCCGGGATGTGCATGGGCCCCCCCAGAGGGCGGGCGGCAGCGCTGGACTCTCGGCACTTCCTCTCCGGGAGGACGGCCCCCAGCGTCACTCTTACTCAGGATGCAGGGCACAAGTGGACTCCTAGGAACTCCGCACAGTGTGCTCCCGCCCTCCCAACGCCGCCGGCACGAGGGCGCGGTCCCGGGCGCCCGCAGCTGCCACAGAAGAGCGTGGCGCCGCGCGGGCAGGCTCTCCACCGGCCCAGCCCCCGGCCCCCGGCCACACCGCCACGGCCTAGGCCCGCGACCGCCTTCCCGCGGTCCCCTGACACACGCCCACCGCCAGCCAGGCTCGCCCGCGCGGCGAAGGCCCTACCCCAGTCCACCCACCGCTCCTGCACCGCGGGACCCGGCCCTCCGGCCTCCCCGCCTCCCGGCCTCCACGCCCGGCCCCGCCGAGCCCACTGGACGGCTGCCGGGGGCGGAGGCGAAGCCCGGGGGCGGCGCCGCCCCACACCCTTACCTGGCTTCTCGTGGTCGTAGCCTACCACAATGAAGTAGTCGGCCAGCCGAGCCATGACCGCCGCCGCCGCGCCCGGGAAGCGGGTTCCCGTCGCCGCCCTCGCCGCCGCCGCCCACCCGGCCCGGGCGAGCTCAGCATTTTCCCTTGAGCGGCTGTAGCGGTAGCAGCGGCGCTTCAGCCATGTTTGACAACCGAGGCGCGCACTGCGCCTGCGCCGCGCCTCGTGCCCGCCCCTCCCCCGCCCCACCCGAGAGGCCTCGGCGACCCGGTGCCCGGCGTTCGGGAGCCCACGCGGCGCTCCGAGGCCGCTGGGACACGCGGCCCGGGAAGTGGGCGGTGGGGCGCGGCCTCGCCACGCGCCGCCGCCGAGGAGGCCGCGCGCTTAGAGGCGGGCTGCTGCCCCAACGCCCCCTTCCCCTATTCTTTATTTTCCTGGAGCTGGGGTCCTTCTTTCCGCTTTCTCTCCCTTTTGCAGTTGGGGGAAAGCGAACGAAGGGGCGCGGGGTCACTTGGAAAGTTTACTCTCTTTTGCTGCTTGTTACCACTGGTAGCCCAGAGGAGATTCTTCCGCCCTCGCTGGAAGCTTGGAATTTGCACCGCCAAGGCTTTTTGCTGCACGTTTCCTGTTTATGTTGTGCAGATGGGAATTTTAGAAACATGCCACCGAGCAGGCGGGGGAGGGAAAGACTTGCGCAATCCTCAGAGGCGCCCATGGTTTCTGGGCTGCCTGGGCCGGGGGCGGTCGACTTGGGCTTTCCTCTGAGCGCCCGAGGGAGTTGTATTCCACCTAGGAACTGGGCATCCCCGGGATCCTCCTGAACTGGGCCGGTCCCTCCCCGGGGAGCCCCGCCCGCCTGACTTTCACTGCCTTGCGGCGGGTCTCAGTAGATGAAGCAGGTGTTAACTTCCAATGTGCTCAACGCAAACACGCAACAAAATGAGTTCGTGGAGCTGTGAATGCAGTCTAGAGATTATCCAAGGCAATTGCGATATATATATATCCCTTACTGATGTTTTCAAATTTGGCTGGCAGAGCACTTGGATTAGTTTACTGTCCAACTTAATAATGATCGTGAAGTTTCAGTAGTAGAATATGTATGTGAATTAAAACTGAAGTTTTCGGAACTTGGGTTTTTTTCGGAAATGATCTTCGCGAGGACATCATTCACCGAGGGTTTGATCCTTAATGTATTGCACATATTTAGGTGTTAACGTGCTTAGTGCAACACACACTCCCTCTGCCAAAGACTAGCAGAAGCTAGTGACTGGTGCTGTGAACTCAAGTCCACAGGGTCATCGTCTCAGCCGCTCTGGTTCATAGTTCTCTTTTCTGGGCCAGCATTCCCCTTCCCACTTTCGTGCTGGGAACTTAAGGTCTCATATGTGCTAGGCGAGCTTTGTGCCATTAAACTGTTGCCCGCGAAAGGTCAGACCTTTTCAGCACATGCCTGAGAAGGTTGGGCTATGCTAGAATTGAAGCTGAAGGGCTGCTTTAACTCGGGACCTTCTTTGTAAGCGGCTACTTGTCAGTCAGTGTAACCACAGAGACGGAAAGTAGGTTGGTTTTCAAGATAATTAAAGCAAATAAAACCACGAGCCACACCTTATAGGGAAAATTTCCCAGTAACTTCCCTGGGAGCTCTTCCTGCACTTTTTCCGGAAAGAGTAACCTCACTTCCTCTAGAGACAGCCCATTCCACTGGTGAACAGTCCCGACAAAAAGTCCTTCCTTATTATGTCAGAGTTGTCCTGTAACTGCTCTCACTGTGTTCTCTGGAGCTACCGGCTAGGGGAGGGGCACCACATGACTCTGTCTTAGTATTATTTTGAAAACAATTGTGGGGGTTTTTCCCCCAATTTTACTTTTTTGAAGTTTGTGTAAGGGGAGAGGCTCAGCAGCTGAGGACCCTATGCTGCTCTGCCAGAGGACCAGATTTGATTCTCAGCATCCTCATGGGTCACAACCAGTTAGTTGGTTGGGATCCAGCACCCTCTTTCGGCCTCCTTCAGCAACGAGCACTGACGTGGCACACGAACATGCAAACTTTCATACACATGAAATAAAAATTTTTATAATTGGGATAAAAGTCATATATCATAAAATGAAATATACACTTCAGTGCCATTTGCTATATCTCACTGTTGAACAATTACCACATCTGTCTAGTTTCAAAACATTTTTTCACCCAAAATTCATTAAACAGACACCCCATTTCCCTCTCTAGACCCCAGCAATAACCAGCTTGCTTTCTGGCTCCTTGGGCTTGCCTATTTATTGTGAAGATTTTATATAACTTGAATTGTGTGTCTGAGAATCGTGTTTGGAATGCTGTTTTCCAGTTTTAGCCACTGTAGTATCAGTACTATTTTGTATTATATTGGAGTATCAGCACTGCACTCTGCCTTACTGCTTGATAACACTCCATTGTATGTAGGGACCATGCTTTCCTTATTTATGCACTGGTGGACTGGGGCATTGTTTCAGCTTTATGGGTACTGGCACCATGACAATACATAGCATGTATGCGAGTGTCGATTTGCAATTCTTTGGGTATATCCTTAGCGGTAGAACCATTGGACAGTACTGAATTACATATGGTAATTCTGCTTAATTTTAAGGTACCACCAACTGATTTCCACAATAACTGAATATTTTTCCTACGACCATTGAATAAGGATTCTAACTTCTTTATATCTTTTGTCAACACTTGTTTTCCTGGTTGTTTGTGTTTGTTTTGTTTGTTTTTTATTTTTCCGTTCAAAAATTTACACTTCCTTCCCTCCTCCCATCTCCGTCCCGGTACCCTGCCCTGTGGGAAGTCCAAGGCCCTCCCACCTCCATCCAGGCCTAGGAAGGTGTACATCCAGATAGACTAGGCTCCCACAAAGCCAGCACATGCAGTAGAAACAGGTACCAGTATTCTAGTCATCATAATAGGTATGAATTTTTTTGTGTGTTTTTAAGGTTTGTTCTGGTTTTTTTGTTGTTGTTGTTCTGGTTTTTGTCTGTTTGCTTTTTAAGACAGGGTTTTACTGTGTAGCCCTGTCTGTCCTGGAACTTACTCTATAGACTAGGCTGGCCTTGAACTCAGAGACCTTCCTGCCTCTCCCTCCTAAGTGCTGGGATTAAGGAATGTGCCACCACTGTCTGGCCCAATAGGTATAAATTAATAATCTTTGCTGTTGCTCTTTTAAAAAAAAAAGGTTTATTTATTTATTATTTACAGTGTTCTGCCTGCATGTGTGCCTGCAGGCCAGAAGAGGGCACCAGATCTCATTATAGATGGCTGTGAGCCACCATGTGGTTGCTGGGAATTGAACTCAGGACCTCTGGAAGAATAACCAATGCTCTTAACCTCCAAGCCATCTCTCCAGCTCCTATTGTTGCTCTTGAGATACAGTCTCACTAGAGACTTCACTAATCTGTAATATAGATTACCCTTGACCTCTGGATCCTCCTACTATACACCCCGCCACCATCACCACCACCACCACCACCTACCCACCCCCCCCCCCCACACACACACACACACACGCGCGCGCGCGCGCGCACGCACACACACACAAACACACAGGGATTAGCCGGGCGGTGGTGGCGCACGCCTTTAATCCCAGCACTCGGGAGGCAGAGGCAGACGGATCTCTGTGAGTTCGAGGCCAGCCTGGTCTACAAGAGCTAGTTCCAGGACAGGCTCCAAAGCCACAGAGAAACTCTGTCTCGAAAAACCAAAAAAAAAAAAAAAAAAAAAAAAAAAAAAAAAAAAAAAAAAAACAAACACACAGGGATTAACAACATGGAATTAACCTTCAGGCATAGCTAATTGAATGTTTTACTCTGCTCTTGATTTCTATTTCTTTAATGACTCATGATGCTGAGCATCTTTTCCTGTATACGTCGGCCATTTCTAAATCTTTTTAAGAGAAATATCCATACAAGTCCTTTGCCAACCACACCCGCCCCCCCACCCTGCTAGGGATCTAACCCTTGGTTTCCCCCATGCTAGGCAAGCTCTGTTCTATGGAGCCTTACCCCAACCCAGCCCTGTTTGTCTTTGTTGTGTTTGTAAATTCTGAGAACGAGGTCCCTATCACATATAAACTCTGGATATTCTGTAGACTGTCCTGTCATTTTTTTTTTTTTTGATCTTGTCATCTTGTCCTTTGGCTCACCAGTGTTTAACTTTGGTAAAGTCCAACGTTTGTTGGTTTTCTGTGATTTTTGTGTCATATCTAAAAATTCATTGTTGAATTTAAGAGCATGAAGATCTACTTCTATGTAAGCAATGCGTAATTATAGCTCTTGTATTGGGGCCTTTGATCCATTTTTAGTTGACTTTGTAGTAGTAGGGTTCTCCTTCTATGTTTTTTTTAGATCTATGTTTATTCTCATTCTCTCTCTCTCTCTGTCTCTGTCTCTCTCTCTCTCTCTCTCTCTCTTTCTCTCTTTCTCTCTCTCTCTCTCTCTCTCGTCTGTGATGACCAGAAGAGGGTGTGGAGCCCCTGGACCTAGAGTTACAGACTATTGTGAGCTACCCATTATGAGCTACCCAGCATGGACTGAGAACTGAACTTAGTTCATTGGGTGAGAATCAAGTTCTCTTTACCCACCGAGCCAGCTCTCTAGCCCCCATTTGCTTTTTAAATGCGTATTATTTAAATTCTATTTACAAGTGTTGGGGCTTCTCTTCTGAGGCTAAGAATGAAACCCAAGGTTTCATGCTCTTCTTTCTACTAAGCTACATTTCCACCCTACAAATATGTTTATCTGTTTGTTTACTCTATCAATGTTGTTTTCAAAACTAGCATCAAGCACTACCTCCCCAGGTATATTTACTCTCTTAAGGTCTTAGGTAGATTAGCGGACATTTAAATGGCCTTTCTGTAAGCGAGGTTTCCGCCTGTCCTGAGGTACCAGTCTGAAGGTACTATGTGTTCCTATCTATACAGGAACGCATTAGCATCCACTGAAGCGCTGCTTTGTTTTCTCACCCAGCAACTGCCAGGCTGCTGAAACTGATAAGCCCGGACAAGGCAGCCTGATTGCGCGTTTGGCTGGAGGCCATCCCATCCCCTAAGATAACTACCACCATCTTCCACCAACAGGGAAAGAACAAAGCAAGTCCAGATTTGTTTTGCTGAAGGCTGGGATCTGGAAGGGAAGAAGGCTATACTGCATGGTGACAAAGCACACGCGGAGAGATGGCAATCTCTCTTGCCTTAGAAGACAAAATGGAGCTGATTACCAGAGAGGAAGATTTCTCACCCCATACTCCTCCAGTGGCCTGCGGTGGGGTGAGTGGTTTAACTGTACAGTCATTTCAAGTGCTTCCTGTGGTTAGCCACTGCAGTTCAGGGAGGCAGTATGAAAGTTGGATCTGACCATATGTCCTGCAGGCAAGACCAGAGTGGGGTGGAGGGGCCCTTCAAATTGCATCTACCAACCCATAACAAAGGAGACTGAGAGCTGTGGTGGAAAATTCCCTGATCCATTGCCACATCTCTAACCACTCAGTTGCCTAAGCCAGAAGCTTAATGACTGCTACCCTTGTTGCTGGTCTTTCTCTCAGCCCCACACTCGTCATTCAACCCTATTGCTCCTGCTTCCCAAACATCCACTCTACCCTCACATCTTCCTCACCTCCCGTCTTGATAGTTAGAATACCTTCCGTACCTCGTCCGCTCTTCATGAGTTCCATGTTTGGAAAATATGATTCTGTGTATGTAAAACATTTTTAAGATTAGGCTAGCCTTTGACTTTCAAAGAACTCGAAGATGACCTTGAACTTCTGAACCTCCTGACTCTACTTCCTTGTTAGGATTACATGTGTGTACCAAGCTCAAGGTTTTGAATATGCAAGGCAACTGATGTAGATTCCCTGTCTATATATACACGTGTGTGTGTGTGTGTGTGTGTGTGTGTGTGTGTGTGTGTGTATGTTTGTGTGTAAAACCTAAAGACAAAAAGCAGGCTAATGACCCTGTCTTAAAATTAAATGTGTGTACCAAGCACACTATTTTCACATAGAACTATGTCCGGGGTGCAGGGAGAGATGACTGAAGAAATGTGTCGTAGACCATGGAATCTCGACATTCATCTGAAGTACCCGTGACTGCATTTGCTACAGTATAAATAGGTACTGTGAGGTTTTACAGGCTGCTTTTAGTTAGATTGCATGTTTGGTGAACAGGCCTTGGCTACATAATTTTGCAGAGTCCAGTGCAAACTGAAAGTGAAGGAGCCCCTATTCAAAAGCTAGGAATTGCAAAAGAGCTACAGCAGAACAAGCAGTACAAGGACAGGCTCTTCTGAGCGCAGGCCCCCATGCATCTGAACAGGACGCACTTCCACGAGGCTGGCTGTTTTGGTGTGGTGTGTGTGCACACTGGAGGATGGGGGTGGGGGTTCAGATGGTAAGGAGATTGTGTGCATCCTAATCTACCTTGGGTGCTACCACCATCCTGCCCTTCCTGCTCCTCAAACCCATCTACCACATTCATTACTTGAGATGAGTTTCTTCTTTTGCTGTTATTTTGGAGATGACAATGGGATCCAGAGCCTTCCTTGGGCATGCTAAGCACGTGTTTCACCACTTAGCTACCCCTCCCCACTTCAAACTAATCTTTGTTTGTTCTTTTGTTATGATTGTTGTTGAGGTGATTGCACCATATAGCCCAAGCTCACAATCCTCCTGCCCCAAACCCCTGTGTGTCAGAAGTACAGAAGTGCTTCTTAAGCCCAACCCTCAAAACCATCTTTTAAAATTTTTCATGTAAAATATGCATTTTTTTATTTCTGAAATCTTATTAATTTGACAGGACAAAAGGATTTTTGAGATAAGTATGTACCACATCATTTCTCTCTTCTTTTCAAACCCATTGTCTTAGTTACTTTTCTGTCTCTGTGCTTAGTTATGGTGATAGGGTTACTTACAGAAGGCACAGTTGGTTAGGTACCTAGAGTTTCGTTTCAGAGGGTGAGTCCACGATTGGCGGGGACCATGGAGCAGGCAAGCAGGCAGGCAGGCAGGCAAGCGTGGTCTACAAGCATGAGACAGAGGGCTAACCGGGAATGGTGTGGACTTTTAAAACCTCAAAGCCCACCATCTGTGACATACCTCCTCCAACAAGTCCATACCTCCTAATTTCCCCAAGTTCTGCTGTTAGTAGAACAGCCTCCTCTATGCCTGCTGCCTTCTTTGTGGTCTCTTTCATTCATCTCACAACAAGTTAACTTTCTTTAAGCTTCAGTGAGGTTTACCATCCACCTCTATCACATGCAAAGACTATCTGTATCTGCCTGTTTGTGCATAGGCTAGTCAAGCAGCTCCGTAGTAGAACACTTGCTTCGCATACTGGAGGGAAAGGAGGAGGAGGAGGAACAAAAGCATTGCTTTTCTTTATGAATATGTCTGCCTCAAAGCCAGGGGATAACAGTCTTCCTGTCTCTGCCGTTCTAAACAAGATGGAGGTCACAGCTACAGATATAGTGCTGTTATCTGGTACCAGGGATTTTAACCTGGTCCATCTCCTCTTTATACTTAGCTGATTTCGTGTGCATGTTCTTTTTCTGGGAAGAATCTCTATTTTCATTAGTTCTTGTGAGAAGTCAGATCCCCGGAAGTTGCTCTGGGCTTTGCATCCTGTCTTACTTATCCCCAGGAGACCAAATCCGAAAAGCTGATTGTGTTCTCTCTGTGAGCCACTTGATATTATGACTTCAGGATGCATCTTGAACCTTGTTTTCAAGAGAATGTTGTAAACAAGCCCTAGGCTTAACAGGCATGTTGTGCCTCGTGAATAAAAATGCATCATAAAATTTCCTGTTTGAAAAGAGGCATCTGAGATCATTGTTCAAAACACAGTGGCTTGCATTTTACTGACTAACGTTGTTAATACTATCTATGGTGTCTCATTACTTTTTTAAAGACCTGAGTATCATGATCCTAGTGTTAGGGATGTGTGCACACTGTTAACTAAGAAATAAAACCACACATTCAAAACAAACAAACAAAACCTCCAAACATTGCTAAGAACTGGGTTCAGATTTAGGGCCTAAAAATAATTCAGTTAGAATGTGAGGAAGACATCAAAACACCATAATTCAGCAAGCTTTTAAGAGTATATGTATATTATGCGCATTTTTGTGTATATAGTTATCTGTATAGTGACAGCAAGTACACATCAACATTGTTGAAGAATTCTAGGACTGTGTATGTGTGTGCGTGTGTACGCGCGCATGCATGCACACACACACACACACACACACACACACACACACACGTACGCACAGAGTGGATCCTCGTTAATTGCCGGGAAGATTTTAAACATGTTTCTTCCTTCACTTCCTTGCTTGCTCGCTTGCCCAATGTGAATTTCCAGCCACTGCTCTTGAAGGCAGTTCTGCAAAAGTATGCCACCAGGACCCCACTGCCTCACTTCTCTGGACCTTGAACCCAGAACACATTCTAGTGACCCCCCCCCCCCCCCGTATTTGTGATTAAGTAGGGTACCTAGCTCATTTTCACAAAAAGGGAAGGAAGAAGTGGGTAGCCAGCCGTGGTGAAGGCCTCATCTTCTTAGCACTCACGCCCTCTAGCACTTTGGGGAGCTCACTGGCAGAGGCTGCCCACCCACGCAAACCACAATCGTACAGACGCTTTCGAAGATTTTCTGACAAAATCCTCCAAGTTGCCAGTCTGGGACTTCACCTAAAAAAAGAATTGGCTTGGTTCTCAGGCGACAATCTCTGAAGTGCCAGCGCGGCAGGCTGATAAGACCCATGCCAGGGCGCGCAGGTGAGGATTCCTGGCACGGTGCCAACACTCGTGCAAACACGGGAGCTCTGGTGGAACCAAGCCGTGGAATCCTTCCTTCCACCCTTGGGTTCACTTCCTTGTTGAAACCATCCGTGGCTTAAAAAGATGGGGGGGGGGGAGGGCAGGATGGGTAGCAACAAGGGTGTGGGTGACTTCAGGGCTTAGGTCTATTGACAGAACTAAAGCAGAAAGATCAGAAGTTCAAGGTCATCTTCGGCTACTTAGTTTCACAAGCCAACCTGGACTACAGGGATCCTACTCGAATAATAATAGTAACAACAAATTTCTACTAAGAGCATACTTGGCGGTCATGTCTCAAACCAGAGCTAACCTTGGGTCACCGACTTTCCTCAAATGCGAAGCGAGGAGGCAATGAGATTCAGCATTCTCTGCAGACAGTCCCCTCAAGGCTGGTAGGGACTGGTGAGAAGGAGTTCAGCTCACGAGACTTGCCCTGGCTGTGGGCCAATGCCCAGCTGTCCTTGACCTCCTGGGCTGACAGAGGCTCGGGCCAGGGAAATGAAAGTAAAACCTTTCCTTCCAGCAGGAAGTTGGCGACAGGTAGGTCACATTCTCAGGGACTGACAGCCCCTGCGTCTACAGAGGATCCCGGGAAGAAGTGAAAGGAAGGGCAGGGGGAAGAGACAGATGCGAGAAAAAACTGTGGTGAAGTGCTGGGGTTCCCGGGAACCCCGCAGCACTGTGCGCTACCAGGGGTGGGTGGTGCAGACTCCCCCAGCGCCTGGCTGAGGCTGCTGCAGTGACTGTCCCTCGACCCAGAAGGCCCTAAAGCGGCCAGTTCGCCTAGCTGCAGCCCTTTCAACTTTCGTGTCCCAAGCCCCTACCAGAACCAGAGCCTGGAATCTGCCCCCCCCCCCTTGCCCCAGGTGGAACTCAGCCCTCCTGTTGTAGGAAGATTCCCCAGAATAAGTAACACAGTGCGGCCATTTCTCGCCCAGGTGCAATGTCCACTGTTCAGCCTGGAGAGTGAAAAGTGGGTTGAGCCAGCAAGGCTCAGCCCAGACCTCGGAGTGGGCAAGGTCCGAGGGACACAATGCCCAGCCGGCTTTGCGCTGGGTCTCAGAACTCTTAATGGCAGATCAGGTAGGAAGCTTGGAGATCTGCCTGGGACCATAGGAACAGGACATGACCTGTCTGTGTCCAGATCGCCAGGACTGAGGACTAGGAGCTGGGGTAGCCAATGTCTTTAACTTTGGGACCTTCCAGGAAGGTGGTGGGAAGTGACACGGGAGACCTGCGTGCGGAGCTGCGCCTTGTCGCTCAGTTTGGCCCTAGAAGGGAAGTAAGTGAACTCAAGAATCTGTGAGGAGCCAAACGTGTTCTAACTGATTCATCATGAATTAGCACATATCTCTGGGCGGGGTCCAGAGTTCTCCTCTCCCCCTTGACGAGAATGGTGACCCCCCCAGCTGGAAGAATTCAGGCCGTGGCACCCCAGATTTTTGAGTTCGAACGCTAGCTTCCCAACTTCAGTGTGACAGAGCAATATCCTTCCCTTCTCTGAACTTCACTTTAGTACAAGAGAACCCCAGCTCCGGAGTGTGTGCAAAGATCAGAAGAGGTTGGGATCTGGCTGGGATTTGCCGACGGTAAAGCGATTAACATACATGAAGCATTAGTGTGCTCCCTGTCAGTCACTCCTCACGTTTACAATGGATGAATGAAAGCAGCCAGGCCAACTCGCAGGTTGTAACCTTATAAGGCATAATAGTATTACAAGGAGGAAAACAAAACTGTCTTCCTAGTTTTGGCTATTCCTGTATTTCCAAATTGGAATGTGAGTTCTGAATCTTCAGATAACTACCCTCTCCAAACCCCAATTTTCAATTCAGCTGTTCCCAGCTTTGTCCTATTACGAAATCTTACTAGCTAGCCCATCGAGAAACCCCCTTCAGTCTCAGTCAGGGGGGTCTGAGCTTTATCCTTCCGGGTGTACCCTGAGGGCAGAGGTGAGGGGTCGAGGCTCAGTCAGGTGCTAAGCCGGTAGGGGGCGCGGCCCAGTTGGAGGAGCCGGGACGACGTCGACCCAGCTCCCCTAAATCCAGGGTTTAGGTTAGTCCCCAGATTCCAACAGCTCTATCCAGAAAGCTCAGATCGCCATATTGAGCGGTAGAGATTCTGGGGAAAAGATAGCCCCCACCCCAAGTTGTTCTGGTCCCCCTTCCCGTCTCACTATCTGAACCCTAGGCCAGGAAATTGGGGCAACGGAAGTCCCGCACCACTATAATCTCCCAGAGCACATTCCTGAGACCCTAGGCCACAAAGGACCTCTACCCCTACCCCCATACCCACGGGCAAGTTGCTGGGCTGATCAGATTAGAAGTGAGAGCTCTGGAGGAAAGGGAGGGCTCCGGGGCAGAGCAGGCCCCGCCCCCCTGAGCGCGTATAAAGGGCTGGAGCCGGAGCTGGCTCTTCAGTGGTTTCTTGGTGACGCTAAGCAGAACAGCTCCAGCGTTAACCGCTCCTGGATTCTCATCGCTGTCAGTCTTGAACTTTGGGGTTTTGCCACTGTCAGAAGGACGTCTCGGACTTTCTTCTTCCAGTGCTTGAAAAAAAATCATCCTTTCAGGAGGTAAGGACCGCTGGCCTCCAGCTCGCTGGGGAGGAGGGCGGCTTCGCGAAAGGCCAAAACTTGTAGCGCTGGACAGGGGAGCAAATCACTTTGGGGTGTCCACTGCAGAGTACACCTCATGCCCCAAGTCTAGCTCTTGCACACAGTTGGAACTCTCATGAAATCTTTTCTCGTTGGGCTACAATCCTAGCAGTTGAGTTGGAAACCTCTGAAGCCTGGCACTCTGTACAGTGGCTTCCTTTGCCTTGCTTGTCACCCACCCGGCCAGTGCAAAAGCCTTCGGCGCCTCTCTGTGCCGGGGGAGATAAGCAAGTGGGCCCGGTAGAGAGCCAACCCCCCCCCCCCAACACACACACTGCCGCCGCCCTTCGTGCCCCACCAGGACTGTGCAGCTGACCTGGTTGCTCACACTAGGCTCCTTGCTCCTTTCCAGGGTATCTGAGCATCGCCACAGAATGAAGCTGGTTACCGTCACCCTGATGTTCCTGGGTTCATTCGCCTTCCTAGGCGCAGACACCGCACGGCTAGATGCATCCTCGCAGTTCCGAAAGAAGTGAGTTTGGGGCAGTCCTAATAATAGCAGGCAGTAAGGGAAAACCGACGGATGGCCCAGAGGGGTTAGAAGGGAGTGGATACAGGAGCTGGCTGGGACACCTCGAACACATGCCAAACGCATCTGCTTGCTTGTGTTTTCTAGGTGGAATAAGTGGGCGCTCAGTCATGGGAAGAGGGAACTGCAAGTACCCAGCAGCTACCCCACGGGGCTGGCTGATGAGAAGACGGTCACTACTCAGACTCTTGTTCAGCTCCAGGACGAGGAGAGCACATCTAGCACCCCACAAGCCAGGTAACTATGCCCTCTGCAGAGGATGTGCCCGCTCCACTGCCCTGGCCCCGGGGAATTTTCCCGGCTGGACTGCAGCTCTGGGGGAGGGAGCAGGTTCCCTCAGGTTCGGCGTAGATCTGGTCCCAGGTGGTTGGGGCCAAAGCCCTGGTTGATTAGGTCTCAAGTATCCTTCCTTCTCCCTCCGCAGCACTCAGAGCGCAGCCCACATTCGAGTCAAACGCTACCGCCAGAGCATGAACCAGGGCTCCCGCAACTCTGGATGCCGCTTTGGGACCTGCACAGTGCAGAAATTAGCCCATCAGATCTACCAGTTCACAGACAAAGACAAGGACGGCGTTGCCCCCAGGAACAAGATCAGTGCTCATGGCTACGGCCGCCGGCGCCGGCGTTCCCTGCCAGAGATCCTCCTTGCCCGGACTGTGGTGTCCTCCCAGGAGCAGACACACGCAGCCCCAGCCTCCCAGGCGCAATCGAATCATCTCCAGGCTCTTTAGGATTTAGGTGCGGTGGCAGCATTGAACAGTCGGGCGAGTGTCCCATTGGCGCCTGCGGAATCAGAGAGCTTCGCACCCAGGGCGGACTGAGACAACCCTGCAGAGATCTGCCTGGCTGCCCCCAGGGGAGGCAAAAGAACCCAAGATCAAGCCAGGCTCACAACAGAAACTGAAAATTACAGGCATCACCCTTCGGGCAGGGGTCTGAGCCACTGCCTTGCCCGCTCACAAACTGGTTTCTCACGGGGCATAAGCCTCATTACTACTTGAACTTTCCAAAACCTAGCGAGGAAAAGTGCAATGCTTGTTGTACAGCCAAAGGTAACTATCATATTTAAGTTTGTTGGTGTCAAGAGGTTTTTTTTTGTAACTTCAAATATATAGAGATATTTTTGTACGTTATATATTCTATTAAGGGCATTTTAAAGCGATTATATTGTCACCTTCCCCTATTTTAAGACGTGAATGTCTCAGAGAGGTGTAAGGTTGTTTGGTTCCGTGTGTGTGTGTGTGTGTGTGTGTGTGTGTGTGTGTGTAAGGTGGAGAGCGCCTGATTACCGCCTGTGGAAGAAGAAAAACATTGTGTCTACGTATAATCTATTTACATAAAATATGTGATCTGGGAAAAAGCAAACCAATAAACTGTCTCAATGCTGATTCATTCTCTGCTCATCCATTTGGGGCAAGATCGCCTGGGAGTGTTGGGATCTTGCTTTTTGTTTTGGGAATCTCTTTATGCACAGGCTTATCTTTCACGAGTTCTGTTGTCCTGTCCATGTGGGTGCACAGAGTGCGTGTCCTGGGTGGGAATCAAGACACCGCCTCGCGTGGGTAGAATGAACCCTAGTAGTTAGGCGAGCCTGGACTCTCTTGGTTGCGCAACACACTCTCAATTTTATGGGTTTGCTCACCGAACCTGCGCCAAAGTGCTGTTTGAAGACTTATGGGGATCTTCGAGGCTTTCTAAGTAGAAAGTTTATGCTGCAGCTGTGGGACTTAAAGTTAAAAGCTTACCGCTGCAAAATGTTCACACTCGGAAACCCTCTGCTAATAGCCCCAAGTCCTCACTGGGCCCTAACGTCCATAAGTGGGGCTGTGGCGCCCCCTGCTGGTCATCGTACGTGGTCCCTCAAGAGCGGTGGAGTAGTACGTGCGATTTAATAAGTTCTCCTACGTGGGAGTCAGCACACAGCCTTAATGAAAGAGGAAAGAAGAAAAAAAAAAGCAGTTTGCAGATGCCAACCGGGCTCCCCCCCAACCTGCACGCGGGCTCCCTGTGCTGAGACAGTGACTCAGCGCCCACACGCTGTGCAGCGAGCAGCTGCCGGCCGGAGGCGGGCGGGACGGACGTGCTGCCGGAATCGTGCGCCTTGCAAGGCCTGAGACCTTCATTGTTCCGTCTCGCCTTCCAGTTCTCCTCTTCCTTCCTCTTTCCCAAGCCTTTTTTCATGCTCCTTCCATTTCTCTTTGGCCTTCTCTCCCTCTTTCTTTCCTCCTTGCTTTCTGTTACCTTCGTATCCTGTGATATGTGCTTGATCCTTAGCTTGAAAACCCAGAACATAGGGACTATCAGAAAGGGAGGCTAAGGCGGTGCCATATACGTGCCTACCTAGGAGGTGCAGGCCGATTGTTCAGCCAATCCCTGAAGATCAACTATTGTGGTTTCCTGAAAGTTTTGCTGGTGTTTGAACTTGCTGAAATGCCTGCTTCTCTACCTGGTTTAGTATCTCTGGAAACTGGAGGATGGAAGTGTTTGGGGATGGCATTACACGGCCCCCACCTATGGGGCCAGGTTTTTTTTTTTTTTTTTTTTTTTTTTTTTTTTCCTTGCAGAAGAAAGCCTATATACCCAATGAAAAGCACTGGTCCTGAATCTGAATCCAGACACATCCTGATTAGAGGCCGCTCCTGCTTCAGAAAAAAGCAGCACAAAGAATTCCCCCGCCAAGGCTTCGACTATGTCAGCAGTGTTAGTCCCATCCAGTTCCGCGTCCTATCTGATTAGAACAATTTCACGAGGCTCTCGGCAGCAAGTAGGTCACAAGTGCAGCAACAGACCATCCTGGCCTCAAGGACCTCCTGCTAAGTATTCACTTTGACTTGTGTCAGACACTGAAGGGGCACAGGGCGTATATGAATAAGAAATGACTAGAAGCTGCAATCCCGCCATTTCGGTGCCGGTGGGTTCAGGGTGGTCTGAACGGGCTCAGGAAACTACTAAGAGCAGAGACCACTTTGGCCTCATAGGCAGTGGCTCAAGCCAGTCACTGGTTTTCTTTCTTTAAGCCAAGGTTTGTCCTGTAGCCACAGAGCCCTCCAGCTAAAACCTTACTCTGGCAGAACTTCAATCTGCCAGACAAAGCTGCCAAAGACAGGTTGGGCACCGGCTTAGGGGCAGCTGGGAGCAGGGAACAGGCATCTAACCTTCATCTGAGAGAGTCTTATGACTCAGGGAATTTAAAGCAAGTAAGTGTAACTACAGTGGTTCAGCCCCGAGAGCACCCAGACAGCTGCTCAGCTGGAGTCTTTCCCACGGCTAAACCTGTGACTTGAGACGTTTCAGAGCAAACAGAGACCCTCTTATGACCAGCCTGGTGCAGCGTTTGGGATTAACTAAAGGTCACCGTGAAGCTGTGGGTCCTGTTCTGGGAGCAGCTCAACTAGCCTTTTGGATTTTTTTTTTTTTCACAAGGTGTTGAGGGTTATCAGGATGGGGACTCCTGATGCCAAGAACACATCGTTTATCAACAGCCCTGAGTCATTTGTGAGCTGACTTGAACCTGTCCACAGCCGAGAAGCTGGCAGAGCTTTAATCTGCAGCTACTGTTGCTGGCTGTGGGAAGGGTGTCAGCCATTTGTAATCAACCAAGGCTACCAGACAATTTCTTGAAACCTCAGCACCAACAGGTTGTCTGAACAGCTAAGGGTGGAAAGGAGACTTGGGGTGGGATAGAAACCCATTCTTTTTTTGGCACTCACCCTGGGTCAGACATTCTCCTAGCCTCTTTATACACCTTATCTCACTGAGTTCTTCTGGTGGCTTTGTGAAGTAGGTGTTATTATCTCTATTTGTAGATAAGGACCTGAACCTCAGAGACAGAAAGTAACCCAGGCAAGGACACACAGTGAGTAGTCACTGGGAGATCCTGGATTTGTACCCAAGCATTGCAGGCTATTTTGATGCTACAAAGACTTAAGTAAAATGAGATCATTTTAACCTTTAGATTCTCAGGCCAGATGTCCCCAAATGTCCTCTGACTCCAAGGATGGCTTGGGTGGGTGATTTACACCTGTGGTTCTGAGAGCTTTTGTGGGGCCAAGAGGCTGGGAAGGATACTCACTTCAGCAGTGAGTTCACTACATGCAAAAGAAAGAAATGAAGGGAGTCTTAAATTCTTGGTCTTAGTTTGAAGCAGGGATTATAAATCAGGAATAGTCTTTTCCCATCCTGAGCTAAGCCACTGACCTCTTTGGTTTGCATTGCCAAATATAGTTAGAACATACACTGAACGGCCTCCAGAGCTGGCTTCCGAGAGAAGGGCCTTCTGAGCTATTCCTGGCCGTGCACAGTCCTGCCCTGTAGTTCTCCAGTGGCCTGGAAGAACACCTGTGTCTACAAAACTGCAAACAGCATGTCCACCCCGAAGATGGACCTTTTGTTTGGGTGTCTGCTGTTCCGAGGAAGGGAGCTACACAGCTGCCCCTCCTTTCCCCAGCAGAGGAGCAGGAGGCCTGGTTGTCCTGAGTTCCAGGAAGGATTTTACCAAAGCTGGGTTGGAGACTTCATCTTCATTTGCATGGGAAGAAGGGTGAGGCTGGAGAGATATCTGGTGGTCCCACTGGTCTTGTTCCAGAGCTATTTTGGAACATTCTGGAAAAACAATAAAATGACTGTGGCGGCCACACAGGCAGCTGATTTTAGTAGACTATTGGTTTATCTAACAGCAGAAAGTATCTGACTTGTTACATAGAATTTATTCAGCGTAGTAAACTCACCTTCATTCCCTAGCCATAACCACTAATAGCATTTTTTTTTTGTTGTTTTTTCGAGACAGGGTTTCTCTGCAGCTTTAGAGCCTGTCCTGGAACTAGCTCTTGTAGACCAGGCTGGTCTCGAACTCACAGAGATCCGCCTGCCTCTGCCTCCCGAGTGCTGGGATTAAAGGCGTGCGCCACCACCGCCCGGCCACTAATAGCATTTTAGTCTATACTTGTTTTAGATACTTTAATACAGTATAGACACATATGTTATAGACACATAGACATATACATCTAATACACAGACACATGCGTTTAAGAACAGAACTTTTGGGTGGGGAGAGACGACTTAAACACACTTGTCAGTTTAAGGCAATTGTCAGTACCAGCAGAAACATTTCTCTCTTATATTTATTTTACATATTATATTATTATATATACTATGTATTGTGAGATATATATATATATATATTCATTTTTGTGCCCTTTGCTGAACCCTTGATGGCGGCCCTATCAAGGATTTTATTTTTGGCACTAGACTGCTCTTGAGCGTCTTGTTCCTCCTGCCTTCACTTCCTGAGTGCTGGGTTACAGGTGTGTACTTCTACACATGTTTCTGAACAGCCCTCTTTGTTAATGTTTGATATATGTATATGTGCAAGTGGGACTGTAAAAGATAGCATTTTACACCTACGTGTCTTAACATATAAATCTATTGTTACATTTTTGGTCATTTGCCAGCTTTTTTTTTACTCAACACACATAAGAAATTTTACTACATTTTATTTTTCTTATTTTTTAAAAAAATAGTTTTTAAATTCACTTCTTTTTATCTTAGTGTATACATGCTTAAGTCTATGCACACCATATGCATGTCGGTGGCTGCCGAGGTCAGGAGCATTTGATCCCCTGCAGCTAGAGGGACAGGTAGTTGTGAGCCATCTGATATGGGTGCTAGGAATTGAACCAGGGTCCTCTAGAAGAGCAACAAGAGCTCTTAGCCACTGACCAATCTCTCCAGTCCCCTCTCATCTTTTATTAACATACAACTTAAATTTATTATTATTATTAGTAGTAGTATGTGTATGTATGTGCGTATGTACACATGCAAGCATCCGTGCCACCACACGCTTGCGGAAGTTAGGAGAAAGCTTTCAGTAGTTGGTTCTTTCCTGTACTGTGTCCCAACCTCAACCTTAAGTAGCTGACCACTGCCCCTTCTCACTGGCCCTTTCTTCTTCTTCACTGAAAGCAGTGAAGGGTACTTGGGTCACCTCTACCACAAGAAACAGGTAGATGAACATCCAGTCCCATGACCTCTGATGGAGCTGAGTCTGACTTTAAGAAATCAACTATAAAGCCGGGCGGTGGTGGCGCACGCCTTTAATCCCAGCACTCGGGAGGCAGAGGCAGGCGAATCTCTGTGAGTTCGAGACCAGCCTGGTCTACAAGAGCTAGTTCCAGGACAGGCTCCAAAGCCACAGAGAAACCCTGTCTCGAAAAAACAAAAAAAAAAACAACAACAAAAAAAAAAAACACACAAAAAAAAAAAAGAAAGGAAAAAGAAAACAACTATACCCAGAATTTTCACCATTTAGTCCGGAGGCTTTGGTGTGCAGATGATGCTAAGAAGCAGGAGCTGCCTTTGAGACAGTCTTGTACTAGTTTCTGGTCTTACTGGCAGCGTGTGAGACTTCTCCTCTCCCCATGACTTTGCCAACCCTGGCATAGGGAATGCCTAATTATATATGCTTGCCTGGGCCTTGGGATGCCCAGCTAGCTGGTAAAACATAATTTCTAGGTGAGTCACTGAGGGTGTTTCCAGGGGAGATTAGCATTCAAATCAGCAGACTTAGTAAAGAAGATCCACCCCCACCAACGTGGGCAGCAATCATCTGGTCTACTGAGACTGGTAACAACAAGAAGTGAAGAAGAAGAAAGGGAAATTCCCTTTCTTTTCTTGAGCCGGGATATCCATTTCCTTCTACTCATAGACATTGGACTCTTGGTTTTGGACAGGGCTTACATCGGCAGCATCCCATCCCCAAAGACTGGGAACTACACTCCCAGCTCCTCAGATTCCCAGGCCTTTGGACTCAGACTAAATTATACCTTTGGCTTTCCGGGTTCTTCAGTTTGCAGATAGCGGATCTTGGGGCTTCTCAGCCTCTATAATTGTGTTAACTAATTTCTGTATTAAATATCCATGCATCCGTCTGTTCATCCATCTGTCTGTCTGTTCGTCCATCCATCCACCAACCTATCTATCATCTTGTGTTAACTCTGTTTCTCTGGAAAACCTTACAAATACAGTTTTAATCCTTTTTTTTTTTTCGGATGTATGATTTTGATGGATGCAAGAGAAAA
This sequence comes from Arvicola amphibius, assembly GCF_903992535.2. Classification (NCBI taxonomy): domain Eukaryota; kingdom Metazoa; phylum Chordata; class Mammalia; order Rodentia; family Cricetidae; genus Arvicola; species Arvicola amphibius. The sequence goes on from NC_052047.1 coordinate 112,299,996, forward strand.
TTATTCAGAGCTGGGGAGGTAACCACTGTGACAAAACGCTTGCCTGGCACGTTTGAGGCTCTGGGTTTGATCCCTAGCACTGCAAATAAAGAAACAGAACACAAGCACAATATTGCTTACATTCCCACAACTCTAGTGGATTTTAATACGCTTACATTCACTTATTTATTGGTTGTGTGAACTTTCCCTAATGGGCTAGGCAATTTAAAATGAAGCTGGGTCATGTTTGCCAATTTCTTGCTTTTTTTCCACTCATCTGTGAATCCTGGACATCTCTCAGTGTCAATAAACACATCTATATTCAGCATCATTCTATTCCCTTCACGGCTTCTCATTGGAGAAAACGTCACAGTTTGCTTAACCATTCCTCTCTGCTGTTACACAACAGAATTTCCCAGATATTTTTTGCCATTAATGATGCTCTTATGTACATCTTTTTGCACTGATTTTTGGATCATTTCACAACTATTTTTTAGGATAAATAATTGGAAGCAAAATGGTTGGGGAGCAGAGGCAGAAGGATCTCTGCGACGTCCAGGCCAGTCAGGGCTACGTAGAGAGATCACGTCTAAAACATGTCTAAAAGTGGATATGATTTGTACATGTTAGTGTGGGTGTGAATATGCCAAAGCACACAGATGGGGACAGCTTCCCAGAGTTGGTTCTCCTCTTCCACCATAGACTGGGGTCAGCGCGGAAACCTCAGAAGTCAGGCTTTTCCGGCACCTTTACCCAGTGAGCACCTCGCGGGCCCTCATGCTTCTGGTACTGCCCTTTATGCTGTCAATACTTTTAAGAATACTTGTTATAGTCTTATTCTAGTAGCACAGTTATCACTATCAGCTGACTCTTCTTCATGCTTCATTTCCTGTTACAATTTGAACGTTCTGGTTCATTTTATTGAAGCTTGGTCTGTGGTGGCCGTGTGGACTAAGGCGAGTCACTCCACAGAGCCTGCTTCAGTTACTTTCTATTGTACGGAGCAGTGGCTTTCAGCCTGTGTCTGGCCTTGAATGGCTCCATTTGTAAACGGCAGTTGGCTGCAGGCTGAGCGCAAAGGCTTAAGCGGACTGATTCCGCACCAAGAATGAGGCAAAGACTGTAAACAACCTTTACACACAGAAAACACCACCGCCTCTGGAGTTATCCAAGTCGATTAGGAGCACACGGGTTTATCAAAGCCGACTTATGAATTTATCAGACACAGCAGGCCAACAGATGATGCGAATCCTCATCTGGTTCATATAAAAAGAGGGACACCTAGCACCCGGGAGCAGCACCCATCAACCCATCGTTAAATCTGCAGGTTCACATGTCCTGCTATCCACAAATGAGGAGTTCCTGAATGCCAGACTTTGTCCTCAGAGCTTCAACTCTGCCAGATCTAGTTCTGTGCCGGAACCAGCTTGGGGACTGCATTGATGCCCAGTTCTTTGTGTTAGCTCTGCTCTCTGTCACTGGAACCCTGTTGCCTCATTAACCCTTTATTTGCTACCTTGTAACATTACATGTGTGTGTATGTGTGTGTGTGTGTGTGTGTGTGTGTGTGTGTGTGTGTGTGAGAGAGAGAGAGAGAGAGAGAGAGAGAGAGAGAGAGAGAGAGAGAGAGGACACATCATGGTTTACTGAATAGCAAATTCACAAGCTGTATCAATTCCCTTGGCTTTACACCACCAAACGCTACTGCTATCACTTGGTAGTCACAGTCTTTGGCAAATGCAAATTGTTTTATTCCAATTTCAATAACTCTAAGACCACACATTACACCTCTCTCTCTCTCTCTCTCTCTCTCTCTCTCTCTTCCTTTCTTTCTTTTTTTATTGATTTTATTGAGCTATACATTTTTTCTCTGCTCCCCTCTCTTCCTCTCCTCTCCCCTCCTACCTTCTCCCATTGTTCCCATGCTCCCAGTTTATTCAAGAGATCTTGCCTTTTTCTACTTCCCATGTAGATTAGATCCATGTATGTCTCTCTTAGGGTCCTCATTGTTGTCTAGGTTCTCTGGGATTGTGATTTGTAGGCTGGTTTTCTTTGCTTTACGTTTAAAAACCACTTACAAGTGAGTACATATGATAATTGTCTTTCTGGGTCTGGGTTACCTCACTCAATATAATGTTTTCTAGCTCCATCCATTTGCCTGCAAATTTCAAGATGTCATTATTTTTCTCTGCTGTGAAGTACTCCGTTGTGTAAATGTACCACATTTTTCCTTATCCCCTTCCTTCCTTTCTTCCTTCCTTTTCTTTATATAGATAGAAATAATCTACATTGGTATAGATTTTGCTTTATTGATATAAATTTAAGGTCAATCTTGTTATATGTATATTTCTGTTCTTGATTAAGGTATTGTGATCATGTAGTTTATTTAAAATGTAATGTATAATTAATAAGTTAATAGAAATGGGGAAATGGTGTAGGATGTCCTTTTGTCTATGTGTTGCTTTTATTGGTTTAATAAAGAAATTGCCTTGGCCTTTTGATAGGGCAGAACTTAGATAGGTGGAGTAGACCGAACTGAATGCTGGGAAGAAGGGCAGTGTGGCAGACACCATGAATCTCCTGCCTGAGATGGATGTAGTTTAGAATCTTTCCCTTAAGCCATGACCTCATGGTGAACACAGATTTAATAGAGATGGGTTAAATCAAGATGTGGGAGTTAGTCAATAAGAGGATAGAGCTAATGGGCCAGGCAGTGATTTAACTAATACAATTTCTGTGTGATTATTTCAGGTGTAAGCTAGCAGGGCAGCCAGGACCAAAAGCAGGCTCACAACAGGTTGGCGTCCAACGTGGGGCGTTCTTTTGAGACAGGCTCACTATGTAGGGCTGGCTTGCAACTGGCTTGCTTGAAACTCAAAAGACACATGCCTGCCCGGTCTCCCCAGTGCTGGGATGAAAGGTATGTGCCACCACCAACTGGCCCAGGTATGCTTCTGACATAGTTCATAATTTTCATGTTGTCATTGGCCTCCATGCAAAGTCTTTTTCTGCCTTAATATTTTAAAACATCCACTTTTCTTTTTAATATTTTTAATCCTTTAAACATCTTAATGTAATGGAATTTATTTTGCTTGTGATGAGAGGCAGGGATTTAACTTTATTCTTTCTGCAGCCTGTCAGCCATGCATGTGGAATGAGACACAGCTCTGTACTCTGTACGCTGTGTTCTTCAGCATCTCCGGAAGAGTCTGAAGCTCTCTGCAGTGACAGCAGGGAGAAAGCCAGTCAGGCTCTTTCTCCAGCCTCCAGAGAACAGCTCCACACTTTTCTGTTTCATGTGTTGAGGCTTCAGGTCAGGCTTTCTTTGAAGAAAGAGTTCATCAGCTTGTAGATGAGGGCTCTGATAACTTCTCAAACAGTAAATGTTTGAATGTTTCTGGCCCTTTAACTCTCTTCTGCTACTCAGTCTGTCTTTTCAGGCACCAATTTAATAATATTGAAAAGCCTTTTCTGGAAGTTTTCAAACTCATGAAAAAAATAGAGATAATAAAATACAGAGTCTCATATTTATTATTAAAACCCAGCAAGTGAAGCTGGTTGTGGAAGCACTGGCTTGTATGTCATCCCATACTTGGGAGGCAGAAGGGGTTGCTCAAGCTCAAGGCTAGCCTGGGTTACATACCGAAACTCTGAATCCAAACAGTCTAACAATCACTATGATTTGTATGTTCTTGTTTCTTTTTGTTCCTGTTCTTTTCATAAATTCCTTCCTCCGTTCTTTTACTTCCCTTCTCCCACTCTCCTTCATTGTAGCATTTACCCCACATCTCATTAGACGTCCCTTCAAAAAAATATGAAGTCTTCTTATATAACCATCACTTAACATAAACAATAATTCTGAGGTACCATCTCAAACCTAGCCTATAATCAAATTTGTACCCAAATGTATTTGACAGTGGTTTGTTCCACACAGATGCCGGACAAATTTGTTCAATCTCTAACGATGTCTTAATCTAGAGCCAACCCCCTTCCCTTTTATTTTCTTTAATGGACTTCTTGAAGAAAACAATGTATTCATGAGTATGATTCAGACCTTCTAGTACACAGACAGCTCTGGAGCCTCCCCCCCACCTCATGAGGCCCCATCAGGGACTGCCTGACCTGCCAGGCATGGGTGGGGCAGGTGGCACATCTACCAGTGTTGCAGTCTTTCTTACATAGAAAGAATCTTGCAATGTCGTTCCTCCTGCTTTGCCATGCTGCACTTTTTCCACTTGACCTTTCCCCTAGTAAGTCAGCAGCATTGCCTTGAGGAGAATTAAGATTGGTGCAACTGGAACGCAAGGAGAAAGAGTCGGTCTGAACTAAGCCAGTCAGGGTTGTTTCCTGGCTTTTAAGGAGCCCCTTGAAGCCCACATCAGAAACAATGGTCCGAAAGTCAAAGCCTTTTACTCACAGAGAGGCAGGTTTTGTTGAGAGGAGAAAGGCCCTTCAGAATCAAAAGGGAAAGCCGGAAGCTTCCGAGCTTGGGCTTCACCCATAATGGAAGAGGCTGGTGGGAAAATGTCCTGAGCTCCTCACCCAGTCCTCTGGGGACCTAGGACGTAGTGGGAGGTGGAGAGGTGGAGAGAAGGGACAGAGGGTCGAGAGGAGCATCCAGCCTAGACATGGCAGATCAGTCTAGTGCCTCATGGGGTCCAGTCACATGCCCATAGTCACTCCTAGCCGCCTAAATGGGTCTAGCTGCTCTGAGCCAGAATCCTTTACAGTCATCCACAGCAGGCTTCAGGCCCTATTTCAGCACCGATGATCCGTCTAACCCCCAGAGTCATCGTTGTTGAGCCCCCTCCTTCCATCCAGTTTGTTCCACACCACAAAAGACACCATGAGCTTCCTCCAGCTTGTGAGACCAAAGAGACGGTCACTTACCTCTGCGTTAGGCTGACACAGGACTTGGGAAGGGTTACACTAAGCTGTCTACAAGTCACGGATGGTCCTGGATCCCCAGACTCGTATTGTGCTTCTGTGTTGAGCCTAGTTGGTAACCTTTTGTCTCAATTTGATGGACGCCAGTTGGGGCCATGATCCTTAACCTCTTTCGCCTATTAAGAACATATGAGGAGCTTTGCAGAAACTCCTGATAGGAGTGCCATGCCAAACTAATCCAAGTAGATGCTCTCTGGGCAGGGCATGGTGCCGCTGCTATTGTGCTCACCATTCATCTCGTGAGGCCACTCCACTCGGTTCAGTTCACACGTTGTCATTCTCCAGCAGTTCCAAAAATGGATCCACAACAGATTAGAACAGTGGTTGATCGGTTTGTTTGTTTTAGACTTAGAGTGGCAGCCGCTGGTCCAGGCAGGAGCAGAAGGGTTAACAGCCGGAGAAGGGCAGGTGTTGGAGTGAAGACAAGCAGCAGCAGCAGCAGCGGGAAGAGAGCCAGCTGGTGAGGAGCTAACACAAAACAGGTGTTCTGATGGCCCATGTAGGCATCCAAAAGGAGCTTCAGCATGTGACTGGATGCCAAGAATGGCAGAGAACGAGGCGATGCGGTGTGAATTTGTAGTTCCAAGCCTCAGGCAGGAAGATTGCAAGTTCAAGGCCAACCTGGTATCTATATTGAGACCCCCCTCCCCTCCCCACACTCACGCAAAAAGCAAAAACTAAGTAATAAATAAACAGATAATGAAAAGAATGACAGAGAGCATTCTAGAAGCAAGCATGTCAAAGAAGTCAGCCTTGAAATTCAGAGAAAGAGCTGGAGTTACTGATTGTCAGGGGTTGAACTGGGCCCTCCACTCATATGTTAAATTCTTAATCCCCAGAATCTGAGGCTATGACTGCCTTTGAAGGGAAATTCAGAAGCATTAAGAGGGCCGGAGAGATGAGAACAGGTTCAGTGCCCGGTATCCACATGGCTGCTCACAAACCCCTGTAACTCCAGTGCCAGAGACTCCAATGCCATCTTCTGCCCCCACCTCCAGCACCAGGCATGAATTTGGTGTATATACATGCATGCAGGCAAACACTCATATACATAAAATTAAACAAACAAATGTTTTAAAAAGGAAAAAAACAGATTTTTGGGGGGGTCCTAATAAAATTTGTGTCTTATTTCTGTTTGTTTTTGTGGCCTTGAATTTAAGATTCTCCTGCCTCGGCCTCCTGAGTGCTGGGATTATAGATTACAAAATCCCCCCCACTGGGATTTTGTGTTTCCACAGAAGACCTACCCCTAAGTACACTGAGAAAAGCTGGCTACCTGCAAGCCAAGGGGAAGAGAGATCCAGCCTGCAGAACCACAAGAAAATGATCTCTACTGCTTAAGCTACTAGCTTTTATTTAGCATTTTGTTGTAGTCCCAACAAATACCCGTGGAAAGGATTTGCAGGAATGGGGTAGGGCCACCACCTCAGAGACATAGTACTGCGGCTAGGTCTCAGCCAGTTATGTGACAGGGACAGCGAGTCACTGAACCTGGAACTCACTGATCCAGCAGGACCCATAGCCTCCTGTCTCTACCTTCCCTACACTGGGGTAACAGGCACACACACATTGCTATATGGGTCTTTTTATATGGGAGTTGGGGATCTGAACTCAGGTCCTCACACTTGTACAGCAAGCGCCTTCCCCACCGAGCCACCTCCCCAGTCCTTGGATTTCATTCATTCATGAACAATGATACAGCTTTTGAGCTTACTCTGTGCTGGGCCCTGTTCCAGGCACCAGGTATATTGCTATTAGGAGGGTCCAGATGAGAGAATATGTTGGTGTGAATTGGAGTGTATAGAGAATGAGGTATTGACACCAAAACAACCAGTCCTGGAGGTGATAATAAGTTACCTTGGTCTTACACATAATTTCTTGCTAAGGAATTCAGAGACCTTATTTGCAAAGAGGAAACTGTGAGAGCTGGACCAAGCAGGTTATCTATACCCATTCTGAGTACAGAGTTTTTTTTTGAGACAGAAGTTTGTTTTCTCTGCCAGTAGTTTCTACTGGCCCTTTGTGAATGAACTTAAATGTTTCTGCTGAAGGCCCCATTTCTGCTCTTAGAGTTAATATACAACATCCCAACTGTATCTTTCTGAACTGTTAAAGCTTCTCCACCCCCAAACTGGGAAGCTGGTATTTCCAGGCAGTAACTCCTGTACCACTGTAGACATCTGTCCCAGTGTAGACCATCAGGTTCCCTAAATCAGACCACAGTGGCTCTTCAGCCCTATATGACCTTGATTGAGGGGAAAAAGGTCAACAACAAAAATGTCCTCCAAATTAATATTTTTGTCCCCAATAAGTATCTATCTGAAATTCCTTACACGAGTTTTTTTTTTATTACGTGACAGACAACGTATCAACCTCAAGTCAGCAAACTCTCGTTAAAAGCTGGGAAGCTTCTAGAGAAGACTGTCAGGCTGGACGTGACAAGCTGATAATGGGAAATAACCACGTCTCTAGGATCCTGTGGCTTGGATACAGGCATCCCTCTGTGCTTTATCGCTGGAGGACTCCTCACTCACCTCGTTATTTGAAGCACTGAAGTGAAGTGAGAGTCCCAGATAGCCTGGCTGATTTATACTCTGGCCTTGTTTCATTTGGCAGGCGGTAGAGGGGACAGTAAAGGACTACTTGGGCTTTGAAGTCAGACAACCTTGAATTTGTACACTGACTCTCCCTCCTTCCAGCCCTGTAATTGTGGGCAGATCTCTTTAACTTCCGTCTCTATTTCATTAGCTGTAAAGCCAGGGTAATCATACTTACCTTATGGGCTTGTAAGGGTGAAGGACACAAGGTATATGAAAGCTTTAACACCTGGTTGGCAGGACACTCTATGCTCATTAACCGGCAACTTTTAAAAATAGTACCAAGTAAGGATGTCCTCACTTAAAACAAAAAGCATCTGCTCTTTTGTGTGCATGGGCGTGTATGTGCACGTGTGGTGTATGCCCACATGTATGCAGGTGCACACATATGGAAACCAGAGGAAGACCTTGGGTCTTCTTCTGTCCTCTTTCTTAGTCTCTTGAGACAGGGTCTCTCAAGACCTGTCTTGAGACAAGAGCTAGACTGGCAGTCACCAGAACCCTGTCTCTGTCCTGTCTCCCTCCACTCCCCAGCACACTGGCTTTTCACCTGGTTCTTGGGATCTGAGCTCAGATCCTCGTGTTTGCTCACCTGGTGCTCTTCCCCACTGAGCCATCTCTCCAGCCCAGACATGTTCTTCCTCCAACCCGGAACAGAAAGCTGAATGGTGCATAGACCGGTTTAGCTTAGATAATTTATACAAGGAACCAGACTTGAGGGCCTCTAAGCCTCACCCCCAACTCCAGTATTCTAAGACATTTTATTCAGGGAGAGATGAGCATCACAAAGCCCCAGAAATGCAGCCATCTTATCTACGCAGTTCCTGGAGACACGCTGTGCTCCCTAGAACTTCTAGTTCTGAAGCTTACAAGACCCAGTTTGCCCAAGAAAGCTCAGGCTGGAAGAGGAAGCCTCGAGAAAGAAGAGCAGTTAATTCATGGCTGCAGAAACATTTTTTTTTTCTCAGGATAACAATGAGAGCAAAGGGACATTTGACCCTTCCGAGATGTTTTCTTAGTGTGAAATACAAGGGATGCACACAATCTTGCTTTCTGACAGATCCTTGAAAATAATTCTGGCATATTAATGCTCCTCTTAAAATACCAAAGATGGGGCCAGAAGGGAATGTCTCTTTCTGAACAATGACCGTGAAGGGAATTCTAATGAATATTTTGGCACACAGATGTCATTTTCTGGCTCTTCCAGGACCTAAGAGCCATGGGTCATAATTAAAGCTGCTGATGGCAACTGCAGACAGCCAACCCAAATGTCTTCTCCGTGCTGTCAATTCTCTGCATTAAATGATTTAACATCATGTTTGTGTGGTTGAACATACACACAGAGGGAAAATTAAACGTTGATATGAATTCTGGAGCATTTCTCAAAAGGTATTGTTTATTACATCCATAGGATTTGTACAATGTTTTCCTTAGCTGATAAATTGAAATGTTCCTTTCCCTAAAGAGAGCGGAGATATCAGGGTAAGATAACGTTGCCTGTCTGCTTCTTCCTCGCTCCCTCCCTTCCTCCCTCCTCTTTCCTAGTAGGATCTCATGTAGTTCAGGCTGGCCTTGAACTCATTATTGCAGAGAATGACCTTGAACTCCTCATCTTTCTGCCTCCACCTCCCTAGCACTGACATTGTAAGAATGTGCCACCACCCCTGGTTTTATGTAGCGCTGGAGAGCGAATATAGGGATGGACATGCTAGGCAAGCACTCTACCAACAGCCCCAAGATCACGTTTTCCACAGGAAAGTAAAACTGACTCATATATTTGGAGCTGAAGCCACACATTAAGACAATGAATGTTGTCCCCATCCAGTCCACCGCCTTTCTGGAGGCGCTCCCAGCACTGTTGGTGCTGCAAGTTCGATTAGGTAACTTAGAAAGCTGCTTTTTTTTTTTTTTTGTCAATTCAACTTCCAGAAAGAAAACCCATAAACACATCTGCATGCAAGATCTTTTAGGATCTTAGGAACCAGATTTCCAATTTTTGTCCTTTTTTCTTTAATAAATTTTGTATTTTTTACACAAGAGTAAAATCGAAATCATCTTTTCTTCTCTATCCTCCTCCATTCCTCCATCCTCCTCCATCCTCCTCCATCCCTCCATCCTCTTCCATCCTCCTCCATCCTCCTCCATCCTCCATTCTCCTCCACCCCCCTCCATCCTCCTCCATCCTCCTCCATCCCTCCATTCTCCTCCATCCCCCTCCATCCTCCTCCATCCTCCATTCTCCTCCACCCCCTCCATCCTCCTCCATCCTCCTCCATCCCTCCATCCTCCTCCATCCTCCTCCATCCCTCCATCCTCCTCCATCCTCCTCCATCCCTCCATTCTCCTCTAAAAGATAAGTGTTTCAGTTTCAACCTGGATGGAAATGAAGCAACTAAATCCAAGTGTTTCTGAGAGAGTTCAAAGCACCATTTTGGAGTGAAATAAACTGACCAGTCGCTTCTTTTTCTTTTAATTTAATATTTTAGATTAATTCTATAAAGACCAGTCAGGTTATTTTCTTTTTAAAAATGCTTACATTACACACACATAGGTACACACGTGTGCATGCTAGTTTACATGCCATGGGATGCATGTAGAGGTCTTAAGACAATTTGTGGGAGTTGGTTCTTTCCTTCCGCCCTGTCAGTCTCAGGGATTGAACTCAGGTCTTGAGGATTGGCAGCAAATGCCTTTATCCACTGAGTTACCTCACGGGTTGCAGTCATTTCTTAAAGACAAACCTGCATTTGTCCTGCAAAGCAATTTGCCCAAGGCCTGGCCTGCAAGCTCCAGCACAACACTGTGATAATGCAGACTTTCCAGCTGCAACTTGCACATTGGAAGCCAAGCATCGTACTAAGTAAGGCACCGGAAACATTTGGGCCAAATGGGAGAGTGGTCACAGCACTGCCCCCTCGTGAGCCCAGCGCTACAGCAGCTGCCAGGGTGCGATGGGACTTTCTGAGGTCTCTGCCTTTCCAGGTACCTCAGCTTCCCGTTCCGCGAGCTTCCTTTCTCCGTGCTCACATTCTAGCCTTGGGTAACACTGTAAGAAACGGAGCAAACTGCGATGTGGAAACTCAGTCGGTAGGTACTTTTCTACTCCACCACACCCAGGTTCCTTCGAAAGTCTTTGCGGAGAGTCTGTGAACACTTTGACTTTGGGATACAGGATACGAGACCCACACTAGAGCCTGTGTGATCTGGATGCCTTGCTGCTGGCGCTTGCTTTCCTGTCTAGCCTCACAGAATCGGGGAATCTGCTGACTGTGGACAGGGGCTTTTGGAGAGCCTCTTGTCAAAACACACAGAGCCCCCTGGATAGGACTCTTCACTGTCCACACGACAAAATGGTGGCGTGCCTGTCTCTAGGCCTGTGGGGTGACTCAGAGGAGAGATTACACCCTGGTTCTCACTCCACACCAAAGGTTGAAAAAAATGTAACCCTCTGCTGCCACCTGCTGTTTCCTTTGGAATAAATTATTTGGAGTAAGTTTACCCTTGTGTTGGTTGATCTTTGCCAAATGCCTTGAGGAATTTGGGGACTGTGAAATGTGTGTTTATAGTTCTGTACCAGCAGATCTGTTATGTGCTAGAATAAACTGTTGGATCCCATGGGTGCTTGCTCTCTTTTAAGCTAGTTCAACGGCTGTCTGCCTCATCTATCAGAATAAGATCAAGAGGAAGAGCACTCAGTGGCCCCAGCGAGGATCTACAGGGCCCTGCCCAGTGAGCCCCTTGAGCAAGGTCCAAGTCTCAAGAGTTTGGGTAATACTTCCTAATGGGGCAGTGACGCCATGAGCCGTAACAGAAGGCTCTTGTGGACAACATGGACTGTTCCCCAAGGGAGTGTCTGTGGATAGAAATCTTTGTAAGTACCGCCCCCCACCCCACCCCGGAAGTGGAAATTCTCTTCCTAGTAAAACTGGCTGGAGGGTTTCAGACAAAGTTCACTGTGACACTTCAAAGGTTTTATCTTTGTCTTTTTTGGGGAAACTGAGGCAGACTAAGGAAGAGGGAAGAGAAGATAACACTCCGAGGTGGGAAAACCCCGCTTGGGTTAGATGTCGAGGTAATGGTGAAGAGTTAGCAGCCCTAGGCTTGGACGGTCTGATAAGCGCTCTTAGTCATCTGACTGGAAGCACCGAGGACAGAGATCACCTATCTTGACACTTCTAGAAAGTGGCATTTTCCTCTTTGCCCTCTTCAGGAAGATATACTCACATACAGGGATTTCTTTCTGCCTCTGTCGTTGGGAATTCTTCAAATCATGATCTTTTTATTGGCAGAGAGTAATGAACCTGTTAAATGTGTTTTCATACAAATCTAAAGTATTTTTTAAAATGTCAAATCTGGCACTTCTCAGATGACATAAAGAATTAAGGAAATGACCCTTGATATTTTCCCTATCAGACTGTGTGTGATAAGGGCCAGGTAGGTATGTGATGGCTCATTTCTCAGTGTCTTGCGCCACAGCTGGTACTTAGGAGCGCATTTGCTGAATGATTGAGCTGATCACCTACCCGCTCATTTCTAGAAGCCTTGTGGGGGTGGGAGGAGGAAGGAGGAAGCTTCCCAGAATTTTCCCGATAGATAGTTCATGGGCAGGCGAACCATGAGTACTAGAGTGTGATCGGGAGACCGAAAGTTATACTATAATGGCTTCAAAACTAGATGAGTTGCTTCTAAGCATGACTCTTGAAAACTCAACCAGAAAGTTGTAACATGCAAAATTCCTTCCTCCCCTGTCTGGTTCTCAAACTCTTGCCCTTGTTCATGGGCTTCACAAGCCTGTGTTTATGCTTCATGCATTTTCTTGTTTATATCCTGTTGTTCTGTAGAGTTGTGTAAAGGCTTTGGGAATGTTCTATCCTGGCTCACCATGGCAAGAGGCCAGTCACTAAGCTGTATTTCCTTGGTGGGGGGGGGGGATGCAATCATGGCAATGGACGGTGAGAGACTAGAGGAAAACTCTTGCAGGTCTAGGGTAACAGTTTCACCTTCCTCTCTTCTCAAGATCCTCTTGACAGTACCTAGTTCTCGAAGATTCTGGGTTGTCTCGCTTTTCTTCTCCTAGTAGGGAAACAACAATTCAGGTGTGTAATACGGTGAGTGTTTACTGGTATAGTTGATTTGAGGAGCACGGGAGCCCACTCCGGAAGCCCTATCCTGGTCTCAAAGATCCAGCCAGAAGGCATGACCAGCTTCTTCCCTTGGAGCTAGAGGAGAGAGGAGGAATGGCCATTGCTGCGAGCACTGAAGATGGTCAGAAGGTCGCACAACTGACTGGTCATAAGGCCACTGCAGCTGCAGCCTGAGAAAGGTTCTCACACAAGGGTTTGTTTCAGGCTCCATGATGAGCAGGTGGACAGGGTCATTATTGCTTCTTTAGCAAGTTTGTCTTTTGATGAGCAAGAAGTCTGGCAGGTGGTGTCAAGGCATGATTGTTTTCCAGTATTTTCGATACCAGTTCTTAGGCCTCCTGTTGTGTCTTGTAACTAAGATGCTGTCAAGAAAATACAGTGAGGCTTCTCTGAGCTGAAAAAGAGCACTTTTGCAATTAGCCTTTTGTCCCTTCAGTCTGTTTCTCTTAGAACAAATGTAATCTTAGTCGATACAGAGTGTCTAAAATAGCTCTTCTGGTGAGTCACCTAAAGCAAAGCTGCAGAGACTATTGTTTCAGCTACAGCAAATTTGACATGCAAGCCAACTCCTAGTTACCACTCACAGGGGAGTGGGGCTGTTGCTGTGTGCTCACGTGTATTTGAGGCCAACCTTCAAAGGGTTCAGAGAGTAAGAAATACCTCAGATGATGGTTGGTACTGCACATCTCAGAAGGTGCTCAATGTGCTGCAGAGGCAAAGGGTTCCAAGCTTCAAGTTCCTCAGGCCCCGAGACATGTGAGAGTTTTACCCATTATTCATTACCTCTCCCTCTCCCTCCCCCAGGAGTGTGGACAGAACCTCAGGGAAATCTCCAGGAGGCCACAAAGAAGGGACAGGAACTTTGCAGATGCTGAGGAAGAAAAGAAAGCTTTAAACAGAACATTGTGCCGTGGCTTGAAAGGTCATTATCTAGTTCACACTTACCTCAGAATCTAAATATTGTCAGAAAATGGCTAAGTTTGCCAGAACCATGAGCAGTGAAATCACTCAAAATAGCTCTCAGGAATCTTCAAGGCCAATGTGGCTCTAGCAGGCAGGGGCACTCAAACCTGTTGCTGCCTGTGAGGGAACGGCAGCTGTATAGGAGGGGTTTACTCAGAGGCCCTTGAAAATTCAGCCGCCTGTTGTGTCAAGTGAGTCAACTTTGTCTCTCTCCTCCACCAACTTCAAGTGTGGGCTGGGGACTTGTGCTCTTCAAGTGAAGTCCTTGGTACTACAGGCCTCTGAACACTCTGCCCTTCCCCCCTAGCTGCGGCATAGCGCATAGCTAGCGTGGTATCTTAGCAGGCAACAGCAGCTACCAGCTTTTCTCTGCTCCTGGCCCCACCCTGCATTGGCTAAAGTCAGGTTGCCTCCTGCCAGGCAGCTGCTGGGTCAAAGTCCAGAGCGGTTTTCTCCCAAATAAACAAGTCCAACAAAGGCAGTTCCCAGCAGTCAGCGGGGCTTTGCTCCAGAAGACTGTTTGCAAATCTGTCCTTAGGAATCTGGAAGATTATTTATTCCTCAGGAGGAACGACGTTATATGTCGTGGCAAAGTTCCCAGGCTAGCCCACACTGCTGAATGAACCCAGAATGGACTTAGAATGGAGTGTTCCCGACATACTATTATAGGCAATAGAGATATTTACTGAGCTATGCAGGCTGCAGCGAGATATGTGAATTCCAAGTTACTTCAAGCCCAGCTTTGTAGAGGGTTGACTTAACGGCTCCCACTGCATGTGGGTAGTACCATCCCTTAGGCTCGGGTCTGTCGGGGGATCTTTAATCGCACTGTGAAACCCTGAGACTGTTAATAAATCAACCATGGATGGGGGTGGAGTCAGTGGTTAGTTGACAAGAATTAGTTACAGAGAGTACAGAAAACCCAGGAAAATGGATTAGGAGGCCCCAGGAAGATGGATAGAGAGACACACAGGAAGGAGTAGGGAGGGACTTGGAGATTTGCCATTTTTTTAGTTTAGGGACAAATGGAGAGACGTTCTCTTGCTGGGTCTCTGGCCATAACCAGCTGGGTGAGCTGGTTGCTTCTAAGCCCCTCTGGGCTATCAGGTTTTCACCCCAACATCTGACTCCTGAGTCTTTATTGGTAGATAGAATGACAAATAATTAGTTAAAGAAATATATTTGGTGGCAGCAACAGAGCCGATGCTGGCAGGGCTGGAAATCTCACCAGGTGGAAATCTGAGTGGCTGATTGGCTGACTGCAAGGTGTGGGCAAGCAGGCTGCAGACTAAGCCAAAGGGAGAACAACATGGGTCAAGACTGAATAGTAAAAAGAGAAAAAGCTGGTCACTGGCACTCCTCTCTCTGCTGACTGACTTTCGATGATATGACCAGAGGCCTCAACTGCAGACACCATAAACTTCTGAGACAGAGTGGCTTGTGCTTTCACACTGTGAACAAAAAGGAACCCCTCCTTCCTAAGTTATTTTAGATGTTTTGAAATTTGTTTTGATTTTATGAATGTGAACGTTTGGCCCACATGTCTGTCAGTGCACCATGTGCATGCATGCCCACAGAGGCCTGAAGCAGGCAGCAGATCCCTTCAGGCTGGAGTTATGTATAGATGGTTGTGAGCTACCATGTAGGTGCTGGGAACCCAACTCAGGTGGGCTGGAAAAGCAGCCAGTGCTCTTACCCATCTGAGCCCACCCCTTTCTGTTTTTTAGTTTTTGACAGAGTCTCATTATGCAGTCTGTTGCTTCCATCTCATAAACTGAGAGGCAGCGATCCCATGCCTGGCTTCTTCCTTTCCTTCTGTTTTCTTTTTCCTTCTCCTTTCTTTGGTGTCTCCCTTGCTCTCCCTGCTCATCAGGGCTGGGGTGGAAGGGGAAGTGAGAGCTGGGATGAACTCCTGGCCGGGGAAGAGCTCTTTTCTGGAAGGCCAGAGAACAACGCCTCCAGTTTTGCTCTGCTAACTTCTTCGCACACAGCATCCGAGGTCTCAGATTAGACTCCCACAGGGGTTTGGTGACATGGTTCTCTGGAGTCTTTGCAGGAAGGGTGGGACTAGCGGAAGAACAGAACACCCGGTTATGATCAGGGAACGGGAGAATGGGGTACACATAATGGCTGAAAATAGGATTTCCACTCAGCCTCCATCTTCTAGATTTAGTTCGGCCCAGGTTCTCAATCTGAGGAGATTACTTTAACAGAATAGACCACAAAGCCAGCATGATGGAATTTTCAGGAAGGAACCAGGTTCTCCTGCCGCTTTGTTATGTTTCTATGCATCGGGTAGAGAGCTCATTTGTCTGTTCTCATATGCTGTTTTCAAGAATGTGCTAGAACAGAGGACAGAGAAGGTGTGTAAGAAAGCATCACTTCACAAAAGTGGGGTCAAGCAGGGGGTGGAGGGTTGGTGAGATGGTTCAGTGGGCAAAGATGCTCTTTGCCAAGGTCAATGACCTGAATTTGATCCACAGGACCCTCGTGGAAGGAGAAAAGTGACTCTTGAGAGTTGCCCTCTGACCTCCACGTGAGCTCCATGGCACTTGTGGGTGCATGCACATTTGCTTCTGAAAAATAAATCATTGTGAAAAAAATAATGGGTCAAGGGTGCCATGTTCCAGCAGGGCACTGGATGCCTCCACGTGAAAACAGAGCTCTGGTGTGGTCTGCCTAGAACAGGATCAAACCGCCACTCTCTTATCGGATAGTAGATTTATGACTGTGTTGAAGAGTTGCCTTAGTCTTTGTTTTTATCAGCCACATTCCATTAATGCCTCAGGATGAATCTGCGGTCAATTAAAAGCCCGGTTGTTTTTATTTTTTATTTTTTTTTACACAAATTGCTACCAAGCCAGGAATCCCTGTGAATCCGTGCTCTTGAGGGTGTTTTTCGAAACTAAGAACAGAAGTTTACAATGGTCCTCATTGAATCGCAGGCCAGCTTGCATCTTGTTTCTTTATCTATGCTAAGACTCTAAACTTTGTGCTTACCTCCTTCCTTCGTCAAACCAGTCTAGGCTGGGGCTGAGCGTGTAACACAGATGACTGAGTCACATGGCAGGCTCCCGCTGAGGGACACCCAGGGCATCAGCCTCTGGGGAGCAGGAGAGTCAGACAGCTGCAAACCCATCTCACACTAGTCTGATACCATCCATCCTCTGGGTGTCTGCCATCTCTGGTTCCGGAGATACTTTGTGTAAGATTTTAATGAGATCAAGTTACACTGCCCTGGAAGTTTCTACCTCTGGAGTTTTGGCCCCGACCAAAATTTTATTGAGCAAGACGTGGTAGATGCTCAGTAGAATTTGTTGGATTAAACTGAAACCCTGTGGTTCACCAGCCTCTTAACTACATATTTACAGCAGGGAGATGAGATGCATTTTGGAGAAGACGCCCTTGGTTTCTGAGGGCTCTGCACAGTCATTTTATTGTCTTTACGAGAAAGGGTCTTATCCTGAAGCCCATGCTGATCCAGAACACAGAGTATAGTCGAGGTGGGCCTTAAACTCACAGTGATCCTCCTGTCTCAGCCTCCCAAGTGCAGGGGTTACAGTTGTGAATCCTAATGCAAGACCCCTTCTTTGTTGCTTTTAATCAAAAATGTAGCTGAGGATGGAACTTGGTAGCAGTGATTGCCTTGCTTGTGAGAGGCTGGGGGTTGAGACTCAGTACTGAAAAAAGAAGAGAAAGAAAAGGAGGAGGAAGAAGAAGAGGAGGAGGAGGAGAAGGAGGAGGAAAAAGGAGTGAGCAACTGCAGAGGCAAAGTTGAAGTATTATATATTATGGGAAAATAAAACCAGAGGGTATTTGTGAGAGAATTACTATGGAAAGTTGGTTTTATCTCCACTTAGTTCAAGGAAAAATGATAAGTAGACTCCCATCAGCTCAGGTCAAAAGAGAATGGATTCAGGCTGGAGAGATGGCTCAGAGGTTAAAAGCACTGGCTACTCTTCTAGAGGTTCTGAGTTCAACTGCCATAGTGGTTCATAGTCATCTATAATGATATCTGGTTCCCTCTTCTGGTGTGCAGACATACATGCAGATAGAGTACTCATATACATAAAATACATAAATAAAGCTGAGAGAGAGAGAGAGAAAGAGAGAGAGAGAGAGAGAGAGAGAGAGAGGGAGAGGGAGGAGGGAGGGAGGGAGGAGGGAGGGAGGGAGGGAGGGAGGGAGGGAGGGAGGGAGGGAGGGAGGGAGAGGATTCAACAGGACTATCCTCAGAGTTTTATCTATGTTGTATGTGTTTTAAAAATGTATACACTTTATTTTATCAGTTTAAAAATTATTGTTTTGCCTGTGTGTATGTCTGTACCATGTGTATGTAGGCCAAAAAAGGGCATTGAATCTTCTTAGTACTGGAGTTACAGATGATTATGAGTTGCCTTGTGGGTGTTGGAAATTGAACCCAGGTTCTTAGAAATAGGAGTCAGTGCTCTTAAATTCTGAACTGTATCTTGACACTTTATTTTATTACATTTTATTTATTTGTTTGGTGTGTGTGTGTGTGTGTGTGTGTGTGTGTGTGTGTATGCACACATGTGTTGAGGTCAGAAGACAACCTTTGGGAGTGGTTCTTTCCTACCATGAAAGTCTGGATCACTGAATTCAGGTTGTCCATCTTTTTGGCAAGCATCTTTGCCAGCTCTACATACTTTATTTACTTGTTTAAAGCTTTTTATTCTTTTGAGACAGTGTCTCACTGGTGTAGAACTTGCTGTGTAGACAAGGTTGACCTTGAACTCACAGTGATCTGCCTGCCCCTTAAGCACTGGAATTAAAGGTATGTACCGCCATGCTTGGCTCTTAAAGTCATATTTTTATTTATTACTTAAATGAATGATTAGTGACTATGTCCTTAAGTATCTTTTGGCCATTTGAAATTCTTCTGTTGAGAATTCTCTGTTTAGCTCAGTACACCACTTTTTAATTGGGTTATTTAGAATTTTAATGTTTAATTTCTTGAGTTCTTTATATATTTTGGAGATCAGTTCTTTATCTGATGTGTGGTTGGTGAAGATCTTTTCCATTCAGTAGGCTTCCTTTTTGTCTTATTGACTGTGTCCTTTGCTTTACAGAAGCTTCTCAGTTTTAGGAGGTCCCATTTATTTATTGTTGTTTTTATTGTCTGTGCTCCTGGGGTTATATTTAGGAAGTGGTCTCCTGTACCCATGCATTGAAGGTTACTTCCCACTTTCTCCTCTATCAGGTTCAGTGTGGTCGGATTTATATTGAGATCCTTAATCCATTTGGACTTGAGTTTTGTGCAAGGCGACAGTTTTGGATCTATTTTCATTCTTCTACAGGTTGACATTCGGTTATGCCAGCACTGTTTGTTGAAGATGCTTTCTTTTTTTCTATTGCATCTTTTTTGCTTCTTTGTCAAAAATCAGATGTTCATAGGTGTGTGGATTAATATCTGGGTCTTCAATTCGATTCCATTGGTCAACATCTCTGTTTTTATGCCAATATCAAGCTGTTTTCATTACTGTAGCTCTGTAATAGCGCTTGATGTCAGGGATGGTAATGCCTCCGGAGGTTCCTTTATTGTATAGGATTGTTTTGGCTATCCTGGATTTTTGGTTTTTCCATATGAAGTTGATTATTTGCAAATCAAAATAACTCCGAGATACCATCTTACTCCTGTCAGAATGGCTAAGATAAAAAAAAAAAACACTAATGATAGCTTATGCTGGAGAGGATGTGGAGCAAGGGGAACACTCATCCTTTGCTGGTGGGAATGCAAACTTGTGCAATCACTTTGAAATCAGTGTGGTGGTTTCTCAGGAAACTGGGAATCTACCTACCTCAGGATCCAGCAATACCACTCTTGGGAATATACCCAAAATATGCTCAATCATACTACAAAAGCATTTGTTCAGCTATGTTCATAGCAAAATTATTTGCAATAGCCAGAACCTGGAAACAACCTAGATGCCCCTCAACTGAAGAATGGATAAAGAAAGTGTGGCACATCTCCACATTAGAGTACTACTCAGTGGTAAAAACAATGACATCTTGAATTTTGCATGCAAATGGATGGAATTAGGAAACACTATCCTGAGTGAGGTAATCCAGACCCAAAAATACCAAATATGGTATGTACTCATTCATTAGTGGATACTAGCCATAAACAAAGAGCATCGAGCCTATAGTTCATGATCTCAGAGAAGCTAAGTAATAAGGTGAACCCAAAGAAGAACATATATAGATCCACCTGGAAATTGGAAGCAGACAAAAATTTGAGAGCTGGGGGCAGGGGGGTAGAAAGAAGGGGAGAAGGAGGGATTGAGGAGAACTTGAGGGAATGGGAGAGTTGAGACGGAGGAAGGACAGATATGAGAGCAAGGAAAGATATCTTGATTGAGGGAGCCATTATGGGGTTAGCAAGAAACCTGACTCTAGGAAAAATTCCCAGGGATCCACAAGAATGACCCCAGCTAAGACTCTAAGCAATAGAGGGGAGGGTGCCTGAACTGGCTTTGCCCTGTAGTCAGACTGATGATTATCTTAAATATCACCATAGAACCTTTGTCCACATCGGAGCACTAGACTGAGCTCCCAAGATCCAGTTGAAGAATGGAAGGAGTATGAGCAAGGAATTCAAGACCATGAGGGGGTCATCCACTGAGACAGTTTACTTGAGCTAATGGTAGCTCACCAACTCCAACTGGACTGGGAGTGAACGAGCATAGGAACACCAAGCCCCTCTGAAGGGGGTTGACAGTTGAGGCAGACTGTGGGGTCACTGATAATGGCACTGAGATTTGTCTCTACTGCAAGTACCGGCTTCTTGGGATCCTATTCCCTATGGATGTAAGCCTTGCTTAACCTAGATGTAGTAGGGAGGGCCTGGGACTTTACACAGGGTGGGGTGCATGGCCCTCTCTTAGGATTGGAGGGGGTGGGGTTGTAAGGTCTGTGGAGGGAGAGAGAGGGAAGTGGGAGGAGGGGAGGGAGTGGGAATTTGGCAAAATTTTTTTTTAAAATAGCTGGGCGGTGGTGGTGCACGCCTTTAATCCCAGCACTCAGGAGGCAGAGACAGACGGATCTCTGTGAGTTCGAGGCCAGCCTGGTCTACAAGAGCTAGTTCCAGGACAGGCTCCAAAGCCACAGAGAAACCCTGTCTCGAAAAAAAAAAATTAAATAAATAAATAAATGATTAGTGGACCTATGTATGCCCATTGGACAAGATTCAATTTTTTATTAAAGATTTTATTTTTATTTTATGTGTTGTTTAAATATGTGTCTATGCACCGTGTGTATGAAGTGCCCGAGGAGGCCAGAAGAGGGTGTTGGAGGTTCTGGGACTGGAATCAGACAGTTGTGAGTTGCTATGTGGGTGCTGAAAATTGACCCTGGTCATCTGCAGGAGCAGTCAGTGCTCTTGACCACTGAGCCATCTCATTTCGCCAGCCTCCAAGACTCAAATTTTTAAACTTTGATGTCGAGTTAGACATCTACACCTTATTCTCTGTACTGCCTTTATTAAAGAGCAGTTTTGGATGCCCAGAAATCAGAGCAAATAGTGCCTAGATTCCAGTTCTCCCACTTTATTTACTTATTGACATATTTATGTTGTTTTGAGACAGGGTTTCATGTAGCCTAGTCTTTCCTCAAACTCCCTATGTAGTTGAGAAAAACTTGAACTCTTGATTCTCATGCTTTGACCTTTCAAATGCTGAGATCATGGACATGTATCACCACACCTGCCTTCTATTACTAACATCATACATCAGGGTGGTGCATCATGGCAACTAATGAATCTGTCATCCACCTATCATCTATCTACCTATGTATTTATCCATCCATCAGTCACCTATCCATCTATCTATGTATCATCTATCTATCTATCCATCCATCCATCCATCCATCCATCCATCCATCTACCTGTTGCTTTGCAGTACAGAGGATTGAATTCAGGCCTCATGAGTGCTTCAGCACTGAGCTATATCTTCAGTTCTTGTTAAGTTTTAATCTACTTTGGTACAGCATCTTATGTAGCCCAGGCAGGCCTTGAACTTGTTACATAGCTAAGGATAACTTTAAACTTCTGATCCCCTACCTCTACCTCCCAAGTACTGTGTTACAGCTGTCTAAGTTAGGGTTACCATTGTTGTGAAGAGACACCATGGCCATGGCAACTCTTATAACAGAAACATTCAATTGTCGTGGCTTGGTTACAGTTCAGAAGTTCACTCCATCATGGCAAGGTGTATGGCAGCATGGTGCTGGAGAAATAGTTCAGTGTTCTACATCTTTTAGGCAACAGGAAGTCAACTGCCACACTGGGCAGTGTCCTGAGTATATGAAACCTCAAAGCCCACCACCACAGTGACGTACTTCCTCCAGAAGGTGTGTAGCTGAGATGAAAGGTATGCCCTCTAGCCTCAAGGTCTGGATTAAAGGCATGTGTCATCCGGCCTCCTCCAACATGATCACACTTCCTCCAACAAGGCCACACCTCTCAATAGTGCCACTTCCTAGAAGTATATAAGGGCCACATACATTCAAACTATCATGAAGGCTTATGCCATTGTGTACTGTTTATGTGGTTCTGAGGATCAAATCAGGGCTTTGTGTCTCTTCAGCCATAATTCTACTAACTGGACAATATCCCCACACCCTTCTCGCTGCTCTTTATGCTCAAGTCTGCTGGCTTTTGTTTCCTTCTCCTGGAAATGCAAGGTTGGCTACTTTCAAGACACTGAATTTATTTTTGCTATGTGGTTCAGATAAAAGATGGATGAGGCCTGGAATTGGAGAAGGAGAGAGGGACAGATTAGAGGGCATCAGTATAGGAAAGCTGGCAGAGTTTTGCTGATTGGATATGTATAAAACTAAGAGGAGTTGTAAACTCAGATTATGAGTTTGAGACCAGGATGGTCAATACAGAGAGTTCCAAGACAGCCAAGGTTACATAGTGAGACCCTGTCTCAAAAATCAAAACAAAAAAACACAAACAAAAAACCCCACTCAAGTTGTGCTGTTTACTTGAGGAGGCACAAAATTTATCTATCTATCTATCTATCTATCTATCTATCTATCTATCTATCTATCTATCTATCATCTATCTATTTTGGAGTCCATCAATGCATTTTATTTATTTATTTATTTTCCTGGTTTTTTAAAATTGATTTTATTGAGCTATACATTTTTCTCCGCTTCCCTCCTGGCCTCTCCCCTCCCCTTCAACCCTCTCCCATGGGCCCCATGTTCTCAATTTACTCAGGAGATTTTTGTCTTTTTCTACTTTCCATGTAGATTAGATTCATGTATGTCTCTCTTAGGGTCCTCTTTGTTGTTTAGGTTCTCTGGGATTGTGAATTGTAGGTTGTTTTTTTTTGTTTTATGTCTAAAAGCCACTTATGAGTGAGTAATATGATAATTGTCTTTCTGGGTCTGGGTTACCTCACTCAATATGATTTTTTCTAGCTCCATCCATTTGCCTGCAAATTTCAAGGTTTTTCTCTGCTATGTAGTACTCCATTGTGTAAATGTACCACATTTTCCTTATCCAGTTATGCCAGCACCATTTGTTAAATATGCTTTATTTTTTTCTGTTTTATATTTTTTGCTTCTTTGTCAAAAACCAGGTGTTTGTAGGAGTATGGATTAATATCTGGTCTTTGATTCAGTTCCATTGGTCCAAGGAGGTACAAAATTTAAATGAGAATATACCCCATAGGTTCAGATGTTTGAATACTTAGTCTTCAGCTGGTGATGCTGTTTGGGTTTCCTTAGGAGGTGTGGCTTTGCTGGAACAGGTAGGTAATTGTGGGCAGCTTTGAGGTTCCAGAGCCTTACAACATTCCCAGGGTGCTCTTCCTGTTTCCTGCTTGTGGTTCAAGATGTGAGCTCTCAGCTTCCTCTTTTGACACTGCCCCTTTGCCTGTTGCTGCTGCTGTGTCTTCCTACCATGATGGACTCTTACCCCTCTGGAACTACAAGCCAAAGTAAACTCTCCTATATAAGTTGCTGTGGTCACAGTGTTGTATCAGGAACAGGAAAGTAACTAAGACAGAAGTGAATACAGGAGATTGGATGGGAGCATCATGAGGTCATGGTGACATCCTGGCTTGGATTTACCCATGGGACATCAAGGTATTCTTCTCCAAGAGGAAGCTGGAAATTCTGAGTCTTCAGTTCTGCATGGAGATTGGACAGGAGCAATTCCCAAACTAGAGATCATGACGAGGGCTCTCATAATGGATTCAACTGGGACAGACCCAAGGGGCACATTTGCAGTAATTCAAGCCCTTGGCAGTAAATAATTGAATGTGAACTTCAGGTCAGCAGAGAAATGAAAATTTATTTTGGAGACCATGAGACAGAAAGAGGCCAGGACTTTGTGGGGAGGATTTTGTGGTAATTCCACTCTCTAGGCTTAGGCTAATGACTGCTGCTTTTCTACTCAAACGAAGATTTGGGATTTGAAAAGGCAGCTATATTAACCAATTAATACAACTTCAGAGAAAGCAGTGGGGAGTTGGGTCTTGGACAGAGTCATGTAAATGGGAATATAGTGGTGTGGGGTTGGGTTGTGATGGAAGCGCTCCCAGGTGTTAGATGTCTTACGCTTACAGTGTTATTTCACGCTTTCTTTAAAATGCAGTCCCCTTGTTTTTGGCTGACATTGTAGGTTGGCTCAGTCAGGAGCCTTTATGACTGCCTCTTCCTCCCTTGCTGTCTACAGGGGCTGCAGCATATACAAGCTCCCAGACTCCTTTCCAATGGAGATGGCTGTGTAGCGGTTTGGGAAGCTGGTAGACTTCCAGCATAGAGCATCCACACCTTGGTTGCAGCAGTATCTGTCTGTGACCAAGAGAAGGAAAGCTGAAGCTTAGTGTGCTGAGGAAGAAGGGCAGAGTGGATCCTGACACCCCCCAAAAAATGACGTTGCTCTAATTCACTCATGTCTTCTTGTGTTTTGTCAAAACAATAAAAAAGTGTTTGGTTGGGGAGATAGCTCCATTGGCCAAGTGCTGGCTACTAGAGATGAAGGCCCAACTCTGGATCCTCATCACCCATGTACAAAGCTGATATACAGTGTGTACCTGTAATCCTAGCACTGGGGAGGCAGACAGGAGGATCCCTGGAGCTTGCCGGACAGCCAGTCTAGCTGAATCCAAAAGCTCTAAGTTCAGTGAGAGACCCGGTCTACAAAAATAGGGTGGAGAGTTATTGACTAAGACACCTGATGTTGACCTGTGCCTTCCAAATGCACGTGTGCATGCACGCATTCATATACATATACACACACTCAGGGCTATGCAGTCCTGTGAACTGCACCCAACGTGCTTGATGACCTCCTCCCCTCTCCATCAGGACTTTCCCCAAAAGGAGATTCTGGAGGCTCGGTCCCCGCCAGGACACTTACTCTAGGTAGCGAAACTGATCAAGTGTTGTTTTCCTCCAGGGCTCTGCTGGGTCCCTGGGATCACCTTCCCACCCCTCCCAACACACACACACACACACACACACACACACACACACACACACACACACACACACACACACAGTCTGTACCTTTTTAAACTAACACTCGAGCTTTTGCTCTTGGCCTCCCACTAGAATCACTAGTGGAAATTTCAAGTTAGTCTCTGCTGCTTAGTTCACTCTGGAATTTCTGACGATGGGACCTAAGGTTGTGTAAGTTTTAAAACTCCTCTGCCTGTTCTAATGTGCCAACTCATACCAGGAACCTGTGGTTTAAGCCGGTGTTTGTGGCGGCGAGTGTTTTCTTGCCTTCCTCAGCTGGATGCAGCTATGACTGACACACGTAGCGCAACTTTTTTAAACAGTGGAAGACTGTCACATCTTTGACTCAGTCTCTACTCCAGGAGCGCTCTCAGGAGATGTGGAAAAACGCAAATATAACCTGTTTTTCTATTCCAAAATTCCTTCCAGGGGCTGTTCAAGTGAGGCCAGAGAAATGTCACTGCTCCCTGGCTTGGAAAAACTGGGACAAGGCTGACCTCAGCTTTCTATCTCTATAAACCTCAAGAACACCTGGGAAATGCCAATGTTTTAGCAACCAGATTCCGTCTCTCGGGTCACGTTCTGCACTCTAAAATAGCATAATGTTAGTACACTGACAGAGTTTAGTCTTCTGCTTCAAGTGTTTTAAAATTATATACTAGAACTCTGTCAGTAATTTTTTAAAAAGATATTTATTTATTTATTTATTTATTGAAGTAATGTCTTTTTATGTAGTCCTGACTGTCCTGGAACACATTGTGTAGACCAGGCTGGCCTCAAACTCACAGCGATCCTCCTGTCTCAGCCTCCCAAGTGCAAGCCATCATGCCCAGCTGCCAATTTCATCAGTGGCGCATCAAGCCATCCATCTCCTCCACGTCTTTTGCTGCAGCCCTGTGAGCCACAGAAGCATCGCAGGATGTGAAATGGTGGCACCGACTGTCCTTGAAGCCCCAGTGACGGTTGTCCTTAGGACAACACTGCTTGCGTAGTCACCTAACCTCATTCCTGGCCCTTTCTCTCTTTTACCTTCTAAGGTCTACGCTTCCTGTGCCGACTGCCACTTCAGGGTCTTGGTTGGCTTTTGCCCTTTTGTCTAACCACAGTTGTTTGCCCTCATCTCCATTTTTTTCCCTGTCCCACTTTATCTGCCTGCCTCCTACTGAATCTTCCTATCTCAATTCAATTATAATTTCTTCTCAGAAAACCACAGGGTCTCCCTATGTAGATCAGGCTGATCTTGAACTCATAGAGATCTATCTGTCTATCTCTGCCTCCTGAGTACTGATTGGGATTAAAGGTCCTCTCTACCACCCCCAGGCAAAAGACCTCTAATTCCATACAATCTGCATTTTTTTTTTGAGACAGAATTTCTCTATGTAACAGCCATGGCTGTCTTGGAACTCACTCTATAGACCAGACTGCCCTTAAACTCACAGAGATCTGCCTGCCTCTGCCTCCTGAGTGTTAGGATTAAAGTTGTGTGCCACCACATTCTGCCACACCCATATATTCTTATAGGACTTAATGGTTTTCTCTTCTTGTTTTTCATCAGGCTATATTATAATTAAATCTTTTTATCTGTGCCTCACTCTAGAGGGAAGCAGACAAAGCTTGCTAAGGTCAGGGTCTGAATAGGCGACACCCACTAGTTGACCACAACATTCCTTCATATCTGGAAACAGCATCTTCTTTGATAACTAATTCTCATGTAGTTTCTAGAGACACTGGTGTGTGTTTACGCAGTCTAAAACAATCATGATATAGGACAATGGTAAGATAATAATAAACTAAAGTGAATGCTGGATTCAGATCTAGCTCTCAATCTGGGCAAGGGCAGCATAGGTTTGTAAGCCCAGAGGAGATTGAGGCAGAAGGTTCAGGATTTCAAGGCCAACTTCAGCTACATAGTAAGTTTAGGGTATCTGCATGAGACCCTGCCTCAAAAAAAAAAATTAAAACTCAACCTAAACCAACCAACCAACCAACCAACCAACCAACCAACCAACCAACCATCCAACCAACCAACCAATCGGCAAACTCTTTTTGAACAAGCAGCCAAACAAAACAAAACAAAACAAAATTCCACAAACCTAGCTGTCACTGTATGGGGTATGAACATCTTTGTGGGTTTGTCTTTTCACGTGGGTGTTTTGTAGTAATCTCCCTATGACAGATGTGTTTTGAAGAATGACTGTGGATGTTTGACCACAAGTCACCAAGTTATCACGGGATCTAAGTTCCCCATTATGAACTGGGTGCTGTCTGGCCCTCCAAGGCATAAAGCTGCCCATTTACAACAGCATTGTCATTGAATGAAACTGGCCGGACATGAAGAAGGCTCGTGTAAGCCCTGAAGGCATACGTCATTTGACTATGCACAGGGCACCACAGCCTCTTCCCCTCAGCTGCAGTGGTGGTCTCTTACTAGTTTCTTATGACAGGTATATGAGGAAGAAAGACCCCCGGGCTTGCTTCAAGGCAGTTCTCTTTAATATTCATGGCACTACATAAAAGTGGCTTTGAATGGTGTGGGTGAAGGGAACCTTCTCAGTTGCAGTGTGGATTTTCTTTGGATCAGGAGCAGTAGATAATGGCTTGACTGGACAGTCACTGCTCATGACTGAACAAAGATGACTAGGAGGTCGGAGAAAGCATCTGTGGGTAGAGGTCTCTGAGTTAGAGAAGAACGTGAAGATATCGACGGCCATTTCACAGCGACCCCTCAAGAGGGGGGTTCAGCAAGCAGATGAGTCGGATGGTCTATTCTCTTTCCCGTTCCTCTGGTCAGCCTGGTCTTAGTGCAGTAAACACAACCCGTAAATTGTTCAGAGGCTCCATACCATGGATTCCCAATCACTGCTGTGAAGGCCCACAGTGAACCCACTCACAGGACACAGGACAACCAGGGGGTGAGAGGCTGCTTACAAATTGTCTTCCATTGCGGAAGGGACAGACTTCGTTCCTGTTCCCATTGGATTAGTCACTGTAGCTACAGATATCCCTTGCCTGTTCACAATTCCTCCAAAACCATCGTCCAGGGATTTACAGATGGTGTTATGACAGAACACTGCTTCTGACTAGGGAACTCACAGTGAATCAAGTATGGCAAAGGTCTCACGTTCACGGAATTCACTGAACTTGCCATGTTCTCCACCTCCTGGAAATGGGAGCTGGTACAGAGTGACATTTCGGAGTCTTGACAGTGAGGGTGGGATGGAGCACCTGGCAGTGCTGGAACACTCTCCTCTAGGATGTAGCATGCTCCAAATCAGACTCATACGTGTTGCTGTATTTCCCATCACAATTTTTATGGGTCCAAGAATCAAGGATAGAGAGGAGTTTATTTTTCACTATAGCGTTGAATCATCGACTGGGAAATTTTTTCTTCTTGTTGCTACCACTTTCGGTTTTGCTAGTCTGTAGGTCTTAG
Source organism: Arvicola amphibius (assembly GCF_903992535.2). Taxonomy (NCBI): domain Eukaryota; kingdom Metazoa; phylum Chordata; class Mammalia; order Rodentia; family Cricetidae; genus Arvicola; species Arvicola amphibius. The sequence goes on from NC_052047.1 coordinate 112,328,552, forward strand.
TGACAAGGCAGGAATTCAGAAATGGCACGCTGATGTTGTCATGTGTGCGAAGGCCACTTGGGACTCTTCGGACCGGTGAATCAATAGGAAAACAGAGCTCTCTTTCTTAATTCTTGGAAACAGGATGTCCTAGTTACGGCTCCTATTGCTCTGATGAAACACTGTGACCAGAGCAACTTCAGGAGGCAAGGGTTTGTTTGGCTTACATATCTTGAATAATTTATTTAGTTGTGTATTTGTGTGAGGGCCAGCAGGCCAGGGAACGTTAAAGGATGACCTTTGAGACTCTTCTCTCTTTGCCCTTTGGAATCTGGGTGTTGAACTCAGGTTGTCAGGCTGTGTCAGTAAGTGCTTTACCTGATGGGACATCTTACTGGTCCCCTATTCATTGATCTTTGAGATGAGATCTACTGTGTTCATTGCTGTTATTCTACATCCAAATTATATCTGGAAACTTGCCAATTCTCTGTTAAGTAATGAATTTAAACCCGAGGCTCATGAGGATACTGCTTTAGCGGTTACTGGACATTCCTGCTTTTGGCTGAGTATTAGGGGAAAGTACCAGCTTCATCCCTGTGGTATGGGTGAGATGGAAGGCTGCAAGTCCACTGAATAGGTTCTAACTTGGCTGTTACACAGACCACATGATTTTGGCTTCTTTGCTACTGGTCCTGTTTAGAAACCAAACTGCATGCCTTTCATCACGGATCCCCAAAGTTTCTTCTGGAAACAAGATGCCACATCCAAGGAGCCCGATTTACCTTTCCTTGTCTACCCTGTCTCTGAGTCTACTGAGTAATGAAACACCATGATCACAAGCAACTTGGGGAGGAATGTGTTTCTTTAAGCTTACATCCTGCGTTCCATCATCCAGAGTCGTCGTGACAAGAACTCGACGCAGGACCTAAAGCAGAGGCGATGGCGGAGTACTACTTACTGGCGTGATCCTCAGGATGTGCTCAATCTGTTTCTTACAGCACTGGGACCACCAGCCCAGTTTAGGAGCTGCACTGCCCATAGTGACCTGGAGGGACCCCCACACGAATCATCAATTAAGAAAATGTACCAGGCTGGAGAGATGGCTCAGAGGTTAAGAACATTGTCTGCTCTTCTAGAGGTCCTGAGTTCAATTCCCAGCAACCCCATGGTGGCTCACATTCTGTAATGAAATCTGGTGTCCTCTTCTGGCATGCAGACATACATACAGGCAGAATACTGTACAAACAATAAATATTAAAAAAAATTAACCAGGGGCTTGCCCACAGGCCAATCTGGTGGGGGAATTTTCTTGACTGACATTTCTTCTTCCAAAACGACTCAAACTTACGTCAAGTTGACCTAAACTAGTGATTGCGTCTTTCAATATGGAGGGAATTACAAAGAGGCTGTCTACAAGTTAGGCATCTACCCGGCCAGCAAGCCAGCTCAGTGGGTACAGGCACTTGTTGCCAGGCCTGACAAGCTAAGTTTAATTCTCGAAACTCACACAACTGATGGAGGGTTCCCATTCCCACAAGGTGTCATCTGACCTCTCTGAGGAGAATCTCTGGAAGGAGCTAGTCTGCAAGGAGTAGTTGATTAGAACAGTGATATGGAGAGATTGGGATGTTGATAGCTCAGGACCTAATTGTGCCTCATCCTGAGGGTAGCTTTAGCCTCCTATTAACTTTTCCTTGTCCACCTATGTGTTAGACGTAGCATCCTGTGGTCAGCAGATAAAAACCATCAATTATCTTAGCAGACCATTAGCTTCCACCAACCCTGAAGCCAAGGATGTTAATCAGATAGCATCAGACCTGGAGGAGAAATTCCCCCATCTTGATGTCACCGGCTTTCTGAAGTACCCACCATGTATTTTAAAATGGTCTTGATTTAGGATTTTCTTTATTCTGCTATTATAGAACAGAAAACTGCATCTGTGTGGGAACATGGAACCTGGGGTAACTTACCTGCATGTTTCCTGGCCACTCAAATTTGGCTCTAGAATAAACGGTTTTATTCCCTTTGAGGTAGGAGCTCTCTGCTTTTTGTGCTAACTGCTCTGAAGATATACTGTCACACCCTTGTGTCTTTATACCACCTCTCCTGCCTACAGAATAGGCACATGGAATGCAGTTTTTACAAAATGATTTATTTTTAAAATTTCTATTATTTATTTTATGTGTATGTGTTTTTTCCTTTATGTGTGTCGGGGCACTTTGTGCAGACTTGGTATCTGTAGAAGCCAGAAGAAGACATGGCTTGAGTTACCAGCCGTCATGAGCTGCATGTGGCTGCTGGGGACTGAACCTGGTACTCCGGAAGGGCAGCCAACACTCCCGAACTCTTAAGCTGTCTGTCCAACCCAAGATTTATTTTTTTAAAAAAGCATGTGTATATATATTTGTGCATATGAGTTTAGTAAGTGATCAGAAGGGTCTGTGGGATACGTGGATCTGGAGTTACTGGCTATAAGCCTCCCCTGGTGGGTGTCGGGACCTGAATTTGGGTCCTTGGCAAGAACAGTCATTCTCTTACCTGCTCAGCACCTCTCCAAGTTCAATAAAGTGAAATTTAAAAAGGAGGGTATCTCACGGATTGGTAAATTAATAAAGTAAAAAGAACTATTCTGCAAAAAATTATTTACAAATTTTGTGCAACCCCAATCAAAATCCCCATTTTATTTTTCATGAAAATAGAAAAATAAAAAACAAACAAACAAAAAACTATCCTAAAATTCACATGGAACCACAAAAGCCCCTGGATATCCAGAAGAACCATGGTAGAAGGATTACCATCCCAGACCTCAAGATACATTACACAGTCATAGTAATAGAAACAGCATGGTACTGACACAGAGACAGACATGTAGACTGAGGGAATGTAGACCAGGGGTCAAAACTGAAGACCCGAGCATGAGCACACTTAGCTGCAGCCCTCTGATATTTAACAAAGATGCCCAAAACCCAAAACAAACAAGCAAACAAACATACAAAAAACATCAAGGAACAGCCAGTATCTTCAACAGATAGTGCTGGGAGAACTGGATGTCCGCACAGAGAAGAATGAAATTAGACCTGTATCTACCACCTCACACAAAAAAACGGATTCCAAATGGGCCAAAGACCTAAATGTGAGATCAAAGCCACCCAAACATCTAGAAGAAAACACAAGCATTGTATAGTTGTAGAAAATGGCTTTCTGAATATGATTTCATTTGCCCAAGAATTAAGAACAATTAGTTTTATGAGTGGAACCTCATGAAACCCAAACCCTCTGCACAGCTAAAGAAACAGTCAGTGAAGAAGCCCACAGAATCTAACAGAGGATTAATATCCAGAATATATGAAGAACTCAAAAAACTGAGACAGTAAGAACCCCCAACAAAAGCAAAACCAAAGTATTCATTCAAAAAATGGGCCTGAGACGTGAAGAGAGAGTTCTCAAAAGTAGGCAAAAAAAGTGGCTGAGAAATATCTCAAAAAATATGCATCATGCCTGTTAATTGGGGAAATGTGAATCAAAACAACTTGAGGCTTCATATACCCCAGCCAATCTGTCTAAGATCAACAAAACAATAGACAGCAATGCTGGAGAGGATTCAGGAAAAGGGGAACCCTCATTCATTGCTGGTGACATTGCAAACGGGTCCAGCCACTCTGCAAATTAGTGTGGAGACCCTCAAAAAGCTAAAAATAAACTTACAATATGAGTCGGTTATAGCATTCCTTGGCATGTGCCCAGAGGACATCCTACTCCACAGATGGCTGCCTAGCCACATTCGTTCACAATAGCTAGGAAATTGAAATACCATAGCCCAGGCAGCCTTCAACTCGAGATCACCCCTGCCTAAGCCTCCACGTGCTGGCATTACAGTCATGGGCTACCATGTTTGGCCTTTCCTCCTGAGTATTTTCTATCTGTAGCCAGTTGACTCTGGATATGGAGTGCGTGGGTATGCAGACAGTGTGATGTTTTGAATACATACACACACTTCTGGAATTATTTAACTGAGATCATTAAAATAAACATTTCTTCACATATTTCTTTATGTATCTGTTTAATTATCGATTTCTTTACATTTGTTTACTTGATGTGCATACACACAGGCCAGCATAGAATCCAAAGCCAAAGCAACTCGAGACAAGCAAGGATTTCACTGATAGAACTGCTTCCTATAATTCAAGGACAAGTCTGCACCAGAACTAGGTCCTCAGGTACTGGCCCAATTTTGCATCTCCTGTCTCTCTGTGCCCATCTGTACACCCCTGCCACTCACATCTCCTATCTCCGTGCCTTCCTGTACACCACCATCTTTCTCAGATAGGCAGTGGGCTGAAAAATTGTTGGGCTGTATTTCTTGTCAGGATTGGTTCAATTTGTTTTTTTAAAGAAATTATTTTGTTATCAGTGTGTGCGCATGAGCACATGTGTGTGTCAGAATACAACTGTGTGGAATTGACTCCTTCCATTTGTATGTGGGTTCTGAGGCTCAACCTCAGCGTGTCAGGCTTGTACAGCAAGCACTTTATCTCCCGGGGATTTCATGGGTTGCATATGCATGCATGTATTATAGTATTTCATGGGTTGCATATGCATGTATTTGTAGTCTGTAACATAAGTTTAATTTTATGTTTTAATTTGTATGCACTAATTATATAAAATAATTGGTTTCATTATATTATGACATTTTCATACTTACATATAATATATTTGATCATATTCATTTCTTGGAAATTTTAATTCAAAAAATCATTTTGAAATTAAAGTATAACTCTTTTCCCTTATTCCCTTTTCTCTTTCCAGCCCTTCCCTTGTACCTACTCCCTGTTCTCTCTCAAACTCTTGGCCTCTATGTCTTTAATTGGTGTTACATATTTGTATATATATTCCCAAATTTACAAATGCAACCTTCTTGGTTTATATGATGTTATTTGTGTGTATATGGTCAGTATTTCAAGACTGACTGCTTGACATTGGATAACCAATTTGGAGGCTCTGCCCCGAGGAGGACTGTTTCCCCTGCTCTCAGCATCTTTAATTGCCTGTAGTTCTTTGTCTAGCATTGGGGCCTGGTGAGCTCTCCCTCTCCACATTAGCGTATCTGTGGTGTTCTTGTTCAGGTCTTGTTCAGGCAGCCATGCTGGGGAGACATGGGGGGGGTCTAAGTTCTCTGATCTTGCTAGGAAACTCCTCGCTCCTTCTGACTTACAATCTCTCCATCCCATCTTCTGCTGTGATCCACGAGCCTTGGGTGCAGGAGGTTGTAGATCTAACAGTTGGGGCTCAGCTCCATAACTCTGCGTTTTGATCAGCTGCATTTTTCTATAATGGTCTATGTCTGTTGCAAGGAGCTATGTCTTTGATGAAGGGTGGGCTCTCAGCTTATTTGTGGGTAGAAACTTTATATTTTATGGGTGAGAAACGAAGACTAAGAGAAAATTAAGCAATTGATTCGTGTAAATGGCTGACTAGGAATTTTGAGCCAGGCTTTCTAAGGATTGTTTGTTTCTTCTTCTTTTTTTCTTTGCTTTCTGGGGCTGAATCTCACTATGTGTGGAACTCACTGAGCAGCTCCAGGCAAGCCTCGAACTCACAACCGTCTTCTCGCCTCGGTTGTGATTAAGGCTGTGCGTCAGTGCACCTGGCTTCCAAGAGTTATCTTGTCAGGTGACACTTGCCTTGCCCTGACCCCAGTCTTGCTCTCCAGGTGTGTGATACACCCTCTCACTTCATACTCCAGGTGTTAGCTGATCCCTTGAAGGCCAGCTAGGACAAGGCAGCTGCTTCTCCTATACAGAATTTTGCCCCCGGGTTTGGTGTCCTTGCCTCTGTCGGATCCCCTGACCCTGAGCCCAATTTCTCCTATGTAAGAATAGATGAACGGTTCAGAGGCTGTGGAAGTTCACTGAAGCAGATGGCTTTGTCTGTTGTGTCCACTGCTGACTTCCACTTCTAAATTTGATTTCTTGACAATTATTTAAAAATGTGTTTAAAAACTAAGGGTCCTACTAGAGGGATAATTGAATATTCTTGTTTTTGACTATGTATTAGACTTTTTTTTGTGAGGTTTGGCAAGAGATAAAGGAAGATATGAAGGGGGCTGTGTACTTGGTTGGCAAGATGTCTTAGAGGGTAAAGGCAATTGTCTTGGCGCCTGACTACCTGATTCCAATCACTGTGACTCATGGTTGAAGGAGGGAAACCACTTTCTCAGGTCATCTTCTCACCTCCCAACCGGTCCATAACCACCTGGCATGCACACAAAATAAAGTTGAAAATGTAATATAAAAGCATTTATTTTTAAATTATGTGTCTGTGTGTGTGGGTTTGTGTGCATGAGTGAAGATGTCTGTGAGGTCCAGAGGAGAGACCATATCCCCTGGAACTGGATTACAGAAGTGTGCAAGTCACCCAAAATGGGTGCTGGGAATTCATACGAGCTCTCTTCAAGAGCAATATGTGTTCTGAACTGCTGAGCAGTCTCCAACCCCAATAAAGTATAAATTTAAAAAGAAGGCCATGTCCATGGGGAGAGAGAGAGGTGGTGAAGAGACTGTGGGTGTAGGGGGGAAGCCGCATCCATGGAGAGGGAGCGGGGTGGGGAGGGAGGCTGTGGGTGTAGGGGGAGGCCATGTCCATGGAGAGGGAGCAGGGAGGGGCAGGGGGGATGAGCCTATGGGTGTAGGGTAGGAGATTCTGCTGTAGTTAGAAAGACTGAAGAAGGAGAAAGGTGAGAAAGAAGACAACAGATTAGGGTATTAACAGAGTTTTTGATTTATTAACTGTAAAGTTAATTTTGAATCTACAATTTTCTCTTGGTATCCACAGGAATTTATTTCAAGAGTCCCCCAAACATCCAACTCTTTGGATGCCCCAGTCCCATTTATTTATTAAAATTGTTTAGGCTAACATAAAATGTAATGGCTTTCATCATGACATCTTCAAACACATCCCAATCTTTTATATAAAACAGCTTAGAATTTGTATAAATAATCCTTTTACAAAATTTAAATTCGAGATTATTTTTAGGTATAGCGATTACATGACTAGTGTCTAGACTCTATTGCTTAGAGAATTAAAACAAGTTAATATTATCTGGACCTATTCAGTATGCAGGAAGTTAAAACATTTCCTCCTTCTTTCCTCTCTTACTTCCTTTATTCATCCCTCCTCCTTCCTCCCTCCCTCCCCTTCTCCTTCTTTTGTTTCTCCTTTCCTTGGCAAGACAGGTCTTGCTAAACCCAGTATCTTCTCACATGAACTCACTGTGGAACCCTGGCTGCTTTCAACTCCCCTTGACATCCTAGGTCCCCCAAATGCTAGATAGGAGCCACAGACAGGTGCTACCATGCATGCTTTTTTTCTTCCCTCAGTATTTTCCATACATACTCAGTTGACTTTGAAGATAAGAAATATGTGGGTATAGAGGGCAGACTGCCTTTATCATGTACAGTATGGTGTGTTTTGAATATGTGTACTTTGTGGACTGGCTAAATGAGGTGATTAAAATGTATATTACTTTATATATACTTATTTTGTGCTGTGTGAAGAGTTAAAAAAATCTATTCTCTTAGTAGTTTTCAACAATATAATACGTTGCTCTTAACTGAAGTTACCAGATGTTCAAAGATGCCTTGAATATTAGGTCTTCCCTAACCACTCTGTTTTAGTTCCTGTGGAGTCTGTGGTCAAGCGTCTAGTACTCGTGATTGCTCTGCACGTGGCTTTGCTCAGCTGTGAGCACAGGAGGCATGCCAGTTGCTTGTCTTGTTGCTCTGACACCCTGATAACCACTCTCCAGGAAAGGAAGGGTCTGCTTTCTAGGCTCACACTTTTACTGTTCAGTTCACCACAGAGGAAGTCATGGCCACCAGCAGGTGAGCTGGTCACACCGTGCCCACAGTGAGCAAGCAGAGAGTGTTGAATGCCGGTTCTCAGCTCCATTTCTTCTTTTTATACAGTCCAGAACCCTAGCCTGTGGAATGGTGGCACACATTGCTACAGTGGGTTACCCATGCCGAGAGATTTGCCTCCAAAGTGATTTTAGATTCAGTCAAATTGGCCACCAGCATTAACCATCACAGGTGGATTATAAATAGGAAGGTGAATGAGATCTTTGGCCAAGGTACCCAACCTATGGAAGCTGCTCAGTAATCATCTATTTCCCCTGTATTCCTGGGGAGTCTGGGGCCTTGGCTGAACTTCTCCATTTCCTTCACCACAGCAAAGGGCTTTATATGCCCAGACCTCTCAGAATGTCTGCCTCCCTGCCAAGCATTTTCTGAGGACTCTGTTGGGTAGCCTGGCAAAGCTCTGAACTGTGGAGAAGTTTGCCCCACTTCACCCTCTGCAGAGTTCCGTTCCATTCCCTGAGGTAGGGACACAGCTGTCCCTCACACTGAAGACAGCACTCTTTAGCCTGCTGGGGAGACTCCTGGGTAAGAGCTGATGTAATTTTTTTTTTTTTGAAAAAAAAAAAAACTATAACAGGCTTCTGAGTTAAGCATTTGCTTAGCTGGTCTGTGCCAAAGACGACAGGTGCTTTGTGTCACTGCCTGTTGACAACAGCCGTGGTCACGTGCTGACTTTCAATGGCAGAGCCATTCTGAGGGTGGCGAGCTACAGCAAGGGTCCAGAGGTGCCTTAGGTCTTCCAGACACAGTACAGTTGGGAGAATGAGGAAATGACAGCCCGCTCAGACTCCCGCTGTCCTCAGGCACGTGTGTTCTCAGGGTTGGCATAGATGTTTTAATTAGGATGTCCAATTTGTTTAAATTAGAGGAATACAAATTCTGTATTTACTTCTTTCTCCCTTTTGCTACACCATGAGGCTTGGGCAGGCAGGAGCCTCTGTCATCTTCCTGTCTCTCAGTACAGAGCTAGATACGGAGAACCCAGTGATGAAAGCTTATGAGATGGGCCAACCAACGTGATGGCTCTGAAGACCCAGCTTCCCGAATTCTTTGCGCTCCTTGGCAAAGGCCCCTGCTCGCCACAGGTGTCTCCTAAGAGTTTATGTCCCAACATTTCCTTTTCATCCTGGAAACGGAAGTTCGCTTTGAAAGCTGCTCCATTGTTTGTCCGGTTTAACTTCCAGCTGAACCGGAGCAACTGGCGGGGTGCTTGGCCAGTCTGCACACCGCGTGTTTTTGTGATCTGTAACGTTGCCTTTCAGACCAAGTACGGCCTGGTATAACAGTAAGTTACATCCAGGGTGGCTAGGATCCTAAACTTCGGCCTTCCTACCTTTTGTTGGTATAATCCAAGCTATGATGTTCACGGAACCCTTCTTTCCTCTGTCCAGAAAGTAGACGGAACAAGGTGGCGGTGGGTAAGATTGAATCTAAAGATTTTTGGATCTGGGTCTGGAGAGATGGCTCAGAGCTCTTGCGGAGAACCTGCTTTCAGTTCCTAGCATCTGTATTAGGAGGCCCAGACTGCCTCTAACTCCAACTCCAAGGCGTTTACCGCCCTCTTCTGGACTCCCTAGCTACCTGGCTGCACGTGTACATACTTTGCCCCCTCTCATTAAAAATAATATAATAAATTAGAAATAAGATTTTGGATCACCTGATGGAAAATATGAAACGAAGGAACCCTTCCATTAGTAATCTGCATATAGCTTGTCTCCTAAAAGAGGAAGAGTCTAAAGAAGTTCTTCCTATGGCTTATACACAAATTATATTTTTAAATTTTAATTATACTTTATTATTAGAAATCACAAATAAATAAAAACATTTCATATCAGAATTAATCATATCCAAATCTATACAGCTTAATAAGCCTATACAAAGAATTGATATCAAAAATGGAAACTGTGAAGCTTCATATTACATTTTATACTTTTGGTATGAAATATATTTTATGCATGTATACACCATCCAGACCAAAAAAGTCCATGACAGAATTAGAACGAGAAAAACAATTAACTTTATGTTCCCTTTCATAACTATGTACATTCCCTGCACAAATGTACGCAAGGGGACAGTGTAACATGAAGAGAACAAGGAAGATCAGACCTAAGGAGAAGAGAGAGGAGTGAATACAGCAGTTTATGCAAATTAGAGTAAAAGCTTCATTTCCTTCTTTTTAAGGCAGGGACTTACAATGTGTCCCTGGCTGGCCTGGAATGGGCTGTGTAGACCAGAATGGCCTGAATTCAAAGAGATCCACTTGCCCCTGCCTCCTGGGTTCTGGCATTAAAGGCATGCACCACCCTGCTCAGCTAATTGTTTTGATTTTTTAAAACAAGGCAAGCGGCAAAGCTGTGACCTCATAACCTTTCCTGCTTCTACTTCCCAAGTGCTGGGATTACAGGTGTGAACTAATCATATCCAATGTTTTCCTGCTATGGGTTGAACACAGGTTGTACACACTAGGCAAACACTATATATACTATCTATGCTCCTGCTTCAGCCATAAGAAAAAAAAAACAAAAGCAAGCAAGCAAGCAAGCAAGAAAGCAAATAAAACCTTCATTTGGAATGAGGAAGATCTGATAACTTGGAACCAAGAACCTAAAAGTTTTACTTGACAAAATTGGGTTAGGGGTTGTCATGAACTATGGAGTTGGCTTTTCTAAATGGCTTGGTTCTAGTTTTATTTTGTGCCATGATATTACACTCTGGCTAAAAGAGACTTAGGGAAGGAACAGGTTTATTTCAGTTTATACTTCTAGGCCCTAGTCCATTATTGCAGCAGGGTCTCAAGACAGGAACCTGGAGCAGAAAGCAGGGAGGAATGCTGTTTACTGGCTTATCTATCTTTCTTAAACATCCCATGTCTAGGGATGGTGCCACCCGCTATGGACTGGGTTCTCCCTCATCAATCATCAGCCAAGACAATTCCTCATAGACATGGCCATGGGTCAATTTGATAAATGTTCTTCAACTGAGGTTCTCTCTTCCCAGGAGACTCAGGGTTGTGTCAGATTAACATCAAAAAGTAACCAGGATGGGGCTGGAGAGATGGCTCAAAGTGTAAGAACAGTGGCTGCTCTTCCAGAGGTCCTGAGTTCGATTCCCAGCAGTCACATGGTGGTCATAACTGTCTATAAGGGGATCTGATGCCCTCTTCTGGCATGCAGATACAGCGCTCATAAACATAAAATAAGTACATCTTTAAAAATAAAAGCAACCAATTGGGTGGTGGTAGTGCACACCTTTAATTCCAGCACTCAGGAGGCAGAGTTAGGTGGATCTCTATTAGTTTGAGGCCAGCCTGGTCTCCAAGAGCTAGTTCCAGGACAGGCCCCCAAAGCTACAGAGAAACCCTGTCTCAAAAAAAAAAAAAAACTAAAAAAAAAAAAAAAAGAAAAGAAAAGAAAAAGAAAAAAGCAACCAGGACAGATTCCTTTTTGAGGCAGGAATTATTTTACCAAGTATGCATTTAAATCATCTGTTACTGCTCACTCTTAGATATCTTTCTTTCTTTCTTTCTTTCTTTCTTTCTTTCTTTCTTCCTTCCTTCCTTCCTTCCTTCCTTTCTTTCTTTTTCTTTCCTTCCTTCCTCCTCCTCCTCCTCCTTTTCCTCCTCCTCCTCCTCCTTCTTCTTTGTGTGTGTGAGAGGATTTCTCTGTGTAAGAGCCCCAATTGCCCCGGAACTCATTTTGTAGATCAGGCTGGCATTGAACTCAGGGATCTTCCTGTCTCTGCCTCCTGAGTACTGGGGTTAAAGGTGTGTGTCATCATTGCCAGGCTCTTAGAGATTTTCTAATAGGTAAATCATCCTTTAGTTACAGGAGTTAGGAAACACACATGGCTGGAAAACTGTAATCCTCATCGTAGACGCCTGTTAGAAAGAGAATAAGGAAAACCAAACTGATTCTATCAGGGGTTGCTGGTTTCGCTGTGCTCTGGGTCTGAATATCCATGCTCTGGTATTCGTTAGAAGCTGGACATTTCCATGAAATGGACGCTTCTGTTCTCTGGCCACCTGGAACAAGACCAGTCCTAAGAAGGAAAGAAGAATGTGGGACACGGGCCTTAGGCTGGAGTGTGGAGAAATTGCTGCCTCTGTTCCCTGATTCAGGATTTGGGGGAATCAAGAACATTCCCATTTTAGGGAGGTGGCTGGCCCTTGCTTCATGTCTGGCCACAGCAGAAAGGAATGTGGGGGTCACTCTAGGACCCAGGCAATCTGAACAGCGGCATTTGTTTGCTTGAGTTTCTCTGTGTTGTCATTGTCTCCTCTCCAGCTGTTTACTAATGAATCCTTGAGTTTAAACCCAGCGTGGGTTATCACAAAGGGAGGTGGAAAGGTCTGTACCTCATGCTGAAGCAGGGAAGGAAGTCAAGGCAAGCTGGATTCTGAGAGGATCAGGTGTTTAGACATAACAATCTGCGACATGAAGCCAGAGATCTGGCATAGGTAGAAAGCAGAATTGTCTGGAACTTGTAGGCATCTCCCAAAGATCTTGGCCAAAGCCTGCATATCTTGAAATCCAGTAGCAAAATGCTCGGGTTGCAGTGATGCGCAGCCAGCAGGTGTGTGAGTTCACAAAGTGGTGATGCCTGACACATTAAGGCTGCATCAGAACCCTGACATTGACTCTGTTGCTGTCAGGGGTGCACTGTTCCCCTGGGTGTTCCTTAGTATTCGCTCTGTGGTTACCAGTGGATGGTTCTCCGAGGTTCCTGATGGCTCAGCTGTTCTAGGAGTTTGTGGAGTGCTAGAGACCCTGATGGGGTCAGCTTTGTTCAGTTCCCACCAGTCTCCCCCATTCTCCTCTCCCCGATGTGTTTCTTCTCCTCTGGCATGCAGTGTGGGGCAATGCTGGAATATTTCAGCACATGTAGCCAGAGCAATGCTGGAATCTTTCTTAAGTGGAGAATCTTGTGCTTTAGACGGTTACATTCTTGGAAACTGTGGCTCTGAGGTCTCTCTGACTGCAGAAGGGGAAACTCCCATTTAGATTGTAACATGCTGAGAAATTTTGTAACATTTTTTAATGTAGGGGAGACAAATCAGAAGGAACATAAACAAAACGCCAGTTTCAAAATGGTTAAAGAATACACAGCTTTCTTGGAATGTGTACATTGAGTAGTCCAGGCCAGGCTAGAGGACAGGCCACAGACCTGCGTGATGGAGGCCACAGAACTGCGTGATGGAGTGTATTTTCCCAAGATCATTACTGGAACTCTCCTACCTCGTGCTTGTCCAGATATTTTGACATTGTATACTCTCTTTGAAAGATGGGGTATACCACCCATTTTCTTGAATCAGCAGGTTTGTAACTTTGAGGGAAGTAATGTTATTGAGTGTGTGTGTGTGTGTATGTGCACATACGTGCACATTTGACACCGCAGACTGAACTCAGAACCTTAGGTATGCCTCGCAAATGTGTACCATTGACTTACACATCCAGCTCTGTATGTGGTTTCTGAGTCTAGGTCATAAATGATGATATTATAATATAGTTTCTGTCTGTTTTTCAAGTTAAATTAATGAGTTCGTCAAGTTTGTGAGTATGCATGCACACACATATGTGTGCACCTGGAGATCAGAGGTCCACCTCAGGCAGTATGCATGCACACACATATGTGTGCACCTGGAGATCAGAGGTCCACCTCAGGCAGTATGCATGCACACACATATGTGTGCACCTGGAGATCAGAGGTCCACCTTAGGCATTCCCCAGGCACTGTCGACCTAGTGTTTTGAAACAGGGTCTCTCACTGGGACCTGAGGCTAGCTTGTCAGTGGGCAAGTGAGCCCCAGGGATCCTTCTGTCTCTGTCTCCCTGTGATGAGGTTACAAGTACATCACCATGCCCGGCTTTTTAAATTTAATATATATGGGTACTGGGATTAAACTCAGATGTTCATGCTTGCACAGTAAACACTACCAATTGAGCCATCTTCCCAGACCTTCTGCATGGATTTTATGGAACAGTCAGTTTTGGAGCCTGTATTAGATATCTGTTGTTCCATTAAAAAAAGTGGATTCCGAGACATCAACTTAAGATAACACACATTTATTATTCATTTCACAATTTGTATGAGTTAGGAATTCAGCCATGGCCAGCTGGATCCTCTGATTTAGGACATGTCACAAGAGTGTGATTGAGGTTTCTGGAAAGGGCTGAGGTTGGGGCTCTCATCTGAAAGTACAAATGGAGAATAGTCTATTTCCAAGGCCGCTTCCATGGTTTGAGTGAAGAATTCAATTCTTTAAGGTTTGTTAAACAGAAGGCCTCAGTTTCTGCTGGCTTTTGGAGCCTCTTTAACAGGACAGCTTGCTTCATTAAAGCTAACAAGAGGAATGGAGAGATAATACACCGCATGCCTTTGCAATTTAATGATGAGAAAACTGTTCTTTCGGTGTTGACATGCTCTAGTTAGTTAGCTGCGAGTTAGTCAAAGGGATGAGGTTGCGCAGGCTATAAATTCCAGCAGGTAGGGATCTCGGGGGATTTTCTTAGAGGCTTCTTACCACAGAACCTAACCACTATGTTGTGAGAAAGCCAGAGGGGGGAGGGGCACAAATACTAGACAGATGAGTAAAAGAATACTCAGATAATTCCTGAATCCAGCCATTTGGTAATCAATCCCCAGCCGTTGAGGTTCTAGACACCGTGGAGCAAATAACAGCTGTCCTTATCATTCCCTTTGTAATTCCTGACCCATGTAACTCTTGAAAACAATAGACTCATGTTGTTTTATGCCACTAGCTAGTAAAGGAAACAATCCATGAGTCTTGAAGTTTAATTGCTCACCTGGTTACCTAGTTTGATTGCATGAAATGCTCACTGAGTGAAGTTTGCAGTTGGGTTGAAGTTACATTTCAGCCCAGAGTTTGCAGCCTGAGAATACTTTGAGAGTTTACACAGATCTGAAAACATTGAACTCTCTGGTTGTCATACACATAACGTTGGCCCATCACATAAAAGCAGTATTTCACTTTGAGCTTCTTTCCTCTATTAGTAGTTCGAAGGCACAGGGCAGATCAAGTTTTCCTAGTCTGGTTTTGGGATTCACCTGAACTGTCATGGCCAGGGGCACACTCTTGAATAAGGTAGGACATTCTAAATGCATACTGATACTGGAGAGATCAACAAGAGAGAAAATAACAGAAGAGAGAGAGAAGGCGGGAAATGGAGGAGGAAGATACATGGTTGCCATGCTGGTAGACAGAGAGTTGAAGCCAATAGGGGAAACTGTCTTTGGAGTTGTTCACAAGGACTGAAGAGAAGAGGAGCACATAGTAGAATTGTCTAACGAGAGCAGACACCCTTTGCCCATTATTTTCAGAAAAGTTTATTAACCTAATATACGGCATTCTAATTTTTTTATTACAGGGCAAAATTTTGTGCTTGGGTTTGATACAGTGCCAAACAACATGGTACTAAAGAGTCATTAACCCCGGGAAACCAGCTGAAGAGAAGATATGTGTCCTGGATCTTATAGAAACATTGCAGGAAGCATCAGACTTCTGTGGACTGTGAGGATATATATTTTGAGCAATGGTTATATAGCTCCTGTGCTATAGGGGGCCCTGAGTGATGTGTAGGTTCTCTGAGCATTGGAAGTGAGTGAGGTCAGCTTCGTTTCCAGTCCTCGTATCTTTTCTCATGTTCATGTCTATTCTCTTCTTCTGGGCTATAAGTGTGATTCCCCCATGACCCACCCCTGACCTGTACCTATTGGCCAGTCCCTACTCCAGGTATCTGGGGCAGTCTTGTGATACAACTAAACAAAGCCCAATGATATAGGGCTCCACCTAAGATCACCCCTACAATTTGATTTTCCTGATTTTATACTCGGGTCTTGAAAAGTGAGACTTGTTTTTGCGTCCAAGTCCTGGGCTGTCTCTCTTTCTCCATTCTGCAGGTCTTAGGAATAGTTGTTGAACTTAAGCTTTAGAGTCATTTCCTACCTTTCTTCTCTAATGTTCTACCTGCTCATTCCACCTGGGAGTCAGGAACTCTGGGCTCCATACACAGATATGATTACAGGCTTGTTGTTTGATTTCTGAAAAGTAATGTGTACTCTCTCGCCCTTGGATTGCTCACCTTGAAAACACTATGATTATTAACTCAGCAAGTTTAGATATATGTCCCCTGGCAACATGGATGGTCCCAGGAATTACTTGGTCTTGACGGGGGCTATTAAGACATGGTGAAGGTGAGGACAATGTTTTCGTTAGGGGATCTATTGCTGTGAAGACACCATGGCCATGTCAACTCTTTTGTTTGGTTTTTTGAGACAGGGTTTCTCTGTGGCTTTGGAGCCTGTCCTGGAGCTAGCTCCTGCAGACCAGGCAGGTCTTGAACTCAGAGAGATCTGCCTGCTTCTACTTCTCAAGTGCTTGGATTAAAGGTGTATGCCACCACCGCCTGGCCATGGCTACTCTTAAAAAAGAAAACATTTAATTGGGACTGGCTTACAGTTCAGAGGGTTAGTCCATTACCATTTTTGTGGGAAGCATGAGAGTGCCCAGGCAGACATGGTGCTGGAGAAGGAGCTGAGAGTTCTACACCTTGATCCACAGGTAGCAAGGAATGAACTAGCTTGAACTTCTGAGACCTAAAAGCCCACCCCCCCCCCCCAGAGATATACTTCTTTCAACAAAGCCACACCTACTCCAACAAGGCCACACCTCCTAATAGTGTTACTCCCTATGGACCAAGTATTCAAACACATGAGTCTTTGGGGGCCTTTCCAATTCAAACCACCCACCACAGACAGGTGGTGATTGCAGGCTTCATCGGGTGGGAGGTAGGGCCATGGAGCATAAAGTAGAGACAGGTCCAGAATCTTGGTTTTCAGCATTCAGGTGATCAAATGTAGAAACTCAGCAGATTGTGGGGCAGAATCTGACTCTCATGTGGGGAAATGCCTACTAGGATAAACTGAGACTCAGAACCACATCCAGAACCGGAACCAAAGTGATCTGGTTTTAGATCAAGATTCAGTTTTCAGGGATCATGAGAAGATAAGCTGAGGGAAAATGAAGCTGAAGGTTAAGTGTGGGTTGAGTCCAGATAACAGGAAGGTTGTGTCCAGGTCACTATGAGGTTATTTCTAGCTCAGCAGTTTATTGGGACAAAGGCAGTAAGATGCTTTTACAGGTCAGCTGGAGCAGTTACAGCTGCTTAGACTCTCCTCTTTCTTCTCAGAGCTAGGCCTGGGGTTCATACCCACCTATGGACAGGTATGGATTGTTAACACCAGATCTCTCTGGAGGAAGATTCTAGGATTCCTTAGACAGTCTCAAACATTGGGGAAAATGAGGGAGCTGTGTTGCAGGCCATAACATCCTCACACTGCTCAGGAAGAGCAGGCCAGTGTGCTTCCAACCTGATCCTCAGTTATTGGACAGAAGAGTCTTGTGGGTTCACTGCATCAAGGAAGGGAGAAACCCCAGGGGCTCCTGCAGAATGCACTCCATAAATACATCCCAAACAGGAAAGCTGAATGAAATGAATAGGAGAGAATGACAGCTGGGAGACAGGTTCCATTAGCAGTGACGCTGAGGAGCAGGGCTTTTCTCGTAGTATCCTTACCATTGACAACTGAGCCTCAACCTTTCCCCTATAACCAAAAAATAATTCTTAAACACATTTTCAGATTATAAACTGCTAGAGTCAGGGAGATGTTCCTACCCTTGACCCAGTCATCCCACTCTTGGGATTTTTTGATAAGAAAATAATTAAACAAAAACCAAACAGCCAAGCACACAAAGATATTTATGACATCATCAATGGAGGCGGCACATGCTCGATAGTTTCAGTACATCTATTCACAGAATCTCCTGAAGGTGTTAAAATGACCACTGTGAAGGGTGTGTTCCAAACATGGACATTTACAATAAATAATTTAGTGAAAATGTGATTTTGCAAAAATTTAGTCCCTTGTTTTAACTGGTTAATTAACAACTTATTTTATTATTTTTAATTGTGTGTGTGCACGTGCATACATGTGTGTGTGCGTGTGTGTGTGCATGTGTGTGTGTTCCCCAACATGGGTGCTGGAACTGAACTAGGATCCTTTGTAGAAGCAGTGCATGCTCTTAGCTGCTGAGCCATTTCTTCAGTCCAACCACATTTAAATACCTAATCTTCAAAAACTATCTTAAAATCACATATATTTATCCAGTTATGTGTGTCACAGTACATGTGTGGAAGTCAAAAGATAACCTGTGTGTGTTCTTTCCTTTCGGCACAGGGGTCCTAGATCTGAAACTCAACCATCAGACCTGGCAGCCAGGGCCCCACCTGCTAAGCCATCTTGCCAGCCTCCAAATTCACTATTTTCTTCCAAGTTTTTCGTCACTGTGGTTAAATTCCAAATGAAATAGAAAAGTTACTTAAGACTGTAGTGAGTACAAACCAGGAAGCCATCTCTTAAAGATGTGATTGTTTCTAGCAAACAGAGCTCACCCGAGAAAATGCTGCTACCAAGAAGTCATGCTTAACTCTGTTCTTTTGTGTCTAGAATTCCTCCCCAAGCTCTCTCAGGTTTTATGTGGATGTGGCTGCCCCGCATTTGGGCCATTTGTTGTCAGAGACTGCACGTTTGTTTCCTGGCCACCCAGACCCAAATAATCACACAAAACTATACTAATGACAACACTGCTTGGCCGATGGCTCAGGCATGTTTTTAGCTAGCACTTGCATCTTAAATCAACCCATTTCTATTAACTGTGCATCACCATGAGGCTGTGGCCTACTGGTAAGGCTCCAGTGTCCTTCTCCTTTGGCAGCTACATGGTGTCTCTCTGACTCTGCCCACTCTCTCTATCTCTCTGATTTGATTTCCCACCTGGCTTTACTCTGCTAAGCTGTTGGCCCAAACAGCTTTATTCATCAACCAATAAAAGCAGCACATATACAGAAGGGAAAAAAGTGTTTAATGTTTCCTTTTCCTGCTGTGACTTAAAAAGTGACCACACACACACACACACACACAAACACACACATTCTGAAAGACAGCTGGAACAGGGCTGCATTATGTATGAACATTCTTGAGTGACCATAGAAAAGTCAGAGCAGCTGACTGATAAAACTGAACACTGAGGGACATTTACAACAAAACTAGGTAACGGGCTAGGGAGCAGTAACAACCCGTCATAGCATGGGCATCTCTGTGGGCCAGGGAGAGTAACAGGGCAGCAGACAGAGCTGAAAACTGATGAGAGGCAAGAGAGAAAACACAGAGGCTTGACCTGAGAGCAGCAGTGGAAGCAGAAAGGCTTGTCGTGTCCATGTGTGAGGAGAACAAAGAGCCTGAAGGATGCGGTGCTCCAGCCTCCTTGTACGTGAACTCCCAAGATGGAGTGACCGCATGCCATTTGAGACAGGACCTATCCTTCGAGTAACTTCTAGGAGAGGCCATGAGCTTTAGCAAGATAAGGGCAGAAAAAAAGCTAAAGAAAGAGAAGGCTCAGGTGTACATGGGGAAAGAGAAAAGAGCTGGCAGAAGAAAACAATTGTAAAAAAAACTAATCCTTTAATTTTAGAACACGAACTGCTATTTTTGACATGACATTGAAACAACAGAAAAGAGAGCCCTGTGAGATTACAAAGACTAAGCACACAGCCCACCAACACCAATCAGCAGTGTTACCCAGCTCTTCTATAACCAACAGAAAAATATCAGGGTGAAAGGTTCTGTAAAGAAAAGGAATAAACAGCATTATCACAAGCCCACAGATAATACAAATATGTGTGACAGGAAGATCCACTCAGCAAGAGATCAAAATACAGTATGCCATATGTGTAGCGAGGAGAATACAAGCTAGAACTAGAAAGTCTCAAATGAGAGCCAATACATGGTTCAGCAGATAAAGGCACTTGCTACACAAGCCTGAATGCCTGAGTTTGGTCCCTAGACCCATTGTGGAGAGATTGTCCTCTGACTTCCACATGTGTGCTGGTTTACTGAGAGAATTTTTCTCAAAAAATAAGGTGGAGGATCTGGAGAGATGACTTGGTGTGTCCAGTGTTTTCTAAACAAGCCCTGAATTTGGATGCTCAACACCCTTGTGAAAACCTAAGTGTGGGGGCATGCGCCTGCAAACCTAGTGCTGGGAGCATGAACTTAGCTGGATCCCAGCTGAGTCAGTCACTCTAGCTGAAGCATTGAGCTTATGGTTCAATGAGAGACCTTGTTTACAAACAACAACAACAACAGGAATGAATAGAGCAACAAAGACGGACATATGATATCAATGTTTGTCCCCCACATGTGTATACATAGGTGAGCACACACACAACTACATATACTACTACCCCAAACCATAACTTAAACTTTTGGGTGGAATAATTTTAGATTTATTGAAAACTTAAGTAAGATACAACACTGAATTCCAGTATCGCCTTTACCCAACTTACCCCTATGGTAACATTACCATGATACAACTCCCCAGACTCAGAAACCAACACTGGTAGAGTGATGGTGGTGCACACCTCTAGTTCCAGCACTATAGTGGCATTTCATTTGTATTTTAATAAATAAAGCTTGTCTGAGCATCAGAAAAGTAAAACAACCACACTGGCCAGCCTTACAGGCAGCAATAGCGCACACCTTTAATGCCAGTAGCCACGCCACACTAGCTTACCATAGAAGCCAGGTGTAGTGATGAGACGAGCAGGCCTGCTTTTCATCCCGCCCACATCCCACACAGCTAGCTTTACACCCAAAATAATTACACGGAAACTATATTCTTTTAAACACTGTGTGGCCCATTAGTTTCAGCCTTTTATTGGCTAATTCTTACAACTTGATTAACCCATTTCTGTTAATGTGTGTAGCACCACAAGGTGGTGGTTTACTGGGAAAGATTCAGCATGTCTGACCTGGTGGCTGGATCCATGGTGTCTGTCTCAGAGAGGAGAGGCATGGCATCTGACTAACTTCCCAGCATTCTGTTCTGTCTACTCCACCTATCTAAATCCTGCCCTATCAAAAAGCCAAGGCAGTTTCTTTATTAACCAATGAGAGTCCTCCATCAGCCAGGCAGTAGTGGTGTACGCCTTTAATCCCAGAACTAGAGAGGAATATAAGACTGGAGGAGACAGCTCTCAGTCAGTCTCATTTTGAGATTCCTGTAGGCAGGATCACCATTTCAGACCGAGGTAGAGGTAAGAGTCGGGGGCTGGCTGTTTTGCTTTTTTGACCTTCAGGTTGAACCTCTGGGTTTTTATTAATCGTGTTCCACAGCACTTGAGAGGCAGAGGCAGATGAATTTCTGTGAGTTAAAGGCCAGTCTGGTCTACAGAGCAAGTCTACAGGACAAGCAGAACTGCTACACAGAAGAACACTGTCTTGAACAAACAAAGCAAACAAAAAAGAAATCAACATTGTAACTCTGTTGCAACGAAACTGCAGCCTCTGTTTATATTTCACCAATTTTCCTATCAATGCCCTGTTTCTGTTCTAGATTGAAAGCTGTTGACATTGGAAACAACACACAGGACTTCGTGACAACATAAACTAAAGTCCCAGCATTAAAAATGTTGCTACTTAAAGCTTCCTAAAATATATACCTACATGAAGGGAAACTAAGTGAGATTGCCTAATAATGGAAGAGACGGAGCCCCATCTGGACATCTCTTGTCACCAAATGAAGTTTCTAGTAACTGGGTTTGGGTTGCACATAATTGAGTTGTTGGCCTAAAGGGTCCTGTAGGAACTCCCAAGCCACCCAGGCTGTAGCCAAGACTACAGGTTGCTCTCCACAAACTGGCACTGAAGACAACACCTGCACAGCTCACTGAACGTGGAGAGCTTGAGCTGTGTCTACACAGAGCCTTCACCCCTACATTTTAGCATCTTTGGTACAGGAAGGCACTCTGCATGCTATCAAAAGAGAAACATGAACACCAACCCAGCCACAAACCCTTTGGTTTACAATGGTGTCCTGACTGCAAGATACGCTAGGGCACTGGTGGCACAAAGCCTGTGGGAGTCACCAAACAGTAACTGATTTGACTTAGGCCTGCTCCAAGAGATGGAACCCATACCCAACACTGCTTAAGTGACCAAGAACCTGATGCTAGATAGCCCAGGGACTTAGGGTAAAACCCAAAGTACTGTTCTTTAAAAACCAAAAACCAAAACCAAAACAAAACCAAAAATGAAACAGCCCGGTGGTGGTGGTGGCAGACACTTTTAATCCCAGTACTCTGGAGGCAGAGACAGGCAGATCTCTGTGAGTTTGAGGCCGGCCTGGTCTACAGAGAGAGAGAGAGTTCTAGGACAGACTCCGAAAAGCTTCAGAGAAACCCTGTCTTGAAAAACCAAAATACCAAACCAAACCTACCAAACAAAAAACCAACCAAACAAAAAGCTGCAGATGGAAACAAATGCAGAGACCCACAACTAGACACTATGCAGAGATCCACAACTAGACACTATGCAGAGATCCACAACTAGACACTATACAGAGATCCACAACTAGACACTATACAGAGACCCACAACTAGACACTATACAGAGACCCACAACTAGACACTATGCAGAGATCCACAACTAGACACTATACAGAGATCCACAACTAGACACTATACAGAGACCCACAACTAGACACTATACAGAGACCCACAACTAGACACTATACAGAGACCCACAACTAGACACTATACAGAGACCCACAACTAGACACTATACAGAGACCCACAACTAGACACTATACAGAGACCCACAACTAGACACTATACAGAGATCCACAACTAGACACTATACAGATACCCACAACTAGACACTATACAGAGACCCACAACTAGACACTATACAGAGACCCACAACTAGACATTATACAGAGACCCACAACTAGACATTATGCAGAGATCCACAACTAGACACTATGCAGAGATCCACAACTAGACATTATGCAGAGACCCACAACTAGACATTATGCAGAGGGTGAGAGACCTGAGAACACTTGACCCTAATGGGATGTCTCTATCAAACCCCTCCCCTCAGGAACCAGGGCATTCCTTCAGAAGTGGAGGCAGAAAGCATGTAAGAACCAGAGGGGATGGAGAACACTAATAAAACAAGGCCCTCTAAATCAATAGATCAGAGCTCATATAAACTCAGAGGTGGAAACAGTATGCACAGGGCCAGCGTGGGTCTATACCAGGTCCTTTGTGTATATATTATGGCCTCCAGTTTAATGTTTTTATGGGATTCCTGAGTATTGCAAACAAATTTGTCTCTTGTTTCTGTGCCTTCTCTCAGGCTCTTTTCCTTCTGTTTGTCTTTCCAAATTTGATGTATTAGTTTCTGTCTTATCTTACTATTTTATTTTATTATTATCCCTTAGAAGCCTGTTCGTTTGCTAATGAGAGACAGAAAGGCAGTGGATCTGAATGGGAGGGGAGGGGAGGAGGAACAGAGAGGAGTAGAGGGAGGGGAAACCATAATCAGGATATATTATGAAAGAAAAAATGCTAGTTTCAATAAAAGGGAAAAATACTACTCGTGAGAAGAGGCAAGAGTATGATCCAGAAACAGAAAAAAAAAACCCTACCAATAGAAACAGGCATAGATATTGAGTATGTGGTGCAATTAACAGGAAGAAGCTTTAAACAGGGATACCTGAAGGTTTAAATGATAATGAACTTAACAAGGTAGGGAACGATAGATATAAAAATAGTGGCATGAAATGCCAGGCTGACAGATCATGAAAAATATGGAAGACAAAAAATTCCTTGGATGGGCATCATTAACAGACCAGACACTGTAGAAAAGACCAGCAAAATGGAAACGAAGCGGTAGAAGCCATTCAAACTGAAGAGCAGAGAGTAAAAAGAGATGGGAAAAACTGCCATCACCAGTCACCTGCGGGGTAGTAACAAGGGCATAATGTATGTCCAATTGGACTCCCAAAGGAAAACACAGAAGAAACAGCACCAGAGAAGTTCATATACCTGATAAATAAATCCACAGGCTCAGAAAGTTCAACAAACCCCAAGCAGGATAAGATAGACAAAAAGCAAACCACACCAAAGAACAACAGAACTGAGCTGCTGGAACTCAATGACCCAGGGGAAAAAAAAATCTGAAACTCAGCCAGACAAAAGATACATTGTGTTCAGGGGACTCAGATATGAGCGACTGCAAAACAAGTCTTTGTTTTTTTTTAACATCTTTGAAGGGCTAACAGGAAAATCGGTCGACCTAGAGTTCTCTATCTAGGAAAGATACCCTTTAAGAATGAAGGTGAGACAGTAGTTCAGTCCGTAGACTGTTTGCCTAGCATGCATGTGGCCCTGGGCTCCATCCCCAGCACCACAGAAACCTGGCTGTAATCCCAGCCGTCAGGAAGTAGTAGCAGAAGGATCAGAAGTTCAAGTTCATTTTGAATATGTGCATATCCACGTTTATTGCTGCATGTCTTAATCATTGTTCAATTGCTATGAAAAGACACTGTGACAGGCAGAGGCAACTCAAAAAAGAAAGCATTTTAAGATAAAAAACACGAGTGACAGCTCATGCTGGTGAGGATGTGGAGCAAGGAGAACACTCCTCCGTTGCTGGTGGGAGTGCAAACTTGTACAGCCTCTATGGAAATCAATATGGCGGTTCCTCAGAAAATTGGGACTCACTGCCTCAAGACCCAGCTCTGCCACTCTTGGGTATATACCCCAAAGACACTCCATCCTACCACAAGGGCACCTGCTCAGATCTCTTCGTAGCAGCCTTATTCATAATAGCCAGAAACTAGAAACAACCTAGATGTTCCTCTGCAGAAGAAAGGATACAGAAGTATTAGCTGTTAAAAAAAAATGCCATCATGAAATTTGCAGGCAAATGGATGGAGTTAGAAAAGATCATCTGAGTGAGGTAACCCAGACCCAGAAAGACAATTATCATATGTACTCACTCATAAATGGGCATTGACTATCAAGTAAAGGATAATCATACTACAACCCTCAGACCCAAAGAGGCTAGTAACAAGGAGGGTTCAAGGGGACTGGGGGGGGGATGCTTGGATCTCCCTGGGAAGGGGAAATAGATTTTTCAGGTGGACTGGGGTTGGGTGGGGATAGAAACAGGAGGGTTCAGGTGAGGTGAGTGTGGGAGGGATGATGGGTGAGAGTACTGGGAAAGACTGGGAGAATACTGGGATTGGGAGGCATTTGGGGAATGCTGTGGAAATCTAGTACAGTGGAAACCCCGAGATCCTAGTGAAGTCTCCTCACAATGGGGAATATGGAGCCTGAACTGGCCATCTTCTTTAACTAAGCAAAGCTCCCAACAGTGGGACTGTGACATCAACCCTACCACAAAACCTTTGATGTACAAACTGTCCTGACTGACCATGTGGGGTAATGGTGGTACAACTCGTGAAAATAGCCATCCAATGACTGGTCCAACTTGAGGTTCACACTTTAAGAGGGAGCCCATGGTCTGACACTAGATAACCAGAAATTGGAGGTTGGACATCCTGAGACCCAGGATAGAACCAAACAGGATTGGAAAAAAAGTCAATGAAATGATTATTGTCATAATGAAGACTATTCCTCTGTATGTTGACTTTAAAAATTAACAAAACAACCCCTCCAGAGAACCAACTTTGTGCTATTTACAAAATAAAATTTACTTTAAAGACCCATATGGGTTAAAATTAAATAAATAGAAAATATATATCTTATAAATGCTAACCTATATTAGAGAAATGGAATGACTATATAATACAAAGCAAAATATATTTCAAGACAAGAAAAATAGCCAAGATTAATGAGGAACTTAGCTCAGTACTGAAAAAATTATTTAATAAAGATTTTAAATGTGTACACCCAACAGAACTTCAAAACATATTTACCAGAAGCTGACAAAGAGATCTAGAGAGATGGCTTAAAAGCAAAAGTAGAAATGGATGAACCACAGGTACAGTTGAGGATCCCATCATTCCTTTTCAGTAACTGATGGAACAGACAGATACCAGTAAGAACTAAGAACACAGTCTGTGCACAGAACTTTAATTCTAGTACTTGGGAGGCAGAGGTAGGAGACTCTCCTGAGTTTGAAGCCAGCCTGGTCTACACAGTGAGTTTCAGACCAACAATACTACATAGTAAGGCCCTGTAGACCAAACAAAACAAAAAACACCCCCCAAACAAAACCAATATAGCAAAAAGCAAAACAAATACAGGATTAAGCACCATCACTGACTGACTGTTCAACAATTATGGAACACCAGTGCCCAGACACTCCAGAACACACATTCTTTGCACATACATGTGTAACGGTCTCCAAAATAGAACACAATAGTGGGTCATGAAGTGTGTCTCAACAAACTTGAGGGTTGAAGTCACATGGAGTCTCTGACTACAGATGAACTAAATTGGAAATTAAATGGGAAAAATCATCACCACTAACAAAATGCACAGATATTAAAAGACAATTCTCTAAATAACTCATGGTCACAGGAAGGAGAGCACACGCTGACCTGAAAGGCAATGAAAACTCAAGACTTCAGAACTGGTCTATGGAACGGACATAGACACCTTCCTGACTTCTGTAGGTAAATAGCACATATGTGGTACACACAGATACATGGGGGTAAACAATCATCCAAATAAATACATTTAAAAAAAAAAAAGAGGAAATCAATGAAATAGAAGTCAGAAAACAAATAGTAGAGTCAATAAAACTGAAAGCTTTTAAAAAGGTTGATAAATTGAAATTGGACACACACACATACAGAGAGAGAGAGAGAGAGAGAGAGAGAGAGAGAGAGAGAGGAAGAGAGAGAGAGAGAGAGAGAGAGAGAGAGAGAGAGAGAGAGAGAGAGAGAGAGAGAGAGAGAGAGAGAGAGAAGAGGAGCTTTAGAAATCCAAAAGGGCCATAACAATAGACCCTATAGGTATTTTAAAAAGGGAAAACTGTGAAGTTTGTACTTAATAAGTGAAGTCTATTATGCTTTAGAAAGGAATACCATCGGATAAAGAATAGATGAAGAACTTTACTTAATTTATTCTAGGAAGTCAGCTTTTTCCTGAACCCACAGCCAGATCAAGATGTTACAAAAAAACTAAAGACCAAAATCTGACATAAGTTCTTAAAATGCCAGTAAACTGGAAACAATAGAATCTGAAAAGAACACAAATTATGATCAAATGGGGCTTATTCCAGGAGTGAGTCTGATTTATAATTCAAAACAGAAAAATCCACCAACATGTGGACATTAGTTAATTACTCACAGATTTTACCTAGCTTTGCAGAGTTTAATTTTGTACATTTGAAAATCGAATAACAGAGATGGGGAGATGGCTCAGTGGGTAAGGGTACTTGCTCTGCAAGTATGAAGACTTGAGTTCAAATCCCCAGCTCCTCAGTAAAGGCTAGGCATGGCCCTGCATGTCTGTTACCCCAGCATGAGGCAGGGAACAGCAAAGAGAAAAGTGGGTTCTGAGAGCTTGGAGGCCAATCAGCTAAAACTCAGAACTTCCATGTTCAGTGAGAGACCCTGCTTCAAGCAATAAAGCAGAGTGGGAGAAGACGCTGGTACTCTACTCTGGCCTCTGTTTGCACATGCACAGATGCTCACACTTGCATGCTCATGCACGTGCGCACACGCACACATACATACATGCATGCAATTTCTTTTAAAAAAAGATGTAGAACTTTTATTTGGATGTCTGTGTCAGTGACAATATAAGTTTTTGTTAAAGATATATTTTTACCAGATAATTTGTTGGATAGTTTCATATTTATTATTTTTTATGTTTCCTTTGTCAAGTATTAAGCTACTGATTTATATATTTGTCAAGTCCTTTTTCCGGGATTGTCATTTAATAATGTTTAGTAATAGTAGTTTAAACATTATTTATTTATTTATTTTATTGTGGAGATGGGTCTCATGTAGCCAAGGCTAGACTTGAACTTTGTAGCTGAGGGTAGTCTTAACTCCCAATTATTCTGCTTCTACCTATACTGAGTGTTGGGGTTACAAGCATGTGCCATCATGCCTAGTTTATAGTTGACTTATTTTTTGATAACATCTTTCTGTTACCTAGGCTCACCTCAAACTTTTGATTTTTCTGCCTCAACCTCTTGAATGCTGGAATTACATGTGAATTACATGTGCATACCTCCTTGTCACCCATAATAGTTTTGAACCAAATTATTTACATCTGGCAAAGCAAAGGATATCCCATTTTTCAATAAAGCTTTGTTTTAGGTCTTATTTCTTAAAATTAAATGTATTTATTGATAGGCAGTACATTCACATGACTGAAAACTCATATAATAGACTAGAATAACACAGATACAATAAATATTACCATACCAACTTCTTGTGCATTCATCCATAGCATTTTGTATATAAACTAGTGTGAACAGACTGACCATGAACTGAGTTCTATTGCCTGAGGTTTCTGTCCTGCCCAGTTCCCACAGTTGTTAGGTCCCAAAGAAAATCACACAGAGAGTCTACATTAGTTATAAACTGATTGTCCCATTAACTCAGGCTTCTTATTAACTCTTATAACTTACATTAGCCCATTATTCTAGTATATGTTAGCCACATGGCTCAGTACCTTTTTTGGCAAGGAGGTCACATCTTGCTTCTTCAGTGTGTGGACAGGACTGGGGAAAGAGCTTCCTTCTTACCAGAATATTCCTGTTCTCATTGCCCTGCCTCTACTTCCTGTCTGGTTTCCCCACCTATACTTCCTGCCTGACTACTGGCCAATCAGCATTTATTTAAAACATAATTGACAAAATACAGACTTGTCCTGCACAATTCCCCCTCCTCCTCGTCCTCGTCCTCGTCTTCCTCCTCTTTCTTCTTTTTTTAAAAGAAAACAAGAAGTAGTCCATAGCCTACTTCCAGCTGGTTGGAGGCACTGATAATCTTATGGGGACCTAAAGAAAATTTAGAATTATGATCAAATCCTGAATGGAGTATACTATGAGTCTTGATCATCTCAGGCAGCGGTCTTGAATCTGTTCTGGATGTAGAAGTCAGACATCTGGGCCATCTGTTCCTGCCAGAGATTTCTCAGGTGGTCTTCCTTGATCAAACCTGATTTTTCTTAACTCAGAATGAATTCACAGCCTCTCATTTCCTGTGGAAACAAAAGCAAAACCTCTTCTCCAAAGTAACATATCTTTTGACTTCAATTTTGAAGTCAAGGCATTTTCAAAATACCTATCTTGGATTAGTTCGGCAGCATTTATATAAACAAATATCTTTTAGCAGCAGTTGCTTCTTCCTCAGCATTCAAACAATTCAAAGAGAGCATAATAACATACAGTATCCAGATTCTCTGTGTATTTTTCATCTTTATGTTGCTTTACTTTAACCTCTATTTCTTTTATTTTTACCTTTACTTTTTGAGACTGGTTCTCTGTATATCTTTGGCTGTCCTGGAATTCCCTCTGTAGACCAGGCTGATGTAGGAGAGTCTTCTGTTTGTGTTGATTTCATTCATTAATAAAGAAATTGCCTTGGCCAGCCCTTAGGTGGGTGGAGTAGACAGAACAGGAAGAAGGAAGTGAGGTAGATGGCTCAGTCAGTTTGCCATCCCTCTCCTCTCTGGGTCAGACTCGATGAAGCTCCGGCCCAAGATGGACGTGCACTAGAATCTTTCCTGGTAAGACACCACTCGTGGTGTTACACAGATTATTAGATATGGGTTAGTCAAGATGTGAGAAAGAGGCTGAAACTAATGGGCCAAGCAGTGTTTAAATGAATACAGTTTGTGTGTTGTTATTTCAGGGCATAAGCTAGTCAGGCGGCCAGGAGCTGGGCGGGATGAAAAGCAGGCTGTCCCGCAGCTCATCATTACACCAGGCTGTCTTTGAACTCACAGAGATTTTCCTGCCTCTGCCTCCCAAGCTTTGGGATTAAAGGTGTGTGCCACCATGCCTTGAACTCACAGAGGTCTACCTGCCTCTGTCTACCAAGTGTTGGGATTAAAGGTGTGTACTACCACATCTAACTACTCTCTTTCTTTCTTTTTTATTTTAAGGACTTTAACATTTTTTTAAGCCTGCATATATTTTTAAGACACTGTAAACCATTTAGAGGTTTTTTTTTTTGTTTTTTGAGTCTCTCTTTACTGTATATCTCCCTTTTTTTGACCACATGAGTCTTTAATTTACTAAGCAATATGGAGAGGATTAAAGCTGTTGCTTTGATGACTGGATCCAGCCCATTTCTTAGCTTTCTGAGATTTCAGCCTCATGGCTGAGGTACCAGCCAGAGCTATGTTTATTGCCACAACTCTATGGCGTTACAAGATTCCTGCCAGCAAGCAAGCTGCAGCAGTGTGCTCACAAACCATACTTAAATGCTCCATAGTTGGACTGCCTGCCTGAAAGAGTCAGAGTTTGCCCTGACAGGATGTCCCAGAAAGCCAGCATTTTAAAACAGTGCTAGTTTTTTCCTGCTATGGCTGAAAACCAAAAAGCATGTGGTCAGCTTTTTATCAACACTATTTAAGTGTTTTATGTCAGGACTTCTTAAAAGAGCTGCAAGGTTTTGCAGCTAAAGCTGAGTCAGGAAGCCTCTCTTAATGAGAGTGATTGCTTGCCTCTAGCAAGCAGAGCCCACCCGAGAAATTGCTGCTACCAAGAAACCATGATTTACTCTTTCCATAGCTTTCTTACTATTTCCATAGCTCTTTCAGGCTTTATGTGGATACAGCTGTCCACACGTTGGTGCCATTTGTAACATGAGGGCCTGCTTGTTGGGGTTTCTGTACTGCCCAGTTCCCACAGCTGGTAAATCCCAAAGAAATCACATAGAGGTCTATATTAGTTATAAACTAATTGGCCCATTAGCTCAGACTTCATATTTACTCATATAATTTATATTAACCCATTATTCTTATCTATGTTAGCCACATGGCTCAGTACCTTTTTCAGTGGGGTAAGTCACATCTTCCTTCTTCAGTGTCTGGGCAAACCTGGGGAAAGAGCTTCCTTCTTCCCAGAATACTCCTGTTCTCATTGCCCCGCCTCTACTTCCTGGTTGTCTTGCCTATACTTCCTGCTTAGCTACTGGCCAATCAGTGTTTATTTAAAACATAATTGACAGAAAACAGAATTGTCCTGCACAATCTCAGCATTTAAACAATTCTCTTGTTTTGGCTTCCCAAGAAGTTGGAAATACAGGAATATACTACCACACCCACAGGCACAATCTTTTTCCTTTTTTTTTTTTTTTTTTTTTTGGTTTTTCGAGACAGGGTTTCTCTGCAGCTTTTTTAGAGCCTGTCCTGGAACTAGCTCTTGTAGACCAGGCTGGCCTCGAACTCACAGAGATCCGCCTGCCTCTGCCTCCCGAGTGCTGGGATTAAAGACATGCGCCACCACCGCCCGGCTACAGGCACAATCTTTTAAGTGTGTTGCATTTTCACTTAAATTTATATTGTTTGTGCTCATCCCTTTCAGCATGCAAAGTTTTCCTCCTAATCCATTTTCACACATGCACAGTGTATCAATAGACATTGATTACTGATTCTTTATATCATTTCTACTTTTTAAGATGTAGAAACAATGGATAAGAATAACATTGCAATGCACTTTTAAAACATAGATCCAAGGATATTGGTAGAATATTCTTCTATGTTATAGTGTATGTTGTATACATTTATTATATAATTTAGCTTTTAAAAGAGAAATTAGTAGATAAAAACATACATATGTATGATTTTTTTTTGAGACCAAAAAGGTGCCTTTTTAATGGCCAAACCCAGCCAGTATCCCAAATCCCAGGCAAGAACTTGACCTCAGCCCTTTCTCATAGCCAGGGTGGGGGATGGGCTTCAGAGAAAAATCACAGTGTCTCCTCGACTCTACCCCCTCACCCAACCCACACCAAGGAGATGGTGATGACAGGCCTGTGGTTGCCATCGTGGTGCGTAACAGGCTGCAATGTCACCTTGCCAATATGGTGGCACTCCGTGCATCCAGTGTGTCAGAAAGACATCGTGTGATGTGGTAGCCAACTTGGCATCTGTTATATCAAGAAGTCTGCCAAAACAAAAGAAGTGATCCCAGGAAACAGTGGGCCAAAAAAGATATGGCATAACAGTCACACATTCAGAAGGTCAATCCAGATGTCTATCACAGCTTCCGAAGGGCCAAACGAGATGTCTTCCAACATGGAGACCCACTGGATCAGCCAACGGCTTCATTCAGTATGGCAGCTTTCACAGTATACCCAGCAGAGCTGCCGTCACAACACCTCCACCCAAGGCCCACCAGGGAGTCCATGGCAGTTACCACAGTAGCCAATGGGCCATCACAGTAATACACCAAATAACATGCTAATCAATGGGACAAGCAAAGTGTGACCAGAATGACCAGAGCCCAAGAACCTGGTGTCTGTCACAGTTAACCCCCATCACCGTGTTCCCAGCTGCCCTGCTAGGATGCGTTGAGCAGAGAGCGGGAATAGAGGCTCTGGTAGTAGACCCCTGGCTCCCCGCTCTCAGCTCCGTAGCCTCCAAACCCCACATCCAGTTTGGAAGGTGCTGGTGTCTGTTCTGACATCAGGTTGTTGATAGAGAAGGGGTGGTTGAAGTTGTAGGGTGCATCCAACTTCAGTTCCCCTGGGAGCTCCAAGCCAGTGAAATAGGGTGTGGAAGAAGGGGGAGAGGTGCAGTCCAGACTCCCCACATCTTCCCCATTTTGGGCCTCAGGCTCAGAAGGAGTAGGCTGGGGCTGAGCCTGAGAAGTGACTACCGTGGCCACTGTGGTTGTGGCAGAGGTGGCTGACCCCACCGCGCCATTCCTGGTGGTTCCTTTCTTCGCCTTCTCCTCCAGCTTGAAGCGTTTCTGACGCCGAAGGTAGCAGCCATTCTCAAACATGTTCCCAGAGCTGGGATGTAAGGCCCAGTAGGAGCCTTTGCCCGGCTTGTCTGGGGAGCGTGCCACCTTGACAAAGCAGTCATTGAAGGACAGCGAGTGCCGAATGGAGTTCTGCCAGCGTTGCTGATTCTCCCGGTAGTATGGGAAGAGGTCCATGATCCATTGGTAGATCTCACTCAGGGTCAGCATTTTGCCTGGCGCCTGTTGGATGGCCATAGTGATGAGAGAGATGTAGGAATATGGTGGCTTGGCATGGGCCAGTGGACGCCGGTACCCCTTCGCCATCTCCTTGCCAGGTACCAGCCCAGACCCTGGGGCTCCGTAGCCGGAAGTACTGCTTCCACTGTTGCCACCAGTACCCAGGCCTGGGAAGGTGGGCCCCAGAGGTGCTGTGGCGGCTGGGGGTGCCAGGGGTCCTGTAGGCAGTGGGGAGGCCTGAAGCCCTCCTGGAGGGTAGGGAGAGCTGAGAGGGTTCAAGGTCATGTAGGAGTTAAGAGGGGCCATGTACACTGGAGAGTACACCTCGCCCGCCTCCGGGTAGTAGCTCCACTCGGCCAGGTCATGAGCCTCCATCTTCACCGAGCCCAGCATCCCCCGGGCCTGCGCCCCCACACGCCAGGCTGCGGCCCCCCGGGGAAACCGAGAGATCCGATCTCTCGGCAGGCACTGGCCACATGTTCTGAACTGAGGCTCGCAGCCCGGGAGTCCCGCTGGCCCCCATATGTATGATTTTAAAGTATTGTCACATCGTTTTCATTGCCTGTATAAATACACAATACTATAGGATAGCAAAAAGTGTGTCCTTATCCCTGACACAGATCTAAGACCCCTAAAATGTGTCAGAAGTATCTTTTTTTAGTGAAATGAGTATTTGGGGGGATCCTGGAGGAGGGCTGGTCATCAGAAAGACCCAGTCATTTTCAGCTGCAGTCCCACCATCCTCAGAGAGGGAAGAGGAGCTGGAACAAGAATAAAAAATTGATCAGACTTCTGTGAGGAAGACGCCACAAACACCCCTCAGGTATGGTCCTGGATGATTATGTGGGTGTGTGAATGTATCCATAGGTTGAGAGATGACACATGCCAGTTCCACAGGGACAAAAGCTCTTGAGCCTTCCATACTTCCAATGACACTTTATGAACCTCTCCCCTTGATGACAAAAGTTTCTGTTCCACCCGGTCCCTCAGCCTTTCAATCCCAAAGAATCACACAGAGGCTTATATTATTATCTGTTTGGCCTATTAGCTCAGGCTTATTATTAACTAGTTCTTATACCTTAAATTAACCCATAACTCTTACCTATGTTTAGTCACATGGTTGGCTTGGTACCTTTTCTCAGTGAGGCATTCTCATCTTACTTCCTCTGCATTTGGCTAGTGTCTGAGTCTTTGCCTTTCCTCTTCACAGAATTCTCTTAGTCTGGTTGTTCCACCTATATTTTCAGCCTGGCTATTGGTCAATCAGTGTTTTATTAAACTAATGTGAGTGACAAATCTTTACAGTGCACACATTATTTCATAGCATTTCTCCCTTTTTCTTTTCAAAACAAGAACTCTGAATCTAATCTCCTTTGTTTAGCATCTTCCCTGACCATTATCCATAACAACTTGTAACCAACATGCTAAACAAAGACATACATCCATAATCAATTTTTTGAGAATGTTGACATATTTTTCTAGGTTACTTCCTACTGATTGAGACATTGATAATCTTACGGGGAGCCAAAGAAAATTTAGGATTATGGTCAAGTCATGACTGGAGTATTCTGTGAGGCTGGATCATCTCAGTCAGCAATCTTGAGGCTGTTCTGAATGTAGAACTCAGAGGAAATTGCAGCAGAGGTGCTCTGAAACATTGGATCATCTGGGTCATCCAGTCCCAGTGGAGATTTTTCAGGGGATCTTTCTTGATCAAACATTATTTTTCTTAAGCCAGAATGAATCCACAGTCTCTTATTTCCTGTAAAAACAAAAGCAAAATCTATTCTCCAAAGTAACATCTTTTGACTTAAATTTTGAAGTCAAGGCATTTCAAAATACATAGATTAAGTTAATCCAGTTGCATTTATAATCAAATGTCTTTTAGCATTTGATGCTCTTTTCTCAGCAGTCAATTCAAAGACAACACAATTACATACAATATTGAGACTCTGTGTATTTTCCATCTTTACATGTCTTTTTTTCTTGCTCTGTTTCTTTTTAAAGGACTTTCTCTATCCTTTTTTCTTTTCTCTCCCAAGTCTACACATATTTTTAAACACACTGTAAACCATTTAGAGTATTTTTTCCATCTGAATCTTTCTTTACTGTATATCTCTATCTTTTTCTGAGCACATGAGTCTTAATCTGCTAAGCAGCATGGCTAGGATTAAAATGACAGCTTTAGCAGATTGCTTTGCCCATTCCATGGCTTCCTGCAAGTCTAGCTTCATGGTGGAAGTACTGGCAGGAGCCACATTTATTGCTACAACTCTGCAGAGTTTCTAGGTCTATGCCACCATAGACTCATAAACATGATTGGCTGCTCATAAACACGATTTAAATGTTTGATAACAGGGCTTCTTAAAAGAGCTGCCATGTGGTTTTTGGTACTAACACTGAGTCAGGAAGCCTTTCTTAAAGAGCCGTGCCTCTGCTTGCCTCTAGCAAAAAGAGCCTACCTGAGAAAACACTGGTGCCAAAAAGCCGTGATTGACTCTGTTCTTTCATGTCTAGAATCCCTTCCCAAGTTCTCTTAGGGTTTTATGTGGATGTAGTTGCCCCACAATGGGTACCATTTGTTGACAGAAGTTTCTCTCCTAGCTGGTCTCGTAGCTGTGCAGTCCCCAAAAGACACATGGAGGCTTATATTAATTATAAACTGCTTGGCCTATTAGCCCAGGCTTATTATTTACTAGCTCTTATACCTTAAATTACCCCATATCTCTTATTTATGTTTAGCCAC
This sequence comes from Arvicola amphibius, assembly GCF_903992535.2. Lineage (NCBI taxonomy): Eukaryota > Metazoa > Chordata > Mammalia > Rodentia > Cricetidae > Arvicola > Arvicola amphibius. Next base: position 112,364,258 of record NC_052047.1, read on the forward strand.
GTGACTTGGTACCTTTTCTCAATAAGCCATTTTCATCTTGCTTCTCTGTATCTGGCTGATGACTGACTCTTTGTCTTTCCTCTTTTCAGATTATTCTTTGTCTGGTTTACCTGTCTATAGTTTCTGCCTGGCTACTGGCCAATCAGCGTTTTATTAAGCTAATATGAGTAACAAATCTTTACAGTGTACAAGAGCATTATCCCACAACACCACTTGTCTCCTTTGTCACATCTGTCATTTATAAACCAGTAAATGTACTGCTTTGAGTTTCTTCGGTCATTCCAACAAATTATAGAAAACAAGCAGCGAATTGTGGGAATTCCCAATCCATAGCTGATTGACACAGAGGCAAACTGCTTATATCTGAAGAGGGGGCCAGTCTTGAGGGTTAAGCTCTTAGCCTGTGGGGTGTGCACTAACTTTGGGTAGCTCCTCTCAGAATTGAGTTAACTGATAAGGCACTTAGCTAGTATCTGCAGAGAATTATGGGAACATAAAGATAGGTGGCTTTCCCTCTAAGATACCATCAGCAGTGTACAAAGGTGTTTGCTAACCCACATCTTTATCATGGTCTCAAGCCTTTTGATTGTTAGCATTTTGTCTTGTTAATTGTTTTAATTCACATTTATTCTATCCTTAGTGGGTCTAAAAGCTCTCCTTAATGATTAATTTATTTCTAGAATTTATTTCAGTGGAATTTTAATATATAGCATTGATAACTAATGTCTGATTGATATTTTTTCTTAATATATCTTGTTTATTTTGTATTTTCTTTTACTTCATTGGAATTAATTTCTGGAGAAATGTTAAGGAATAACAGCAAAACTGAATATCCCTTTAAGTTGCTGATTTTAATGAACCAATTATAATTTTTCTTTTTCCCTGTATTTTAATTTTAGATAAAATACTACTACTATTATTATTGATAAAATACTACTCTTTATTATGTTAAGAGATACTGGTCTATCCTTAGCATATTTTAAAAGTAAAACAATGAAACAAATGGAAATCAATGTGGATTTTTAACCAACGTTTTTCACATTGTGGGCCTGAGTGATTTTCTGTCTTACCGATGATCTCTCTCTCTCTCTCTCTCTCTCTCTCTCTCTCTCTGAAGTTCTATGTATGCATGTGTGTGTGTGAATATGTAAGTCAGAGATCAACCTTCAGTGTCTTTCCTTAAGTACCATCCATCTTGTTATTATTGTGTATTATTATTTTATTTTTTTAGCCTTCGTGTATGCCTATGTATCATCTGTGTGCCTGGTGCCTGCAGAGGCCAGAAGGGGGCATCGTATTCCCTGGAACTAGACTTAGGGATGGTTCTGAGCTGCCATATGAATGCTGTAGAAGAACAGCCAGTGCCTTTAACTCCTGAGCCATCTCGCTAGCTCTCACCTTGGTTTTTGAGACAGGGCTTGCCAATTAGGCTAAGCCGGCTGGCACTGAGCTCCAGGGATCTGCCTGTGCCCATCCCTCTAGTGCTGTGAATATTCTGCTCTTTTACAGAGGTGCTGGAGCTCCAATTCTGGTCCTCCAGCTAGTGCTGCAAGCACTTACCAGCTGAGCTATCCAGCCCGCACCCCACTTTTGACAAAAGAACTCATGTATCCCAGGTTGGCCTTGAACTTGTGATCCTTGTGGTTCCACCTCTCAAGTTTTGGCCTTTGCTACCATGCTGGGTGTATGCGATGCTGTCAACCAGACCCAGGGCTTTGTGTATGCTGCGTGAACACCGAGCCACATCCCCAGCCCAAGTTGTTTAATTTTAATTTTAATCAACTGAGCCATATCCTCAGTCCATGCTTTTTAATTTCAATCCCCAGAGGAAGCCCCATCTCACTACCATGGGCATTTCTTTTCTACATATTTTATTGACCTTATTATTGCTCAGCTTTCCTCTTGTTGCTTCCTGTGTGTGTGTTGTTCCTGACAGGTTTTGTTATCAGAGTTTTGATGAGCTCATAAAATGAACCGAGTAGCTTTTCTTCTTTATCCCCTTCCCAACAAATTCCTCTCTGCTCTCCTGGACCGGAGAAGGCAGGGCTGGCCAAGTTCAGACCCTCTCCAGGACCTTTAGTGACCTTCAGTCGGTTTCTGGCTTTCTTCTTGCCTCTCACAGTGTTGTCTCTGGCATTTCTGTCTCTCCTAGAGTCTGGCTTCCTTGCCTGCACCCCAGCATCTTTGCTTCAACCTGAAATGGCCTCTGAATGAACCCAGAGGAGGGGATTTCCTTGGCAGATGGAGGTTCTCCCTAAACCCCTCCCACTTCCTGCAGGAGCTCTTCCAGCTGGGCTTCTGCCTCTGGCCTTCGGCAGCCTTGGCCTGCCCCTGGCCACCATGTGTGTTCTGGTCATGGCTTCTCACAGCCACAAACACTGGGAGTAGGATGCACTTCCCCAGTTCACTGCTTAGAGATGGGCTGAAGAATCTAGGAGTTCCCAAGAGCAGCAGGTTTGAAGGGGTTTTACAAAAAAGCAGTAGCTTGTTCTGGCTGCTTCCAAAGGAGAAGGATCACAGGATCACAGGACAGACTCAGAACTGGATGGTACCTACAAGGGAAACAAGCGTTGGCTGTCTACCCACAGACTTCGAGGGTCTAGGGTAGCCTGGCTGCACAATTCTGCAAGTTCCACAATGGCCTTTTCCCTGCTCTTTGAAACAACTTGTACGTCCAACCTTTCCATCCAGTTCTCACTGGACAGAAACCAGATGCTGAGGCCTGACCTAGACACTACAGTGCCTGGTTTAGGCTGACTCCTTTCTTGCGATCTCCCTGATGTCATCTGAAGTCAAGGCTATAGCATCTAGAATCCAACCGATTGGAGGTTTGAATCCTGCACATGTCACTTACTAGCTGTGTGGCTTGGGTCACAATGGCTTAGAGGCTGGGGTTAGATGGTGTTGGCTCTCCTAATGGACAGTGGGCATTTACTAGTATGTAAGTGAGCAATCGAGTTCTTGGGCCTGGATAATAATAAAGCATGCTCTAATCAAAGCAGTTAGCACACGTGAGAGAACATGAACAAAAGTGTATGGCCCTATGGAGTTTACAGCAAGGCAATATTGAGGGTTATAATGCACCACGTCACAGTCACCCCAGGACCTTCTGTGGATGGCCTTCTGGGGACATGGAAGTTTTGGCCTGGATGAGAGAGAGAGGCTGGGACAAGTCATGTGTGGAAGCACTTGAGATGACTAGGTGTTGACCTTCTACTCAAAAGGGAGAGAACTGAGTTCAGCAGGTTGGTGCAAACTTGGCCCAGAAGGGCTTATGAAGAACCATGGTCAGTGGTCAGGTTATGGCTAGAGGTTTGCTCATCCCTGTGAAGTGGTTGGAGGTGCCTTTAAGGGCCCCAGGGGATTAGCTGGTGCTTTAGAAGATGAAATTGAGTGGACACATGGCCTCAAGCCCATGAACTCTTTCCTGTGGTGAGGAGAGGGTGGGGTGCAGTATAAGGGGTGAGGGAAGGTGAGAGAGGGCTCCAAACTTGAGGTAGAGGATCCAAGACATCTTGGCTCTTTGGACTGGCACGTGAGGAGGCAGTAGAAAATGACTGGGGAGGCAATAAGTGCCAGAGTTTTAATATTTATTTATTTACTTACTATTTATTTAGCACAGCCTTGCAAAAGTCCCTTCCTACCTGCGGTTTAAATCCCAGAATCCAGCCTTAACCCCTTCACCTTTCTGCAGTTTGTTGCTTTTAAGCTAAAGAATCACGAGTCCTGTTTGCCAAATATGTCCAGTTTTCTCCTCTTCCAGGCACGTGATAGGATTGTGCTTCTTGGCTCCCCGTGGCTGGCTGGAGATGGAGTGATAATTTACGGCCAGTGGATTGTGCATGGGAGGACATACATCATTTCTGGGCTTGGGCATTTCATCGCCAGTGCAGGGCCTTCCACGAGGCTCTCTGCCTGCCAACAGTGTGATGGTGTTCAAGATGGCACTGCTCCCCAGTAAAAAATGGAACAGACCCCGAGTGTGAACAGGGAGCATAAGGGAAATTCCCCTCTGCTGTCCTAAAACCCCTGTTTCTAGCTATACTGGCACTTCAGGGCTCCTGTCTATTCCCCAAATCATGCTGGTTTTCTTTCTTCAAGATTCTGTGCCTTCTAGTGACTTCCTCCCTCCCTCCTTTCCTTTCTTTGTCTCTTTCCTTCCCCTCCCTCCTTCTTCTGTCCCTCTCTCCCTCCTTCCCTCTTTTTTCCTTTTGCATGTGTATGTGTAGTTGAACATGGAGGCCCCAAACTGCTGTCAACTTTCTTCCCCAGTGGCTCTCCACCTTATCTGTTGAGGCAGAGTCTCTCCCTGAATCAGAAACTGCTAATTCTTACTAATCTAGCAATCCAGCTTTCCCTGGGGGATCCTGCCTCTGCCTCCAGAGTGCTAAGATTATAGGCAATCACAACACCTGCCTGACTTTATTGGGCATTGCGGATCAATACCTTGGTCCTCAGGTTTGTGTGGCACGTGTATTATTCACTAGGCTATCTTTCCTAGCTCTTCCCACTTTTTAAAAAAAGTCTGCTTATCATCCTTCAAGCACACATCCCTGGGCCCCTGGGCTACATTGGTGGTGCTTAGCTCCATTCTTTTTTTTTAATTAATTTTTTTCCTCATGGTTTATTTTTTTATATTTAAAAATTTCCATCTCCTTCCCTCCTCCTCCCCCCTCCCTCCCCTCCTCCTCCCCCTTCCCTCCCCTCCTTCTCCCCCTTCCTTCCCCTCCCCTCCACCCATACCTCCCCTCCCTCCCTCTCAAGGCCAAGGAGCCATCAGGGTTCCCCACTCTATGCTAAGACCAAGGTCCTCCCAACTCCCCCCAGGTCCAGGAAGGTGATCGACCAAGCTGAGAAGGCTTCCACAGAGCCCGTCCATGCAGAAGAATCAGAGCCCAGCGCCATTGTCCTTTGCTTCTCAGTCAGCCCCCGCTGTTGGCCACATTCAGAGAGACGGGTTTGGTCGCATGATCCATCAGTCCCATTCCAACTGGAGTTGGTGATCTCCCATTAGTTCTGTCCCACCGTCTCCATGAGTGAACGCACCCCTCACGTTCCTGACTTTCTCCCTCATGTTCTCTCTCCTTCTGCTCCTCATCAGGACCTTGGGAGCTCAGTCCAGTGCTCCAATGTGGGGCTCAGTCACCTTCCCCATCTGTCGCCAGCTGGAGGTTCCCTCACGGTCCTGACTTTCTTTCTCATGTTCTCTCTCCTTCTGCTCCTCATCAGGACCTTGGGAGCTCAGTCCGGTGCTCCAATGTGGGGCTCTGTCATTTTCTTCATCTATCGTCAGGTGGAGGTTCAGTTCAGATGGAATGTCAGTGCACCAGCTCCATTCTTGAGACCTTTAAAATTCCTTCATGGACTATGGGGCAAATGTAGGCTCCCCTCAAGCAAGACTGTAGGCTGGAAGCGGAGAGTGTGTGATGGCCAGTGTCCAAGGTGGTTCCTGTCATTTCCACTCCCTTATCCATTCTCTTTGGATACCTGCCTCTCACCCGCTAGGGTGGGCTTGTGTGATGGCTATGACACCAGTGGTGGTGCGTGGCTTCCAAGATTAGGTGAAAGGCATTGATTTTGGTCTTGGTCATTCTGTCCACCTTGGATGATTTGCTCTGTGAGGAGTCTTGTTATCAGAAGTCATGTGAAGGATCTTGAGACAGGGGCTCCTGATCCAAACAAACCTCTGATGATTCTAACCTTGTCTAATCCTTGATGATCATCTTGAGGGAGACCATGGGCTAGCCAACTCTGCTAAGCAACTCCTGAATTCCCTGACTCCACAGTAAACATGTGTTGTTCTAAGCTACTGAGTTTAGAAGAAACCATATGTAGCAATAAACAGCTAATACAGGCAATGTGGCTGGAAGAGTATGTTTGGGACATCAAAATGTGGTAAGGTTTTGATGACAAGTGTCTTTTTAGCCCAGATAGACCCCCTTGTTCTGGGATAGACTTAGCCTCCTTGGCATAGTTGGTAGTTCCAAATGCCAGGTTTCTTAGAAGCCCTTGTGAATAGCTGTTGGGGGCACTTCTCTCAGGAGAAAACAGAACCAGTAAAAACACATTCCAGTGTCTATACCTTAAAAAAAAAAAAAAAAAACCTTAAGATTTCACAGGGACCAGTTGGCCTTGAAATTGCTTCTGTAGTCAAGGATATCCTCAAACTTCTGATCCTCTTGCATGCTGGTATCCTGCATTCTGATCCTCCTGCGTCTACCTGAATGCTGGGGGTTCAGGGTTGTGTCACCATACTTGATTTATGCCATGATGTGGCTAGAACCCAAGGCCTAGCATGTAGGCAAAAGCTCTACCAATCGAGCTATAGCCTCAGCAGCTCCAAGGTGAGTCAAGAGACTTGCTCAGGCCTGCTCTGTGCTTCAGGGGTTTCCAGAACAAGATGAAGCCAGTTTATAAAGAATGTGAAACGTTGGCACGGCAGCCACATTCCCCAAGCCTTGTTGGGTGTGATACACAGGGACAGAGCCTACATGACATCACCAGAGTCTCCTGTGCCAGCGGTGGGGCTGACAGGGAGGACCAACCTCAGAAACTAGAGCGCCATAGAGACACGTGTGTCCACTACCAGCAAAGATGACCCGTGGGATGCCTTCCACTGGAGTGACCATGTTAAGGGGGCAGTGTGAGCTGGAGAACCCTGAATTATTGTCCAGACCCCTTCAGTTATGATTGGAGGTTTGCAGAAGATAGGGAAACACATCACCTAGACATAACTATGGGCACTACCTCTCCACTGCTCAAGCACTTACCATGGTAAGGACAGACAGACATGGGTCAAAGGGTGTAAGTTCAGTGACAGCAGATGGGATGTCACGCGCCTTTCATCCCAACGCTTTGGAGGAAGAGGAAGGTGGATCTCTGTGAGTTCAAGTCAGACTGTTCTTTTTTTTTTTTTGGTTTTTCGAGACAGGGTTTCTCTGCAGCTTTTTTAGAGCCTGGCCTGGAACTAGTTCTTGTAGACCAGGCTGGCCTCGAACTCACAGAGATCCGCCTGCCTCTGCCTCCCGAGTGCGGGGATTAAAGGCGTGCGCCACCACCGCCCGGCAAGTCAGACTGTTTTACATAGTTTCAGGCCAGCCAGGGCTACACAGTGAGAGTCTGTTTCAAAAAAATACTTTCTTTCTTCTCCAGCTAGACCTGATGTTCAAGAGGCCTCGTGTATTATAATACAGTGATTTCAGCTGACAGGATGTATTCTCACAAACTATAGGAGAGTTTTCACATTAAAAAAGAAAGGTAAATATGTGAAGAAAAGGGTATATAAATCGCTTTGATGGAGCCGTTCCACCCACAACACACCCTTAGATCAAACATCATGTTATATGTCGTAAATATATAGACTTGGGTCAATTGAATTATTTCATGGTAGAAAAATAGGCATGATGAAATATTGAATGATGTAAAATATAAATACATTTGAAAAAATGAACTTAAGAAAAAGTAGCTACTATACGTTTGACCCTGAAGTAAATGGCATATGATATTTTGGAAACTCTGTAAAGTGGATATTATTTGAATTTCACAGGTGAGGAGTCAAGCAATATATAACTTGCTTCTTCTGAAGTGGAATCAGGGGCCACACAGGTAGATGACAGCCACTAGGGAAGGCACCTGGGAAGGCACAGTTTTCTTTTTTTTTTTATTTAAAAAATTTCCATCTCCTCCCCTCTTCCTCCCCCTTCCCTCCCCTCCCCTCCCCCCATATCCTCCCTCCCTCCCTTTTCAGGCCAAGGAGCCATCGGGGTTCCCTACTCTATGTTAAGACCAAGGTCCTCCCAATTCCCCCCAGGTCCAGGAAGGTGATCGACCAAGCTGAGACGGCTCCCACAGAGCCTGTCCATGCAGAAGAGTCAAAGATCAGCGCCTTTGTCCTTGGCTTCTCTGTCAGCCTCCACCGTCAGCCACATTCAGAGAGTCTGGTTTGGTCTCATGTTCCATCAGTCCCAATCCAACTGGAGTTGGTGATCTCCCGTTAGTTCTGTCCCACTGTCTCCATGGGTGAACGCACCCCTCACGGTCCTGACTTTCTTTCTCATGTTCTCTCTCCTTCTGCTCCTCATCAGGACCTTGGGAGCTCAGTCCGGTGCTCCAATGTGGGGCTCAGTCATTTTCTTCATCTATCGCCAGGTGGAGGTTCTATGGTGATATGCAAGAAATTCATCAGTATGGCTATAGGAACTGGCCTTTTCAGGCTCCCTCTACTCAGCTGCCCAAGGAACTAACTGGGGGCGTCTCCCTGGAAACCTGGGAACCCCTCTAGGGTCAAGTCTCTTGACAACCCTCAGATGGCTCCCTAAATTAAGATATATGCTTCCCTGCTCCCATATCCACCCTTCCTGTATCCCAAGCATCCCATTCCTCCGAGCTCCCCCCATTCTCCCCTTCACGCTTTTCTCTCCCCATCTTCCCTTGGCCGCGTCTCGCCCAACCCTCAAGTTCCCAATTTTTGCCTGGCGATCGTGTCTACTTCCAATATCCAGGAGGATTACTATATCTTTTTTGGGGGGTTCACCTTCTTATTATCTTCTCAAGGATCCCAAATTATAGGCTTGATGTCCTTTAATTATGGCTAGAAACCGATTATGAGTTAGTACATCCCATGTTCATCTTTTTGGGTCTGGGTTACCTCACTCAGAATAGTGTTTTCTATTTCCATCCATTTGCATGCAAAATTCAAGATGTCATTGTTTTTTACCGCTGAGTAGTATTCTAGCATGTATATATTCCACAGTTTCTTCATCCATTCTTCCACTGAGGGGCATCTAGGTTGTTTCCAGGATCTGGCTATTACAAATAATGCTGCTATGAACATAGTTGAGCAAATGCTTTTGTAGTATGATTGGGCATCTCTTGGGTAGATTCCCAATAGTGGAATTGCTGGGTCCTGGGGTAGGTTGATCCCGAATTTCCTGAGAAACCGCCACACTGCTTTCCAAAGTGGTTGCACAAGTGTGCATTCCCACCAGCAATGGATGAGTGTACCCCTTACCCCACAACCTCTCCAGCAAAGGTTATTATTGGTGTTTTGGATTTTAGCCAATCTGACAGGTGTAAGATGATATCTCAAAGTTGTTTTGATTTGCATTTCCCTGATAGCTAGGGAGGTTGAGCATGACCTTAAGTGTCTTTTGGCCATTTGAACTTCTTCTGTTGAGAATTCTCTGTTCAGTTCAGCGCCCCATTTTTTAATTGGGTTAATTAGCATTTTAAAGTCTAGTCTCTTGAGTTCCTTATATATTTTAGAGATCAGACCTTTGCCAGTTGCAGGGTTGGTGAAGATCTTTTCCCAGTCAGTAGGCTGCCTTTGTGTATTAGTGACAGTGTCCTTTGCTTTACAGAAGCTGCTCAGCTTCAGGAGGTCCCATTTATTCAATGTTGCCGTTAATGTCTGTGCAGCTGGGGTTACGCGTAGGAAACGGTTTCCTGAAGGCACAGTTTTCTTGTGCCCCCATCTGACTTGGAGCATCTAACTTGTGTTATCTTGTACAATCCTGAAGCTCTGGCCCTTTGCTGGGTAGGTCTACTGGAAAGAAGCCCTTGGCACTGCTGGGCCCAAGGCTCTTGGCTGAGGGCACTGGTCTGCTTTTATCCACAGAGTCAGCAAATGTATGGGTGATTTATAATGGCCATTAGTGGGGTGCATTTAAGGCCAAACATGAACCTCCTGTTCTTCAGCTCTGCACAGCTCTATGCAGGAGCAAAGGGGAGTAGAATTTCTGGAATGGGTCTAATTAAAAAAAGGTGATCCTGTCACTTTAAGACTTTTAGGCAGTTTCAGAAAGGAGGTATGATGAATGACAATATGAGAATACTTAATTCTGCTAGACTACGCTTTTAAAAATGTCTACTCCTCCACAGTGAGATGGTTCTTTTGTTTGTTTTTCCTTTTTAATTTTTGTTTCGTTTTTACTGTTTTGTTTTCTTTTGAGGGGAGGTTGCAAGGATGAAGGGTGGGTATGAAGGACCAGAGAGATGAGTGGGATTGGAGTGTATTATGCAAAACTCAATAAGAATCAAAAAAGTTAAAAAAAAATGGCTATAACAGTTTTGTTGTGTAGTTCAGAGGACTGCTTTATGGAGGTGATAGTCTCCTTCCCTCATATGGGCCCTGGGATGGAACTCAGTCTTCAGACTCGGTGTCCGGAGTCTTTCTTTGATGAACCATCTCACCAGCCCTACACTGATAAATGCTATGTTGTATGCATGACATCTACCACAAGTAGGATACCTGGAGAATCGCCATCATCTAGAAAATGGGATCGTGGAAGGAAGTGCCTATTGTAATGGTGGCAGGAGAGGAATGTAGAAAACTAAGGGGCACAAGAGGCAAAGAGGTCGTCCCTGGGGCTTCTGGTTTGCCTTTCCTGTGGTGCCCGAGAGTTGGGAAACTTCAACACAAACGATACAGCCAAAAGTCCCTGCAAGATTCATGCTTTCCTAGAGGCATGTCAGACAAAGATGTCGCAGAAAACTAATGAGACGTGCTGACTGGGGGCCAGAATGAGTTTTACAGTCCCTAAAGCTAAACACTGCTCTTCATAAAACTGCCTGACAGTTTCATTCCCAGAAGGAAACTCTTTAAGATGGAAACGAGGTAAACCCAGCACGTATTTATTTTGTTATGTGGTCTCATGTGGCCCAAACTAGCCTCAAACTTGTTCTGTAACTGAGGATAACCTTGAACTTTGGAGTCCCCTGCCTCTATCTGCTCAGTACCGAGACAGGTGTGTGCCCCTCATGCTGGCTATCACACCACTTTAACAATGGACCTCAGGGAATGGGAATTTCCCCAGGAATCTCCTGTTGGAGAAAGGAAAGGCCAACTCCTGGTGCCAGTCAGGAAGAGATGTCACATGGGGGTGACTTGTCAGCAGGACAGCCTGGAGTTGGAACAATAATAGACTGCAGCTTGACCAGGATTCCGTAGTTACAGTGCCCATAGTCACATGCCAGTACCCTGATGATGGACTAGGCTGGTCCCTGGACCACCTCACTGCCTCTGTTCCCAGCTGCAGTCGAATGTGCTTCCCTCCACGTTTCACTGCGTTTTGTCTGCACACTTGGCCTGTTGAGGATGGGTAGCTGATCTGAGCTCGTTAGGGCTGCCAGCCCAGGCTCTGACCCCAGTGACCCCAGCAATTCTGGTAACAAGTGGGACCCAGTGGCATTGTGGGCATCATTCCTGGGTTAAGGAGACTCCCTGAAGAGCTGTCTCTCTGGGCTACACATTAAAACTGTAGTAAAGTACAGGAAGTCAGCAAGGGAAACCAGCCTGAGACCCTGAGCGCTTACAGCAAGAGGCCTCTGTTCTCCTTCTGCTGAACCTCGCCTGCTGGCCTCCATGCTGTCAGAGGCAGCCCCCTCCTGAGGCTTGAGAATAGCTTGGGACTGAGTTAGGAGACTTTTTTTTTTTTTGGTTTTTCGAGACAGGGTTTCCCTGTAGTTTCTAGAGCCTGTCCTGGAACTAGCTCTTGTAGACCAGGCTGGCCTCGAACTCAGAGATCCGCCAGCCTCTGCCTCCCGAGTGCTGGGATTAAAGGCATGCACCACCACCGCCCGGCTCTGAGTTAGGAGTCTTGACTGCTCCTGAAAGGTGGAAGGACTTGGGGGCTGAGCTGGGCAGCTGGGAGGGTGATAGGGTTCTTGGTTTTGCTCCTTGACAACAGAAAGATCTTTAGAGCCCCAGGCCTCATCTTAGAGACATGGAAACTTTTGGAGCTCTTAATCCTTTCCAATCCTCTGAAATGTATTTAATGGTCCCTCTTCTGTCCAGTCTACTCTTTCAAACCCCTAGACTAGGGATGAAACACACCCCCTACACACCTTTTGCCATGCTATTCCAGCCCAGGATCAAAGGTGACCCTTTGGGCTAGGAAGATGCTTCACTCGGTAAAGTGCTTGGAGTGCAAACATGAGGGCCTGGGTTTGGATCTCCAGCACTCGTAAAAAGCAGGGCTTGGTGGTGTTCATCTGTAATGCCGGCACCGGCTCTTGCTAACTAGCCAGACAATCTGGAGCAGTGAGACAGCCTATGTGGTGGTTTAAAGGAGAAATGACCTCCATAGTCTCACTTATTTGAACACTTGGTCTCCAGTTGGTGGTGCTGTTTGGGGGGAGATTATGGAATCCTTTGGAGGCGGTGCCTTGCTGGAGGAAGTATGCCCCTGAGGGTTAGGCCTTGATAGTTTATTGCCCTATCCGTTTCCTTTCGTGTACATGAAAATGTGATACATTTGCCACGCTGTTTCTCCTCTTAGTTGCTTTTGGTCATGGTATTTTATCACAGCAGCAGCAAAATAACTAATACACACTGTCTCAAAAATAAGGTGTGAAGCAATTGAAGGATTGAGGAATCAACCACCAGCCTCCACACATACTCGCATGCATGTGAACACACAGACACACACACACACACACACAATCAATCAATCAATGAATCATCAATCAATCAATAATCAATCAAGCGTGACCCCTATTATAGACTCACTCATTCCCTTCATTCCTTCCTTTGCTTAGAGACAACAGGCTTCTGTATTATGCTCCTAGATTGCAATTCTGCACCAGGGGAGACATTGGCTTGTTGAGCTTGGGTTCAGACAGCTTTCTTCCCTTCGCCTCTTGGTGTACCTTGCATTGGAACCCCAGAACCATCTTCTTCCCTTTGCCCTATAAACCAATCACCCTAGTTCTGTCTCTTTGCCCTTTTGGCCAAGGCTTCTCATATTCCAGTTTGTCTTAGTCTGTGGTCCCTAGGTTCTTGTTGGATTCCTTTCTCTGAAAAGTCTCCCAGATAAATCACAGCTATCATGTCAGTACTGCACTTCTCCCAGAATAGCATGAGGAAGAGTTAGCAAGGCCTTGGGAGAGCATCCAGGAAGCCTGTGTGTTGTAGATGGGAAAACAAGCCGCTCCTCTGCCTAGAGGACAGGCGACTCATCCAAGGTCTTGGTTTTGAGCTGGGGCCAGAAATAAACTTCTCCATCTTCAGAGCTTTGTGCTTTCTTAGTACTGGCCTGTGGCCTCCTTCTTCAGGCTTCCAGTGAACCCTTCTCTGGCCTTGGCCTTTCAGGTGTCATATTCATAGAGGCAGGTTGGCATCTCAGCTGCGCCTAGAGTATCTATCTGCTCCAGGGCTGCAGAGGAAAGCTTGACCAGAAGAATGCGAATGATAGCCAGCGGCTGTCTTGATAGTGCCTGGAGGAAATCTGCTCTCAAATAATAGTTTGAGAATGAATCGTGTGAACAAATAGTAAGTATCTGAGTAGACTTCACTCTGAACCTGAACTTGGGGAAGGTTCATGGCCATCGGAACTGCCATCCTCCCCTTCTGTCTTCTGGTGAGAAAACTGTTTTGTTTTTGTGACTTTGGGTGGTGTTTTTCTCATCAATGGGGGCGGGGTGTGTGTGTTGATTCCTGACTGAGTTCCAACCGAGGCTGCTGGCTCTGCCCTGAGAGTTCTGGAGGGAAGGAGATGATTACACCATTTACCAAGCTCTTTCCCAGGCTGACTCAGTGAAGTCCTGGTGACAGCAAGGAAGCCCTTATTAGTCTCTTGTTTGCTGAGGGTACTGTGGTCCAGAGAGGATGTGTGCCTAAGTCATGGCTGCACAGCCAGTAATTATTGCAGCCAAGGAAAGTGAATTCCAGCTCTTGAGGTGGAGTAGACACTTGTCGTTCAAGCTTGAAGCCCCGAGTCCAACTCCCAGCACACTTTTTTTTCTTTTGGTTTTTCGAGACAGGGTTTCTCTGCAGCTGTAGAGCCTGTCCTGGAACTAGCTCTTGTAGACCAGGCTGGTCTCGAACTCACAGAGATCCGCCTGCCTCTGCCTCCCGAGTGCTGGGATTAAAGGCGTGCGCCACCACCGCCCGGCCACACTTTTTTTTAAAAGCTGTGCACGGTAGCTTATGTCTTGTGATCCCAGCACAGGTGAGGTAAAGAGAGGGAAATCCTTGAGTCAGGCTAGCAGAAATTTATGTAAATTTTATGTTTGAGACAGACCAACAAATATTAGCACTAGCCATGCACACACAAGTGTGCCACAGATACACGCTCCCACACACAACTCATCCTCGCCTTCAAGCAAATAGTTTCTGTCTCTGTTACTCACTGAAAAGGTCTGGGATTTCACTAGCTGCAAGAACTTGATCAGTCCTTGACCACTGTCTGTTTCCTCATGTTTAAAATTGGGAAGCTAAAAAGTTTCTCATCAAAATGCTGGGTAAATGGGTCACTGTATGTAAGGGTCTCAACCATGTGTCTGATGGGCAGTGAGTTCTCAGTATGGTTGGAATGGTGCTCTGTCAGTCTGTCCTCATCTCTAGTGGGGATTCCCCCAGGGGATCTGTGGGGAGATTGATTTCAAATGTCGTCATACTGTATGACCTTTTGAGATTACCCAGGTTGTCTGCTCACTTAATTTCATTAAAACAAAACAAAACAAAACTCTGATATTTGAAGATAATCCTGCGTAATAATCCTTGTGACTCAGAGTAATTAGGCACACTGGGTCAGTGATCCGTATAAATAGTTGAATTTATTATTATGTTTATATAACCAAATGACATTTTAAGATGGTCTTTTTTAAATTGGTATTCTTTGGTGTTTATCGCATATCCATGCCATTACATCTTTGTTATAGGCACCATTTAATCCCAAATGCATGCCCTGGAAGTGACTCGCATAAAGAGACAAAAATAGGAAAGAAATGCATTAGATACGACATTTGGGAAGTAGAGGAGGGGAGGTGGGAGACAGTATAAGAGGGGTTTCCTGGTTGATATCACCTAAAACTGAATTGTAATAAGATAAGAAGGGGTTTTAGTCTCTAAATAATATTTTCAATACATTTTTTTCTTGTTTTGAGAAAAGTTCTCACTATGTAGCCCAAGCTGGTCTCCAACTTCCATCCTCCTGCTTCAGCCTCCTAAGGGTCGGAATCACAGGTGAGCATTACTGTATCTGGCTAAGAAATACTTATTTTGGGAAAGACATAAAGTTAAGAAATTCCATTGCCTTAGTGTTTTTAATCTGTTAAATAATAGATAAACTGATTTTACCTTATGCAAAAAAAATTAACTCTTCCAGAGGACCTGAGTTCAATTCCCAGCAACCATATGACAGCTCACAACTTTAGTTCCAGAGGACCCAACAACTAAGGCAAAACACCAATGTACATAAAATAAGAAGAAAAACACTAAAGTATGACCTCTTTATGATTACTTCCATTCATCCATCAAATCATTCATATATCCATCAATGCAGCCTCTATCCATCCATCTGTCCATGATGCATTACCTGCTTTTTCTTTCTTGATCACCTATCTACTTGTCTGTACAAATAAGGAAGAGTCCTGCCCTAACATTCTATTACATCAACTATGGTTATTTTTGGGTGTTGTTATATTGAAGATTTAAGATTTTTCTTTGTGTGTTTTAACATTGCTTAAATACTTATAACTATATAATGCTTTCATAAAAATAAAAATATCATAAAAGGGGGAATCAATGCTCCTGAATTTCCTACAACATTTGGGGTCTCTGTGCTTTTGTTACTTTGGTACATCCTAAGTTGTCCTTAACCAAGGTCTTTAGGTTCATCCAAAACCTTTATGGTTGTTCCATTCCTAGACTCTGCTGCAGAGTTCACACGTAGAGTCTTCAGTGCTGAGACCTTGAGTGGCAGGCTGTTGTTGACCTGATGGGAGACATAGGGCTAAGGGGAGGCATGGGCTGAGGGAAGGCATAGGGCTGAGGGGAAGAATGGGCTGAAGGGAGGAATAGGCTGAAGGGAGGCATAGGGCTGAGGGGGGCATGGGCTGAGGGGAGACATAGGCTGAGGGAGGCATAGGGCTGAGGACAGGAAGGCAGGAGACAGCCTGGGTCCTTGTCATTTGTTGCCTTGCTTATGAGAATATCAAGCCTAGAGGGAAGAATAGCTTGTTTAGAGCCACTCTATCACAAACATCTAAGTCAATCAATTGTCCCCTGTTGTTTGTGTTTCTGTCCTGCCTGGTTTCTGTCCTGCCATCAGGTCCCATAGCCATTTAGCCCCCAAAGAAATCACACAGAGGTCTATATTAATGATAAACTGATTGACCCATTAGCTCAGGCTTCTTATTAATTCTTATAACATATTAACCCATTATTCTTATCTATGTTAGCCACATGGCTCAGTACATTTTTCAGCAGGGCAATCACATCTTCCTTCTTCTGTGGTTGGGACAAGACTGGGGAGGAATGGGCTTCCTCCTTCCCAGAATTCTCCTGTTCTCGTTGACCCACCTCTACTTCCTGTCTGGTTGTCCTGCCTATACTTCCTGCCTGGCTACTAGCCAATCAG
Organism: Arvicola amphibius; assembly: GCF_903992535.2. NCBI lineage: Eukaryota > Metazoa > Chordata > Mammalia > Rodentia > Cricetidae > Arvicola > Arvicola amphibius. The sequence continues at coordinate 112,380,619 of NC_052047.1, forward strand.
CATTTATTTAAAACATAATTGACAGAATATAGACAATTGTCCCACACCAGTTCCCCTTCTAAAAAGTAATCTTTTCTTCATTAGACATTTGTGAGTAAGGAGAAAAGAAAGTTGAGTTCTCATGTCCTTAGACTTGACATGGAAATGGGACAATATTGAGGCTATCAGGAAGTGCAAAGAGATTAGGAACAAATCCCCTCCATCTTCAAGCAGCTGGTCCTGTTTTCCTACTAGATTCACTGAGTGGACATCTATAGGAACTCCTAGACCCTTTAGAAGCATCTAGAGTATGCATTGCGGAGTGCTCAGAGGAATCCGTGTGGGTTGACCCTATGTGGGGTTTGGGTGGTGTGGAAAAGATACAGAGAACTCTGGAGGCCTGTTTGCTGCATAATGGGGCTACTGCAAGTTGAAGAAGATTCTCACGGTACTTTACATTTTTCTAAAAATATGGTCCTGGGGGTGTAGAAGGGACTCTTTCAGGACCCTGGAGGGCAGCCCCTGTTCAACTCCAGCAAATTGTCAGCACCTCCCTTATGGACAGCTCCATACTTCCAGCAAGGGCTACAATGCCCCCACCAGCCACCTTGTGTCCTTGTATGTTGTAAATGCTTCTCTCTCTGTCTCTCTGTCTCTCTCTCTCTCTCCTCTCCTCTCTTCCTTTCCCTCCTTCCCTCCAATTCATTTTGTTATAAGGAAGTTTCAGTTCAAGTTTTATTTTTAATAGACATGATGTATAAAAAGGAATACACAGTCCAAATAAAGAATCCCTTTGGCTAAATACAAGAGCTGGAGTGATTAGTTAGAAACAGTCGAGGGATGTGTTTGTCATGGTTTAGGAATGTTTTAGAACCAAATTTAAGGACACATCATTTTACAAAATTGTTTTGGGCTATTTCCCAGTGTTAATGCAACATGGGAGGGGTTAGCTGGGCATGGAAACCTTAGAATTCCAAGTATTTTTAATGGCTTAAGGCTAAAGTTCAAAATATTTGAAATCTGGCTGTCTCAGAAAACTCAGAATACTCAGAATTAGGACGATCATGTCTGTAACCAGCAGTCTAGCATGAGTCAGGTAAAAGAGAGAAATCAAGCAGGAAACAGGCCTGTCCTGACACTGTAAACACCCTGAATAATAACAGAGTGCATGGAGAACTTCTTGCAGACAGGAAGAAGAAAGGTTTGAAAGCCTGTGAAGCTATCCAGCGTTTCTCTTATGGGGTGGAGCATCAGCACCGCAGTCTGTAAGAAACATGTGGCCAGGCCGGCTGCTGCCAGAGAGGCTCCTTCACCTTTGTGAGCACATGCCTCACAAAGTACACTTTGCTTTAAGAAGCGTTCTTGGCTAGGACTCGGGTCTCATGAAGCTCATGATGCTCTGTTTTGTCAATGGCCCCATCTGAGCTCACAGGTGCTTATCGTGTTGACTGCGGTCAGATGCACAGGCAATGGGAAGCAGAGGGGCTTGAGGATTGGGGGTGTTGGCTACCTCTAGGCATCTCCTCTTTTTCTTTAAGACAGTGTCTCACTGTAGAGCTGTGGTTGACCTGAAACTTGCTATTTACACCAGGATGACCCTGAAAGGACAGAGATCTACCTACCTCTGCCTTTAGAGTGCCCTGTTTAAGACAGTACCTCCATGCCAGGCTAGTCTCTTTTTCCATAAGAAAAAAGATTATTGGGGTTATAGAGATGGTTCAGTGGTTAAGACTGCATGCTGATCTTCCAGAAGTCCTGAGTTCAATTCCCAGGACCCAGGTTAGGCAGCTCAAAACTGCCTATAATTGCAGGTCTGGGCAAACCAGTGCCTGTGGTCTCAGCAGGCACCAGCACTCATGTACACACGCTCACACACATAGACATAATTAACAGTAAAATGCATATTTTAAAAATGATTAAATCTAATCAGACTGTAGTGTAGTCACTTCCTACTCCTGACCCTGAGAATAGCTTCTTTACATGGTTCTAATTTTATCTATCAAATGAAATTTGTCAGCATCCAGTTCTCAAAGTGATGGGAGGGCCTTGCTGATGCCCAGAGGAAATGGGGGGTGAGGGTGGGGAAGAAGAATCTGATCAGTAACTGGAAAAGGAGGAACATTCAGAAACAAGGTATTTGATGTGTTCTGAACTTCTTATGACCGCTGATTCTGGAGTTCATCTGGATAGAAAGTGAACAAGCCCAGCCAAGAACATTTTGAAAAAGAAGAATTTGCCTTATTTGATATCAAAATCCACAATAAAGCTGCAGTGTTTGAAACACGGTAAGATTGGCATGGGGCTTGACAGATTCTTCCATAGAGTGCAGTGGAGACTGCAGAGCAGCTTGGGTTTCATGGGTGTGGTATTCCAGATGAGATGCCAAGGCGGTGGGGGGGGGTTCAATATTTGAGATACAATAGGTGCCTCCCTGGGATTGCTTTCCCACACATATAAAAAAACAAATATTCAAATAGACTGTGGAAATAACACTAAAGAACAAACCAAAAAAATTTTAGAACAAAACTTAGCAGACTCACTCCTTTACCCAGAGGGTTAAGACATTTCGTGGGTACTTTAAATGGAAGATTGCACTGACCACCTGCTCTCTCTATACACACATACACGCCTACTGCAAAGCCTAATTAATAAAGGAGAGGGAATGGACAAGAGCAGCAATGAAGTAGAATAGTTAGAACAATACCCGGTAACAAATTCAGAAATTCTGAATTGTTCATTTCTGGGAACTTTTCTTTATATGCGGGGACCAGGGTTGAGCACAGGTAACTGAAGCCTTGGAAGTGAAACAATGCTAAGGGGACTCCTGTGACGGAGAATGTTATTGGCCAGGCGTGGTTGCCTGTGACGGAGAATGTTATTGGCCAGGCGTGGTTGCCAACCCCAGCACTTGAGGTGCAGATATCTGTGAGTCTGAGTAGCCACATCTAGATACTGAATTCCAGGACAGTCAACCCTATCTAAATAAACAACCAAAACAACAACAAACAGAACAAAAATCTTGGGGTGGAAAGGACCACCGAACATCTCAAGGAAAAGGCCAGCAGGTTTGGTTCTATAACGTGGGCTGTTGTGTAAGCTAAGGCATTGTAATCATGTACGGTCCCACGGAAATCTCGCCGTGTCTCAGTCTCCCTTGCTCTGGATTCTGCTTCTATAAGTCTCTCCTGTTCCTGAACCCTGTCAGCCTGAGTCTCAGCTCCTATTCCCTGGAGTTCTTGGGGTTGATTTTTCACCAACCCCATCTGTGTCTCCTTCCTTAGCTGTCGTCTTGTCTCGCAGTTTATTCCCCAAATAAGGTTAGACACGACCTGGATAAGCAGCAAATTTCATGGTTAGGTTGGGGGATAGAGATGGAGAGAAGGGTTAAAAAGAAAGAAAAGTCGGGCGGTGGTGGTGCACGCCTTTAATCCCAACATTCAGAGGCAGGGGCAGGCGGATCTCTGAGAATTTGAAGCCAGCCTGGTCTACAGAATGAGTTCTAGGACAACCAGAGATACACAGAGAAACCCTGTCTCAAAAGAAAGAAAGGAAAAAAGGAAGGAAGGAAGGAAGGAAGGAAGGAAGGAAGGAAGAAAAGAGATGGAAAGGAGAGGCGCAGTGGAGCGAAAGTGAAGGCCCATCAGGATGCTAAGGTTCCTAAACGCACAGCAGCTGTCCCCAGAAAGGCAGGGCTGCGGTCAGCAGGGGGAGGTCCAGGCAATTCTAACTCAAATGTAAGTTGCTGAGTGGGGCTCCGAGGCCCCCTGGGCATCTGGGCACCCCAGGGCTCTCTCCCCAGAGCTCTCTCTCCAGGATCTGCAGATCTTCCCAAGGAATTGCTTAGTCAGAACAAAAGGAAATATTGCCATTCCCCAGAGTCCCTCCGAGCTGTGAAATTCACTACAACTATGCCATTATCATATATCTGAAAATGACCTTTGTAGCTGCCACAGTTGGGCCAATTTTCTGTCTTTTAAATGTAATTTAAACTAAAAATCTAGATTTTCTTCACTTTTAAAATACTCAGTTCTCCCTCCGCATAAGACAGGTTGGGTTGCAGCTTAACCTGAACATATATATGCAAATGACATTTTATCATCTAAAGCCTTTTCTAGTCATTAATTTTACTGAAGAGCTGGAATGCTTCCTATGCTCCCTGAATGACATCTGGGCTCTATCCCACCACCTAATGACATAGATTTAAGGCCAAAGGCTGCTGGGTGAGGGTTAGTGGTTACATGCCTTTCTCTGATGTGACTGACCTCAGAACACAGACACTACGTTCTGAGCTGTGTTGGTGAAAGGGGGAACATTTCTGGTAACAGTAGCAGGCGGGGTTGTAATTTCCCTGGCAGCTATGTGAATCCTCGTGCTCACCCTCCCAACACAAGACTCTCCCTTGGGCAGAATAGGACAAAATTCTCACTTCCCACCATGGGCAGCTGAGCCCAGAATATAAGCAAGCGGACACTGACAAGACCTGAACCAGGTCAGGGAGCAAATGTTTCTGAAGGATATCAGAGCACCTCTCAAATACTCTCCCATACTCTCTGTAATCCTGTGGGTGCTTGTATATCCTCAGATGTGCCAAATTTGAGGGTGTCTGTAACCCTCCCACCAACCCGTACACCAGGTTCACATACACCCGAGTAATCCGCAGGGTGCCACGGAATACGATGTCCCCGTTCAATCAGTCGTCAGTTTCTAGGCAGTGACCTTGGAGGGGTGACTAGGAGTTCCCTTTGCTTTTGTCACCTCCCTCGTGATCCCATGTTTCCTCTGTGTGCTCCTCGGCCTTTTCAGAATCTCAACTTCACGCAAGACTGTTTGGCATCATAACCCGATGTCCTCAGCTCTTAATGTCTTGCAGAACAGTTAGAGAGAAGAAGCCACAGGTCATTCTCCCCTTTCCCCTGTTTATTGCTCCGGTCCAGGGGCTGCATCTGCTGATGGGGGATGGGTTTCCCACCCTCTCCTCTCCTTCTTTCCCAAGGTTTTGCACATGCAGGACAGAGCTCTTGATCACTGGGCACCAGCATTTTTCTCATAGCGATCGCCCTCCGTGGCTGGGGGTTTCTTGCTAACAGTTTCTTCCACTCACTGGTGTCTCTCCAGGGACTGTCTGGACAAGGATAGTGGGGTAGCTTGAGGGGAAAGAAGTCCTCATTGTGCTACTTTATTTATTTTCATAGATGGAAGTACTTTGGGGGCTGGGATGTGTGGTGATCCCTTGGTCCCCACACCCAGCATGGGCTGGAGGAGACCCAGGGCGCATTCTTGAATCTCATGCCTCCCTCGCTGGCTTCAGCTAACGTGACTCACTTCTGTTCACCCATTCAGCAGCATCAGCCACCCTGCCCGCCCTCTCTGTGCCAGAGCCGTGTCTGGGCACTGCATGACAACATGTACCAGGCTCTGTTCCTAACCTCAGGGAGCTTTCGTGCTTCTCTGGAGGAGGCAGACACACCTGGCAAACTGCAGTACATAGTGTCTCCTTGGGATGGGATGGAGTTCACAAAGGGCATGGTGGGAGAGCAGAGGAAGGTCCGTGATCAAGACAAGAGAACAGAGGAAAGCCTAGTGTTCTTTCTAGAAGCTGTTAAATTCCTGGCCAGAGGCAGGAGAGGACAAGGGGAGCCAGCCGTGAGGGAGTTAGCCTGCAGTGGAACCTCTGGCCAGGAAGGGGAGTGAGAAGCCTTGAATTTAGCATTGACACTGTTTTTCTTTCTTCTGGAGGGCTGCCACGTGCCGCCACAGAGAGCATTTCACGGGTAGATGCATATTATCGCAATGTGTTTATCTAGGAAACCAGAGCCCAGCTCTAGCATCTGTTTTGCAGCACAGCCCTGAGCAAAGTCCAATTTTCCAGTTGGGTTAATAAAAATAAAGCTTGGGAAGCTGCAGGCTGACTGCATCAGGGGTTGAGTCCTGGCCTTATGCGGGGTCATGGACCCACTATGGACAACCTTGCCCAGGGAGGGAAGAGCAGTTGGCTAACTCTGAGGAACACACCTCACAGAGGAATGACGACTGTGGATTTTCTCTGTCTCAACCTGACACGAGTTGATGAAACAGTTAACTGTGGCCAGGGCACTGGTCTGGTTGTGGGGATGGAGTGAGATGCAGATGAGGACCAGAAACCTGGGCTGAGATGTGTGGAGCAGGACTAGGAAGCCAGATGGACCTGGAGAACACAGGCTTGTAAATGTTCACTCCCTTGAAGTTGATAGGAAGGGAGGGATCAGAGGCTTCAAACCCATTTTTAAAAGCCAGCTCAGGGTGCTGGGGCAGGGGTGATGGCTCAGTTGGTGAAGTTGGTGCTCTGAAGCCTGAGGCCCTGAACCAATCGTCAGCAGCCACACACAAAGCCAGAAATGGTGGTGCAAGCTTCTAGCCCAACCCTGGGGAGGGGATAGAAGGGGATAGGAGGATCTGGCTGGATTGGTGGGCTCCATGCCGGTGAGGGACCCTGTCTCAAAAGCAAGATAGGCAGCACCTGAGGAACAACAGCCAGGTTGTCTGCCAGGCTTTCATGGTTCTTCATTCTCCCAGTCCCTGCAGTGGGCTTTCCACTGCCCAGATGGCTCAGTTGGGAACATGATTATCCCCAGCTTCGGAGTCTCTTCTCTTGATTTCTTTCTTTCCTTATCTCAAATTATTTGCAGAAAAGGTGTTAACTGGCCTTATTTGAGGTGTGGACAGTCACTCTTGGTAGCATCAGCCATGGCCTGGAGTTCAGAGTCACATGATAAATGTGGCTAAGGGGAGCCCACCCTGTGGCACCACGCTGGGGTGCGCTCATTCATAGAAAGCACTTATGGACCCAGCTGCATGGGCTCACTTTATCCAACTGAACGCTTTGAACAGGACAAGGTAGGGAAACGAAGCCCACTTTGTTAGGGTCAGGAGGGCTGGACCTGGGCTCCTGCCTCTCATGGTGCTCTTCCCACTACAGCCTGTTCCTCTGGCGCTGGTGTGAAGCCAGTGATTGTGAAACAGGCTGCCTCGCAGCATTCCCTCGGGAGAAGCTGCAGACTGAGCAGCATTGATTAAAGATAATTTTGCTGGAGGAACTTGGAGTGAACTGGGAGCCAAACCCTAAGGGTGTGGCCGGTGTGACCTTAGGGAAACTATCAGAAAACATATGTCATAGACCCTGGCAGGGTGGTCTCTCACAGGGCACAGGGTACATGGGTGAGGAGAGACTCTCACTCTTAGTGGGAAAGCTGGGGCCGGCAGTGAGGAAACATCAGTTCAGACTAGAGAGTTTGAGCCATTCAATGGGCTTAGGGGGAGAAATCCTTCCCTTCCCTAAGGGTAGAGAAGAGGGTCCCCAAAGAAGGCCAGACAGCTTGCTTCTAAAGGATGCAAGAGGAAAAGCCAGCCTGCAACCTATTGTCTTAGTCAGTGTTCACTTTCTGTGAAGAGACACCATGACCATGGAAAGTCTTTCATAAAACTGGCGTACAGTTTCAGGGGTTTAGTCCATCATCATCACGGTGGGGAGCATGACAGCAAGCAGACAGACATGGTGCAGGAGAGGTAGCGGAGAGTTCTACATCTGGATCCACAGGCAGCAGGAAGAGAGAGCCACTGGGCCTGGCTTGTGCTTTCAAAACTTCAAAGTCCATCCCCAGTAGCACACTTCTTCCACCAAGGTCACATCTACTCCAAGAAGGCCACACCTACTCCAGCAAGGCCACACCTCTCTATTTTTTTCCAATAGTACCATTCTCTGGTGACTGAACATTCAATCTGTGAGCCTCTGGGGTCACTCTTATTCAGACCATCACACCTACTGAGCGAGGACCTCACTGTTATTCCTCTGTCTTGGTGTGATGTGTAAAGCTAACATTTCTCAGGATGCTGTCTGTGGCATGTGTACCTTGTTGCATTGGTCTCTCTCCCTCTCTCCCCAGCACCTCGAGGCTGGAATTTCTCTTACCTCCAGGCTGGAGCCCACGCCGACAGTGGTCTCACCTTTATTCCACTGGAAAACTCATTATAAGGAGTGCTGGAGTCCTCGCTGCCTTGCTGTGCTGTGTGCCCACCAGCCTGAGCCCCTTCCTTCCCCTTCCTGGTGCACGTGGCTATACCTCCCTGAACTCAGCCAGTTGGGAGCTTCGTACCCATATGAAACCTTTGAATCTGCTTCCTGTTAGGCATCACAGTGTTGCTCCACCTGGCTCTCTGACCCCTTTCTTTCTGTTATTGCTGCCAACTGGCCTGGCTTTCCGTATTAGTTACTTTTATATCACCATGATCGAATCCCCGAGAGAAGCAGTTTACAGGAGAAGGTTGCTTTGACTCTTGGTTCAGGCACTGTAGTCCATCACGGCAGGGAAAGCCCGGGGGCGGAAGCAGCTTGGCCACGGTGGTAGAAACTAGCAGCACAGCTTGTTCACATCTCAGTACAAGAGGAGATAGAGATCTTGGGTATGGTGCAGGGACCAAGAGGCTTAAATCCACCAGCTGGGCCCTGTGTATCAAAGATCTTATCACCTCCCTGAACAGCACTACCGGCTGGGGACCGAGTGTTTAAACACACGAGCGTTTAAACACACGAGCCCGTGGGAGACATTTCAGATTTAAACCCCAACACCAATGTCAAACAGACATGCCATTTGAAGATTCTGCCCCCGCAGTTTGCAGCTGGGCTGGACTTGCAGCTCAGGTTCAGCGAGGCTCCCTCCGTACTCTTTCCAGCCCTACATACTTCCTTGGTGAGTTCATTTTCTGTTTACTTTTTTATTTTTAACTTCATTGTGTATAATGATGTTACGGTTTGAGTCTGAAATATTCCTTGTTGCTAAAATTCCACTTGAGGGGAAAGATGTAAGCAATGTCTACCCTTCTCCTAAATAGAAGGTCCCAACAACAAGCCAAGGCACAATTCTACCGAGGTTCCCTCTGGGGGAACCAATGACTTTATTTGGTTTCCTTACAGGACACAGGTGAGGGTTTCTTGCAGAGATGGATGCTCCTTCCCCCAGTAGACTGCACTGGAACAGCCTTACTGAGTAGGAAGGAGGGCTTCCTAGGAAGCTCTTTTCCCATAGTAGCCCTCTCCCCACTACAGACTCTTCAGCCTCCCCAAGGTCATATGCAATTAAGGCAGAGGGACAGACAGGATGGGTAGGGAGTAGCTGGATACTGAAGTGAGGGTTTTGTGGCTCTCCCTGCCTTTCCATGAGGGGACGTAAGCAGTCATAAGCCAACTCTGTTCATCCTTTAGAGGAGAGTACAACTGAATCTAAGATGGTGGTTGCTTGGTTCAAAGGACAATCCCTCGCAGTGCCCTTCCCTCCGGGGTCATATTTTAAATGCCCATTCTCACCACCGGGTACCTCTTTGGAGGCTGTGGAACCTTTAGGAGAAAAGATATCTGGCAGATGTGGGTCACGGGGCGTGGGACTCTGCGTTACTAATCTCCTCAACACCGTGACAAGAAGCCTGACAAAAACAACGTAAGGATGGAAATGGCTCTTCTGGATCAACTTTGAGGGGAAGATACGGCAGCAGGAACATGAGGCGGCTGGCCATGTGTCCACGGGGAAGCGGAGATGAACGCTGGTACTCAGCTCATGTTTCCCTTCTACTAGGACTGCAGACCATGCACGGGGCTGCCCACACTTAGGGTGGGCCTTCCCTCTTTTGGTTAAATGGTTCTAAAAACATCTTCATAGACACATGGAAAAGTATGTTTCTAAGATGATTCTAAATACAGTTACGTGGCTGGTGAGATGGCTTAGTGGGTAAAGGTGCCTGCTGCCAAGGTTGAACACCTTAGTTCGGTCTCTAGGACCACATGGTGTAATGAGAGAACTGACTTACACAAGTTACAGGCATGCATGCATGCACACATGCTTTTACATATGAATAAATAAATCAATGTAAAAGAAAAACCCAGCCATGTTGATACTGAGTATTAACCATCCCAACCCCTGAGGGTTTTACCCATGATTCCTGCTGCTCTAGTGAGAGCCAAAGTTACATTTTAATTACTCTGCCTTAGAGATCCATGAGACCTCTGATCTGCCCATCCCCTTGCCCAAGGACAGATAGTTCCTGAAATGCTGGATACTATTATTTATGAGATAACAAGCCACATTTTTTTCACTTCCCTACACAAATTCTCACCGGATGTGCTTGATTACACATGGGCGGGAGGTACATAGGCAGGAAATAGTCAGCATGTATGTTTGCCCCTGATTGGACCTCATGGGAAATGCAATGGATTATGGGTTTTCCTTCTTCATTCAGCCCTTGCCCTACTTGATTCTGGGCCATTTCAAATTGAAAGCTTGCTTCAAATTTGGTTTTGAACTGTGGTAGTGCTGTTCTTCTTGATGGGTGGGATTAACCCCCTGTGCTCTCTGATTCATCTGCATGTGAAGGGTCTCTGTTTCCACACTGCCATGAACTGAGCCACGCTGCCATGCCTTCCCCACCGTGATGAACTGCACTTCTCCGAATCTCCCTTAAGTAGTTTCTGTCTTGCATCCTGTCACAGAGAAATGAAAGCCACTGTGTAGGTGATGTCATTGGAAACATCGGGCTAAGCCAGAGCTTCTGTATTTGTGCATCCTTCACTTAAAGTTTAGAACACCACTACAGTTGGGTAGCAAGACAGCATGACAGCATGTAAATGGCTATGGCCTTCTCTTACTTACTCACTCCTGCATGTGGAAGGCCAGCGGGCCACGGCGTTCCTCAGAACGAGGCCTGACATGAACACCCTCTGACCTAGTCTCCCTTCGAGTATGCAACACACGACCAAAAACAAGTTAGGAGGAAAGTGTTTATTTCTTCTTACCTTTTACAGTCTGTCATCAGGGGCGCCAAGGATGGATTCTCAAGGAGAACCTGAAACAGAGGCCTGCTCGCTGGCTTGCGTCCAGGCTCCTATTCAGTTTCCTTTCTTATACGATCCAAGGCCACATGTCCAGAAGCGGTGCTACCCACAGTGGGCTTGGCCCTCCTCCAGCAACTAGCAATCCAGAAAACGACCCACAGGCACACCCATCTGATGGAGACAATCCCTCAGCTGAGGTTCCTTCTTCTCAGGTGTCTCAGGCTTGTGTCAAGTTGACAGAACTGACCGGAACACCCTCTCTAGGAAGATGTCCGTCACTCCCGTGTGCTCCTCCACTAGAGTCACTGTTCTCAGTTTGGATCTTATTCTGCCTGCCACTTCACCAGTCTCTTCTACTTCTTTTCCCAGAGGAAGGAGATTTCTAAGAAAGAAAGTCTATGAGAAGAGAGCCTTTTAGGGGATTTTTACTTCATACTAGATAATTATGTAGCTCTGTATGGCAGATAACATGCTGGCAAACCCTCACTGAGCACAGACTTGAGGTCTCTGTGTTTGGCCATCAGTCCTGGACAAGGAGTGACGCCTGAAGTTTGATCACCAAGAGGACACTGTCTCAGGAGCACACACATTGCCTCAGCCAGCTCTGTGTCCATCCACATAACAAGGTCTTCTTGTTGGGGGAAATCAGCACAGCCCAAATTTAACACAACCATGTCTCCTGGCTCCAGGACTTGGTCTCCTTCTACCTATTTTTCAGACTTTTTGTTCATTTGAGTGTTTCATTTCTACTACTGTGATAAAACATATGACCAAAAACCACTGGTGGAGGAAAGAGTTGATTTCTGCTTAACAGTCTGCAGTTCATCACGAAGGGACTTCAGGATAGGGACTTGATGGCAGGAACGGAAGCAGAGACCATGGAGGAACTTATTGGTTTGCTCTCCAGACTTGCTCAGCTTGCTTCTTCTGCACTCTGGTGCTCAGACACTGTTAGTGATTGACCACCATTTTAGGGAGTCTGGCTATAAAGGATTAGTGGAGTTGGGCTTATTGACTATTTACATCTGCTCATGAAAAGGTGGGAAGGGCCCCTCTACATCAGTCATCAACCAAGAAACTCCCTTTCAGGCCTACCTACAGGCCAATCTGTTTTCAACTGAGGTTCTCTCTTTTCAGATGAGGCTAACTTGTTTTAACTCGACAAAAATTCCAAATCAACACAATTTTCCAGAATCGTCTCTCAGTCTTCTTTCTATTGTAGCCTTTACGTCTGTCTTTAATGGGATCGACATTCTCCATGGCTCTGGTACATGACACACACAGATTGAATTTCTGGAATCATTCTTTCTGAGAATCCCCGTTTGGATTTCACTCCCTCTGCAGTTGGACCAGCATGCCACTGCTCCCTTATTACCACCATGGGCTCCACATTTGTCACAGGTCACATTCTTTTGCAAAGCCAGTCTTGTTGCATCCTCGTCTAAGTCCAAGGTTATTGAAGTTCACATGCAACATGTTTACCTCTCTTTTCCTCTCTGCATCCTCCCTCTGCCTCCTCCAGAAAGTACCAAAGATGTCCACAAGAGAACCCCCAGTGCCATCTTATCTCCTTCAAAAGACCTGTTTGGCTCCTTTGTTACACAATTCTCTTGTTATCAGAGACAACATTTTGGCTTGGAGTCTTTTTCAAGTCTTTGGTAGTATTGGGTTTGATTTCCTGAATATCATAGTAAGTCATATCTCTCACCACATTCTACAGCCCAGGAGTAGGTTGGACAGAATAAGAAAATGTTGTTGTATACAACTTAGGCAGCCACTATCCTCTGTCTCTCACTGAATATTCTAGAAGGTTCCATGTGAACTCATTCTGAGAACATTTGGCATAGGCTGAGTTGCCTGCTCTATTGGGCTGTGCTCAATAGTTGTGTCTCTTCTGTTGGTTGCATGAGTCATTGGGAGTCCATAGATAGCAAGCCTTCTCCTCTGGAATTTGTCCCTGATGTTCCAGGGAATGATGCTGATATTGCAAAACCAAGTTCTGTCATGTAAACATGTCCCAGAGTATTGTGGGTCATCCTGCATCAGCTCATCAACCCGTGATTCAGCCGAGTCCAAACTGCTCAGCCCCCAGCGAAGAATGAGAAAAGCAGGCGACATTCCTCAGCCATTTGGTTTTCATTTTCCATCTCATCATTCAGGAAGGTATTTCCTGAGTGTACTCATGGGTGAGTTTTCTCATCCAAGATCTGGAATGACATTGTCCACATTTCTGAAATGAGTCTCCAAGATCCAATAAATGGGTCTTCCTGTAGATACAGAGTCTATTCAGACTACTCCCCAATTCTTAGACATTGTTTCTATCACTTTATGTTCAAAGCTAGAATTCTCCCATCCAGCTATCATTCATTCATCCACCCACCATTCATGTATTACGTATACATCATCCCTCCACCTATCCATCCATTCATCCATCATCCATCCATCATCCATCCGTCTATCCATCCATCCATCTATTCATCCATCCATCATCCATCCATTATCCACCCATCATCCATCCATCCATCCATCATCCATCCATCCATCCACCCATCATCCATCCATCCATCCATCCATCCACCCATCATCCATCCATTATCTACCCATCATCCATCCATTATCCACCCATCATCCATCCATCATCCATCTATCCATCCACCCATCATCCATCCATCCATCCATCCATCATTCATCCACCCATCATCCGTCCATCTAGGAGGTCCTCGGCCATGATCTGAGACAGACAGTTGGAACGTGGTGTGAGAAATGTTTTCTTCTCTCAAGGATTCTTGTCTCCACTGAGCCCCATTTCTGTCTCCCAGGGCTCTCTGATGTGCCTACCTCCAATCTATAGCCATGAGAAGCAATAGTAGGGAGACTGGGAAGAAACACACAAACATTTAATTATTATTAACATGCATTCAACACAAGCTGGGCAAATTTTATATAGGAAATAAACAGGGTAGCAAAAGAGAGCAAGAAGTTAAGAGGAAGGACTTGCCTAGAAAGGAGGTCAACGTAAGCTTTATGAGGAGGTGACCCTAAGATTGAGATCTGAGGGATGTGCTAGAGGATTAACAACAGCCACACAGAAGGGGAAAAAATGTTAAGGCCAGTGATGTGGGATTCCCCTCTGTATACTGTGAATATGTTTTATTACCGTTGGTTAATAAAGAAGCTGCTTTGGCCTATGGCAGGACAGAATAAAGCAAGGTGGAAAATCCAAGCAGAGATAGAGGAGGAAAGAAGGCGGAGTCAGAGAGACACCATGTAGCTGCAGAAGAAAGACGCCAGAATCTTACAGGTAAAACCACAGCCTCTGGCAATACACAGATTAATAGAAATGACTTAATTTACTGGCTAGGACTACAGCAGCCTGAGCTGTTGGCCAAACAGTGTTGCAGTTAATGTAGTTTTTTGTTTGATTATTCAGGTTTGGGTAGCTGGGAAATGAAAGTACAGTCTGTGTTTACAGGCCAGATGTGATACACACCTCAAACCCCAGAGCTTAGGTGGCAGAAGTAAGAGAATCAGGAGTTCGAAGTCATCCTTGGTTACATTGTATTTCTGGTGAGCCTGAGCTAAGTAGTGAAATACTATCTTTAAAAAAGCTAAAGCTCTCAGGGAGCAAAGAAAATATGTTACAGAGAGAGCAGTTGAAGAACAGCCCATGGAAGAGCAGGATGATGGGAGGTGAAGGAGGAATGCAGGAGAGACCACTGAGGCCAAATGCTAAGGGGAGAAGTGTCAGGAAGTTTCAACTAAAAGGCCTTAAGCCATGGACTATGGGGCAGTGGTTGGTGGCTTGGCCTTATGCCACTGGTGCTAGAAGTCCAGTTTAATGGGCAAGGGGACTTCATGCCTGACTCCCAGGCTGCTTGAACAAGAAGCCATTTGATGGAGATAGAAAGCAAGGAAGCTTGGCAGGGCGAGACCAAGCATTCAGAGATCAACTTTGGCTGCTATCTTTTGGGCTCTCATGAACCCTCTGAGCATCTCTGGCAGATGGGGCAATGGGTGAACATGCGATTGGTACCAAAGAGAGCTGCAGGCTGGGAGCTATGCTCATTGAGAAGAGGAAGGACAGCGAGAGCCTTCTCATCTCACCCCCACAGGCTTGGCCCTAGAGTCCAGTCCCTGCAAACTTCCAGAACATAAGACTCAGGAGTTGTGGTTCTCTGTTACCCTTCTTATCCAAGGGTCCCTGCAGGCTCAGGGCTGCTCGCAAGCGATGAGTCTGCTAGAGCAGGGAATTTTCCCTTTTCTGAGGACTGGCTTTTCCGAGGATTGTTCTAAATTCCATTGGTGAGTCCTTGCTCTGTCCTGGAAACAGCGCCTCCTTATGTAATCGCTCTCAGAAGGTGACGAATCCCAGAAGAATGCTTTCAGTGTTCAGATGTAGCCCAGGCAGAGGGCACCGCTCGCTGGCGCCTTGGAGGCAAGAGCAGAGGATGTGCCACAGCGAGAGTTGGAAATGGATGCAGGTGGCCTCTGAGTCACCAGCTCCAGCTGGGGGGAGGGACAATCGTGGTCTTCCTCATGTTCCAGGCAGAAAGGGGATGTTGGAAAAGGAAGGGCACGTCACTTCTGAGGGGTAGGAGAACACAGCGTGCCTCTCTGGCTTCCAGGTCAGGAACGATTTCTTGCTGAGGGCTCTGAATTTGCTTCAGGGCAGAACTCTGTGAGTGGAAGACTGGCTTGGCTCTTAGAGGACATGGGGTTCTTGCTGCCACCATTCTTGGCTTTAGAGGACACACTGGGGAGGGGCAGGTACTTTATGATTAACTTGTCTCTGTTTACTAAACACAGAGATCCCTAAGCAACTTCTTCAGGGAGGAAGGTAACACCTGATCATGGGTAATTACATAGACAGGGTCTCTCCTCTCTCCATTGGATAGAATCAGTAGTGGATAAGGGACAATGGTGTTGGCAATAGCTAGAGAATGTTGCTGGAGGCATAGAAAGATGGTAAGATGTAGAAACAGGGGGATCACTCTGAGTTTGAGGCTATCTTGAGCAGAAGTTCAAGGGTATCCTGGGCTACAGACTGAGACTGTCTTTAAAAGCAAACAAATCCCAACCAATCAAACAAACAAAACCAAAAATAAAACATCAGTTTGATGGCTCAGTGGCCTTCTCCCTCATTGGCCTTTTCTCTCCTTGGCTACTTTGAGTTGGGGTTAAATCCAGTCCCATCTCTAAGATGAGGAAAGACAAGAGAGGCAGAAGGTTTAGCCGTGGACTTCTCTGGGTACATTGCCACTCAGAAGCAGTGGCCCTAAATCACTCTCTAGAAAACCTTCCCTTTTCTTTTCTCCACCTCATGGGGCTCTCTGTTGCTGATAAGTATCAAACCCAGGCCCTCACATGCTGAGCTGTCTCCTCTTAGAACTCTTCCAGAGTCAGGACACCTCCTCTGGGCTAACATTTAGTGACTGCACTGTTCTTCAGAGTAAAACCCATAAGACTCTGCGTGGTTGGCCTCCCTCTCCTACCTTTCTGCTCTCCCTTCTAAGTCTGTCCTGGCCATGTCAGCTGCTTGCCGCTCTCCCAGTGTGCCTCCTCAGAGCTCTGCCTTTGCTGGCTCCTCTCTGAGATGCTTTCCTCTCTTAGAGCCTCCTAGTCTGCTTCCTGCTACCTCTCAAATACCACTATACCTGTGGCCTCTGCTCACCTAACACCAATGAGATTCCCCTTCATCTGCCCGCCTATGTCCAGTCTCCTACTGGGCTCAGTTTCTCTCCAACAAAATATTTGATATCAATCTGCATGTTTCCCATCTCTCCCGCTTGAATGCAATTGTTTCCTTTGTCTCTGCATTCCCAGCACCTAGAAGAAAGCTTGGTCCAGGCACACATTCAATAAATATTTGTTGAATGAGCAAGTGAGTCACTGCATGCAATGAAAATTGAGGTCTTGGTGACTGCTTAGTACTGATATGTAATCTTCAGTGTGAATGTTTGTCATTCGTGTCAGCATTTTCTTTTAATCAAATCCATTTTCTAATACCATTGCCTCATGTGTGCAAGGGACGCCAGGCTGTTCCTGGAAGGATTGCAAGGAGCAGATGCTCAACCTGGTACCCAGGTTGATGCACTCGATGAGGAACAGATGCTCAACCTGGTACCCAGGTTGATGCACTCGATGAGGAACAGATGCTCAACCTGGTACCCAGGTTGATGCACTCGATGAGGAACAGATGCTCAACCTGGTACCCAGGTTGATGCACTTAAAGGACTTGATGCCACAGAGGGAAACTGGAGTTGCACCCTTGTCTGTGGATGAAGTACAAGAAAGGGGTGTATTAATCAGGTTATCCAGAGTTTAGAACCGTGTGTGTGTGTGTGTGTGTGTGTGTGTGTGTGTGTGTACACATGTGTGTACGAATTAGGTGTCTGAGTGCTATAGAATGCTTATGTATACATCACATTTCCTAGGAATTTGTACAAGGAGAGATTTGCTTCAGGGAGTTGGCAGTTGTCATTGTGGGAGTTTTAGTTTTGGGGCAAGCTGGCAGGCTAGAGATGGAGGCAGTTTCTGTATCATAAACTCACTTAGGCCACAGTTCTGCTCTAACAAGTTTACTAAGTCTTTGTATTTAGAGACCATTGGTTTATCAGATAAGACCCACATGTGGCAGCATGTGATCTGCTTCATTCAAGAGTCTGCTAGGGGGAATATTTATTTTTTGCTTATTTACATTATTGGCATGAATGTTTTGCCTGCATATATATACATATATACATATATGTATACACACACACATACACATATATGGACCATATACATGCCAATATGGAGGTCAATAGGGCATTAGATGCCCTGGAGCTGGAGTTGCAGACATGTGTGAGCTGCCATGTGGGTGCCCATAACTGCTGAGTCATCTCTCCAGATCTGAGTCTACGGATTTAAATGCTAATTTACCTCAACAGCAGTATCGAGGCTGGATCTGAGCCAACTGGACTTCATTCCCTAGCTTACAGAACTAGCTGCCTCGGGGACTTGGTCTGGCTGCAGTGTGCTAGAATTAGGAGCTGCTGCTGAGGTCCTTGTTGGGTAGTGACATCAGTAGGATGGTAGGCTTTGGGGGGGCTAGGGAGGGATGGTAAACTCTCATATGGTCTGCCTTACTCCTAGTGTAGCTGGAAGTCATTGCCCATAGGAAATGGAGGTCAGAGAAGCCAGAGGGTACCTGGCTGCTCATGGTCTGCTGTGCACAGAGGACTGGGAACAGCCAGGACCTGAAGGTCACCCAGAGTTCAAGGGCTGAGTAAAAACAGGGATGCAGGAGGGTTGACTGGGCCTATACTCATACAGATGGCTGCTTGCATCTGGTTCCTCTTGGTGACTTGTCTTGGGCCCACACATGATGGGACTCTGCAGGTTCCCCGCCTTCCTTAGCTACCGAAAGAGTCAGTCGCTTCCTCCCCCGTGTCCTCAATCCCAGGCTTGTCTCTGCAAAGCCTTTTTCGAATTGTATTAGGGTGCTGATGTCTGCCTAAGCACCATCACCTCCAAAACACGGTGACTTCCTAGGGACAGGCCCACTCCTCCCTCATCCTTGGGTTCCTTTGGGTTTGTCACAGCTAATTCCAGGTCTTTGTGGGTATTGAATAGCTAGGCCCTGAATGAGGCACTCCTGCCTGGGTGTCTGGGACTCCACTAAAGAGATCACTGGGAGGAGATGAAGTGGGAAGCTGAGTGTCTCCTGTCTCTGATCCGTTTTCTATTAAACAATCCAACGTGACATTTTCTTGTATCTATGTTTATATCCACTATATCGTTTATCTCACAGTTTACATATTCATTGGCTAATTAACATTCATCACTTTCAGTTTCTCTTTCCTTAACCTCCTTCCAATTTAATAGTAATATTTAAATCCTACTTTCTCAGCAAATTTACAGTGTACCATATTGTGAAGTACAATACTCATGGTGTACATTAGATCTCCTGATGCATGAATTCTAATTGTTCTTTATAATAAAAATCCAGAGTCAGATATAGGGGTTAATGCTAAAAGATCAGAGCAGCCAGTCATTAGAGTTCTTACCTCTACCAATGCTCAGACCAAAGGGGCAGTCCTATCTCTACAAATCTTCAGACCACATGCTGTCTCAATGAAACCTCAGACTGCCCCCACAGCTCCTGTCTCCTCCCACCTTAAATTCCTCACTCTGCCAAGCCATATCCCTTCCTGTCTCTACCTCCTTAGTGCTGGGATTAAAGGTGTGAGCCACCACCTGCTGTCTGAGTTTTCTGTCCTGCCTGGTTCCCACAGTTGTTAAGTCCCAAAGAAAATCACACAGAGGTCTACATTAGTTATAAACTGATTGGCCCATTAGCTCAGGCTTCTTATTAACTCTTACAACTTATATTAGCCCATTATTCTTGTCTATGCTAGTCACATGGCTCAGTACCTTATCTGGTGGGGCAGTCACATCTTGCTTCTTCTGTGGCAGGCTCACAACAACTGTGGACCAAAGCTTTTCTCTTCCCAGAATTCTCCTGTTCTCATTGACCCGCCTCTACGTCCTGTCTAGTTGTCCCACCTATACTTCCTGCCTAGATACTGGCCAGTCAATGTTTATTTAAAATATAATTGACAGAATACAGACTATTCTCCCACACCAGCCACCACCTGACTCTAATTCTCCTTTAGACTGGATCTGATCTTGTGTATCCCAGGGTGGCTTTGAACTTACAGTGATCCATCTGCCTCTGCCTCCCAAGTGCTTAGATTAAAGGTGTGTGCCACCACTGCCTGGCCCTAATGGCTAAAAAGTGGCTCACTCTGCACTATGATCTTCAGGCAAGCTTTATTTGTTAGATGACAAACAATATATTGCTACGACCTCCCTCTATTCTTCCCATAAAGCCACAATTCTGTACCCTTTGACTCCCCGAATCATTTATTCTTCTCCTATTGTTGTTTTTTACATTATTTACATTTGGTTGTTTATTAGAATGTGTGTGTATACCGTTGTGAGCATGTGGAGGTCAAAGGAAATCTTTTGGGGGTCAGTTCCTTCCTTCTATAATGTGGGTTCTAGGAGTGGAACTCGGGTCACCAAAACCTGGAAAGCACTCTTAACTGACAGAGCCGTCTTAGCAGCTCTATGTGTTCAATGTTTTGAAAACAGGGTTTGATATATAACTGAGATCATGCAACTTTTTTTTTTAGTTGTTTGGTTTATTTCACTTAGCTCAGTGTCTTCCAAGTTCATCCATTTCATTTAAAATGGCAAGATCTTCTTTTAAAACACTGAATAGTTTCATTATACACACATATACACCACACCACACCATACCACACCACACACACACAATCATCTGTGGATGGACACTTAAGTTATTTCCATGTCTTGCCTATTATGAATAGTGGGCATGGGGATGCAGGTGTCGTTGTGAGGTGATGATTTCACACCCTTTGGGTATGTGTACAAAGAAGCTATCAAACTGGAGCTTATGGCAATTCTAGTTGTGATCTTTGGAGGTCCCTCCATGTTGTTTCCCAAAGTGCTTGCACTATTTTGTCTTTATCAGTAGTGGTCAAAGGGTCTCCTTTTTTCTAATTCCTTGCTGATATGTGTTGTCTTTAACCTTTTAGATACACTAACTACCCTGGAAGGTATGAGCTGGTACCCTACTGAAGTTTTGATTGACAGTCTCCTGGTGACTAGTGATGGCAAGCACTTTCCACACCACTGGACATTTGTAAGCTGTCCTTTTGTTTCTCTTCTGCCACCTTGGATTTCCTAACTCCCCACATCTACTTAAAAGCCCTTCCTGGCTATTCCATGCTGTGTTCTAGGAAAAGGCCATAGAAAAATCCAAACCAGGAGAGGGTGGCAGATCTGCCAGGACCCAAGTAGTCCCCTGGCACCTTCCTTACCATACTCGGCTGGGACCCACTGACCACCAGTGTTGGGTGGGATAGGGACAATGGATCATTTATAATCTTTAGGAGAAGAACTATGGCTCAAGGGTCAGCAGGGAAGACCTCAGAGTCCAAGGATCCCAGGATGTGCTGTAGTGAGTCTTTTTCTGTCCCACCAACCAGCTCCCAAATAACCACATGGAGACTGATTATTAATTATGAAAGCTCAGCTAATAGTCCAGGCTTATTTCTAGCTAGCTTTTATAACTTAAATCAACCCATTTTTATGCATCTATGTGCTGTCACGTGACTCATGGCTGTTACCTCTTTTCCTGGATGTCTTGCTTGTTCTCTGTCTGACTGGCAACTCTGCCCTTCTTCTTCCCAGTGTCCTCTGTGACTTGAAAATTCTGCCTAGCTATTGGCTGTTCAGCTTTTTAGTTAAACCAATTCAAGTGACACATCTTCACTGTGTACAAAAAGATTATTCCATAATATTTCACTCTTTTTGTCTAAATAAAAAGGGAAGGTTGAACTCTATACAACAAGAACAATTATCAAGTATTAAGAATTACATTTACAATGTTCAGTCCATTTGTATTTGGCAAATTTGGAGAAAATATTCCATTTTCTATTCTGTCTTGTGTCCAAAGTTTTGTGTCTAATTTATCTTCTGTCATAACCAAGGAAAACCACAATTAAAACTATTTTGTCTTCAATTCTATCAAAGACTATAGAAGAATATATTACCTGAGTAAACAGGAAGTATAGTACAAGTCATTTCCAAGACTAAGAAATGACAGAGACATCGGGCTGCCTGGACAGTCACCCAAGTTCCTCTGTAACATTGGGGCATCAATATTCAGACTACAGGTCTAGAATATCTGACAAACTTTTCTTTGAAGCATGCATTTTGAAGGTCTGTCCTACCTTGTTTTGGAAAAGTTCAGCAGTTGTTTTTTTTGTGTGTGTCCTATTTGTTCAGTTTAGACAGCATACTGTCAGCAGTCAAGAAAAGGGCAGTTTCTTGCCCAGATGGCTAGCTTTGCTACATTGAAAACAAACTCCATATGAAGGTTCTTTGATGCCCATCATCATTTTTGAAGTAAATTTGTGCTTCTAAGAACAGACATGTCTTACTATCATGAAAAGCCTTATGTTATTAAAATATATTAAATGCCATATCCCCTAGATCTTTGAAGTGTTTGAAGACCATCTATTTATCTAAAATATAGCACTGTATAATCTTGGAAACATACTTAATATGCTACAAGTTTGATTGTTATAGATGACTACTAACCTGCGTTTCTTAATTATCCTAAATGATTTACATTACATTTTTAATTGAGCTGCATAGGTACAATACCTTAAACAAGAATAGAAACAGCCGGGTGGTGGTGGCGCGTGCCTTTAATCTCAGCACTTGGGAGGCAGAGGCAGGTGGATCTCTGTGAGTTTGAGGCCAGCCTGGTCTACAAGAGCTAGTTCCAGGAAAGGCACCAAAAACTATAGAGAAACCCTGTCTTGAAAATCCAAAAAAAGGAGTAGAAACATATATGCAATATATTGTAACAAAAATGACCTCAATTTTGTGTCAATAAACAGAAATACATGTCAACATAAAATATTTGAGACTAGTTGGTTGTTTAAAAGTAGCCTCGGGCTGGAGAGTTGGCTCAGCAGTTAAGAGCACTGACTGCTCTTCCAGAGGTCCTGAGTTTGATTCCCAGCAACCACATGGTGGCTCACAACAATCTACAACAAGATTTGATACTCCTTTTTTGACATTCAGGAAGGCAGTACACTGTATACATAATAAACAAACAAACAAATAAATAAATAAATAAATCTTTTTAAAAAACAAAAAAGTAACCTCAATGATTCACCCTTTATTCCATCATGTCTATACTGTATTCCCCATTTTCACTTCAGAAAGAGATCCCTGAATCTAATTTCCTTTGTTTAGTATTTTTCCCGACCATCACCAATAACAACTTGTAACCAACCCCCCTAAATGATGACAGGCATCCATAACCCACCAGTAACCAAAAACCACCCACCACACCTCTTGGGAATGTGTGTGTATATTCTCTAGACTGCTTCCTGTTGTCTGAGGATAAAAGCATCTTTTTAGGAAAATTGAGAAAATTGAAATAATCGTCACATTCTGGGAAAATCAGCTTTAATATTTGTTGTTCAGTCTCTGTGCAATAGGAAAGCACAAGGCTTATCTGCAGTCCTGGCCAGAATAGTCAATGAGGCTGGATCATCTCAGCCATCAGCATTGAAGCTGTTCTGGATGCAGAACCCTGAGGAAACTGTAACAGAGGCACTCTGAGAGTCTGGATCACCTGGGCCACCCATTTTCATTGGTGTCTGATCTCCTTGTTCTGAAAACACACAAAATTTCAAAGGTAGCATACACCACACACACACACACACACACAAGTTTGGAATGTATAGTGTGCACAAGTCAGTTAAAAATGATTTTTTTGTTTTATGTTTGAGCAGGTAAATTCACACCATCTGTCTTGTGATTTTTTTAGGTTTATTTCTTTATGTCTGTAGCCAGGATTTCAGGGGCTCTCCCTTGATCTTCTTTAACCCTGAGTCAATCCAGAGCCTCTTGTTTTCTGTGGAAACAAAAGCATAATCTTTTCTCCAACACAATGTGCTTTTTGACTTTCATTCTGAAGTAAAGACATTTTAAAGCCATGTAAGTTGATTTAATTTGGCAGTTTCAATGTCTCTTAGCAGTGACTGTTCACTCATCAGCAATCAAAAAATTTAAAGTCAAGAAGACACCATGTAGGATCTGGACTCTCTGTATTTTCACCTCTGTATGACTTATCCTTTTTATATTATTTTAATTTCTCTTTAAAGATTTTAATATTATTTTTAAACTATTTTATGACTGCCTATACTCCTCTTTTTCTTAAGCCCATGTACATTGTTAAATACACTGTACCTGTTTAGAGGTTTTTCTTGTCTAGATTTGCTTTACTGTTTATCTGTATCCTTTTCTGTCTGCATGAGCAAATCCTTAAAGCACTGCATAGCTTAGCTCATGGTGCACTGACAGGTCAAGCCTGCAGGCAGTGGCTGGGAGACGCATCTCTATACTGTGGCTCACACGAGAGGCTACAGGACTTGGGAGCCATGTTCAGCTCCATTTTTGTGTGTTTGGAACCTTTTTAAAAGCTTTCTTGGGTATAATGTAGAAACACATGACCCCACATTGGATGCCCTTTATAGCAAGACCTTTTCTATTCCATCAGCCAGCTCCTAAATAACTGCACAGAGACTGACTGTTAATTATGAAAGCTTGGCCAATAGCCTAAGCTTATTTACAGCTAGCTCTTATAACTTAACCCATTTCTATCAATCTATGTGTTGCCACATGGCTCATGGCTGTTACCTTTCCTCCTATATTTCTTGCTTATTCTCCATGTGAAAAGCAACTCTGCCCTTCTTCTTTCCAGTGTCCCCCTGTGTCCCAAAAATCCTGCCTAGTTATTGGCCACTCAGCTTTTTATTAAACCAATCCAAGCGACACATCTTCACAGTGTACAAAAAGATTATGACACAACAATGTGCTACCGTGCTGTTTCCTTCTTACACTGCAGGAGACTCAAAACTGTCTTCAGAGACTCCAGTCACGCAGATACATAAATGCCTGTACTGTCAGCCACAGGTTGTGTGGCCCATGACCAACCACAACTATCTTTACATCTAGCAGTCATGAGGGAGGATCAACATGAGGATGTTCTGAACAGTTCCTTTACACATCTGTCCTTGATAGATGCTGGCTGTTCCTAGGACTGAAATGTCCTGGTCTCTGGCCAGTTTTTTTTGAGGGGTATCAGTCAACATGTTTGAGGAGACTAAGAATGAAATGTTCTAGTTGGGGTGGGCAGTAGCTCTGAGGACAGTAAGTTCTTAACCAATTACCGTGTGTTGACTTCACATTTGTTATATGAAGATGGTTCAGTACATTGTGAGAATCATAAAAAAAAAAAAAACACTGCTCCCCTGTAGCCACAGGGACAGATTATCTCAGCTGTTTATTAGGTACCTGTGGCATGTCTATCTGTGTTCTAGACACTGGGAATACATAGTGATTCAGACAGCTAAATTCTTGCTTTCATGCAAATTCTGGGTCTTTTGTCTGATGTCCTGGCTGATCTTACATGAAGCTAGTTTAGGGCCTTCTAAAGCAGGAGCCAACTGGCTTCTCTCCCTCCATCTTGGATTCATCAGTGTTGTTGGTTTTAATTTGTTTGCATGCTGTGGGGCAAATGCTAGGTTCACCAGGAGCACTGCTGAGGCACTTGGAGACCAGAGACAGCCCCCATCTGATGCAGGAAAGCATAGGGAATGCTCAATATCCTGGGACTCCACTTGGCTTGAGCTATTCGTATCCATGCCCTCCTTCAATGTATTTGGTAACCTGGGACTGTCCCCTGCATTGAGCCACGCATACACTGCACTTCAAACAATGGAACGAGTCGTTACGGCAATGTCTGATTCCCATTCAAACTTGTCTCCAAACATGAGAGGATGGGAGGCAAGGTCCCATCCTGCCTAAACTCATTTTGTGTGCATACACAGCAAGGTAGACTGTGTTCTCTAGGTGAAATAGGGAAACCACTATTTACCATCTTATACCTATGCATAATTGAGCATGCATATGATGAAAATCAGATAAATCATGGGAAAGGACAAGCCTAGTGAACATAGGCTTACATCACGACTATATGATCATGGCAAAGAAGGCTAACATAATCCATGTTTGCCCATCAAAACAGAAAGAACACTTTTCCCCACCTCCTAGAAGTCAACTCCTCCTTCTCCTGCATCCATGTAAGGCCCCAAACAATAACTCTCTATTTTTCTGGGCACCCTAGCCCAAGATGCCCGTTACTCTCTTGCAGTATGTCCTGTATTGTCTCTTTAATAAAACTTCGTACTACTTTGCTGTTTATGTGTGCTCTTTTAATTCTTTCAGTGTTCGGCCAAGAACCTGGAAATACCAGTCTAGATGGCTAGTGACAACCAACAACATATTCTTCCTCTAGTTGGCTGCCTCCTACCTTGGGCTCTGGGTTTTGTCAAGGATGGTACTCACACAGAGCCAAGTGTGGTTGAGCTCGGGGCTGCTCCTGTGTCTCCTCCACATTGCTCTACAAGAATTTCCTGACACTGAATTCCTTAGCCTTAATTTCAGGCGCCAGCGTGAGCCTCCCTGAGATGTCCCAGGTGTTGGGTCTGTCTCACTGTGTCCAAGTTTCTAATTCCCAGTCCCCTGCTTTGGCTTGGGGCTCAGCAGTGCAGGCTTGGCTCTACTGCAAGGCCAAATCAAGGCTGATGATCTCCAGGGTTCCCAGATGGCCCTCCTGAGGTCCAGCCTGCCTGGACTGGCTCCTGGATCCGGGATGGCACAAGGTGGTATGGAGTTGGGCCCTGGGCCTGCCCCTTGTTTGCTGTGTGACATAATCCAAGCCATTGCACATCTCTGCGCTCTCTCACTCACCCAGAGCCTTTTGCCTACTCTCAATCTCCTACTAAATGAAAGCTCAGACTTAGTGCAGCCTCCACAGGTCAGAGCTACAAGAGAGGTTTTGTCTTCCTGACTGGTCCCTATCCTGCCCTGAGCTTTCCAAGTTCCTCACATACCACACCTGGAGCCCCCAGCAGATACCCACCTGTACCCACAAGCTGGCAGGCATACAACCCAGGAAGCTAGCCCCCAGAGGCTCTTCCTAGACCTCGTGGAATTGGGTCTGCCTGGAGCTCATAGGGCTCAAGGATATTTGAAGGCTGACTCCACATTTCCAGGTTTTAGCCTGACTTGGGAGTAGAGGGGGAGACACTGATAGTAACAGGTGGCAGTGAGAACTCATGAGGGCCAGCAGGTCTCTTGAGGATTAGTGGAGAGGCCTCTGGATGGACAGTCAGAGCAGAGAAGGAGAGGCCAGGAGAGATCTGGGAGAGGTCATGAACAGCTCACACTCAGAAGGACCAGAGGCTGCTTGGCATCCAGACCCCAGGGGACAGCACAGCCTGGCTGCTTTGGACCGTATCCTGCTATTGTCGGTGGGTACAGTGATGAGTTCAGAGTCATGCGCGTTCTAGTAGTGATCCCCACTCCCCCTGAACCTCTCTCATGTGTGTTCGTGTGCACATGTGCCATGCTGCATGGGTAGAGGTCAGAGGACATTTGTGGAGTCTATTCTTTCCTTTGTCCCTTACCCGGGGGCTGGGGATCAAAACTCAGGCTGCCAGGGTTGTGTGACAAGTGCCTTTACCTGCTGAGCCACCCACCAACCCCACACCTTGTTTATTAAGACAAGGTCTCCCATTGGCCCCAGATCTCAAATAGGCTGGGCTGACCAGAGATCCTCAGAGATTCACCTGTCTTTACTTCCATAGTGCTGAGTTACAAATGCGTACATCATGCCTGGCATTTTAATAAGGGGTTCTGGGGATAGAACTCAGATCCTCCTGCTTGTATGTCAAGGACTTTAGTGACTGAGTCTACAAACTGGGTCTGTCTCTGTAGAGAACCACAAGACTTGAACACTGGACTTGTGTCTAGGAGGTGAAGCGTGGAGTTGCCAGTAGCCATTTTCCTTAGATATGAAATTAAGATGAACGCCCAAAAGGAAGAGAGCCATCTTTCTGGTCTTGTTTGTAGCCTTTCCTGAAGCTATTCCAGGACCTTCTTAAAATTTTTAATTTTTATTTTTTTTTACATAAGTCGGGTAGAATTTGTTTTGATTTCTTGTAACCAGAAGACTAATATGTGATACAGAACCCAGGATAAAATTCATCTCCTGAAAGACAAGATCCCTCTGAGGGTCTCTGATGGCTGCAGTGGTTTCTGGGGTCACCTGTAGGTGCCAGTTGTGCAGTCAAAGGGGACCCATGCATTCTGACACTAACAGCCTGGTGGCCCAGGACAGCTGCCCCACAGCTCTAGGGTGTGGCCAGAGCCTGTGCCCCTGGGCACCAGTATCCTTGCTCTGTCATGCTCCAGGGATCTCTGGCTAGGGAGAGATTAGCTGACTGCTGCCAACCTCCTGGCCTAAAGCAAGTCTGCTCACAGCTCGGGGAGAGGGATTAAGTAGGACTTGAACTTGCCGAGCATGCTGAGAGGAGGGGTATTTCTGAGGTCCCGCTCAGAAGCCTCACCACCCTGATGTCCGTTCTGCTATACACTTCCCCTGTTCTTACAGCTCCTGACACCATTTCCTAGTGTACTCATGTGGCTCTGTCTGGGATCAGAGGGCTGGACGGGACAGGGAGTCTGGGGCCTCCAGCTTCCCCAGAGAAGACAAAGATGAGATGGAGCAGAGTACCAGAACATTCCACAGTTTGTCCAGCTTGTTTGCAGAGTGGAGTCTGCTGTCCTCACTTCAGATGCAAATTCAGGTGTCCCCCAGTTTTCTTGTGTGCATAAATGACCCTCGACCTTGACATGTTCTGATTTCCACATGGGTATCATGTAAGTTTCACCTCTGAAACAGTACTTGTTGTTCTAGGTGCTTCCTCTTGATGTGATAGGCGCCGTTACCAAGAACAACGTGCGGAGGAAAGGATTTATTCACCTCTGATCACAGGGAGTCATGGGAGGAGCTCAACCAGGAGCAGAGGCAGGAACCGTAGGGGAAGGCTGTCCACAAGCTTGCGCCCTGTGGCTCACTTGGCTGAGCAGAGGCAGGAACCGTAGGGGAAGGCTGTCCACAAGCTTGCGCTCTGTGGCTCACTCGGCTTGCTTTCTTCTACAATCCAGAGCCACCTGCCTGGGTGCCATTACTCACAGTGGGCTGAATCCTTCCGCACCAATGATTAATCAAGTCAGTGTCCTACAGACTTACCTACAGGCCACTCTGATGGAGACATTTTTCTCAATTGAGACCCCCCTCATCTCAGATGACCCTAGCCTGTGTCAAACTGACAACACACACACACACACACACACACACACACACAAACCACACACAAACCCACTACCCAGTACACATAGATATCTCGAAACTGATGCATGGTTATGAGTTGAAGCGAAGATGATTCTTCTGTTATTTTCCTGGCCACTTGTCCAGTGCTGTAGCTAATGTCAAAAAGTCTGGATTTCTGCCTAGACACAGAGGGTGCAGCAAGTGCTTCTGGCCCAGTATGGCTCTTTCCTTTTGCTGTGTCCAGAGAACCCCAAATTCCCCTAGTGCCTGAGACCTAGAGTCTGCCTGTTGCTATCGATTGCTAAAAAGATGTTACTTTCCAGCTTGGCTCTCCCCTTTCCCTCCTATAGACCATAAATCTTTCGGGCTCAGTTAGGAAAGGGGGTTTGGTGAAAGTGGTATCAGGTGATGTCAAGGGTGGAGACTTGGCTCGTGATGTAGTCATGAAGACCAAGGCAGAGTGTGATGAAATTGCTAGAGAGAAGCCACAGGCTAGACCCTCCCCAGGGATGGCAGACCAGCAAGAGGATGCCTATGAAGGCATGCATGTCTGCCAAGACCCACTGTAGGCATGATATCTGGGCAACAAGACGATAGCTTTGCTTGTATAAAACCAGTTCATTACCCCTTATATCACATTTTCCTCTTGAGACCCATGTACAAAAATGACCACTAGGGGGCAGGAGGGACCGCCTTAGCAAGACACCTTGCTAACCAGAGCTGGACTTACTCTTCAGGTCTGGGGCGGTGAGACCTCTCTGCTTCCAGATCATGGCTCACACAGACTAAGAGAACACACAGGGCCAGCTGGGGGGAATTTGGAGGAGTCTCTATAGGGCTTAGTGAAAGAAATTTCATTATGCTTATAATTAAAATATAAAGTAAAGGAAAATTTTAGGTATTGAATTTGTATGAAAGTCTAAATGAAAGAATCAAAACTGTTTTACTACTAAACGAGAGCCTCCCACAATCTAAACCTATTTATATGTGTCCAATTATATGTTTGAAATGACAGTGCGATTTCTTCACATTTTCCTGGAGCCTAATTGGCAAGGAATTTTGTTTGAACAAATTGGTGAAATAAAACTTGGAAGCAGGGCTGGAGAGATGGCTCAGTGGTTAAGAGCTTATGGTGTTCTCAGAGAGAGCCGGAGCTGAGCTCGGTTCCCAGCGCGTCTGTCAGGCGGTTCCAGCTCCCGGGGCATCCTGTGCCTTTGGAGTCCATGGGCTCCATCACATAATACGCATAATTAAAAATAAAAATATAAATAAATTACAAACAGTCAAAAATAACTTGATTTTTTTAAGGCAAGGTTTCACTGCGTAACTCTGATTGGTCTGGGAATCATTATGTAAACCAGGCTGGCCTTGAACTCACAGAGGTCTGCCTGCCTTTACCTTCCCAGTGCTGGGACTAAAGACACGTGCCACCATGGCCTGCTACAAGCAAATGTAAAACCATTCAAACATATATAGTGGTTGAAGTTGTATTTGAAGGTTATTCCAACTCTCCTCATTTTTCCATCAGCGAACCACTGTTGACATTTCTGGTGAGAGGCAGTGGACACGTGCCCATCAAACCTCTCCTGCTCAAACTCATAAGATGACTCGGAGAACACACAGTGGAAGATCCACCTTGTGACCCAAAGTGCTCCTGTGCTGACAACGACCAAACGGCCGTGTACCTAGACTGACTCTTGTCCCACGTGGTCACGTGGAGTTCTGATTTGTGCCTTCAGATCTGACGTGATTGTTCCTTCAACTCACAAACAAAGGCAGAAGGGTCCCGTCTGGTATTAATACAACATGGACGAGTCTCAAAACGACTGAAAGAAGCCAGACACAAAGAGTACAGGCTGTGTGATTCCATTTCCTTGACGTTTGAGAAGAGGAATAACAAAGTTGTGCTGATGGGAAGCACATGGACAGCTGTCTGGGTCAGTGGCGAGGGGGCGGGGTTGCTACGAAGAGACTCAGGGGACATTGGAAAGGACACAACAACCTCCTCTCTGAAGGTTGGCTTGAACTTACTTGTTTCTGTGGGTCACACAATCCTTCTTTCCTCCCTCCCTCCCTCCCTCCCTCCCTCCCTCCCTTTCTTCTTTTCTTCCTTCCTTTCCTTTTTCCTTCCTTTCTTCTCTCTTTCCTTACCTCCTTCCTTCCTTTCTTTTTGATAGGGCCTTGTGTGCCTAGCATGACTTCAAACTTGTGTAATTGAGGATAACCTTGAATTCTTTGAAAAGTTTTTTTTTTCAATTTCATGTTTATGGGTGTTCTGCCTGTACGTGTCTGTGTACCATGTACATACCAAAGGGGCCAGAAGAGGACTTCAGATGCCCTGCAACTAGTACCAAAGATCATTGTGAGTTGCCATGTGGGTGCTGGGAATTCAACCTGGCTCCTCTGGAAGAGCAGCAAGTGCTCTTAACCATTGAGCCATCTCTCCAGCCATGACCTGGAACTCTTGGTCCTCCTGTCCCCCCCCCCCCCCAGTACTGGGATTGCAGGAGTGCACCGCCACACTGGATTTAACTCACTGTATGCAGTACTAGGGATCAAACCACACCTTCCTCCATACTTTGGAACTCTACCACCTGAGCTACAGCCCAGCCCCCAAATCTTATTTTTCTTTTGATTTCCCCCTAACCATTAAAAAAACTATAAAACCTATTTTTAGCACATTGACAGTCAAGGCTCTGTGGGCAGGGGTAGCTTGCCAACTCTCGGCTTAAGGAGAAGCATTAGGATAGGAACTCTGAGAGTGGGGGGCTCTGGAGAGTAGATCTCCGATGTCTAGCTCCCAGTCTGGTTAAGAAGCCAATGTCTGTAGCTTTTGTTGGAGACTCTCAGTTCCTATGTGCTTTGAATGAAACCCAGAAGTTCCTCCAGCCTCTGCAGGAGCTGAGTACCCTTCTTAACACACTTGCCGTCCTTAACACAACGGACTGCTCAATCTCCAGTCTTCTGAATCTGACTTTCAAATAAGTTTTCAGAAATCATAAGGGTCCCATGACACAAGTAAATAAAGAGGGCCATACACTGACATAAAATCATATTATGTATTATCAATACTGTATTAGTCAGGCTTGTATTATTGTGACAGGTTAATTTTATAGAGCGAAGAGAGACATTTAGCTCACATTTCTGGGGCTCAAGTACAAGGTTGTGTGGTCCCATTGGTAAACCTCTGCTGAGGAACTGAAGTTGGTGGCATCAGGTGGCAAGGACAAATAAAACCAAGAAGCCAGAGTTCTTCAGGGGTCCAGCTCATTTGTCTTTTTTGTTCCGATAGTGTCTCACAGTGTAGCCCAGCATGGCCTGGAACTCTGTGTATAGTCAGAGCTGGCCTCAGATTCACAGCAGTTCTCCTGCTTTAGCTTCCTGAGGGCTACGAGTCAGGTGTGAGCGATTGTGCCTGGCTCAGGCTCAGGCTCACAACTCCTGTGAAACCTCAGGGGTCCCATAAGACATCCTAAACCTCTTTTCAGGGCAGCTCCCCCAGAGACCTAAGAATCTGCTACTAGGTCCCACCTTGTAACCTCAGCAGCCCTGGCATACCAGGTACCCAACTCAGAGAAGAGCCTTTGAGGACACACTGGAACCACATTCGGTCCTAGCAGGCTTAGGCCGAAGGACCATAATGAACTAATCTCTGATTTTGTGTTTGTTTTGTTTGAGACAATTTTACTATGTTTCCCATTGGGTACTGATACCCTAGACTCAAATGATCTTCCTGCTGCAACACCCTAAGTACTCTGACTACAGACAATTTTATTGTAGTGTTTTATTTTGTTTTTGTTTTTTGTAGTGTTTTGTTTTGTTTTGTTTTCCAAGCTAGCCTAAAGTTCAATCCTCTTGTCTCCACCTCTCCAGCTCTGGGATTTACAGGTGTGTGCTCTCACACTGGCTACCAAATATGTTACGGACAAGGTCTATAAAAAGGCATATGTTGGTGACTATCTTAATAAGACTCAGAATAGGGAGCCCTTCAGGTGCCACCTCCAGGGAGGCAACTTGGTAGCAGGCAGAGCACCTGGGCATCACTTCCCCTAGGGCTGGATCCCCTAGAGCGTGCTAGGGAGAAGCGTGCTTTGTGGGATGGTCAAGCAGGTCTCTGAGATCGCATGGTGCTGAGCTGCTGTATCAGTGGCACCCATTCCACTCACAAATGCCCACAGTCATCTCTGCCTTTTGCTAACTGTCTTCTGTGTGAGCCCCACGTCCCTGAGCTCCTGGGTCCACCCTTGTCTTATTCCTTTTCCTCTCCCTGTTACAGAACTCCTGGGAGGTCTGTTGATGTGGGATTCCCCTCTGTATGCTTTAATAAAGGACTGCTTTGGGCCTGCACAGGGAATAGAGGTAGGTGGGGAAAACTAAGCTGAATGCTGGGAGGAAGAAGGCAGAGTCAGAGAGAAGCCATGTAGCCCTATAGGAGACAGATGCTGGAACCTTGCTGGTATGCCAAGACCTCGTAGTGAGGTACAGATTAATGGAGATGGCTTAAATTAAGATGTAAAAGCTAACCAATAAGAAGTTAGAGCTAATAGGCCAAGCAGTGATTTAATTAATACAGTTTCTGTGTGATTATTTCAGGTCTGGGCAGCCAGGATGAACAAACAACCTCCTTACAACAATCTGTTGCTTTTGTGACTGGAGTTTCTGTTGAAATTAGGAACTGATACCACAGAGAGATGTTGCCGTGGTGATGTCATAGCAGGGGTGGCCACCCTGACTTCTCCCTCTCTTCCTTCTTTTTCTTTCCCTTCTTCTTGTCCATCCTCCAGGTGCTTCTGTGCTGCCAACCCATGATAATTTCAGCTTCTGGGACCTGCCTCCTCTCGGGGGCAAGAACACACTGTGTGTAACCCAAAGCTGCCCCTCTAGAACCTAGCACAGGGCAGAGTCCAGACTAGACACTCATAGTGTCTTTTAGCTGGAACGGAGACAGCAGTTCAGTAGGGGGACTGCCCAGGCCTGACTGGAAACTGGAAGCTATAGCCACCCCCACTGCCTGTCCTCAGGAGCCCTTGGCCACTTGGGATACTGGCCTGTTGTTCCACTTCAGAACAGCCTGTCATGTTTACTGATGGGAAAGCAAGGTTAGAGCGGGGTGGGGACCAAGGGGGGAATCTTGTAACACCACGAGGCAGGGTGGGAAGGGAGGACAGGGAGAAGGTCAGCGATACACAAAGGGATGCCTGCATGGTCAGATGGAAGCAAAGAGCAGGGGAAGTGAGACCTCTGCCCCAGCCTTGGCCCTGAGTACCTGCTTGGGTCAAAGAGAGAAGGCAGTGACCTGTCTCAGGGGAACAGTCATGAACACAGCATGCTTGAGAGCCAGAACACTCAGGGACAAAGATGGAGGTGGACTCTGTAGGCTCTCCCTCTGTGGGCCTTCACGGCAGGGAGTTTCAGCGCTCAGGTTTCCTGGCTGAGACTCCAGAGGCTATGTGATGTGGGAGAGAACAGTTTGAGGTCCAGAAAGGGGACCTCTCTGGGGCCTCCGTGGAGCTTCAGACAGCTGGTGGGCTGGGCTGAGCAGCCTGGCCTGATCTGCTGCTGCAGCCCCCAGCTCCAGCAGGTTGTTCCTCTCTCTTACAAAGGATGTTAGGAGCTTTCTGGTAGCTGGCTGTGCAAAGACAGGTAGTTAGGGTAAAAGAGGCCACGTCCCTGGAGCCTCGGTTTGATCTGAATGCCGTGTGAACTGCCACCTCCGTTTATGTTGATATTAAAAAACAAATAGGTAATTACGAATAAAAGCTATTTTTACGAATATATTTAATAAAATAGTGAGCCCTCCCAGAAACCACCCATTTAAGAAGCATGTTCAGGCTGCTCCCAGAGGCTTGGCTTCTGTGATCTTTCTCATCCGGCTCCCCACACTGTGAATGAGGTGAATGAGTTTTGGAAAGGGAGGCGTGACTGGCTTAAGGAGAGGCAAGAGTGGCGCTGGCCATGCTTCTGGACTCTGCACGCTGCAGGTTGTTTATAACAGTAGAGAATTTGAAGTTAGGCAGTATGTTAGACATTTTCCTCGTTGCTGTGGCAACATACTTAACAAAACCAGCATAAGGAAGGAAGAGGACAGGGAGAGGTCTCCGTGGGTAAAATGTTTGCCGTGCAAGCACGAGGACCTGCATTTCTGATCCCCAGTTGAGTGGACTCAGTAGTGCCAGTCTGTACTCCCAGCATGCCTTTGTTGAGGTGGGGGAAACCCTGGGAGCTGCGAGTACACAGAGCCCTGCTGCAAGCACGGTGGAGCTAAAGACACGGGAGAGCACACGCGCATGCATACGCGCATGCAAGTGTGTGCACACACAGGTGGGGGCAGGAAGGGAAGATTTAATTTAAAAAATAATGAATAAAAGAGGAAGGGTTATTAGGGCTTACAGTTTTAGGAACAGTCCTTATGGCAGGGAAGGCATGGTGGCAGAAGTGTGAGGTAGCTGGTCGCATCAGCTGGTCACGCGGTGTCCACTGAAGCAGAGGGAGATGCTCTCAGCTCGGCTCATTGTCTCCTTTCTGTTCTGTCTGAGATGCAGCCCAAGGGATGCTGCTGCTCACAGTGAGAGTGGGACTTCCTCCTTCAGTTGAACTTTTCTGGAAACACCCTCACAGACACAACTAAAGCTGTGCTTCCATGGTGTCTGAGTCATTGTTCTATTGCCATGGGGAGACACCATAGCTGTTAAAATTTAAAAATGGCAGGCAGTGGCCTTGGCAGGTGGGTGAGAGAGAGACACACTGTGCAGACAGCGCTTGCTTGTGCAGAGGGTTTTATTTGGGGAAGAGAGGGATAAAGGGGAGAGAGAAAGTGGCACAGAATAGCCTTGTGGGAAGAGAGAGTGTGAGAAAAAGAAGAAGAGGAAGAAGAGAAAGAAAGCAGGTGGGATTTCACCTTTTAAAGGAAGAGGTGCAGCACATGTACACAGAGACCATGCAGCAGGTACTGGGCATCCATGCAGGAGTAAGGCACTCTGCCAGGTCTCCAAGGGGTGAGCCAGATAAGCCTGAATGTCAACATTCCTCCTTTTTGCTTATTATAAAAAGGTGAAGCATCAGAGGTGACAGGTTGGGGGAATGAGGATTCCTGAGACTCCTTCCTGCTGATCTGGGCATCAAATCTTGGGGTCCCTGAGAAAGCTGGGGTGCTGGCCATGTCCTCGGGTATCTGGCTGTCTCACTTCACTACCCAGGCTCTGTGGAACTGTCTGGCACCATTTGGATCTGGCAAGATGCTGGCGGGGCGGAAGATAAGGTTAAATTTAGGAGAAAACTTTTTCCTTCGATCCAGGTACTTGAGGGAGGAGGGTCCCAAGACCAGGGAAAGATGGGAAACTTAGGCTGTGGATGCCAGCACTTACCAGGGGTGCATCTGACCTGTTCCAGCAGGATCCAAGTCGACTCCCTGGAGCTCACCAGAGGGTTTTGAGTTTACAAAAAGATACAAGTTTTCGACACATTAGCATTACCACTGTCTGTAATCTGTGCCGAAATCCACAATGCAGAAAAGGTGGTATACTCACACAGTGGGTGTACTCTGCAGGTTAATAGCTTATCAGGATTTCGTCAGTTAATGTTAAGACTATGAACTTTTGGAGTCTTGATATAACAGTAGCTTAATGAGGGAGAGAATCTGGAACGTGCGTCATTCTTTAAACATCTCAAATCACTTCCTCTTGTCAGCACACTTAAGCCTTTTCATCCTCAGACCTTCATAACGCGAGTTTACACACCTTACCCACTTTCTTAGACCCCGAAGCATCCTCAGACCTTCATAACGTGAGCTTACACACCTTACCCACTTTCTTAGACCCCGAAGCATCCTCAGATCCTCACATCTTAAGCTTTCATAGCTTCACATAGACTTCACACCTTAAAAATATCTGTTTTTCCTATCTAATTGCCCAGGAGATGCAGGTGGCTGACCACTGAGTCACTGCAAAGTGAGTTCTTTAAATACAGGAATGGTAAAAAGTTCCACTGAAATATGTTTTGTGGGTTTGTCTCTTCTTGAGTCTGGTAACTGTGGGCAGAGACTGCTCGCTTGTTTTCTGACCACCCGGACCTGAAATAATCACACAAAAACTATAGTAATTAAATAGATTGGTGTTGCCAGGAACAATTGTGTCTCATTGTCATTAAAAGTCCTAAGATCTTAAAACATTTTAAAAGCCATATTCTCCTAATCTTTGAAAGGTTTGAAAAATACATATCCATTTGAAATATATCTCTGTATATCTAGAAAACCTAATTAACATGATTACAAGCTTGATTATTATAGATGACTATCTACTAACCTATATTTCTTAATTACACATTACATTTTAAAATGAGCTGCATAGACATAATACCTTAATCAAGAGCAGAAATATACATATAAAAATTGACCTGAAATTTGTGTCAATAAACCAAGATCTATAACAATGGAAAGTATTTATCTCTATAGCATATCCCTCTTTAAATGTAAACAAACATTTATAAACAATCATTTAGAGAATTTTGGCATTGTTCTCTACACTACTCACTGCTGATTGGGGTGCTGTTAGTAAGGTCTTTCATGGGGCATCCTGTGTGGTAGGTCCATCTCAGCCAGCAGTCCTGAAGCTGTCATAGATGTTGGACCATCAGGGTTATTGTTTCAGGAGGTCTTGTTTGATCAAACCATATTAGCCAGTAAGGAATCCACAACTCTCTATCCTCTGTGGAAACAAAAGCATAACATCTTTCCCAAAGAAACATATCCTTAAACACAAATTTTGAAGTCAAGATATTTTTAAAACATATATGTAGGTTTAGCTTAGCAACTCATACAGAAAATGTCTGTACTTAGCTAATTCACAGTCAAAAAATTGAAAGAAAACACAAATAATATACATAACCCAGACTCTCTGTGTATGTTCTATCTTTACATGGCTTATTTTTCTTTACTTCTTTAATCTACAATTGTCTGTACTCTTTTGTATTATTTTACTCTCTCTTTAAAGACTTTGTTTTATTTTTAATTGTCTATACTCTTTTTCTTCTCTCTCCCAAGCCTATGTACATTTATCCAACACTGTGACCCATTCAGAGGTTTTCTTCATCTGAATCTGTCTTTATTGCCTATCTGTAATCATTTTCTGACCAGGAGCAACTTTTCCCCCTAAATGTTTAGTGGGCGTGGTGAGGACCAACTCTGAGGCCCTACCTGTTTGGGCTCCACCCTGCCCAACATGGCAGAGGAATGTTTACTACCAGCTCTGTGAGCCATGCTCAGTGCCCCAGCTCTAGGGAGGCACAGGTGTATATTACCATTCAGGTGCTTGGCCTCCTGAAAAAGCCAGAGCTGTTCCTGAAATTAGCACAAACCAGGAAGCCTTCTTAAAGGAACCATACAGTTCCTTTAAGCAAACTGCTACCACTGAGTCAGGAAGCCTTCTCTTAAAGGCATCGTGCCTCTGCTTGCTTCTAGCAAACAGAGCCTACCTGAGAAAATGCTGCTACCTTGAAGCCATGCTTACCTCTGTTCTTCTGTGTCTAGAATTCCTTTCCAAGCTTTCTCAGGTTTTATGTGGATGTAGTTGGCCCACACTGGCACACCAGTTTGAAGGTGAATTGTGTCTAGACTAAGTATTAGCTCTGGGAGAGTGAGGCCCGTGGCCTGAATTTTACACAGAGAACTGCGAAGACAGCTGAAGCCTTGGTTGCTACTGTTAAGCTGACAAAGCTGCTAGTCATCAGACAGCACTGAGTTCTGAGAAGGATAAATTTAACCTGAGTTAGCAATTGGAAATGACAGAGACTTGATTGCTGGCTGCCTAGATAGCTGTCTCAGGGTCTTCCATGGTCACTGAGGACACAGGTCTCATCAGTCTTCGGCAGCAGTTCCTCTGTGATGTTGAGGCTCCCATCTTCAGCCCACAGTCCCAGGCATTCCAGACCTCAGAAGGTCCAACAGACGTTTTGTGCAGTGTTGACTTGTGGGAGGACCAGCCTACCTTTGTCTAGGCAACTCGAGGCAGTCAGTTCCCCAGTGTCCTGTTTTGTCCGCTGTCTAAAGAGGGTCTTGGCAGTAGTTGAGGTAAAAGGCAGGTTTTGTTTGGTGACCGGGGTTGTGACTTTTGAAGCAAGTCCTGAGTGAAGATTCTTCTATGACCATTCATCTTCTTTGGAGGAAATAGGGGTGCTACCAGGGGCTGGCATGTCTCTATATTCCGACCGCCACTACATATTATGAAAAAGCTTTTTAATTAAACATTTTAAATTCCATATTCTCAGATCTCTGTGCAATTGAGGACTGTCTGCTATTAGGTATATCTGAATAGACAGACTTTGTTTTTAATTACTTGCTTTAAGCTTAACTTTAAGAGTGTATATAAGTTCAGACTGTTTAGGTATCATCAGATAGGAATATCTTAGTCTCTGGTGTTTAGCTGTGATCCTGAGACATAAAGCATAATCCTAATCTGTAGAAAGCAGCACCAAGTTTGTATCAAACTAAGACTGTCTCCTGAGAAGGCAAGGAAAAGTGATAAGGGAGAGATCAGGGCCACTGGGAACATGAGACAAGGGGAATTAGGGTGTGGCCCATGAGCAGGGACTGAGGGGGCACAGAGGCCAGCACTGCCCTTGAAAGGCCATGGGGGGCCTCTGCCCAAGTGCCCATCCCTGGGAAAAGGAGCTTCTCTGGGGACCAGTCATTTCATTATATAGTATATATCTTATTTATCAAATATCTAACTTATCAAACACATGTTGCCACTTACTTAAATTCTCTAGGAGCTTGTTATTGAACATCTGTCAAAGATATAAATACTTCGGTGTAAATCTCTAAGTCAGCTTTTGTTAATCTGGATAGATCCTCATAACCTTAAATTTTTATCACAATATAGAGTATATTTTAGACCAGATATACAGTATGTTGTAACAAATCTAACCATATATTTTATCATCATGCAAAAGTTCATACCAATCCAAAATATTTCAGTCTAGGAGATACAATGAACCAAGAGCTCATTAAGACTGTTTAAAAGAGCTCATCGTGGCTGTATAAAACATGTTTTTTTCTAAACAATGGTTCCAAGTTACATACGTGTACACTTGGAACCATTGTTTAGAAAAACACACACTCATATATTATATATCTTCAATAGGAATTGAATAAAGTACGTTAGGTATATCCAAATCAGGCAA
Source organism: Arvicola amphibius (assembly GCF_903992535.2). Lineage (NCBI taxonomy): Eukaryota > Metazoa > Chordata > Mammalia > Rodentia > Cricetidae > Arvicola > Arvicola amphibius. The sequence continues at coordinate 112,420,464 of NC_052047.1, forward strand.
ATGGTGTTTAGGCTTAACTTTAACCTTATTAAAGATGGTGGTGAAGTCTCTCTTTTAACCTCGACCAAAATGGCAGCTGTCTATGTGGTCACCCTTACTGAAGATGGCAGTGAGGTTACCTGACCTCTGTCTCTGACGTTAGCCAAAATAGCAATGGTCCACATGTTATAAGGTATTGACAGACCACATGGTGTTTTCCAGAGGAGTTTCAGTCTTGTCTCAGAAGCCTTACAGGCTTTAACCATACCCAATTAGCAAGACATACATACATATAGGACATACAAAACTCAGGCGTTCCAAACCAGCTAGATATACACCTGTGCGACCACACCATTCAGACATTTTCATCCATACATATGAAATAGGCAGGACTTTTAACAGTAATAAAACTCCTTCCAGGAGGTCTAGAGAGATGGCTCAGAGGTTAAGAGCACTGGTTAAGAGGTCTTGCCTGACTTCAATTCCAAGCAACCTGACATGGTGGCTCACAACCATCTATGATGAGATCTGGTGCCCTCGTCTGGCCTGCAGGCATAAATGCAGACAGAATACTGTATTCATAATAAATAAATAAACATAAAAAACCCAGGAAACCTTGTCAGATGTCCAACCTAAAAATCCTAAAGTAAAAGGTAAAGTTTATAGTATAAAACACATGTTAGAAACCATAAGAATGAAAGACATTTCCTGGCCAAGGTGGTGGAGGCAATGGCACCAGACAGTGCTTGTATTGGGCCAGCCCGCTGTAGCAGGGAAGTGTCAGTCCAGGCAGCACCTCATGCACCAGAGTATGGAGAAGGTGCTGTAGGGAAAACTGGGAAACACTAGCAGCACAGCCAGGAGGGAAAGAGGTAACCCCCCCCCACACACACCGCAGGCTGTGGCATGGTCGTGGCAGTGGTGGCAGGAGAGAGGGAGAGAGGGAGTTAACAGAGACAGAACAAACACAAGAATGGGGCATTTTGAGCAAAAGCATGAGATGCCAGCAAGCACAGAAGCAGGGAGCAGGAGAAAAGGGAGGCATCCAGCGGACCAGAGCCCAAGCCATGGATCTCCCAGGCTGCTGAGGAGAGCAAACAGGATAGACAAGCAGAACAAGAAAGGGGAGAGGACAGAAGTGCACAGCCCAAGAATCCTGGGTAAAGGGGCTTGGGGTGAAGATAAGAGGAAGGTTGAACGTAGGGCACTCCCTTACACCTATTGAATTGCAGGTTGAAGTTGCAAAGGTTCTATGAAATATCACGATATGGGGTGCCAGTCAGTGGCCATTGGATTGAGATATTGGGCTTATATTGCTGGTAGGTTTATTCCCTAAAAGTAAGGCAGAAAAAAAAGTGAGATCCAATGGTCTTTTATCAAGCAAGGACTGAGTGAGAACAGCACAAACCACCAAGTGAATTGTCACTCAAAGAGCAGGAGCCGAGAGGTGTTGAGCCGGCACAAATTGTCCCCTGCATGTCATGAAAGAACAGGGGTTAGGGGAGCTCTGAGCCTGAGAGACATGTGATTGTCCAGTACCGGGACTTGTGGGAAAGGCCAGAAGGTGAGAAACCAGGGTCGGGATGAACCCTCACTCATGGGAAATGGCCTGAGGTGGAGGAGAAGAGGCTTGCCAATCATGCCAGTGTTGGATGAAGAGGCCCAATGACCCTTTAGCTGGAAAAGTGATGTTGTTGAAGGATCCAGGGTTCCGGTGCATCTTGCACTGCCAGGAGAGCCTGACACCAATGTTATAATTTAAAAATGGTGGGTGGTGGCCTTGGCGAGTTGAAACCAATGGGTCCCCTGGCAGATGAGAGAGACACACATTGTGCAGACAGTGCTCATGTATAGGATTGGGGAGGGGAGGGATGGAGAGAGAGAAGAGAGAAAGTGGGTGCAGAATAGCCTTGTGGGAAGAGAAAGGGAGCAAGAGAGAGAGAAGAGAAAGAAGAGAGAGAAAGTGGGTAGGGTTCTGCCTTTTAGAGGGAGGGGCACAGCACATGTGCTCAGAGACCATGCAGGAGGCCAAAGTACTGCCTGTGTTCTGGGCTTGTGTGCCCGGTATCCAGGGTGTGGGCAGGTGTACCTGGGTGCTAACAATGATTACAGTAACTAACCGGGTCTTGTTCACAGTTTCAGAGGTTTAGTCTGCTGTCATCATGGCAGGAAACACTGCGTGCACAGGCAGACGTAGTGCTGGAGATGTAGCTGAGAGTGCGCATCTGGATCAGCAGACAGCAGGACGAGAAAGGCTCTGGGCTTGGCACAGGCTTTTTGAAACCTCAAAGCCCTCCCCCAGTGACACACTTTCTCCAACAAGGCCATACCTCCTAATCCTTTCAAATAGTGCCACTCTCTGATGACCAAGTATTCAAATTCTGAGCCTCTGGCGGCCATTCTTATTCAAACCACACATGGTGATTCTGATTCAGAAAGTTGTCAAGTTGACAGTAAAGACAATTGTCATGGCGCTTTAAGTAATTAGTGTTTGGGCACTGAGGTGACAATGACAACCTTTCTTATGAGTGGTGACTGGGAATGTGGGTCGTGGAAGGACTTAGGGGCTGGGGATCAAGTTTGATTTTAATACGGAGCATGGAGTCTTCAAACAAACTACTCCCCACCCTCCTCTTAGTTTTATGGTCCCTATTTGTAGCATGTCCTGGCCACACTAGATCTGCTCTAAACTCTTGACTCCTACGATAGGAGTGGGACAATGACTTGTCTGTCTAGGACCTCTAGATCAGTGGGGTTTTACTCTAGAGTCCCTGAGAAAGGTATAGCCTGCAGCTCAACCAGCTACTTCTGCATAACAGAAGACAGCAAAAGAGCTCCCACAGGCCCTTATTGGGGATCCTCAGACTGTAAGAGCAGAGGTTGCTTTATGCAGGGTGTGTGTGTGTGTGTGTGTGTGTGTGTGTGTGTGTATGTGTGTGTGTGTGTGTGGTGGGTACCATAGGTTGCTTTTAGCCACAGGATGGGAAGAATCCTCAATCCTGGCTGAAGGTACTCTTCCATAGTACCCAGGTTCAGTTCCCAGCACCTAGATGGTGGCTCACAGCTGTCTGTAACTCCAGCTCCAGGGGGTTTGACACCCTCACACACAGGCAAAACGCCAATGCACATAAAATAAAATCATTTTTAAAACTGGTCTACCCAGTTGCGCCATGTCCTTGTTTAGGAGCAGTGTTTCCTGCTCCTTGTAAGGAAAACCCAACGGCTGTACCAAGGCCATACTTCCCGGCAAAACCATCTTTTTACCTGCCCTGGCTCACAAGTCTCAGTCATGGTGACATTTCTGCTCGCTCCTGATCCAAATCTAGGCCTTGACTAACACTATTCTTTGTCCTGCCGGGAACGCACATCTCAGCCACGGTTCTTGTCGTCACTGGTCATCTTCTTTCGAGAAGCTGGCTTAATTAGCTCTGGCCAGGGTGGACAACTGTCTTCCAAATCATTCTCTCTAGAGCATCATTTGTTTTGATTCTACTTGAAATAATCATAGCAGAGGCACTGAATATATTGTTGCATTCCTGTAATCCCAGTTACCAGTGAGGTGGAGGCGGAGGTTTATGAGTCTGAGGCTAGCCTGGCCTGCATAGTGAGTTCCAGGCCAGCCTGAGCTATGAAGTAATGTCTTATCTCAAAACAAAGCAGAGCGTGGGGTGGGAGAGATGGCTCTGGGGTTAAGAGCACCCACTGATCTTTCAGAGTGGTTGGGTTTGGTTCCTGGCACCCACACGGAGGCTTACAGCCATCTGTAACTCAAGTTCTGGGGTCTGATGCTCTCTTCTGGCTTCTGAGGAAACTGCATGCGTGCGGTGAGCATGCGCAAGCCAAGCAAAGCAAAAGCAAAGACACAAACTGGGAAGTGGGAGCAGGTGGCTCTATGTGAGTTCAAGGCCAGCCTGTTCCATTCCTCTGTCCCCAGCAGCCCAGCTCCTGTACTGTAACAGTCTCTAACTTCCCACGACTCTTTACAACTTCCTGGGATTAATTATCCACAGGGCAGCATAGTTCCATCGAGAGCAGCTGTAAGGATGGGGTCCCACCAAACAACTGGAGGGACAGAGAGATCGAGAGGGAAAACTTGATGCCACTGGCTCCCAGCTCTCCTTCATGTGGGAGTGGCCTGGTTGGTGACACAGTTTTCCTTTGTGGCTCCTTAGAGAGAGGTTAAAAGGGCTGCAAAACTGTCACACTTACCACATCCATACACCTAGGTCTGTATGTGTCCATGGTTTGTGACTCATAACCCATACTATTTCCCAAGTGTCTAAAACAATAAGGCTAAAGTATTTGGTCTTTGGCTCATTAAGCATCTTGGGACCAGATGTAGAGTGACGAAGGCAAAAGGGATGCGGAGAGAAGCCAGCACTCACTGGCATCCCCACAAACCGAGGTCTCTCTGACCTCTTCTTCACCCCAAGCTAAGCCTGAGAAACTAGAACTTCTCCTCCTCAAAGCAGGGTCATAAGAACCTAAAGTGGCACTCCATTCTCTGATACACTGTTTACATTGCTGTGATAAAACATCAAGGCCAGAAGCAACTTGGAGAGGACACTCAAAGCAGGAACTCGGAGGCAGGAACTGAAACAGAGTCCATGGAGGAAGTCTGCCTCCGGGGTTGTACTCTGTGGTTGCTCAGACTGCTTTCTTATACCGGTTCAGGATCACCCACCCAGGGAGGCACGACTCACAATGGGCTAGGCCCTCCCACACCCATCCTTAAGCAGGTAAATGCCCCCAAGACATGCCAATCTGATTGAGACATTTTCTCAACTGAGGCTCCCTCTTTCTAGATGACCTACACATGTCGAGGTGACTAGCACTAACCAGTACACACTCCCCTACCTAGTCTGAAGATGAATCATGAGACCTTGTTCAATTGATTTTCTTATTGTTGTGACCACACTCCTGACAAACGTCAACTAGAGGGAAGGTTTATTTGGGCTCACAGTTAGAAAGAGCACAGTCCACCATGGCAAAGGCATGGGGGTGAGAGCAGCTTGGTGTGCTGTACTGACCAGCAAACCAAGAATAATAAATCCAGTGTGCAGTTGGCTTTTTCCTCTGTTCCTTTTGATTCCATCCTGGTCCCCAGGTCTGAGTACTCTCACGATGGGTCTTACCTTTCCAGTTAAACCTTTCTGAAAACATCCAAAGAGATGTGTTTCCATGGTGATTCTAAATTCAATTAAGTTTACAGTAAAGACCAATCAACCCATTTCAGTAGGGATCCTGTTCCTAGGAGGAAGGAGTATTGCTGAGGGGCCAAGAACACATCCAGGACCATCAGAGTCCACAGAGGCAGAAACTCCAGCACCAACATGATGTGGGATTCCCCTCTGTATGCTGTGAGTATGTTTTATTACCATTGGTTAATAAAGAAGCTGCTTTGGGCCTATGGAAGTGAAGAATAGAACAAGGTGAGGATTTCCAAGCAGAGATAGAGGGAAAAAAAAAGGTGTAATTTGGAAAACACCATGTAGCTGCTGGAGACTGACACCCGGAACCTTACCAGTAAACCAGTGCCTCATGGTAAAATACAAAAATAATAGGAATGGGTTAATTTAAGATCTAAGATTCAGTTAATAAATAGCTTGAGCTAATAAGCTGAGCATTGTTTTAATTTAAAAAGTTTCTGTGTAATTATTTTGTCTGAGCAATCAGGACACGAACAAGCAGTCTCTGCCTACACCAAAGGTTCTTCCAGACTGCCTTTGTATCTGCTAATGTGTCCTTTATAATAAAGGTCATGAGAAGTGTTCTCCAAACCCTGTGACCTGCCCCAGTGGAAAATTAGTAGAGCCAAAGGAAGGGATTGTGGAGTTCCCAGTTTTTAGCCAGGCAGACTGAAGTTTTAGAGGCTGAGACTTGTGAGTGGCATCTCAATGGTGGCATAGTGACACTGGCTGCAGGTGGACAGGTCAGTCTTGGGGTAGAGGGTATCTGTGATCATCTGCTGCAGAGCTCACTGGTGAGAAAACCATGTGGATGTCAGAGTCGCAGAAGTGCCCTGTGCTGTGAGTGCACACAAGAGTTAAGTTTCTGTTTTTGCTTGTACCGTGTGTCTGTAGAGAAGTCCGTCTTGCCTCCCATTAGAATTGAAATATGTGGTTTTAAGCTCAGAGCAGATATTAAGACACATTCTCCCCAGGAGTTTGGGCTGGAGCCTGGGACATGCCTATTTATCATGGTTTGCTTTCCTCTGTGAGTCTCTGCGGTTATTGATGTCTTTGGCTTGGGGAAAAGAACTAAAAACAAAAATAGCAACCCGTTTATGAAACCAGAGGGAGAGATAAAATGTAAAAGTTTTGAGGAGTGGACACAGGGAGGGGCAGAGTCCTTCGGAGCATTTTCTTTACTAGTGCCTGCGGGGGCCCCAGTGAGACTGAAGGACTCCCAAGGGTCTTTGACAGAGCTAAGGGGGCTGGTGAAGCCTCAGCACAATCCTGGACCATGCCAGGCTCAGCAGGCACTACAGGTGCGAGTGACAACTGACCTGAGAAGGGCTGGAGCTGGCTGTGTCCCTGCAGCCTTCTGCAGCGGCTTCTACCCAGCTGCCATCAGCCTGCACCTGCGCCTGTGGCTGCTCCTGCCGCTCTCTGAACACTTTTGGGAAGAGGCAGTTTAAGAAGAACGCTCACTCATCTTACAGTGTCTTGGCATTTCCCAGCACTGTGTTCTTACTGACTTGGCAGCCCAGTGGCCTGGCAAGTTCTCCTCTTCTGTTTTGCTTTGTTTTGTTTTTTTTAAAGAGAGCTTCAGGGTGTCCCCTGCCATTTTCCCTAAGGTTAATTTGTTTCATTTTATTCATATGAATGTTTTGCCTGCGTGTATGAGAACATGTGCGTGCCTAGGGCCCACTGAGGCCAGATGAGGTACTGGATCCCCTAGAACTTGAGTTACAGACAGTTGTGAGCTGCCATGCTGGGGTTGAAAACTGAACCCAGGTCCTCTGAAAGAACAAGTCTCTTAACCCCTGTGTCCTCTCTCTGGTCCCCTCCTGTCATGCTGAGTGATTGCTTAGACTCCTTCATGTCCTATCTAGTTTTTAGATTAGATTTTTCTCACAAACCTGTGAACTTTTGTCCTCTACGGGACACCTATGAAACAATGAATCATGCCCAGGCTTGTTCTCTAACATTCTGACTTGTTCTACCATTTCTAGAGGGTTGAAGACAGGGGTTACCTGCTGCTTAAGAGCCTCAGGATATAATTGGGCGACTGCATGTTGGAAAGTAGCTGGCTTGCTGAGGAATTAGCACTCTGTAGGCATTGAAGGAAAAAGGGCCTATTGGTCTGTAACAATGGTCTGTATCCTGTCAGTTATATTTTAAATAAATGCTGACTGGCCAGTATGCAGGCAGGACGTATAGGCAGGACAACCAGACAGGAAGTAGAGGCAGGTCAAGGAGAACAGGAGAATTTTGGGAAGAGGAAAGCTTGGTCTGCAGTAGTCCTGGCCCAGCCACAGAAGAAGCAAGATGTGACTGCCCCTATCAAATAAGGTACTGAGCCATGTGGTTAACACAGATAAGAATAATGAGTTAATATAAGTTATAAGAGTTAATAAGAAGCATGAGCTAATGGGCCAATCAGTTTATAGTTAATGTAGACCTCTGTGTGATTTTTTGGGGGACTTAACAATTGTGGAAACTGGGCAGGACAGAAAACCTCAGACAACAGCCAATGGTGAAAGCTACAAGCTGGCTACATAAACTTAAGAACAAAGATTTCACAGTTTAATTCACAGCTAGCAAGCAGATCCCTCCAACGTCAGAGGTAGGCAATCTCTGAAGGTCACAGATGCTGGTCAGTACCATTGGCCAGCAGACAGCCAACATCAATAGCAAATAGAGCAGAAGTTACAGATGAACAGAGCAGGGCAGAGCGTGATCCATCTCCACGCGGGCCAAGAGAGTGTGATCCACCTCCACATGGGAGAAGAGAGCGTGATCCATCTCCACATGGGCCAAGAGAGCGTGATCCATCTCCACGCGGGCCAAGAGAGTGCGATCCACCTCCACATGGGAGAAGAGAGCGTGATCCATCTCCACATGGGCCAAGAGAGCGTGATCCATCTCCACGCGGGCCAAGAGAGTGCGATCCACCTCCACGCGAGCCTGGGTTTGTTGACAAGGTGCCGTGAAAACAACAGAAACCAATTCTGGCTCGCAAAGGAAAGCGGACTGACACGATGGTGGAGAATGTCACGGCCGTCCTTTCAGAGGAAGAGCTAGCATGCAGAACAGGGACGTTCAGGAAACAGTTTTTTGTCTGGTTTTGTAGGTACCTCAGAAGACGGATTTGGAGATTAACCTGATGAAGTCTCAGGACTCCTCAATCTCTTGTTTCTGTTCTAAATGTCACATTCCTGGGACTGAGAATCTGATTGGCTTTCTGGGGTCATATACCTGTTTCTGGACCAATCAAATTGAAGAACCCATAGCTCAGGCCAATGGCCCCAAGAGTGCCAATCTTAGGAGGTGTTCTCAGAGAAGCGGATTCGCTTTAAGTCATGTATCAAAAGGCTAACAACCACATGCATGTGGTTTTATCAGCTGGGATCCTGGTTCATTCAAATGTAGGTAATGGAAGAGAGGATTAAGTGGGAAGAGCCTGGATCTAGCAGCAGGGACGGTGCAGTATGTTGGGGTCACAATCCTGGGCCTGAAGGAAGCTGTGGTTTCTAGGGCCTGTGGACACTGGTGTAAGGAGACTCCTGTTTGGAAGCAACTGTGCTACTTGGGAGGTCATTGGCCTCTCTCTGAAGCCCTGCAGGGGAGATCCAGGGACTCAAGCACTGACACATCATGTACCTCCCACCCTCCCATCCGTGTTTCTGGTGCAGCTGGAAGTCAGAGGGCACAGGAGTCCCTGGAGACTGTCTGTAAAAGGCCCGCCTTCTAGGACACAGGAGAGGGGAGAGGAGGGTGGAGAGCAGATAGCGAGGCAAGAATGGAAGTCAACACAAGAAATTCAGTTATGGCGAGTGAGTAGTCCAAAGTTTAGAGAAGGAAAACCCCCCTTAGGTTGACACAGTTAGCAGGAGGGAAGTCTCTGAAACTGGCTCTTGATTGATTGGCACAGTGTCTTTCATGTAGCCCAGGCTTGCCTGTAACTCTCTGTGTGGCCAAGGATGACCTTGAACTCATTGTCCTCCTGACTCCACCGCCCCCCAGTTGTAGGATTACAGGCATGTGCTACCACACCTGATGAAATGGTGGGGTTTGAACTCAGGGCCTCCTGTGACGCAAGCACCCTTAGCTATGTCCCCCGCCCTAGAACCCATTGCTTCTGGACGGCATTCTCTGGCACCTCTCAGATGAAGAGGTTCAGACATTCCCAGAACTTAGCCACACAGCTCAGGCGAGTACTTTTGGTTCCCTTGACACCTTCCCTCTTAGCTGCAAGAGCAAAGCCTCTCACCTGCCTCCTCAGAATGGTACAGAGAGACCTGGACCTTTCCTTCAGACTCTCCCCATGAGGTTTTGGGTCATGTGGTTTGGACAGTCAGAGGTAGCCTAAGTGTCCATGCTTGAGTGGCAAGCAGGCAGTCTTGTTCTCCTGTGAACAGGGATGGGATGGAGAATTACATCATATTTCAATTAAGCCTCATTCTCTCCGCCCTCAGGAGAGCACATCGAGGCCCAAACCACACACTTGCGAGAGCAGTGCCATTATCAAGTGCCCGCTCATCAAGCAGATGGGCCCATTGGCACCTCTGTCTGACCGCTCACTTTCCTCCCATTGCTTGGAGTCAGTCAGTCATGCAGAGGGAAGCGTCATCAATAATAATAATAATAATATTCTCTGCACGGCTTCATTTCTTGTCTCATGGTTTTCTTCCTCTTTAGTTAGTAAGAGGCAATGCCTGGCATATATTTACTGTGTATTAGGTACCAGGATTGCCTCATTTCATCTTGACAACAAACCTAGGGGGTAGGGTAATAATACTTGATCCCCACCTCATAAATGGGAAAACCAGAGCTTAATAAGGTGCCTACGGTAACATAACAAACAACAGGTCCAGGATCTGAGCCCAGAAAGACGAACTGCAGAGACAGCACAGCTTATCCATGATGCCTGTTAGTACCCTGGATGACCTGTACTCGTAAAAGAGTAGGTACCAGTTACTGTTCTCCCTTTCAAATGTGGATTCTGATGTATGTATAGAATAGGGCACAGTGAGAATCACCAAATGTGTGTGCTCTCTTTAAAAAAAATGTCTGAGTGTTTGTGCATGTATATGTGTGCATGTCTGGTGCCTGCAGAGGCCAGAAGGTGTCATATCCTCTGGAACTGGAGTTACAGACAGTGGTGCACTGCCATGTGGGTGCTGGGAACTGAACCCAGGTCCTCTGCAAGAACAGCAAGTGGTAACTGCTGAATAATCAGCCCCATGCTTGCTTGCTTTTTTTTTTTTTTTTCGAGGCAAGGTTTCTCTGTAGCTTTGGTGCCTGTCCTAGAACTAGATCTTGTAGACCAGGCTGGCCTCGAACCCACAGAGATCCACCTACCTCTGCCTCCCGAGTGCTTGGATTAAGGTGTGCGCCACCACCGCCCGGCTCCCCATGTATTCTTTTCCACAGGAGTTGAGGTTCATCCGCATAACCGGGTCCGGTCTGTGTGATGGTGGCAGAAGTGGTCTGCATCATACTTCAGCTTGGGCATAAACCCCTCCCACCCATTCTCCCCTTTCCTGTTTCCAGAACTGGAGGGCTCTAAGAGGACTAGAGAGAGCCAAGCAGGGGATCTGACAACCTCTGTTGAATGGTGAAGTGTGGATATGAGCTTGTGTTGAGTTAGACTAGATTTGGGGCTGGGTTACATTTGTTAAGTGCATGAGAAAGTCAAACTCGTAGTAAAGTTGGACAGAGACTTTCAGAATGGATAAGAAATAACTGTACGCTCAACAAAGTGTGTGTTAGCTTCACAGACAGAACTAGATTGAGAATGGGCTGGTGAGACGACTTTGGGTCAAGGAGCTTGCTGCCAAGCCTGACCCTAAGGGTCCACAAGAACTCCCCAAAAAGACAACCAGTCATGATGCATCAGCAAGAGCATTTATTGTACCATATACATGTGGGGTGGAGCACCATATAAAACAGCGTGACTCCCCAGAGGGACGTGTAATCTCCTTCTAAGCACAGCCACAGGAATTATAAAAGCAGTGTGACCATTCTACTTAGCATTGGCTTATGCAAATGGCAATCAAATTTGTTCCCTTCTAATTGGTTAAGGCTAGCAGAGGTGGGCTAAGGCTACAGCTTTTCCATTCTTGGGCGAGTCTGGACAAGTCCCAGGCTTTTTCCTTATTTGCTTATCACCTGGAGGGGGAGGGGTGCTGGCCCAGGTATACCTGCCTTGTTCAATGTCAGGGGCCTTGGTGATTGATTGCCCTTCTTTGTTTGTGAACTGAGGCCTAGTTCTTAACTGAGTTATTAGGGGACTGTCATGATATTTGCCTGGTCCTCTCACTGACACCCTGAGTTTGACCCCCCCCCCCAGTACCCACATATGAAAGGAGAGAACCAACTCCTGCAGATTGACTTCCTTCCATATGCATGGTGGGGCATGAGTGCAGACACAGACAGACAGACAGACAGACAGACAGACAGACAGACGCGTGTGTGCACACACGCACACACTCACAACAAACAAACAAATGTAATAAAAATTAAAACATCAATGCAAAAGCTTCTTTAAAAAAAGAGCTAGACTGAAAGTAAAAGAACCGTGTCTTAGTCACTGCCCCAGTGCTGGGGGGAGACACCATGGCCACGGTAACTTATAAAAGAAGATTTACGTATTCAATTGGGGACTTGCTTACAGTTAGAAAGGGTGAGTCCACAACCATCATGGTAGGGAATATGGCAGGCAACCAGCATGGAGCTGGTGCTGTAGCTGCGAGTTTGCATCTCATCTGTAAGCAGGAAGCAGAGAGAGGGGGCCAGGAGATGGGGAAGGGAGACACTCAGAAAGAAAGAATGAGCCTAGGACTGGCATGGGCTTTCAAAACCTCAAAGCCCACTCCCAGTGACACACCTCCTCTAGTAAGGCCAGACTGCCTAATCCTTTCCCCAAAGGGTTCACCAACTAGGGGACAAGCAGTCAAATAGAGAAGCCTATGGGGGCCATTCTCATTCAAACCACCACAAACGGAAATATATATAAAACAGTAACTGAAAGAAAGCTAGTGAGGCTAATAGCAGACAAAATAGGTTTTCAGGTAAAAATTGTTGCTAGAGGCAAAAGATAAACATCTTAATAATCATAAAACACTCAAAGCATCAAAAATATACAAAACTTTGAGTATATGTGCATTCAATAACATAATTTCATGTGGGATTTCCCTCTGTATGCTGTGATTACCATTGGTAAATAAAGGAACTGCTCTGAGCCTATAGCAGAGCTATCGGGGAACAGAGCTAGGAGGGGAAAAGTAAGCTGAATCCTGGGAGAAGGAAGGTGGAGCTAGAGAGAAGCCATGTCGCCCCACCCGAGACAGACTCTGGAACTTTAGCTGGTAAGCCACAGCCCCGTGGCAATACACTGATTAATAGAAATGGGTTAAAACAAGATGTAAGCATTAGCCAATAAGAAGCTAGAGCTAATAGGCCAAGCAGTTATTTAATTAATACAGTCTCTATGTGATTATTTCGGTTCTGGGCAGCAGGAACCAATAAGTGGCTCTCTCCTCCTACAATAATTCAAAATGCATGAAGCAAAACTAAAAAAAAGAATAGTTATCAATAATATTTAAAGAATTTAACATCCCACTTTGAGTTGTGCATAGGGCAACTGAACAGATCACAGGGACAGGCTGGAATCAAAATGAACTTGAATAAAAAAGGCTACTAGCAAAAGAACTCTAACCACCAGCAGCAGAATAAAACCTCCTCTCAAGGGCTGGAGAGGTGGCTCAGTGGTTAAGAGTACTGGCTGCTCTTCCAGAGATTCTGAGTTCAATTCCCAGCAACCATATGGAGGCTCACAACCAGCTATGATAAGATCTGGTGCCCTCTTCTGGCATATTGGCATATATATTGGCAGACATATAGGCAGAACACTATACATAATAAAAAAATAAATCTTAATAAAAAACAAAACTCCTCTCCAGTGTACCTGGAAGTTCGAAATACACAAGATGTCAGGTCATTAAAAACAAAACAAAATCCTCAATACATGCAGAAGTGGCAGCGGAAAGAGGAAAGCTTCCAGGGACAAACTGAACAGAAGGAGGGGAGGGCAATGTTTGCATCAGAAAAGAGCAGACTATCCTTGAAATTAGAGAAGACCTCAACAAACAGAACGATGCCCTGTGTTCATAAAATCCAAGACTTAATACTGTCAAGATGGCTGTACAGACATCCCCAGACAGATCTGTTCAACCCAGACTCTATCAAGATCCAGCTGGATTCTTTTCAGAAGTCGACAGGCTTATAATAAAATTTGTGTGAAAGTATATAATATCTGAGATAACCAAAGACATCTTGAGAACGAGCAAAATGGAGGGCTCACACTCTGACCTGAAAACTTGGCAAAGCATTAATAGAATAACCGAAAGAGCATTGAGCTGGCATGAGAGCGGGTACAGAGTCAGTGGGCAACAGCGTCTGGCAGCCAGCTTGCGTTCGCATTATATTCAACCGATTTTCTACAAGGATGCCAAGAGCATTCTGGGAAGAAGGAAAAGTCTCTTCAATAAATGGAGTAGGAAAAACTGAATAACCATACGAAACAGTAAAGCTAGATCTCCCATCATGTACAATAGTTGCCTTAATCTTATTACAGACCTAAGTGTAAGAGCTACAATGATGATAGTCTTAGACAAAAATGGTGACTCCTCAGAGTTTTGTGTTTTGTCTGCGTGTGTGTGCATGCACCATGTGTGTGCCTAGTGCCCACAGAGTTCAGAAGAGGGCCTCAAAATCCTCTAGAACTGGAGTTATAATGGTTGTAAGCTACCATGTGGGTGCTGGGAATCAAACCTGCTCTTCTATAGGGGCAACATGATTTCTTTTTTTAAGAAGAGAAAAACAAACTTTCTTAAAGTCTAGGGTCCCATAAAAGACACTAAGAGACAAATGAAGAAACAACATATAGAACAGGAGAAAGCACTTTCAAGTCTGGTACGCAAATGATATCTGTTAAGGGCCAAGTATCTAGAATATATAAAGAACCATCATAAATCAACAATAAAAAAGAGATAATCTAATTTTAAAATAGCTGGTCATTAAGAGTTTAAAATAGGCTTGCCAAAAGGTTGGCCATTAAGACTGAACAGGAGAAGGAAACCCACATGCATGCCCAAAGCAGCCTGCCCCAAGCAACGAGGAGAAAACACGAGCCTGTCCCTGGGCAGTTGGGCACTATTATGGTGGGGTATGGGAGAGGGAGATAGTATGGTTCATGCTCTGTGGAGAGAGACAGATCTAAGAGCCAAAGCCACGGCGATGTCTGGGCCTAGGCTGCTACCAAGGCTCACGTCTGGATCCATGGCCCTGCTACAGTTGCGGTCTGTATTGATGTCCATGGCTCCTGATACCACCAAAGGCCTAGAGAACAGGTATATACAGAGTTGGCCCCGCCCCTCATGGGCTGCAACACTAGGGAGAAAGGGCCCTGCCCCTTACCTGCTGCAGCTCTCTAGAGAACATATTCTGTACCTCGTCTGGGTAGCACAAAAAGCTGACACAGTTCACGGGGTGCAGGCCAGCTGGCCCTGAGAACATGAGCATGGGAGAGCTGGCTCCACCTTACCCATCTGCCATGTGGTGGTGTGGGTGAAGGAATGATGCCCCTGCCCCTTTGCCACCTGTGGCAAGCAAGAAAGTGCTAACCCAGTCCTTCACCAGCTGCAGAACTTGGAGAAGGGCCCCTGCCCCTTACCTGGGCAGCACAGTAGAGCTGACCCTGTTGACAGGGATGTGGGTGAACTGGCCAGAGGGCATGAGCATGGGAGATCTGGCCCTGCCCCTCATCTGCCATAGGGTGGTGTGGGTGATGGAGAGATGTCGCCACCACCGCCTGTGGCAGGTGGGCTGGTCCTAAGGTCATGAAATTGGGAAAGCTGTTCCTTCCCTTTGCCTCACCTGGGCAGCACAGTCGAGCTGGTTCTTGTGGTGTAGGTGTGGGTGACATAACCCTGAGGGCATGAAAGCAGGAGAACCAGCCCTGCCCCTTGTTCCTTGCAACATAAAATGAACTAGCTGGGGCGGTGCTGAGGATGGGGGAGAATGGGAGGCTTGACCAACCCTGCAAAGAGGCTATGAGTTGGCCTGCCCTAACTCAGGTTCAGAATTAGGGCTGTGAGCTGGCCCACCCCAACATCTACGTCATCTATGATCTGCTGGAGCACGTGAAGAGGCCAGTTCTGCAAATCCAAAGCTGTGAGATCTCCACAACACAGGGCAACAACAGGATACCCGAGAGGAGTACCAGTGAGGGTACAGTATCGATAATGTAGCAGAAACCAGAGACCTCAAACCAGACCAGTGACTCTCTCTGCAATGAACACTTGTAAGTCAAAATGGACTAAAGGGTAAACTAAAGGATGGCCTTTCTGTACATTGTGAATATGTGTTGCTCTCATTGGTTGGTAAATAAAGTTGATTTGGTCTATAGCCAGGCAGAATAAGGCTGGGCGGAAAAGCCAAATGGAGATAAAGGGAGAAGGGCAGAGTTGAGGACACACCAGCAGCTGCCGAAGGAACAAGATGTCAGAGCACTGGTAAGCCATAGGTCACGTGGCAATACACAGATTAATAGAAATGGGTTAATTTAAGTGTAAGAACTAACTAGTAATAAGCCTGAGCCATCGGTCAACCATTAGAAGTAATTTAAGTCTCTGAGTGGTTATTCAATAACTGGAGGTGAGAGAGAAACCCGCATTTACAAAACACTCCAATTCACTGTGTCACACTATAGCTTCTACAATGAGATTTTTTTCTCTTAAATTTTATTTTATTTTATTTTTTTTGGTGAGGGGAGATTGCAAGAGCAGAGAGCAGCTACAAAGGGACAGGGATTGAGATGCATGATGTAAAAGTCACAAAGATAAATAAAAAGTTAAAAAAGAAAAGAGAGATCTTTGAAAAATAGGCAAAGGTTTTGACAGATATTTCTTGAAATAAGATGTAGAGTTGCCAATAAACATACAAAAAGATGGTCTCTCTGCCAATCATCAGAGGGGTGAAAATCAGACCTGCAATGAGAGACCACTTCTGTTTCCTGCTCACTAACACTGGTACAGTCAAATAAAGACAATGGGAAAGGCTGCTGAGGACATGGAGAGATTGGGACCCCCATGCACTATTGGTGGGTTAACATAGAATTACTGCAATTAGTTACCAATTTCCCTCTCGGGCAGCTGTGTAAGAGCAATGCAACACATGCCACAGAAAAACTTGCACACAGAGGTATGTTGACAGAAGTATTCATGTTAGTTCAAATGTGTCAAAGACCCTAAAGTAAGAGCTGAAAAGATATTTCCCAAAGTGAACATATGTAAATCTCCATGGCTTTGAATGAAATAATGGTTTCCTTTCTTTCCCAAAAGAAGAAAAAAATAGACTTCCTCAAAATTAAAGTAACCCACCTACATATCTGTCAGCAGACAAGTAAGCCAAAAATGGTGTGATCATACAAACTTCATACTACACCATGGATGGACTTTGAAATATTAAGCGAGAGAAACCAGACACAAGAAGCCATAGGTCATACAAATTCCCTGATCAGAAATGTCTAGAACAAGGCTTATTTGAGGGTTTGTAGCAGGCCTTCTTAGACCACCAGCCCCCAAATCATGACTCAGAGACTTATTATTAGTTATGAATGTTTGGCCTTAGTTTAGGATTAATCCTCTAGCTCTTATAACTTATTTTAATCTGTTTCTCTTCATCTACATTTTTGCCTCTGGGCGTTTAACCTTTCTTTCATGCAGTATGTTCTACTTTCCTGCATCCTCCTTGTCTGTCTGTCTGGTAGCTGCGTTGGTGGATGGTCCCTGGTGTCTCCCTCTTTTTCTCCCTCATTCTCTTCCAAACCCAGAATCATCTTCCTACTTATTCTCTCTGCCCACCAGTCTCACCTGTCCCTCACTGCTTAGCTATTGGCGGTTCAGCTTTTTATTAGACCAACCAGGTCTCTTAGCCAGGCAAGGTAAAACAGTAACATATCTTTACATAGATAAACAAATGTAGCAGAAACAAATTTAACACATCTTTACACAAAGGCAGCAGAAACAAATGTATCACCTCTTTGCCTTGTTAAGCAAATATTCCCACATCAAGGGTTAGTGAAAATGTTCTGAAATAAGTAAAACCTGGGAGTGGAGGGATGGCTCAGTGGTTAAGAGCACTTGTTGCTCTCACAGAGGGCCAGAGCTCAGTTTCCAGCACCCATGTCAGGCAGCTCATAACCTCCTGTAACTCCAGCTCCAGAGGATCCAGCATCCTCTTCTGGCCTCTGTAGGTGCCTGGACACTCAGAACCACTCACACACAAGCGAGTTCCGAGTTCAGTGAGAGACAGTCTCAAATGATGGAATGAAGAGTGGCTGGGGAGACTCCTGCTGCCAAGCTCAGCTTTCCACAGGCATGGGTGCACTAATGCGCCCACACGCACATTTACATACGTATATACTTCATACACAATCAAACATGATGTCTAAATATAGTCAAATACTCTGGAACTAAAGAGGTAACAGGCAAACAGCAGCATGTTAGGATATACCAAACAAATTTTACAAGTATTGTAATTTAAACAGAATGGAATAAAACTCAGAATATTAAAATAAACAGAGTTGGAAGAGCTGACCGCTCCTAGGTCCTAGACAGGAAGATGTGGGAAGTGTAAAGGCTGGGCGTGACAGTGTCACACGGAAAGTCTCAGGTGATGAATGGGTAGTGAAGAATACCTAATTGTGTGTTCCACTTGCCGTCACTGCCACTCGGAAGGATCAAGAAGTTGCCGACAAGAGGGCAAAAGACAGCACATTTGAAACCCCCATCAAGTGGTGTTGGGTAAGGTCATCGCTGAATGGAACCCCCTAGGTAGAAACACACTGGTAGCTTCTGGAGGAAACAGTATTGTTAAAGCACCGTGCTGTGTAAAAACTCAGGAGTTGATTAGTTAAGTCTTTAAGCAACTTCAGGCAAGAAGTGCCCCACCCCCAAGTCTTGTGTTCTCCTCCATTCCCTCTTTCCATCCACACTGTCAAGGGGAGTAAGGGTCCAGGAGGAAGCTGCTCCGCTAAGGGGGGCAAGGAAACAATGCAGCACACAGTGGGGGAGGGACTTCCTGCTTTATAATGTCTGCCATAGGTGCCTTAGTTGCAGGCCCTTGTCTCCATGGATTCCTCAGGCTAAGGGTTTGCATGCTGTTCTTATTCTGTGGTTAGTATGTTGCCATGAGTATCTGTTGATCAATGACCTGTCTGTCATTCCAGTTCACAGGTCTACTCTCTAAGGGAAGCTTGCCTGTTCTTGCCTGTGGTCCACCAATTGCTGTGATAGATTTTATTTATCTTTTTGAGACAGGGTCTAACTCTGTGGCCCAGACTGACCCAGAACTTGAGGTAATCTTCCTGTCTCAGCACCAGCCCCTGCCTGTGGTGACAGATTGCACTTTGGGGGTTTCCCTTGAGGAGTACTGAGAGCTAGTTTACGTGTGCAAACATGTTTACTCAGACTGACATGTTGGCTAGTAATTTTCCTTTCTTACAATGTCTGAATTTTTGGAACCAAGTTTTTGCCGATTATAAAAATGAGTTTGAATGTTCCCCTTTGCTTGGATTTTCTGGACACATTTTAGATAATCATTATTTACTTCCTAAGTTTTTATGACCCCCATCTTGGCTACAGTTTCTTTCTTGTTTTGTTTTGTTTTTCTGGGAATGATTTTACTTTCCTTAAAATTAATTCCTTTGGTACATTCACATCTCTATCTATATGACTATCAGTGATTTTTGTTTCTTGTGGAAATTTTGGCAAATTACATTTTAAGAAAATTGTGTGTTTTAAATACCAATTTATTAGCCTAAGTGAAGGCACACAGAATGCTATTTGATTATCATAAGGTTATTTATATTATCTGTTTTTGTTGCTTTATTTTGAGTTAGGTTCTCACACATGTATCCCAGCTTCAAACTTACTATGTAGCTGAGAGTACCTTGGACAAGAGTCTTCCCATCACCTCTCCAGTGCTGAGATTTAGGTGTGCCCACTACACCCGATTTTACGTGGTGCTAGGGAGAGAATCCAGGTTCCTGCAGCCTAGGTAAGCCCTCTATGACCTGAGTTATGTCCTGCCC
Source organism: Arvicola amphibius (assembly GCF_903992535.2). NCBI lineage: Eukaryota > Metazoa > Chordata > Mammalia > Rodentia > Cricetidae > Arvicola > Arvicola amphibius. Next base: position 112,439,769 of record NC_052047.1, read on the forward strand.
ACTGCCTAAATTATAGTATCTTCTTTCTAAAAGAAAAATTACATTATATGGTGTGTGTGTGTGTGTGTGTGTGTGTGTGTGTGTGTGTGTTAGTTCACGTGAATGCACTATCTGCTAAAGCCAAGAGATGATTTTAGATCTTCTAGAGGTAGAATTGCCAGGTTGTGTGACCCACCCAGCATAGGAGCTGAGACCTGACTGGACTCTAGGTCTCTTCAAGAACAGTGAAACCTTTAACTGTCCATCCGTCTTTCCATCCCCTTTATACTAGCTTCCAATGAACTTTAAAATGAATAAATACTTAAATTTCAAACCTCGTTTAGGTGTTTGCATTTCCTGTTTTTCCTTAATTATCATGCTAGGAGTTTATCAGTCACATTAAGCTCTTTAAAATGCCCTTTAGAGCCTAAAGCTTAGACTGTGCTAATGCTTTTCCTTCATGAGTCTATTTTCTACTCTTCCAGTCTGGTCCTTGGTCTTCCCTTTAACTTCTTTGGACTTTAACTGAACAAGTCTGCCTTCCCCTCAGCCCACATGAAATTTTCAGTGTTTCAGGCTTGACTCTGTTCTGCTGCTGAATTTTGGGTTCCTGTTCCTCCTCCTTCCCATTGCTTCTATTCTAGGGCACCCACAACTCCCCAGTGTTGGCATCCTATCTCTTCCTTAAAGAAAAGAGCAAATCAAAGCTTAAATTCTCTGCTATAACTGCATAGTCCAGGCTTTTTAAATATTCATTTTTTACCTTCTTAAAAACACAATTAAGGTCAATCATAAAGGGTATAAGAATGGTGGGCTTTCTAGTTTTATGCCAACTTGACACAAGCTGGAGTCATCTGAGAGGAGGGAGCCTCAGCTGAGAAAATGGCTCCATAAGATCAGGCTGTGGGCAAGCCTGCAGGGCATTTCTTAATTAGTGCTTGAAGGGGGAGGGCAAAGTCCATTGTGGGTGGTGCCATCCCTGGGCTAGTGGTCCAGGGTTCTACTAGAAAGCAGGCTGAGCAAGCTATGGGGAGCAAGCCAGTACTCAGCACCCCTCCACAACCTCTGCATTAGCTCCTGCCTCCAGGTGTCTGTCCTGTTTGAGGTCCTGACCTGACTGGGATGGTGAGCAGTGCTGTGGGGGTGTAAGCCAAATACTGACCCCTTTCCTCCCCGAGTCGGTTTGTCATGGAGTTTCATCAATACAATGGTTATCCTAACTAAGACAAATGACAAGCCACTCCCTGGCCAATGGGATGGTGTGATTTCAGCTGCTGACCGCTGGTCAGAAAGGAGGACATTACTGAGTACTTCAGGGAGGTGATGACTTGGACAAAGCTGTCCTTTCTGTTGGGGCCATAATCTTGCTGGGAGAGCCTGGCGCCTTTAGCACCAGGGTTGTAGATCCAGGTGCACTGGGGTGTGTCTGTGCCCACCGTGTGCAGCAGGCAGCCTGCAGTCTATGTGCAAAAGGTTCTATAGAACAGTGGCTCTTAACTTGTGGGTGGCAACCCCCAAACATAATTGGAAAACACAGGTAATTACATTATGATTCATAACAGTAGCAAATTTATAGTTATGAAGTAGCAACCAAAATAATTTTATGGTTGGGGGTCACGGCAACATGAGGAACTGTATTACAGGGTCGCAGCCTTAGGAAGGTTGAGAACCGCTGCCCTAGCAGCCCCTTGAAGTGAATGGTTTTGTAGATGCTGCTCACGCTAGCTAGCTTGGCCTGAGAGGAGGCAGCTGTCATGGAATGTGACGCAGCCTGAGGCAGTCATGGAAACTTCTCTGGGAGTACAGGGCCACTCTGCTGTGTGCTCTTCATAAGAGTGACCACAGGAGACCAGAAAGCACTGGGGAAAGGGTTCCTGCTTCCCCTCCACACCCACTGTGAAAGGCTCTGGGAATATATTAAAAACAGCTGTGTAAGCCTCAAGTTGGACTAAGTTACTCCAGACTGGACCAGGAGGTCGAAGGCCTTCACACTGGGCTGCTGTAAGATCTGTCTGTGACATCAATGTTCAGCCTGACTGGGCACTACTCACCAGCTATGAAAAAGGCCAGAGAAGTCAGAGAGAAAAGGTGGTGACCCTTAGGACTGTTCTGAGGTCCTCAGCTGAGGAGTGGGGAGGAAATGAGAGGGAGAAGTAGCCTTAGCTACGTGATAGTTGCTGTAAGGTTTATAGCCTTCAGGCTGTATGAGAGAAAGGTAGACTCCTTAGGTGAGGGCTTCTCAGACCCTCAGGGGCAGGGGACCTGGTGGGTGAGACCCTGTGAGGGGTTTAGAGATACAGAAGGGGATTGTGAGGAGAAACACCCAGCAGCATAGCAATGCCCTCCAGCCCTGAGTACTGCACAGACCTGCATGGCTTCCCTGTGCCTCTCTTCCACCTCTGGAAACAGTCCCGTCATTAAGTCAGTCACCTTGACTTGTCCCTCTACCCAGTCACCTATCAGTGCTGTCCCTAACAGTCCTCCAGTTAAATTATCTCTTAAACCCTCTATTCCTGATGCACGTACCTTCTGTTGGGACCCTACTGATCGAAGGGCCACTCTGTAAATGGCTAGCAGAGGCCTCTGAGATTCTAGTTCCCAGCCACTGTGGAGACGGAGGTTGGGGGCAGACTTAAAGGCTATACGATGCTAACTTTCATTGTCAACTTGACTAGATCTGGAATCACCAATGGGAGACTTCTCTGGGTGTGTCTGTGAAGTGTTGTTCCCAAAGAGTTAAGTGAAGAGGGAAGACCGTCCTAGAACATGGGTCCTGTCCTAGGCTTGGTTCTGCACTGCGTACAAACAAAAGAAAGGGGGAAGTGAGCTGAGTATTCATCTCTTCGCGCTGCATGAATACAGATGCAAGGTGATTTTTCACCTTACACTTCTGAGGCCATGCCTTCCCCCACCACGACGGACTGTACCCTCAAACCATGAACCAAATAAACACTGCCTCCATGAAGCTGCCTTCAGGTCAGGGATTTCACCATGTCAAAGAGAAAACCACTGTGTATGTGGTGGGTGTCTACACTACGGTGAGGCGCAGCCCTGGCGTACCTCTGAGACCCGCTGGTAGGAATATGGTTATCCTTTGGAGTCCAAATCCACAGGGTGGGCAGAGTTTATGTTCGATTTGAGGAAGGGATGGTGTCTTTGCTATTTTCTTGTGGCTGGCATCCAATACTGACAAGAGGTCACATAAAGAAGGAAGGGTTGTTTGGGTCCCTGGGTTGGCAGATGTGGCCTATCATGGAGGGGAAGGCACAGCAGTGGGACCAGCTCTTGTGCACAGGGATGGGAGGCTGCTCTCTCAAACCTTTGGGGGGCAGGAAGTGAAACAAGGGGAGTGCTTGCATTCAGCTCATGTTCTTTCTTTTCTTTTCTCTTTTTATTCATGGACCCCCCCAACCCTGAGCATGGAGCTGGATGTATGCGCACCCTCTCAGTTAATCTTCTCTGGAAATGCCCTTATAGACACACAGAAAGGAAAGTCTGTGTGTTAATTGATCCAATCAAGTTGTTGGAATGAGCCATCACAGATACAGTGGTGGCATTAAGAGACAGGTAGCTACAGTAAGGTCACAGCCCAGGGCCAATCACCTCAACTAGATCATAGCATTTTGCTCTCGGGAGAGGATCTTAACAGAAGGCCAAGTTCAGGGGGAGCATGGGTAATTTTAGCTGGTGCCTACTATGGAAAGTTGTGGGTGTACCTGGCCTGAGAGCATTTTTATGAGTAGACATCGCTATAACCACGAAGAGAGAGCCGAGGTGTTTATAAAGTAGCTCTAGGCAGGAGAAGGCTCCCAACACTGGCTCCAGTGTCTACACACATGGAAGGAATGCTTGGGTCAGGAGCTGGAAACATGCAGAAAATACAAGGGCCCCGGGGAGAGTGGGCATGAGGAATTTAAAAACAGGTTTGTGAGAAATCTAATAAATGCTGGAGGAATGACGGGGTCTGGAAACATTGACTTTTGGACAGCACTGCCCTGGAGCGCTAAATGTGGCTTTGCTTAGCCAGGCTGTGTACCACTTCCTCTTAGCAAAGCAAGAGGCGCACACATGTCAAACCCCAGCTCTGGTGGTGTGCATTCAACAGAATGTCCGATCACAAGGACATGACAGAAAGAAACTGAGAGCCAGGTGTTGTTTGCATGTGCTGTCCTAGGGCCTTTGCATGTGAGTTTCTCCTGTCTGAAACCCCACACTTGCACCGTTGCTCGTGTTCCTCTGGTTCCAGTCATGGTTTGGGGGCACTGTTTGATGGCTGCCTTGTCTCAATCATTAGCTGACAGCCCTCATGAGGAGGACTACACTCTGCCTCCCACTGCTCCTCTAGGAGCTAGTGTTTGACGCCTGCCTGGTGCTCTGTAAACGACTTCACAGATGACTGGGTACGAGGGCCCTTCCGGTGTGCTGGATGAAAACTGGCCTCCTCTTATTGAGGAAAAGTCTAGTACCTGGTGGTTGTGCCTTTGGGTCTCTGTGACCTGAATTTCTCTGAGTGAGAGCCTCTTTCTGCCATAGTTATAGTGGGTGGGAGCGTGTGATGCCAGTCTGGGTCCCTTCGCACATCAGAGCTGTATGAGCAAGCGTAGTGAGGGTTCTGAGCAGCTCACACCATGCCCTCCCTCTGACATCCTTGAAGTTAACTAATGTTTTCACTTAACTTTGGATCTCATGGTGGCCTCTGCAACTCTGCAGACACAATGACACTCAGAACATCTGGGAGGAGTTTGGAGGTGTGCAGATACTAAACTACACTGGGTTGATATTCTCTGTTTCCTTTAATGTGAGACTCTAGGCCTGGTGCAACCAAATTAGCCATGGAAATCAGTGGCGGTTATATTTGGAAAGGAAAATGCCTTGATGAAGTTAACGTAAGAAAAGAAAGTCAGACACCGTTGGTTAGTGATGGTACAGAGTAACTTGGAGTGGCCAATGAGAAGGTAATGTGACATTTGGTTTGGGGAGACTGTTCAGTCAGTAAAACATGGTCCATGCAAGTGTAAGGATCTAGGTTTGCTCTGACAGGGTGTATGTAAAACAGTCTGAGTTCAATTCCTAGCAACCACATAGTGGCTTACAACCATCTGTAATGAGATCTGGTGCCCTCTTCTGACCTGCAGACATACATACATACAGGCAGAACACTGTATACATAATAAAGAAATATATCTGAGAGAGAGAGAGAGAGAGAGAGAGAGAGAGAGAGAGAGAGAGTCAGGCACAGAACTCACACATGCTTGTAAGCCTAGCACTGGGGAGATGGATACAGGAGAAGCCTTGAGTTCTCTGTCAAATCAGTCCAGTCCAATTGGTGAGCTCTAGGTGCCTCAAAAATACATGGAGAAACAATGGAGTGATCAGCCATTGACCACTGATTTCTGTACACACACACACACACACACACACACACCTTGCCCATGCTATCTTCAAATCTCTACCCCTCCCTTCTTCTTGCCCCGTGGAACACAGCTGCAATGGCTCCCCTGTTGACATTTCCAGAAGAAAAACTTCTGTTTTCTATGAGGGTGAGGGACATATTTGAGGGATGGCAAAGCGTGGGCTGGAAGGAGCCTGGGGGTTTGTGCAGTGGTATGCAGTTTTCAACTCTTAATTAGGAAAAGAAGGTTTTCTTTTATTGCTTAGGTCATTATTTCAGGTTTGTTACCATCAGCTGAAGCTAACTGCCAAAAGCTCATTGTGAAATACTGCATTGTTGGCGCGCAAGCATTCACTGTGTTTATCTAGAAAGGATCTGAGCAAGGCGAGGTGGTGCATGCCTTTTAATCCTAATACTCTAGGGGAAGAGGCAGGTGGATCTCTGTGAGTTCCAGGCCAGCGTGGTCTACTTAGAGAGTTCCGGGACACCCAGGGCTATAAAGAAAGACCTTGTCTCAAGAAAAAAAAAATAAAGGATCTGCACTTTGCCATAGGTGATGGGGAGCTGATCTGGTTGGAGCAGGAATTATCTGCAGTACAAGAGAGACACATTTGCAGATGGCTGAAGTCAGAGGCTCATCTTTTGGGAGCGGTTGACAGGTGATGAACACCAGTGAACCTAAGAGATTTTCTTCTTTATCCCAAGGACTTGTCCATTAGACAAGCAGTGAGCTAAGGAAACTTGTTTACCGAGAGCTGTTGGGGTTTTTCCAGTGCCGTCCAGGGTCTGAGGACCTGGACCTCTGTGTCCTGGTGACTGTTGGTCTTGATCCCTCATGTCTGCTCTTTCCCTGTCTTTGTCCTCCTGCTCCCTGACCTGTTTGGACTGTGACACTTTCCTCTCTGCTCCCTAGAGCAGCCCTGCATCCTTGCCCTGAAGGGTTGTGGGAAGTTGAGTGGTTGATAACAAGCCATCTGCCCTGCCCTCTTCATGCTTAATGATGCAAAGAAGTAGTGGAAATCTCAAGGAGCACTGAATTCCCTTTTAACCTTTCGGCTTTTATGTCCTTTATATTTTTATGATTTTTATTATTTTGTAGACAAAAAGGCACATGAGTCATAAAAAGGATATAAGGCTAATTTTCTTTTGTAATTTTTTTATTATAGGAAAACATATCGAAGGTAAATTTGTAATTTTAACCTTTTTACATGCGCAGCTCAGCAGTACTGGTTGAGTAATTGTTACGTAATTGTGATAATTTCTTGTTTGTTTGTTTTAGAGGTGGGATCTCGGTTTGTAGCCCAAGTCTTCCCAGAACTCCCCATCTTCCCAGCACTTGGTTTACTGGCTGGGGCCATCATGCCTGGCTTTCTTCACACATTTTTTTTTTTTTTTGCTATTTTATTTTCTGTATCAAATTATTCTCTTTTTCCCTCCTTCACACTTTCCCTTCTTTCCTGACTTCTTTTAATCCCTAACTGGATCTCTTTCATCCCAGGCTGCTTTGAACTCCCCGTTAGCTGAGGATGACCTTGAATTTAGGATGCTCTTACTTCCACTCTCAGGTGCTGAGACTAAAGGAATGTGGCCCCACGCCTGGCTTATTCAGCCTGGGTTAAACCCAGGGCTTTGTGTATGCTGACAAGCACTCTACCAACTGAGCGGCTTCCCTAGCCCTTCTCATATCAAATGTTTTTTTAATGTAACATACTTATTAGTTATATGAGAATTCCATGCATGCATACATACAATGTATTTTGAGCCCCTTCAACCCACCCCACACCAACTCCTTCCAGGTCTATCCCCACCCTCTCACTCCCCTCTCCTTTTAACAATTGTTAAATTAACAATTGTTGAGTCTAATTTGCGTTGGATGTGGGGCCATCCGCTGGAGCATGGCCAACCAACTAGGGTTCACGCTCTTAAAGAAAAGTGACTCCCCGCTGCAGCCATCAGGTGTCAACAGCTCCTAAATTGGGGTCAGGGCTCATGAGGCCCTCCCTTCTTCATGCTCAAGTGTTGACTGGCTTGTTTGTGTGCACGCAACCACAGCTACCTGCTGTGAGTTTCTAAGTACAATGATCCTGTCATATAGAGAAGACAGCATTTCATCTGAACCTCTGGCTCTTAAAAACCTTTCTGTCTCACCCCCAACCACATCAAATTCTTAAACAGACTATTTTCCCCTTGGCCATAAGTATCGTATCCCATGAGACTGTAACCTTATTCTTAAAGGGGTTCAGGCTTGAGCCATAGACTTTTGTCTGGTACCACGTAAGAAGGCCCTCTGCCAGACGTCCCTGGTAGAAACCACAGTGCCTCGGAGGCATTGGGTGCTGACAGTACAGCGAAGGACTGATAGAGGCCAGCCTTCTGGAGCCTGCCACACAAATCTGATGCAAATACTGTGTGACAGGACAGACACATAGCCTGGCTTCTGGTCAGCTTTTGCCTAATGGTTTGCTGGATGGTTGTCGGATGGTCACTCCTGAGCCAAGTATAAGGAAGAGGAAGGCCCAAGATTGGGAAAGTTAGGAGGAATTCTGGGAAAGAGTATGGCCTAATAGGGATGTATTTATGTGTGTGGTGTAGTGTGTAGTGGCAACAATGTGGTGAGCACCTCTCTAGGAAGCAAAGGCCCTAGCCTGGCCTGCATCTATACACCTCTCTCTCCGTTTCCAAACATTACAATAACCACATTAGAATCAGAAACCCAGAGCCTTGTCTGCATTCTATACACCTCTCTCTCCGTTTCCAAACATTACAATAACCACATTAGAATCAGAAACCCAGTTTTTAAACCGCAAGGCAAGAGATAGTGGAGACTGAGGGCTGATGATTCAGGGGAGTTCCAAGAAATGGCTAAATAAGCAGAGATGTTCGAGGTTGTGGTTCCCATCTATGAAAAGTCAGCTTTGCTTCTGCCAGAATCTCATTCCTGTGTCACCTAGCTTGATTTTGGATGAGTCTTGGAGGGAATGCAGTGACAACAGGCCATTCTTGGGTGAGAAAGGGACTCCTAATTTAATTAGACTTCATCTCATTGAAGAAACTGCATGCTTTGTTAGGCATGTCCCCACCACCACCACCAAACCACCAGCACCTACTGTGCTCTCAGACCAAGGAGAAACACAGGCCGTGCCCCAAATCCCCAGTCACCTGTCTCCTTCAGTACAATCCAGAGAGAAGCCCAGATATCTCAGCCCTCAAAAGACCCAGTCATGGTCTCCTGTGACACTTCTGAACTCGGTCTCCTCTTCCTGTCACATTTCCAAGAGCTTGCGCCCTGTGATCAGGGCCAAACTTCTCACACTAATCTCTAGAGTGTTCTGACTGCCTCCCATCTCACAAAACAGGAGCTGGCTCTTCACGGTAAAAGGAGTGCTCTACCCTCTGCCTCGGAGAAGCCAGCTTGCTCAGGCTGGCTTGTCCCTGTGCTGTTGAAGTTCTAAGAAGGGATCGGTCTGCAGCTGAAGTGTGTGCGGGCAAAGGTTTGCAGCCTGCTGCACCTCAGTATCTGGGTGGACTGTGATGTCCTTCCATGGTGGGAGCCAACACCTCTGCCCTGGGCACCTTTCCTTCCAACCACTGTGGATTCCTGTTGCTCCATTTCTTTCCTGTTGTCAGACCATACGCCATAATTTCAGTCCCCCCAATTCAATTAGTAGCAGCCCTCAGGCTGCTGGGGATGGGAGCTGCTGGAAGCTGGCCAGGTACCTTTGAAGCACCCTTGGAAGCAGAGCCCTTTCCCTACAGTCTCTTTTTGGAGTCGGGGCATGCAGTTTAGCTTCTAGCACAGGAGACAGTGAGAGGAAGCCGCCCGGAAGCCGGGAGATTAGGTGTTTGAAGTGCCACACCCACCTTGAATGTGTATGTGTTCATAGTGGGGCAACCAAGAGGCAAGCATGCAGTGTGGGAAGTGAGTACGCTTATCACTTAAAACTGTGTCAGCAAGCCCCAGACACCAGTGCATCCGAAGCGCCTCCTGTTGGGGGTGTCCACGCCTCTGCCTCCATGTGTCCTTTAAAATGTCAAAAGGACCCACTGAGTAGAACAGTTCATTGGAGGAGAGGAGCCAGCTAGGCGGGGTGTTTCCTCCTGAAGGCCAAAGCATGAAGAAATGATTGGTGTGTGTGTCGCTGCTAGGGTGGCAGGGGGACAGGTGTCTCAGGGAGGTGGTTGCAGTGGCAGACGCTATCTGCACAGTGTTCACACTGACTTGAGTCAGGGGGAAAAGGAAAGCTTAAATCAGTGGTCTTTACAGCAGGGCCTGCAGAACAACCCACTGAAATAGAGGAAAAATAGGAAGACATATATATGTGTGTGTGTGTGTGTATATATATATATATATATATATATATATATTCCTATTTGTAAATATTATTTTATGTGTATATATATGTATATATGTGTGTGTATATGTATATTCCTATTTGTAAATATTATTTTATGTATATATATATGTATATATGTGTGTGTGTTTAGAAATTTCCATGCCAATATTTACTAAATAAATCCGCATAGGCACTTCTGTTCAGTCCACAGTCTGGTGTCCATCATACATAGGCAGGAAGAGAAGTGAGCTTGGGAACCCCTGGTCCAGCTGCTTTCAAGTATAGAAGGGGGCAGGGTCTTCCAAATGACTTCTACCCCAACACTGGATAGAAAGATTATGCATTCTGATTCTGCTGAAGCTGTTCTAAGGGGTGAGTCATTTGGAAAAACCCCTACAAAGGCCGAGAGACAGATACAGAGTCAGAAATATGACAGCATATAGGTGGAGTGTCTCTGTGTCCCAGCAGCCTTTTCAAATAATCACTTAAAGTCTTAATATTAATTATAAATACTCAGCTGATAGCTCAGGCTGGTTACTAGCTAACTCTTACATTTTAAATTAACCCATATTTCTTATGTATCCTCTGCCACGTGGCAGTACCTTCTTTCAACACAGCGTGTTCATCTTCTCTGTGTCTGCTAGAAGCTCCCAAGATTCTGCCCTTCTCCCTCCCAGTGTCCTTCTCTGGCTCTCCTGCTATACCTCCTGCCTAGCTATAGGCCAGTCAGCTCTTTTATTAAATCAATCAGAAGGCATCTTGGCAAAGACATATCTTAATAGTGTACAAAAAGATTACTCCATAATATTTTCCTGCTTTTTGTCTAATTAAAAAGGTTTTAACTTCAAGGTAGTAAAACTATATATAACAAAACAGTTTCAAGAATTATAGCTACAAGATCCAGTTCATTTGTACTTAACAAATTCAGAGAAAACACTCTATTATCTATCTTTTCTTTGTGAGTCTAAAGTTTTATATTACTTTTTATCATAACTAAGGAAAACTATGAGTTTAATTATTTAGTCTTTAACTCCCTGAAAGACTCCAGAGGGGTATAATATTACCTAACAACAGGTCCATCCGGTTGCCTGGACAGTCACTGTAGGTTCTTCTGTAATGTTGGGACATCCAACTTTGGCCCACAGGCCTGGTCTATCTGACAGACATTTCAAATGTGTTCTATATCAGCCTTGAACAAATCTACAACCTCTCCTCTCCTATGGAAATAAAAGCATAACCTCATCCCCAAAGTAACATATCTTTTGACTTCCACTTTGAAGTCAAGATGTTTTTAAAACATATAGTTTGGTTCAATCCAGCAGCTCTTATAATCCAATGTGTCTGATGAGCTGTTCCTTCATTAGCAATCAGAAAATTTAAAGACAACACAATGACGTACAGAATCCAAACTCTCTGTGTATTTTCCATATTTTATGGTTTATTATACTTTTTAACTATATTAAGGACTTTATTATTTTTAATCTATGACTATCTCCACCCTTTCTCTTTTCTGTCCCAAGCCTATGTATATTTATAAACACACTGTAATCCATTTAGAGTCCTTTTTTCATCTGGATCTGTCTTCACTGAGCATCTGTAACCTTTTCTGTCTACTTGAGCAAAACCCCAAACCTACCATGCAGCACACAGATGGAGCTGGCGGCTCAAGATGCCCACAGGCAGCAGCTGGGAGGTGCCTCTCTGTGCTGCAGGCTGTGTGAGCGACTGTGGGAATCTGCCATGCCGTTTAGCTCAAGAGTGCTGGCAACTGCAGGAGATGCTCTCTGTACTGTCTCTCTGTACTGTGGCCGGCATGAAAGACACGATACTAGGAAGCTGTGTTTGGATCTGTTTTTGTGTGTCTAGAACCTGTTTTGAGCTTTTTCGGGTTTTATGTGAATGTAGGTGTCCCATGTGGGGCCCAATTTGTAGGCAGAAGTTTCCATCAGACCGTGATCAGCTCTCTTCCACCGGCCACTTCCCAAATAACCACTCAGAGACTTCATTATAAACTCCTGGTCAATAGCTTAGACTTGTCTCCAGCCAGCTCTAGCAACTCAAGCTAGCCCATACTTCTTATCTGCCCTCTGCCACGTGGCAGTACCTTCTTTCAGCACGGCATGTTATCTCCTGCTTCCTTTGCATCTTGCTGGCAACTCCTCTGATTCCGCCTTCTTCTTCCCACCATTCTTTCTGCCCTGGTAATCCTGCCTACTTATTGGCCAATCAGCTTTTTATTAACAAGGAGAGCAATGCATTTTCACAATGTTCACAGCAACAGTGCCAATAGGTTCCTGGGTGATGCCCCTGATTTTCCTTCTCCCTCTCTGCTCCACAGAATTCAGGCCTTGTGCATACTACACACATGTTCTACTAGTGAGCCCTATCCTCAGGCGTGGTAATCTTCTCTGAGGCTCTTATCTAAGAATAAAAGGTAATATGTCAGATGACATTGTTGGAGAAAACTGCCACTCTGTTTGCCATGGTGAACGTCGCTGCACTGGTCCAGAGAGAAGACAGTTATAAGGGCACTGTCATAGTTAGGGTTCCCAATGCTGTGAAGAGACACCATGACCATCGCAACTCTTATAAGGGGGAACATTTAACTAGGGTGGTTCCCTTACGGTTTCTGAGGTTCAGTCCATTCTCATCTTGACTGAGGGAACGGTGGCATGCAGGAAGATGCGGTGCTGGAGTAGTAGCTACAGGTCCTACATTTTTCAGGCAACAGGAAATGGTCTGAGACACTGAGCCAAGCTTAAGAAAGACAAACCTCAGAGTACACCCCCACAGTGACACACTTCCTCCAACAAGGCCACACCTCCCAATAGTGCCACTGCCTATGAATTTATAGGAGCCAATTCCATTCAAATTACCACAGGCACCATAAGGAAACACACTCAGAAAACATCATGGAAATGCCAAAGAAAGGAATTTAGGATATGATGTGTTATGCAGGATGAGTATAAGCTTGGGTGTAAGTTGCTAACATATTTTATTGTGGTAAGAAGGAGCGGGCCGTGTCCCGCCACCTGGCTAGCTTAACCTCTGAAATAACCACACAGAAATTGTATTAATTAAATCACTGCCTGGCCCATTAGCTCTAGCCTCTTATTGGCTAACTTACCTCTTGATAAACCCATGTCTACTAATCTGTGTATCACCATGTGATTGTGGCTTACCGGCAGAGTCTAACCTACATCCGTCTCAGACAAGGGATTCATGGCGTCTCTCTGTCTCTGCTTTCTTCCTCCTAGAATTCTGTTCTGTCTACTCCACCCACATATGTTCTGCCCTATCAAAAGGCCAAGGCAATCTCTTTATTCAACCAATGAAAGCAACACATAAACAGAAGGACCTCCTACACCATTTTATCTGGTCTTTGTCATATGTCTTAGCTATGGTTCCTCTTTTCCATTGCTGTGAGAAAACGCCATGTTCAATAGCAGCTTGGGGAAGAAAGGGCTTACAGTTTGTAGTCCATCATTGAGGGATGCCAGGACAGGGACTCAGGGCAGGAATTTAGAGTCAGGAGCTTATGCTAGTGGCCACAAGGAATGTTCCTTACTGGATTGTCTCTCATGGCTTGCTCAGCCTGCTTTCTTATAACACTCAGTTGACCAGCCCAGGGATGGCACTGCCCACAGTGGGCAAGACTCTCCCACATCAATTATTAATCAAGAAAATGCCCCCACAGACTCATCTATAGCCAGTCTTATAAAATCATTTTTCTCAATAAGATCCTCTCTTTCTAGATATGTCTAGGTTTCTGTCAGGTTGACAAAAACCAACCAGTACACCATGCTTCTTCGCTATTAACCAAGCTAGTTCTTTGGTGATTTCAGACACATAGTGCATTCTGGGTACTCCTCGCATCCCCGTCACCCTTCTCGATCCTTCTCCCTGCCAATCCCTTCCCCAGATTTATCACTTAGCTTGGGTTTGTGCGTCCTTTAGTTCGTGAGGCCATTGGACTGGGGCTATCCACTGGAGCATGGCGGGGTCACTGGTAGGCATACAGCTGATGGGCCCATTCCAGGGCAGCCCACAACTGTTGAGAGATTCTGATTGCCCAGAAGATGCCATGCTTCCTGATGACAACATTCATGCAAGCCCGTCTACTAAAATAAGGATAAGGATGTGTTCAGAACAACGGACACCTTATCCCGCGGCGAGGACCACCACGTGCTGGTGACCCCGCCTGAAGACTGCTGCGTGAAACCAACTGTTCACTCTTCCCTGGATAACTTCAATAAAGTTACGGAACAGTTCAGAAACACCCGTAAAACACAGTGGGAGCTTTACTACACTTTACAATGAAATGTTGGGGGACACAGGAAATCCTATTGCTCAGGGCCAAGAACTTAATATCCGTGAGATGTGTCTCTTTAACCCAAAGGACAAATGTTCCAAACTTGCTGACCTCTGCTGACTATGGCTGTAGCAAGTGTGTTCTATAGAGGGTGTGTGTACACCCACACAGCAAGAACAACAAAACTAAACCCCATAATGTCTTTCAGGTAAGGGGGTATTTTTAAGGGAATATTAATAAATGAACCATATTACAGGATGCACTATGAAAATGGCATTTGGACTGTTCCTGCTACATAAGTTTAATGACAGAATGAATGTGTCACCTATCCCCTTTGTCGCAATCTGTGTGTATGTGCCAAAGCCAGAGGTTGTCTGGTGTCTTTCTCAATTGCTCCTCACCTTACTTTTTTGAGACACAGTCATCACTGAATCTGAAGTCTGCTGGTTTATCTAGACTGGCTGGCTAGTAAGCCCCAAGTATCTTGCTGCCTCTGCCTCCCCATTACTGGGATTGTGGGGACACATTGGTGCAGGGCCACAATATGTGACCAAACTAAGGTCCTCATGCTTTTGAGAAGTTTTTTTACTGGCTGCACTATCTGGCCAGCTCTGAAAGCATAGTGTTTATAATCTTCTAATCACTATCTCAATGAAAATACCCTATGTATTAAAACTATTTTCTAGAATGGTTGGTAAATACTCACTGAGAACATTGATTTCAGTTTTCCTGTGACATTTCACACTTACAAAACTGGGAGGTGTTATTTAAACAGAATTCTGATTTAATAAGTGGAAAGACAGAGTTCTGTTTATTGTTGCTTGATGTGTTTTGTTAGAAAACAAATAACAACAGCCAAGGGGTTGGAGAGATGACTCAGCAGTTAAGAGCACTATCTCCAACACCCACTTGGTAGATCACAACCGCCCATAACTCCAGTTCCAGGGGATTCAGTGTCCTCGTCTGACCTTCTTAGGCACCAGGCACAGAGGTGGTGCACAGATCTATATGGGAGCAAACCATTCATACACATAAAATAATCTAAAACAGAACAGTAGCCATTAGAACCAAGTATTGCTATTAATTGAATATGCTTTAGTCTCATTAACTATTAAACTAGGGTTTAGTAAACTCTGACTAGGATTAATAAACTAGCTTAACCATGGTGCTCTCACCAAGTGGACTGCGGCCAACTTTAACGTGAAAAGAAAAAGCTGCAGCAAACCATTCATTAGAAAGAAAGTGATTTGCTGGGTGTGGTGGCACGCGCCTTTAATCCCAGCACTCTGGAGGCAGAGGCCGGCCTTCCACAGCAAATCCCATGCCAGCCAGGACGACAGAGGGAGACCTGTCTTATTTTATTTTATTATTGGTTCATCTTTACCACATCTTTTGACACTTGTTAGTGTGCTTTGTAATGTATATTAGCAGTCACCTGTGTATCATGTAAAACTAAGTAGATCGTAAGCATCAGGTTATGAATAAAGTTTGGTGCCTAAGCGAGACAGCTGTGAAATGAGTGCAGGCAAGCAGGGGTAATGGCCTAAAAGACGCACAAGTCAAGGATGGGTCCCCATCGTGGCTTAAAGACTGGGTGCTTGGTGATGTCAAGACTAGAAACACAGGCGGGCCATTAGGAGTTGGGCCTGGGACCCTCTGGTTGAGATGCTCTCTGCTGTGTTAGCACTTGCTGCTCTGGAGGATTCTGGGTCTAACAGCTCCCAGCAGGCAGGAGGCTGTTAAAACCATGGGAATGGGCCCGGATTCTCTGAGAGAGCTGAGGGAGTGATCCAGGGAGCTGGCATCCTAAGATTCTCTGGAGCAGGAGCAGCATAATGGAAAACCAGGCCATGGAAGCTGAGAAACCGGTTGCCCAAGCCTATGGAAAGTGTGCCTCACACAGCGTGTCTGTACGAGGGCGGCAGGCACCGGGTTCTAACTTTGGGAGTTCTGTTCCAGGAAGGAAGGCGTGGTCAGAGGACTCTAGTGCTGGGAAGAGGTGAGCAAGGGTGTACAGAAAGCTCCCGCTGGCCTTGGCGACTCGGAGGTCATTCCGGACTTTGAGGGGCGGGCATAGAAACCAGACCGCAGAAGGCTGGAGAACAGGGGAGTGTGTGTGTGTGTGTGTGTGTGTGTGTGTGTGTGTGTGTACACGCGCACGCCTGTGTGTTGGGAGGGGCGGGAAGGTGATTCAAGGGACCCGGCCGACACCTGGAGAAAAACCAATGCTTGAAGATCGGTTTAGCTACCTAGAGTAAGTGTCCTGGCGGGGAATTGAGCCTCCAGAATCTTGTTTTGGGGAAAGTCCTAGTGGGAAGGGGAGGAGGTCTGCAACACCCGGGGGCGCGGCGTTGCAGTTGGGCTGGTGGTAGTGAGGCACAGAGCGGGTATCCTGGCTGGCATCTGACCCCGGACTGTGTCGCGGCCCCGCGGAGCCCGGGTGGAGCCGGGCTCGCTTCCGGCCGAGGACAGGGCGGCCACCGCGCCCGGGTGCTCAGGTTTCCTGCTGGTAGCGCGGCCCAGCGCCGCCGGTAGCTGAGGGTCCTCCAGGTAGTGCGCGATCCCGCAGCGCAGGCCGCTCGTGCCCCGCCAGCCCGAACACCCGGGCCCTGCTGCGCAGCACTAAGCTCGGTCCCCGGGAGCTGCGGGCTCCTGCCGGACAGGCACGGGTTGCAAGCGCGGCCTGGTCGGGTCCAGCTCCACGCGCTCGTCTGCACAGGCGTCAGTGCACTGCAGCCGCTGCCCTGTGCGCCCTGCCTGGCGCGGCACCTGCGCTCCAGCCCGGCAGCCAACCCCCATGGCCCTGTCCTCCGAACCGGGTGAGTGCGCACGATGCTGCGCCGACCTTGGGCCGGCGTCCTGCGGGAGTCCCCTGAGATCGAAAAGACCTGAACCTCCGCAGTGCCCACCCCCAGAGCTTGTCCCCCGTCCCGTGCTGCCTTTCCCTACCCAGCAGTGGCCTGGGCTCCACAGGCCTCCGGTGAGCCTGAAGCGGCTTCCTGGCATAGAACAAATTCGCAAGATTTAGGGATATTAAAGATTCTGGGACTTGCTGGCTATTGAGTTCCTGGACAAGTTTCTAGGTGCCCGAGACCCGTGGGATGTGTTCGGCTGGGGTGGACTTTTAGCGGGAGGCAGAGGTGTGGACGGGATGGTAGGGTGATGAGTCGTTTGAGGCCCCCCCTTCTTACCTCCTCTATCACCGCTTAAGGGTGGAGTACAGCTTTGTTCTCTAGTTGGTTGGTTCCGCCCTTGAACTTCCTGCGTCTGCTTTGCGAGCAGATTTGCTAATGGCTGGTCTAGGTTGGCAGAGCCCTGTCATGTAAGATTGATAGGCCCTGGATTGGAGACAACTCCTAACTAGATTGTCCCCGAACTGTATGTAGCTGGAAGCTTCTTAGTGATAAATAAGCCAAGTTACCGAGTAAAGGCTGGCAGCGTTGGGTCCAGCATGGTCCTGAGCGGCTGTGGATTAGACTAAGAAGACATGCCTGCCTGGATTCAAGGAGTCATGGATGTTGCCATGGGGCCTCTGAGCCAGTCAGAAGGAGCCCCTGCTCCATCATTAGCTCCACCTCTGGGAGCGACTTGGAGGGACTTGACTTGCTCTGAAGAAGCTGAGAGGTCGCCGTTCTCTCTAGGTGGGTTGGTGGGATACTCTTAGCCCCCCCCACCCCATCTCAGACCTGAAGTCCTGGAATCGGGTTAGCAGGCTTTCAGCTACGTCAAGACACTTTCGAGATAAAATGTTTGCTTTTCTTGCTCTTACTCTTGTGGTCACTCCAGATGGCCTCTAAGTCAATCACAGATCTTGACAGTATCTTGGACAAGTGCAATGCAGGCTTAGAATTAGGGAAGAATATACTTTTCTCTCCTGAAACATTCGGCGGCATGGCTCTGCTGCCGTAGATTAGCCTGTTTCCTCCATGTGCTGACTGCCGTTGTAGGGCAAGAGACAATGGCTCTGCCTTTTAATCCCCCGTATGAGGAACTGATGAGGGTGCAGGCTGATGACTCGAGTCCAGGAAGTAGCAATAATAGAGGGGACGACTTCTCCCCCCCTCAGATCTGGTTTCACATTTAAGCATGGCTTCCGTTTTCCCGTACTCAGGTAGGAACTGGGAGAGTACCTGATAAACATCAAATAATCAAATAAAAGGAGTCAGTGTCTGTGTGAAACTTTGCATTCATTTTCCTTCTGGGCTCCCTTGTATCTGCTATCACGATGATGAAGAAGATAATGGTGCTGACAGGTAATACCTACGAAAGACACATGCTGAGCTAAGGATGAGTCTAAACACTTCCCATGTGCTGACTAATTAATCATGGCATCTCATGGCATTGCTATTTTTATTACTCTTCTATTATAGGGAATAAAAAAGCCACGGAAAGTTTCATCATCCGCCCAAGGCCATGTAAACAAGATGTGGAACAGGATTCAGTGCTGGGTCGTCTGACTGGAGTCTGTAATCTTAACCATGCACACAACTGACTCTTGAGATCCCCAGAGGGGGATTCTACCTCAGCTCAGACCATTCATTCATTCATTGTCTTATGTAAACCTCTTTTCAGGGTGCACGTGTGCGTGTGTGTGTTTGTGTGTGTGTATGTGTGCATTTGCATGTGTGTGTGTGTATGTGTGTGCGCGCGCGCGTGCGTGTGTGCGTGTGTGCCGAGTGCCTTGGCACTGGGGTATAATCACAGTGAGACAGATGATGTGTGTGGAGGTGATATTTTGCAGGTGCCCAACTCTTGTCACACATGTCTCAGGAATGAGAAGGAAATTGGCCCCTCTTGGCAAGCCTGTGTCTTGCTTTTAGAGAGTAGAATGATGTGTTTCATAATGAGTCATAATTTGATCCCAGCCTTTGCTGCCATGTAGGGACAATTAAGTTATAAAAGTGAACACTCCCTGGTCTCTGGAGTAGGGGATGCAGGCTTGGGTCTTGTTATCTTAGTTCATCCTGTTATCCTTTCATGAGGGATCAGGAGGGAAGTGAGGAAGCTGGGGAGATGGCTCGGTGGGTAAAGTGCTTGCTGCTCAAGCATGAGGACCTGAGTTCAGATCCCCTGAACCCTCATAAAAATTGGGTGCATCAATGCCCATCTGTAACCCCAGCCCTAAGAGGACAAGACAGGCTGATCCTGAGGCCTTCTGGCCAGGCTAGCTGAACAGTGACCAGCTCAGTAAAGAGACCTTGTCTCAGAAGGATATAAGAAACAATTGAGGAAACTGACATCAACCTCTGGCTTTCACATGTTCAGGTGAGTGCACCTGCACACACACATGCACACATGTAAAACACACAATGCACACACATACATATGCACACACTCAGAAATGAGACTTTAAGCAAGGGATGAGCACGGCTCAGTCCACTGAGGTATGTCGGCCACAGAAGCAGCAATTTGCTGGTCTCAAGGTAAACCATGAGGTCTTGAGCATCACAGGTCCTCCTGAGACAGAGTGGTCCCTGTTCATTTAGCCATGAAGGCCCTTGGCCATTATTCTGCCCTTGCAATCGGAGCAGAGCTGCCCTACTGCTCTGCCTAGACCTGGTGGAGCTGGCTTCACAGTTAGCTTGGTCTCGGGATGGCAGCTTTCTCTAAACTGGAAACCGAAGACCAAGTGGAAGGCATTTCCTAGCTCTGATGCCACGGGATATTAATAGATGTTCTTTCCCATGACGGGGTGGCCAGTGAAGTGTGTTCAGTGGCCTCTTTACTGCGGGACTTCTCACTGATGTGTCTACCAGTAGAAGCTGTGGTGCTGGGCTTTGGTGGCACATGTCTTTAATCCCAGCATTTAGTAGGAGAGCAGGTGTGGATCTCTAAGTTCGAGGCCAGTTTGGTCTATGTAGTGAGATCTAGGACAACCGGGACTACATAGCAAGACCCTGTCTAGAAAATAGCAACAATAACAAGACCAAGCCAAACCAAACGGAAGCTGTATGGAAATCCCTGTGAAGAAAGGGGTAGTTTTAGATCTTCTTCCCTTTTGGATTTTATAGACTGCACTTTGTTTAGACCAAGGCTATCTAGAATCCCACTAAAGGCACAGAATAAAATTACCTGAGTGTGTTGGA
This sequence comes from Arvicola amphibius, assembly GCF_903992535.2. NCBI lineage: Eukaryota > Metazoa > Chordata > Mammalia > Rodentia > Cricetidae > Arvicola > Arvicola amphibius. The sequence goes on from NC_052047.1 coordinate 112,459,872, forward strand.
CTTAAGAGTCATGGTCCAGGATGTTCTGATCACTTTCCTTACATGCCATTGCCTTCCCAAAACGCCCGCAGTGAGAATCATTTTCCCATTTGTCTTTTGACAGAGCCGTGTGTGTGTGTGTGTGTGTGTGTGTGTGTGTGTGTCCAAAGGGCAGAGAATGTGTCAGAGCTAGAGTTACAAGTGGTTACTTGATGTACATGCTGAAATTGAACTCAAGTCCTCTGCAAGAGCAAGAAGGCACTCTTAACCCCTGAGCCATCTCTTCAGCCCCTTGATAGAATCATTTTAAGGGCTTGACTTCCCCTTCCCACATACTATAAGCACACTGAATTATTTAATGAATAAACACGGCTTCGCTTCCAGGTTGTGTGTGGCCTGCTGACTGTACTGTTTATGAAACAGTTGTGTGCACAGGTGGATTGCGATCTCTGGGTTGCTAAAGCACAGCAGGAGGTCATGTGTCAGCCCTGTAATTCTGCTCTGGGCTTCCAGGAGTTGCAGTGTGGGCACAACAAGGCTCAACCTCTCGGCTGGACATGGGCAGGTGACTCAGGTCCAAGACAGGGCCACAGCTAGCCAGCTGGAAAACAACTGACCCGTGCTTCTGGACTCGTCGCCTGGGCTCGTCGCTTCGGGATTTAAGCAGCACGATAGAAATAGCCGCCTCACTCAGGGGACTTTCCTAGACCCACACAGTTTGGTGAGGTCGCTGGAAGGCATCTTCACTTTCCTAAAGGGCTGGGGAAAAGCTATACACAGGGCTTGTGTATACCTGTTTATGTCTCTGTTGTCCTCTGTGGGTCACTTGTGAAAAGACAGTTATAGAATCCAGCCTGCGCTTTGGGACGCTACTGTGAGTAGGGGTAAGGAAAGGAGGACAGGGGTGAACGTGGTCGGGCCAGGTTTGGGGTGCTTCTGTCCTGTCTGTGAGTGTGGTGTGTGTATATGGGTGTATAGGAAAGAGAGACTGAGACACAGAGAGAGGGTTGAAGGGAGTCTGGCAGCGCTTGTTAGCTGTCCAGTCACCTGGATGTGTGGTTTCTTTTAGGAAGAGGAGAATAGGCTTTTTATCTCAGCTGCCTGCCCTTCTGTCGCCTGCTTCTGTGTGGAGGTCACCCCTTATTCTGGGCTCTGTTCTTTTCTGGCCAAGGAGGAAGCAGTTCATAGTCCTTTCCTCTTTTTTGAGGGGGAGGGAAGTAGGAGGAGGCATTGAGCTCCGGGTTGTCTGTCGACTTGTAGTGTGCCTTCAGGAGGATTGTTTTACAGGACGGGACTTCTGAGAGCAGGCAGAACAGCCCCTACTGTACATGAATTCCCTTGATGAGGTGATCCCTATTGTCCCATCAGGCCTAAAGTGGGGTTCATACAGGAAGCAGCCAAGGTGATGGCATCACCAGTCCCCGCTCAGCTTTTATTGGAGCCTGGGCATTGGAGGGAGGGCAGCTTATCTTGTGTGGCTGCCCAGGAGGGCAGCGGTGCTGGCTGCTTTCATTTCTTCTGGTGAAGGCTGGGAGCAGGGCCAGGACGGGGTGTTCAGGATCCTACATCCATTTTGCCTTGGATAACCAGCGTTACCTGAGGCCTTTAGGGCTTTTGGAAATTTTCCACTTGCATTTCGTATTCGCAGGAGAATTTCCAGCCCAGACTTTGCCTGCTCACAGATATGCAAAACAGAGACCTCCCACCCTAGCCACAGCAGGGAGGACTCAGCTAGCTGCTCCAGCCCTGACTCAGCTCCAGGCAACACAGGCAGCTCGTCGCCTGTGTGGCATCCTTAGACTCATTTATGGAGACACCAGGTTCAGGTCTGTAACCCGGGTTCTGCATCGAGGTTCTGGCAGGAGGAGGGAACAGGTTTGTTAGTGTAGGGAAGGGTTTTGGTGGCATTGGGCCACATTTCCGGGGGTTGTTGGGGGGTTGTCTTGGTGCTGTGCAAAGTTGCTGTTTCTTGAAACTGGTGGTGTTTGAGACTTTCTAACTCCTGGGCAATTGTTCAGGCTCACGAGCTGTGTGAAGCAGCAAGATAAGCTGTATCGTTAGCTGACTGATGCTGGCGAGTTCACAGTTAAGTCTTACAACCCTGCTGGCTTCAGTTGGCAAACGGTTGAAAGCCAGGCATGATGGGGCAGCTGGAGCTGAATGAACTCTACTTGGCATTAGCAGAGTGGGCTTTTCTTGGCAAGACCGGCCTGGCAGGTGTTAGTGGTTGGAGAGGGGAGGGATGGTGAGGATCTGTCTAGGATGGCCAGAAGGCAGCAGATGTGGTGCAGGGGTTGAGGCCCACTGAGATCCATTCGCAAGCCTGGGACTGCGAGAAAGCCTGGACCAAAGTCCTCATCAGTGTGTGGGACGCTCATCAGAATTCTTTAGTTGATTCATGCAAATTTAAAAGAAAAGACTCTGGGTGGGAGGGGCAGGGAGGGAAGAGGTAATGTGCGGAAATGAGCAAAATACATCACATACATGTATGAAAAATCACATAACGAAACCTGTTGTTTTACACAATGAATTTACACTAGTAAGAATTTAAGAGAGAAAAAGGAAAGGTCCTACGGGGAAGCACTTTTCTTCCATCCTGGAGTCTTGTGTGCCCGGTGGACCTGGGGAAGGCGGGTTTTCCTCCATCAATGCTCTCAGGCTCCGCCTAACCAGGAGCATGTATCTTCTCTTGGGGCCCAGTATGAGGGAGGCAGGTTCAAGCTAAGGAAAAGGGGAGGATCAAGGATAAGGAAGATGCGTGACGAAGAGTATGTTTGATTGACTTCAATAAGTCAACAGAGCTTCAGAGATGAAGATGGTGGCAGAAGAAGCCTCGGGCATAAGGGCTATCTATTCCAAATGCTCCTTCCTGGGGGGGGGGGGTCCAGAGTGGTGTGTCTGGCTCAGGTTATGTGCATCTGTGGAAGGGGTGGTTGTACACAGGATAGGAGCTAGGCAGAGAGGTCTCTGTGGTACAAACTTCTCTGAGCCAGTATTTTTCTGTGTGGGTCAGGCAGGAGAGGACCCATCAGTCAAATCTTGGAGGAAGAAGTGTGACTTACTTTCCTCTTATGGAGTCTTAAGACCATCCATTTTCTTTCTATTATCGTAGTATTTTAAAAAGTGAAAGTAGCCATGTGTAGTGGTACACACTTTTAAACCAGCACTCGGGAGGCAGAGGCAGGGAGATCTCTGTGAGTTCAAGATTGGCCTGGTTTATACTACAAGCTCCAGACCAGCCAAGGCTACATAGTGAGCTCAAAAAGAATGAGAATAAAAAATGAAGTTATAGTGGCATTAATTCTTAAAATAAGATATCCCAGCTGGGTATAGCTGTTTATACATTATAATCCCAGAACTCAGGAAGCTGAGGAAGGAGGATTGCTGCAAATTTAAGGCCAGCTTGGACTAGAGTGAATATCAGGTTACTCTGGCTATAATCACAAGATTCTATCTTAAACAAAAACAAAGCAACCCAAACCAAAACATCTATCCCCTGTGGTCCGGTTATTTTGAGTGTGCAGCACTCCTATGGCATCTGGTCATTTTCAGTGTGTAACTCTCCCATGGCCCTGATCATAAGGGGATGCATTTTTTTTTCTTTTTTGTTTTTCAAGACAAGGTTTCTCTGTGTAACAGCTCTGACTATTCTGTAACTTGCTCTGTAGACCAGGCTGACCTCGAACTCACAAAGATCCACCTGTGTCTGCCTCTAGAGTGCTGGGATTAAAAGCGTGTTGTGCCACCACCAGTCAGCTAAGGGAATGCATTTTTATATCATTGTAATCAAAACACAGCACAGTTTTTGTATCTTAATTCTTTATTTACTATTCACAGGATCTTTAAACTGTGGATCCTGTTCCTTAGTTCAGGTTATTTCCTTGCTGATTTCAGGAGGGCTCACTTGCTCCGGCAGGATTGCGTCTGCTGCCCTTTGTCTGGATCTCTCTGTGTCTGCTTCAGAGATGTGACATGAGGTTTAGGATACTGCAGTTGACTGATGGCCTAGGAGTTGGGGGACAAGGATCTCACTTTGTCCTTGCTTGCCTTCCAAGCCTGCATTCTCCCTGTCACCTTCGTCTTGAGCCTCTGCTCTGACAACCCCCAACTACACACACAGCCAGTTCTGTTCCTCTTTCTCCTCACAGGGCACAGGCTTCTGCTTGTTCTCGGCTGATGTGCTGTCCCTGGCTACTCCCTGGACCCTCATGGTTGGATGCTGGGTGGTCCTTCCCCTCTGTCTTCCTTAGACTGAGAGGCCCCAGAAAGACACATCCCTGGGTTGTGGAGGAGGGAGGGATTTGGTTTCAAAATCAAGACCACAGACATGGCTCGGTCTGCCCAGTACCAACCTGTTTTCTTCCTTCCTGTTTGTCATGAATTAGCCATACATGCTACAGAGAAGACCATCGTACTGAGCCTCTCTACTACCTAGAATTATGTCACTTACAGTAAGAGGGCTCTAGAGACCATTTACATCGTCCCTTAATCTCGCAGATGAGAAAAATTGGAGGCCTCAGAGCAAATGACCCAAAATGGCCTAATGAGCCCTGTCCTCTAATTGCTTCCCATCCTTGACTGAGCACAGCAAGCCCCATCCCACCCTCATCTAACCTAGCCAACAAAACCACCCTCTCTTCAAACAGCCTTAAAGACACTGGTAGTAGGTGGGTAGGGACCCCCCCCCCCAGCTCCCCTGGTGACCTCCCCCCAAGCTCCCCTCCTCCCCTGCATTTTACAAAACTCCTGGGGAAGGATCTGGACTGTTGATAAGGTTAATTTACCCAGTGAATATGCTCAGGACAGTGAGGAAGAAGGAAGGGAGTGAAGAGAGAGAGAGGGAGGGAGGGAGGGAAGGAAGGAAGCAGCAGCAGTAAAGAGAGGCGGATGGGGAAAGCTTCTTCTTTTAGGAAGTGAATTATAGATGGCCGTGGCACACGCCTTTTATCCCAGCACTTGGGAAGCAGAAGCAGGTGAATCTCTGTGAGTTCGAGGCCAGCCTGTTGTACAAAGTGAGATCCAGGACAGTCGGAGCTGTTACACAGAGAAAACCTGTCTTGAAAACAAAAAAAAAACAAAACAAAACAACAACAAAACAAATAAGGAAGTGAATTATCAGCTGAGTGAATGATGTCACTGCTTAAAGCCTTTGATGTATGTTCAGTGCCCTGTTAGATAGTTCTGGAAGGTTGGGGAAGGGGGGGGGGGGACTTGGGACTGTGGTCTCTTGAGTCCTTCTTTTCAGCTCAAGGTCTCACTTCTTGAATGACAGCGCTGCTGGGTATCCCCAGGCTGTGCTAAAGCTCTCTGCTGGGTCTGAGCTTGGGCCTTCCCTCTTGGGGAGCAGGTGTGAACTGGAAGGTGGTGTGCAGGGCTGGCGGGCCCCCAGCAGTCTAGAGAAGGGTTGTTCCTTACCCTCTCCTGATCCTCTCTATTTTGTAAGTGAAGTTAGGAGGGTGGGGCTGCCCATTCCCACACTTTTGAGAACCCGAGAAGCCTAGATGATTAGTCTGTCCTTTGATTTTTGACATTTGCTGCTTATGAAATGTGAGCTGTCCTCTGCACTTCACACCCACTTACTAATGCAGCTAGTTTTGAAATCTGGTCTGCTGAGCTTGCTCTGGGAATCCCTCTCCATGTCCACAGCTGACTCAAAGACCAGGCCTGGGGTCAGTGGCCTGGACTTCACTCTGGGGACTCAGGACATCCTCAAAGCCAGGAAGGCTCACATTTGTTCTTTCTTTGCCAGCCGAGATGCCTCGCCAGTTCCCCAAGTTGAACATGTCCGATTTGGACGAGCAAGTCCGGCTGTTGGCGGAGAAGGTGTTCGCTAAGGTGCTCCGAGAAGAGGACAGCAAAGATGTCATGTCCCTGTTCACTGTCCCCGAGGACTGTCCCATCGGGCAGAAGGAAGCCAAGGAGAGAGAGCTGCAGAAGGAGCTTGCGGAGCAAAAGTCCGTGGAGACAGCGAAAAGGTTTGTTCCCACGACCCAGCTTTCATGTGTGTGGAGCGTGTGACCTGAGTTGGGGCATCTGAGGAAGAAGATACATCCCTGGGTCTTCCGATGCTTTCTTAATCAAAGCCACTTAACTCACTAGGTATTTACTGAAGGATGCCTTGATGTCCTCTGCCTATGTGAAAAGACCAAAGCCACCGTTCTGCTGTTAGTGCATGTTGTATTCATGCATATTCATGTGCATGCAAGAACATGCGTGTGGGGTATGCAGCATGTGTGTGACCTACATGTGGAGGCCAGAGGTCTACCTCAGGTGTCGCTCCTCAGAAACTATCTACCTTGTTTTATATTGAAAGATTTATTTACTTTAATTTTAAATTATGTGTAGGCATGTGTGTCTACATGTGGGCATGTGCCTGTTTGAGTGAGTGTGGCAGCCTGAGGCGCCTGTCTGATCCCCTGGAACCGTAGGCAGTCATGAGCTACCTAGTGTGGCTTTTGGTCCTCTGGAAGAACAGTATGCACTTTTAACTGTCAGCTATCTCTTCAACCCCTACATCTATTCGTGTGTGTGTGTGTGTGTGTGTGTGCTGGAGTACGTACACAGGTGCTTGAAGAGGCCAGAAGAGGGTGTTGGCTCCCTTGGATCTGGAAGTAGAGTTCCTGCTTGAGACAAGCCCTCTGAATGAGCAGTGTAAGATTTTAACTGCTGGAACCTCTCTCCAACATCCACCTTGTTTTTTTGGGGGAGTCTCTCACTGAGACCTGGAGCTCTCTGATTAAGCTAGACTGGCTGACCAGTGAACTCCAAGAACCTGCCTATCTCTGCCTCCTGTGTGCTGGGAGTATACATGTTTAATACCAGGCCCAACTGTTTATGTGGGTTCTGGAGCCCAGAGCTCAGGACTTCATGATTGTGCTGTGGGCACTTTACCAACTGAACCGTCTCCCAGGCTCCCCTGCGGCTGTTATGGTAGCAGATTATAGGTGGAAGCGCGCACTTTTCACGCAGCCTTCCCTCTGAGGGGATTTGCGGAGCTAGGCAAAACACCAGTTTTACTCGTTTCCAGTTTTTTCTCAGCATGCTCTCTCTGCCAAGCATGCGTCGGGACTGAAGGTGTCACAATGTGTACTGTAGATAAAGTTTCTGCCCCGTGAGCTTACACTGGGTGGGGACAAGAATTAAGTAACTGTGCAAATTAATAAAGAAGTGACAAGTTATGATAAGGATGGGACTAGTCTGAGTCTAACCAGAAGACAGAGCCACCCAAATACTGGAAATAGGATTATAGTGTAAAGAGCTGGCTGTATGGCTCATGGAGATGGAGAATACAAACAGAGGAGAGCTTTGCCCTCTAGGACACGCAGTAGAGGGCAGTCACCACCTCTAGGTGAGACCAACAGTCCAAAGATGGGATGCAGCTGCATCTGGAACTGGGATCCCTGGGAGAGCTGGACTAGGCAGTAGCTGAGCGCTGCCTTCAGGGCCAAGATGCAGGCCAGGATTCCGTCCCTAGCTTTACCCTTCCTGGAGCCTCTGTGTTCTTACAGTCTCTGCCATTGGCCAAATCCAGTTCAGAAGGCAGATGACACCCTGGGAAAGAGAGGAATGGCACAGACTAGATGGAAGACAAACGGGTCTAAGTGTGGCATTAGGGCTATGAGGTAGGCGGGTCAGGAAGTGTGTATATGTGTCGGGGGACCACTGAGAATGAAAGTGCGCTATTTAAAGATGGGGTGGTTGAGGCTGGTTTTAGTTGCTACTTCAAGTCTAGCTGTGGTTTGGCTCATGGCAGCCTGACAGGTAGACGGGCCACCCAGAGCCATGGGCTCTCACACCTTCAGGAAGCCCGTTCAGTCATAGGGAGCAGTCCTCTGCCCTGTGGCTGGAAGTGAGCAGGGCCCCATAGGCTAGCCTTGTGCTCCTAAGAAACAGTAAGGTCTCAGGGAAGAGCAATGGGGAAGTTCTCATTTTCTTACTTTCCTGGGCAAGGAGAATTATAAAGGAATAAGACTTTCTGGAGTCTGTAGCGGGGCTGTTAGCGGGTACCTCTCTGCCCTGCACCCCGCAGTGCCGGGTGCCTTAGACTTAGAACCCTCATTGAGCACCCCTCGGGAACAGATGCTCACAAGGCCTTCCTTTCACTTTGTTTTTTTTGAAGCATGGTCCATGCAGCCCAGGTTAGCTGTGAGCTCTTGATTCTCCTGCTTCCACCCCTTAAGTTCTGATGTTACAGGCGTGAGCCACCATGCCTGGTTTATATGGCAGTGGGGAGGGAACCCAAGGTTTTATGCAAGCCTCCCACCATCTAAGACCGAGCCATATCCCTAGAACAGAAGTCTTCCTCTTTGAAAACAAGCCCTACTTCATTTTTCTTGGCAGGATAGGATTCTGGCATTTCCATGGAAGAATGAGGTTGATATTTGTATAAAGAAGCAGGAGCAGAGTTTGACCACCTGTAAGATCAGTCTCTATTTTCCTCAGATGTGCTTGAGTCCTTGAAGGAAGGAGCCATCATTACCACTGAGTGCCCTTGGCCCCAGACCTCCTGCCATGTTCATCCCTGTAAAGTAAAAGGAGTCAGACTCTGGCGTCCCTTGTCTACACTGCCCGGGCATCACAAGGGCTGGCCTCCGGGGCTGAATGCTCGGCAGAGCCTTCTGTGTGCTGTGAATAGGGCATTCTGGGCCTTCATAATGAAAGCAGGAGTCCCCGGCATTTGGTATTACCAAGCATAATAAGTGTCTGAGGCAAGTTTCCACAGACATCTTCAGAGGGAGCCCGCACTTTCCCATCAGAGCCCAGGCTCAGAGCAAAATGGAAGCTTTGTTACTCTTGATCCAAATGGCATTTTGTGGTCTCCAGAGAGCTCACAGCAAACTCTCCAGAAATGTATCCTGTCCTTTGCTGCTAGGTGGAAGTTTCCTGATTTGTAGCCATCTGATTCCCTAACTTGCGCACTGCATCTGCCTCTCACTTCCCCGGGGTCCAGCCCAGGCCTTACCCAGGTTGGAGACCAGAGAGTGTCAGCAAAGAAAAGGTGTCCTGCCTCCCCATTGCCACCACGCACAGGGCAGCCGGGTTCTGCCACTCGCTAGCATGCTCTGTGACTCAGGACGAAAGAGGAAACTTCTCTGGGACTCAGGTTCTTCCCCATCTAAAAAGGGACGATGATAATGGCCAGTCTTATGGGACAATTTGAAAAATGATGGAATTAGCATATGCTTGCATGCCTAGGTCATAGTTCACTATGTAAATATTGCCACCTGACTTCCTGCTACTGAGATAGACAGCAATAGCACTCATTGCTGCCGGATGCTAATGGCAAGCCAAGTCCTAGGCCTCCCGGTTTTGCATGCCTTCCTTCTTCCTCATGTTAAGCCTGCAGTGGAAGCTTCTGGTGTCCCAACGTGGCTGACTAGGCAAATGGAGCTCCCGGGGGTTGACTAGACTTGCACAAGGGACACAGTAAGTGACAGGACAATTTAACCAGGACACTGCCCTGCTCTCTGAGTGATACCTGATGCTGCTCCCCGGGATGTAACCACTGCTTCTGAACGGCATGAAGAGGACAGCCAGACATAGCTTCATTTCTGAAAGCCACCTGGGCCCTTGACTGTTTGTCAGATGTCCCAGGGACCCCTGGGGCTGAGGTCATTCACATGAGGTTTGTCTCTTCATTGCTTACTGGAGGTGTCTTTATGTAGCCATTCAGAAACTACCATCTCCAGGGAAGATAGCTCCCCAGCTTCTTGTCTGTCCATCAGTGATCCCTCCCGGTATTCTGAGATAAGAGGTGGCAAGGAGCCTTGGGACACAGGCCAACCAGCAGCAGCAGGTCTCCAGGTCCCCAGCCGATGAGTCTGTATTTTCAACTATGAAGCAAAATGCATCTTCTAGTTTGGGACACACCCCTCCCCCGTCCGTCTGCTCTGAATGCCAGTGGTACTCACAGAAGGCTTCTTATGGAGCCATCTTTCTTCTCTTATTTGGACAAAACAAGACACCTACGACTCTTAAATCTAATACAGAGGCGCAAGGCGGAAGCCTAGCCATGAGCAGAAAAGATGAGCGCCCGTCACTTGGTAGCCTGCCATGGAGGACTGCCAGCTCTTGGAACAGGGCCGGGTCTAGACACAGTCCTGGTGGAGCTCGGGACCAACTCAAGGCTGCTCAGAGAAGTTCTAATTATATAAATCAGGCCCAGATCTGTAACCAGCAAGACCACTCCTCGAGGGCTGGCTGCCTCTGACCATAGCTAGGCTTCTGCTAGGCAGGTGGGTGGGTGGGTGAGGGTCTAAAGGAGGAAGGGTGGGTTGCCTTTGAAAGTCAATTTAGGAGGCAAACCCAGCCTGGAGGGCTCTGGAGTTGCCAGAGGGTCTTTGTTCCCTTTGAGGCTCACCTCTGTTTCCTAGCATGTAGAAGGCACAGCTTACAGAAAGACTTAGAAAAAAAACAGAATTGTTAAACAAGCAGGCTTTTTTCTTCAAGGAAAGAAAATGACAAGTGCCTGTTCACCCAGAAGGCTGGAGTGAATGTTGTCTAACAATCTGGTGATCTTTTGCTATTCTACGGAGCCAGCCTTCCTGAATCCCCCAAATCCTGAGCATTGTTTAGACCCTAGTCTTGAACTTTGGTTCTTAGTAAATAGAACCAACTCATCCTTTTGAAAGAGGCCCCAGGTACTCTGCATTCTCAATTAGTAGAACCCATCTTTAAGCCCTTCCTGCCTAGGCCCGGATGCCAGAGCACTGTTTCTCAGTCAGTAGAACTCAGTCTTTTCTTTTTTTTCTTTTTTTTTCTTTTTTTTTTGGATTTTCTTCTTTTTTAATGTTTTTATTGAGCTATACATTTTTCTCCACTCCGCTTCCTTCCTTTCCCTCTCCCCTTCTCCCTGACCCCCACACTCCCAATTTACTCCGGAGATCTTGTCTTTTGCCCTAGTAGAACTTACTCTTACACTAAAGGTCACAAGCGCTTTGCTACAGGGACGTCCTTTGCAAGGGACTTCCAGTGTAGCCATCCTGAAGCTTCGTTGTGATAACTGTCACCAGAAGACCTTTCCCACAGTTTTACTGTGTTTAAATGTGTAAAAACAAAAAAACCACTCGGTCAGATTCTAGACGTTTTTGACCCAGCACCGGCTAAAGTGCTGAGCAGAATTTTCTTCTTAACCTCACCTGACCCCAACACTAGCAGAGTTCACATCCTACTAATGCATGTGCTGGAACTCAGCCAAGTTTGAGGACAACATGGAAAAGGTTCTGAGCAACCTGTGTGCAGGGAGAGCGCCTCCGTCCATCGCTCCTCTTCTCTTTCTGCCTTTCCCTCCTTCTCTTTTACAGCTGTCCTGAGATCACGCATGTGCCAGTCAGTCTGTCCACTTACCATGTGTGTAATTCACTGGGTTTGAGTGTATTTACTCTTATGTCACCAGTATTGTGATCAGTTTGAGAATATATTATTATCATTATTTACACTTAATTTAATGAATTAGCTTTGTTTATTTGAGACAGGGCTTTGCTCTGAATCCTTGGTTGGTTTGGTTATGCAGCCCAGGCTGACTTCAAACTCATGACAATCCTTCTTCCTCAGCCTGCCCCAGCATCCCCTGCTGGAATTAGGTGCACACAGCAAAGCCTAGCTTTAATTATGTGTGCGTGCATGTATGCACAAACAATAGTGTGTATATATATATATATTCATACACACACACATATATATATATATATGAATAAATGAAAGAGAGGGGTGTCCTGCTATGAGACCCATACTGGACTTGGTCTATGGTCCTTCTGTCTCAGCCTTTTGAGTTCAGGGATTACAGATATGAACCACCATGTCCAGGCTTTGAACTTTGAGATCATTCCCAGAAGAAATCCGATGCCCTTGGCCTGTGACCTCTTAGATCCTCCCACCTCCTCTCTCCTTATTTTAGGACGTGTTCTAATAAGCATGTCTATCTTGCTTTTCAGTACCATGGAAGATTTGAATAAGAAAATTAGGAATGTGGATTTTAGTGGCCTGAGCCTGTCTCTTGGTTTGTAACAAGAATATGATCAAAGGACCTGCCTCAGGAGAGTTAAACAAATGAAATGAACTAATAGGCATGATAAGCAAGCATGGTGCTGGGAGCTTCTCCCTGCATTTGTTACTCTTTTGTTTGGTACTCAGCGAGGAGAGAGGAGACGATGATTATGAAAATGGATACAAGGACAGGACCCCTCGAAGTCTAGGGACACAATGTCGCTAAGATCGTGACTGAATAACACGAGAATGACCTGAGTCAGCCAGGGAGAATTTCAAGTGATGTCCTGCCTGCCCTGACCAACAGCTCAGGATTTAGGGATTTTGTTGAAGAATGCCTTGTACGATTATTTTTGAGGAGTCATGATATAAAGGGGGCAGGCTTAGGGGAAGCATTTGGTTCTTTAGAACAGCTGCCTCCCAGAGAATGTTTTGAGTAAAATCGATAAATGGGATTTTGTTATAAATTGAGCATAGTACAGCTGAAGTGCCATTAAATTATTTTGTCTGATAAAGCTTACTAAACCGGAGTCCATAATTTTTAGATCACAGTTATTGACAACGCTTTATTTGAAATATCCAATTCATCTGCTTTTACAATGAAGAACAGAAATTGTAATATTTACTATAAAAGGCAGCAAAAAGCAGCTGGGGAGATGGCATCCTTTTTAAGTGCCTGCTGTTCAAGCCAGAGGTCCTGAGTTTGACCCTCAGCACCTATATGAAGAAGGTGGACATGACTGTGTGCACCTCCAGTCACAGATCTGCAGGGGAAGAGGCAGGAGGATCCCTGGCTTTGCTGGCCAGCCAGTCTAGCTGGTTCTCCATGTTCAGTGAGGGATACTCTGTCTCAAAAGCTAAGGTAAATATCCATTAAGGAGGGCAACTGATGTTGACTTCTGGCCTGCACATGCGTGTGCGCGCGCGCACACACACACACACACACACACACACACACACACACACGCATGTGCATACCTACCTCACACATATACATACACACGAGCATGTATATACATACTTACAAAGTAAATACATAAATAAGCTGCAGTAAGGGCTGTTTCACTCTGACCACTGGGGTCTTTCAGGAAGAAAGACAGTTGGGTAGGGCTGGGGAAAAGTGTTGAGGCTGGGGAGTAGTATTGAGACAAATGGGGTCTGTCCTTGGTCAGGCTGGGAATGGAGGACAAAAAATAGCCTTCTGGTGACCTAAGACAAATAAGGAAGGAGGGGTTTTGAGTCTCTGCACATCATAGGCTTCTGAGTGTGGAAAAGTTGCACACTCAGCCTCCTTGTCAGGCTGCTAGTCACCTGGCCGTGTCCGCAGAACAAGCGGCCACCACCGCTGCTCCTATACACTGTAGATGTCCCTTAGGGCAGTTAGCACACCGCATGCCCCATGGCCAGCTGTTTCCATGTCCTCCCCACATAGGCTGGGATCTCTGGCATCAGGCACACAGCATGTGCCAGCTCTTCAGTTGCTCCCCTCCTTACACCAGGGTCTCATTTCCATGTGGAACAGTTCAGTGACCACGACAAGCCTCCAATGCAGCTGAGTCTGTGGAAGTGCAGAAACCTGCCCCACTCAATGGCATGCAGAGCGTGCTATTAGTCATTCTTTGCTGGCCGCTGCCTCCAGGATTTAGAGGATTGCTTCCCATATGGAGGTGCAGGGACCACTGGAATGAACGGGTATGCTGCAGGGATGAACCAAAAAAGGCTGCCATTCTGAGAAGCCCCCCTTCTCTTCCTCTGTCCCTGTTGCTCATTGTTCCGATGCCCAGTCTGGATTAGGTGTCTCCTCTGGGATCCCAAAATACCCAATGACATGACCACATTGCATGATGAACATTCGTCCAACTTTCCCGGGCCATCTCTGTGATCCTAGCAAACCCATAGAATCTGGGGTTCTGTTTGATGTACCTGTCATTACCCAGGACCTCAGAGGTTTAGAAGGTGGGGTCATGAGTTTCACTGCATTTCTGAGAGCTTGGTGAGTGCTTTGCTTTGATTCTTCTACTTGGCTAGCTGGTTTTGGATGGATGCACAGGAGCAGAGGCTTTGGACGGCTCTGAGAAGACCCTCCACGCAGACAGACTTCTGGACTTGGGTGTAGTATGTGAATCAGATGTTATAGGAAGGCTTTGTTATAGGAATGGGCAGAGGAGGAGTGGGGACATGATGAATGGCAGGGAGAGCCAAGGGCTGTAGCCCAGATGGGGACACTAGACTGGTACTGGGGGACAACGTACCAGCTTACCCTATTGTAAGAGCCTGGCCAGCAAGAAGCTCCCTGTGGCCCATGAAGATAAATCCCAGGCCTCAGACTTCGTATGGAATTGGTGCCTGCACAGTGGCTCACCCTGCCAGCTCCTTGGCAAGCAAGGAATTTCTGCCATGTGGCTGGAGGAAGGCAGGAGCAGGCCAGCAGCAGAGTGAGCTGGCTAACCCTGGCACCCTAGAGGCTAACACAAGGCATAACAGGTGGGCTGTGGACAGACAGTTAAGTGCCTGGCGATGAAGTGCCTTTTATCAGTGACAACAGGTCACACTTTGTTTGACTCTGTGGGTGTTTCTGTGTCTTGCATCAGCCTAGCCAGGAACAGGTGTTTGGTAAATGCTTGTTGAATGCTGATCTTTCAGAAACGAAAGGCTGGGTGCCTAGTCTTTCAAGTCTTCCCGCAAGAGACCCTATGGTTCTCTAAATCTGTTGAAGCTCTTGGTGCGTCTGTGTGACTTGTTGTTATTGTGGCACATGTAGGGCTCATACAGCCTTGTGAGGGAAAGAGGGCGTGTATGGCATATGTGCACACCCACATGCACACATGTGTAGATACTAGTAGACGAGTCTACGGTCTATTGTAGGCAGAACTAATCAAACAATTAATTATTCTTGTGTGTATGTGTGGGTGTGTGTAGAGGCCAGAGGCCTTTGTCAGGTGTTTTCCTTTGTGGCTCTCTGCCGTTTTTTTTTTTTTTTTGTTTTTTGTTTTTTTGTTTGTTTGTTTTTTTTTTTTTTTTTTTTTTTTTTAAGAAACTGGCTCTTACTGGCCCTAGACTCACTGGCTTGCAAACCCTCAGGATTCACCTGTTTCTGCCTCCCAGGGCTGGGACAGGCACCAACTCCCAGATTGTGTGAGGGTGCTGGGACCTGAACTCTTCACGATTATGTGGCAGTCACTTTATCCTTGGGCCATCTCTCCACACCCCATAGGGAGAATTTTTTCAATGTCTCTCTCAGCCGAGATGTCTCGCTCTGATCTCCAGACTCTGGGCATTAGCTGTCACTCCTGTGATTGCCTGCAGAAAAGGCATCGCGTGACGTGAAGGTGGGGAGGTTGTCGGTGAACTGGATTTAATTACAAAGGCTGTCAAAACAACGCTTGTCCAGGCTAAGCACAGAGGGGGAAGTCAGAGAGACTGGGAACACAGACTGCTCAGGAGTTTCCTGACTGAAGACAGAGCTCTTCTCCAGGATCAGAGTGAGGTCTGCAGGGGCCAAGGTGACCTCTGGCCAAGTCCCCAGGGAACTGGGTATCTCAGTCTTCACGGTCATGTAGAATTGAATTCTGCCAACAACCTGCCTGATCTTAGAAGAGAATTCTTTCCAGAAAGCCCAATGCAGCCGATGTCTGTTTTGGCCTTTGGATGGCTTGAGCTCGGAGCCCTTGCCAATCCTAGTTGACCTTCTCACGAACAGGACTGGGGAGTCACAAATGGGCATTGATTCAAGTTGTCAAGTCTGTGGTGATGTATTACATAGCGGTAGACAATAGCATTTCTACCCACAGATGCCAGCTCAGTGATTAGCCAATGGTGATTCCATCCCCCACTCTGCCCCTCTCCAGGATGGTAGTCCTGAGTAGATGGTCCTAGACTTGTAAGTGTGAATTCTCAGCCTGTGGACATTTTTGTATGACAGTCTGTCTCATGTAGTTCAGGCTGTCCTTGAACTTGCTGACTATCATACAATGTCCTTTAACTCTGATCCTTCTATCCTTACCCCTGGATTGCTTTGATTATAGGTGTGTGACGCCATGCCTGATTTATGTAGCACTGGGGATTAAACTCAGGACTTTGATGAATTCTAGGCAAATACTCTACCAACTGAGTCATATCCCCACCCGTGTGTGACAATCTGGCTGGAGCCATAGTGAGAGTTCTCTGGGTACCAGCTGGTGGGCACTGGCTTCCTCAATGAACAGATGTATTTATTCCTATTGGGGAGTTTATAGGAGAAGCCTGGTAGGTTCTTGGCTTAGTTTTCCAGACTGCTTTTTGTTTTAAATCTTTCTTACCTGTTGCTCACCTGAGAAGTTACCCATTGCTTCTCCTTGGTTGGGCCAGACCCCAGGCTAGACTGAGGCATAAGGAAATAATGTTGGTGTAGAGTTGAAACAGTGATTGACAGGCGTGTGTGTGACACAGAAACTGTAGTCTCATGGGATGAGCTGAGCAGGGAACCTCTATGCTCAGGGTACATCTAACACCCAGGAGTGGCTGACTGGCCCACACTGGCATCTGTCTCTCTTGGTGTAGCATGTTGCCTCAGTTCCAGGTGAAGCACAGCAGGCCAGAGGAAACCTGGGGTTCCCTGGGGTTCTGGTTGAGGTTCCTGAAGCAGCCTGGTTTGTCAGCCATGGGAGCCCTGGAGAGGCACTTCCTGAGAAGGGGTCAGTTCCATCTCTTAGCTTTAAACAGCCTTATCTCAGGGAGGTGGGAACACAGGTCCTTAGTGTAGACAAGTGAGAGTCAGAGAGGTCCACGGCAAGTAGGTGGGGTGAACTGGGTTCTGGAAGGTTGGGCAGAGAGGAGACCCGGGTGGTGCCAGCAGGAAGCTGGCTACTGCTGGGTGAGCATGGTCCCACTTGGGATGGCCTGATCTTCCACAGCCACCGTCACTGGGATGTCTTAGTTACTGTTCTATTGCTGTGAGGTGACACCATGACCAAGACGGCTTAGAGAAGCAGGTGTTTAATCGGGGACTTGCTTACGGTTCCAGCTGTGCAGCAGGCATTATCCCAATGCTGAGTCATTTCCTCCCTGAGGATTCCAGGACTTGGAGTGATGCCAACCGAAACATTTCTGATTTTGTTAACAAAGGAAGTCAAGTCATCACAAATCAGACTCACAAGTAACCATGAACTTGCAGCATTATAAACCAGCCTTAAGGTTTTGTCTTTCAGTGCCAGAACTGAAGGTCCAAGGCTCAGGCCTCACACTGGTCAGTTCCTCTCTGACAGCATGAAGAGCTGTACCAGCTCCAGCTGCTGCCAGGATGGCAAACAGCTGGCTAACGGCTGGAGAAAGCAGCTGCCTTGGTGTGTGATTTAGCATAGGGCCCCTCTGTCTTGGGGCCCTAACCAAGGAGGCGAACATATTGATTCCTCCCACCCCTTCTGGTTCCTGTGCCCAGATTTGTAGCTAAAATACAATGGTGTATCTTTGCAAACCTGTCCGCAATCTTCCTGGAGACTTCGTTTGTCAGGGCTTAGAGCTTGGCTTATTTGAAGAGAGTGTGCTGTCTGCACCTTGGGAAATGCCTCTCTGACCTGGTGTCACCTTCATGTCCGTGCACTGTGGTCCTGGAGCCCCAGCAGTGCGGTCTGTGTCTGTCTGTCTGTTCCCTGTTGCACTGACCCAAGGTCATGTGTCATGAGTCCCAGCAACTCCATCCACATCAGTGAGTGATACGTGACCATAGATGCAGTATCTGGAGGGCTGAGTAGAGGAAGTCACAAGCAACCAGAAACTTGTGTGTGTGCAGGTGCAGGTGTGGAGGCCAGAGGTTGATATTGTCCTTTATTGAGCGCCACCTTATTTTTTGAGACAGTATCTTCATTGAACTTAGGTCAACTGACCGGAGAGCTCCCCCACCCCCGTCTACCTGTGCTGGGTCACTGATGCCCACGGTGATGCCCAGCTCTTATGGGGATGCTGGGGCTCCAAACCCAGGTCCTCATGTACAGCAAGTGACTTATCAGTGAGCATCTCCCTAGCCCACCAGAAGCTTCTTAGTGGTACCTAGCACCTGCGGCTGAAAACAGGGGAGTTTCCTGCCTCCTGAGGCTCTCCCTGTTCGCAGCTGATGTCTCCCCTGTCCTGTGTCCTTGGCTCTTAGAAAGAAGAGTTTCAAGATGATCCGGTCGCAGTCCCTGTCCCTGCAGATGCCAACACAACAAGACTGGAAGGGTCCTCCAACTGTCAGTCCGACCATGTCTCCTGCAACCCCTCTGGTCCCTGGGGCTGCTTCCAAGCCTGGGCCAGCACCCTATGCTATGCCTGAGTACCAGCGGGTCACTATCAGCGGAGATTACTGTGCGGGGGTAAGGCCATCCCCGCCCTGGAAACCTGGCCCAGTGTGTGTGTCTGGGAAGTTGTGGAAAGGGGCCCAGGAACCTGAAGAGAAGGAAGGCCTTAGTGGAGACTGGGATGTAGACAGGTCTCTGGAGCTGTCCCACCCTTGTGTGCAAAACCAAGGGCTTCAGGCTGCCATGGGGTGGCTGTGCCCAGTTAGTTCTGTGTGTTCCCCAGCCCAGAAATCTGCCCTGTGAGAAGGGTGCAACCGTCCACATTCCCAGTGTCTGGGGAGACTATGGGATGGCGCTAGCTGTGTAAAATTAGCTCTTACGTGCTTAGGTCAGTATCTTTAAATACAGGCTAGGAATCCCTCAACCAGCAAGATAGGCTCTCGATGAGAAAAATGAGTATGTTTTTTTCTATTCATTAGAGATGATACTGTATTGATTTATTAATTTATGAAAGAGCGTCTTTGTTCTTCTTTATGAGTGCATAGCCTTCCACCGTGCGGTTGTACCCCACGTGTATTGACTTCTTGGAATGGGAATTTAGATGGGAACTAATGCAGTCTTTTTCTGGCCAGACTGCTGCTCTACCAACTCCTGGCCAGGGCTTGTCTACCTCACACATGTGGGTGGAGTAATGGACGAGAGGATAGACGTGGATTGGATGCATGTTGAATGAGCATAGGAGCGTGCACGGTTGCCTCCCTTTTCCTCCCTTCCCTATGCATATCTAGAGAGCTAGGAGCCTATGAGAGGCTCAATGACCGTGCTGATTCTGGTACCCAGAAGGTCTGGGGCTAGCCACTGGGTGGGCCCACCAGCTTGGCTAGTGGCTGTTCCTCCCCAGGAACCCTGCCCCTTCTCTCATCTCCTTGGCTACCTCCTGAACCCCTTGTTAGGGGCATCCTTTGGCTCTTCTGCGGGTGGAGACTTTGCTTTGTCAGAATGTATCTGCTGTCCTGCCCCTTGGCTGCTCTGAGCCCAGCCCCCTGGAAGGTGCAGAGGAGAATGAATATACCCTTGTGAGGGTATCTGAGGCAGAAAGGGAGCTGCTTCCACTTTAAAAAGCAAGGAGTCAGGCTTGGTGAAATGAATGAGGAAGACATATGCTGACCGCTTCCCTCTGATGACAGAGCAGGGCAAGAGAGACCAGAGGGCATTGTACTCATGACACTTTATTATCTGCCCTGAAGGGCATCCGAAGCAACTGGGAGAAATGCAAATATCAGGGTCTTGGATGACAGGCGCACAGACGTCTGTAGATTGACATTTCGGCCAAACCAGTGATGCTGAGAAGCAGAGGAGGATGGTCCAGGCTCAGGCTCCTTAACTGTGAAGCAGAGGAGAATGGTCCAGGCCCAGCCTCTTAACTGTGAAGCAGAGAGAGTCAGTCCAGGCCCAGCTTCCCTCACTTTGCTGCTCCAGCTTCCTGCCCCCCACTTTCGGTGTCCCTGCCCTCCTGTCATGCCTGTCCATCTGCAGCTCATCAAGCAAATTCAGACTTCGGTGACATTTGTCTTCACTGAGTGACTAGGGTAATGGAGTCTGGAAAGGCAGAGGTCTCACACATCTCCATATGTGAGGAGAGCCTCCTGGGGCTTTGGGGATCAGTCAGACCAGGGTCTGAAGTTTGACTTTGTAACTTCCTGGCAGTGATGGATTCTTTCTGGGCCCAGTTTCCTAGTTAAGAAACAAAACAAAACCTACAGAAACACTTAGTGCTCAGTATGTGATTTTGAATGGTTGCCAGATTGACTGACAGCTTGGGGTTGGCAGAGCAGCAGCCTGAGAACATAGATGTTTTGCTTTTAACATCTGGGACCCGTGGATTTTCTGGCTTGTGGGCAGACTGTTCTTGCATGCCTTCTTGCTGCAGATCACTGTAGAAGACTATGAACAGGCAGCCAAGAGCCTGGCCAAGGCCCTGATGATCCGGGAGAAGTATGCACGGCTTGCCTACCACCGTTTCCCACGGACCACAGCCCAGTACCTGGCTCATCAGGGGGAAAGTGTACCTTTGGAAGAGGGTCTTCCAGGTATGGTGTCTTGGAAGCTAGTGGAATCCTTTGTGCTGGCCTGACCCATGAGTTGGTTGGGGCTTTTTTATTGATTGAGAATTTGTCTACTGATGATGTTTTTTTTTTTTCCCGGTGGGGCTCCTGACGTGTTTAAGACAGTACAATCAAATGGTCAGCACAGGCTGGGTTGGGAGGGATAAGACACAGCACCCATGTGCCCCTGGGCAGAGGAAGCAGACTGTAAAGTGAAACATACCTGTGTTCATGTCTGGATTGTGCCAATTTCTTGGACCTGGAGCAAAGGACTCCTCTAAATTTCAGTTTTGCGGTCTGAAAAATAATGGAATGCCAGCGAAGCTGCCTCCCTGGGTGAGATTGTGTGAGTGTGTGTGGAGTGTTTAGGACAGATATGGCATCTAGAATGTTCCATAACTGGCAGCCACATTTATGCTGCCAAATTTAGGGAAGGGGGTTGAGAAAGGGTGGGGTATCTTCCTGATGTAGTGAGTGACCTAGGAGCAGCAGAGGCTGGGACTGAAGTCACTAAAACAAGGGCATGGGGACCCTCACCTTTGAGATGCAGGGGCAGGGATCAGATGAGGGCCTGGGGATTACACCCAGGCCAGTACCCTGGGTGCCTTAGGGGTAACCGCTGCTAGGTTGTCCCTGTTTCTGGCCCAGTTCTGTGTTGAGCATCCATTCCCACCAGGGAGGGACCTGGGTAAATCTCAGCCTTTCCAGGGCTATTTCCCTGTCTGTCTCTGGGGCCAAGTGGAAATGACCATCAGATGTGTGCTTTACATGACAGAATGGCCTTGTGTTCTGGGCATGAGTGTGGTGAGGTGACACAGTCTCTGGGTGGGTGGGCTGTGACTTCACACAGGCCTTTCTAACTAACACAGGCCCCTTACACAGCCCTACACTATCTAGAGGTTCTTGGGCTGGCCTCTGCCTGTGCCTGATGCACCATCAGCACCCTGCTCTGCTGTTGCTTTCTCTGTGGCCATCACAGCTCGGGGTCATCCTGTTCCAGAGTCTGAGGCAGGACACCTTGCCCTGGGTGCCTCTTCCAATCAGTTGCCAAGGTTCCTCCCGCCTGGCAGGCAACTGGTCTACAAGGTGCTGGCTGACTTGCTGTGTTTATTCCCTGGCTGAGACAGCTGATTAGGAGTTTGAGAACTTGAAGGCTAATGAGAAAGCAGATGCTCTCGACTGCTGGTGATTGTGTGCCCAGTAAACCAACCAGAAGCTGAAAATGTCCTAAGTTGAAAATGCATTCAATATATCCAATTTATGTTAACCATACTCAAAACATTTCTGTGAACCTACAGTTGCGCAAAATCATCAACCTACTTAGTAACAAAGTCCTGAATATCCCATGTAATTCACTGAGTGTTTTTCTGGCTGACAGACACACTTCTGTACAATCCTAAAGTCAAAAGAAAGATTATTAAGTCACCGTAAGCAAGACCCTGTGGTCCTGTATAGGGCACACCTGCTTATAAAGCAACTTCCTCCCCTGGCTTTTATGGCCCTCATAGCAGCCTGCTGGGTAAGCAAGGGGTGTTTTAGGCCAGGAGTCAGGATGCAAAGAGGCAAAGGGGAAAGAGTGAAGGGTTTTACTGCTTGGATTGGGCTCACTCAAACCAGCTCCCTGCTGGACAAGCAACTCCATCCTAGGCAGTTCCTGGGGGTGAGGAGATGGGGTGGATGACAGGGTGGAGAAGGGGGTATGCGGGGTGGTTAGGAGTAAGGGCCTGGTCACTGCTCCTTTTGCTCTTTGGGGGACAGGGTGGCTTCTGTCTAATTCCTTGTTTGCATTGGACTCGGAAAAAAGTGTGGGAAGCGGGGCAACTATTCCCCTCAGACATTCTCAGTGTTGCCCATTCTCTTACTGGGAGAACACACAGGCAGTCTGTTCTAAAAACTAAAGATAAAACTGGCATTCCTGGGGGCCAAGGAAGCTGAAGAATGTGAAGTCCATTTTAACTAAACTAAACATACACTCATGCACATGTGTGCGCACGTGTGCGCGCACACACACATGCATGCATGCACACACACACACACACACACACACATACGTGCGCATGCACACACATTGATGTGCCAGCTTTGGAACAGGGTTGATCTAGGGACTGGACTATAGCAGCTAACAACACAAATCAGTGTGTCTTCTGATACCCAGTGTGCGAAGGACAATTATTTTATGTAGTGGTGAGAGTTATACAGACAAACTGACCAGGGAAGCCGACAGACTGAAGGACAATTATTTTGCACAGTGGTGAGAGTTACACAAAAAGACCAGGGAAGCCGACAGACTGCACGAGGTCAGCAGTGTCACTTGGCCATCCCTCATCCTGTTTTGCAGACTTCCACCCTCCCCCACTGCCGCAAGAAGACCCTTATTGCTTGGATGACGCACCCCCCAACCTGGGCTACCTGGTCCGCATGCAGGGAGGCATTCTTTTTGTGTACGACAACCAGACGATGCTGGAACGCCAGGAGCCCCACAGCCTGCCCTATCCTGACTTGGAAACCTATACTGTGGACATGAGCCATATTCTTGCGCTCATCACCGATGGCCCCACGTAAGCCAGTTACCCTGACTCCCCCTTTCATTGTGTGGGTGCTGTGGGAAGGAGCAGCTGGCTTTGATGCATGCAAACTATCCTGGATTTCCCTTTTGAGGGGAGTCACAGGCTTAGAGTTGTTTCTGCTGCCCCGCTGCATACACACATGCAGAAGCTTCCGTGTACAGTGGCTGCTTGTGTCCCTTACACCAGCCCTCTCCTCGGGCCAGGAAACACTGCAGAGAGCTGCCAGCTCAGAGCCCGGACAAACATGGAAGGAGTAAAGACTGTTGCTTCAGCTCTTGGGCTTTCTGTGGTTTTGAAAGTAGTAGCATGCAGGGAGCTTGGGCCCTTCTCATCCCCACCCGTGTTTGAGGGCTTGAGTGGAGTTGACAGGGCTGGTAGCTCTCTTTCTGGTAGGAATATGAGCTAACCAACGAATGGTAAAGGGTTAGTTTTCTGTGCCTTTGGAATAGAAGTCTTGGAAAAGAGAAGGGCCACCAGAGTGCTTTTGGGTTTTGTTATGAAGGGTGTAGGTCTAATCTCTGTTAGAAAAGAGCAGGACGGGGGAGGGCAGGCAGCTAGCTCTTGGTCCTCACTGAGCAGAGGCTGGAACTAACACCCTGAAGAGGAAGGGACAGTTTCTGGGAAGCCTTCCTTGGCCAGGGCTATGGGCAGTGACTGTTGTCTGAGAAGCTGTCAAGGACAGACACTGAAGGGAGTGACATTATCCTTCCTTTCCCACCTGGAGACCCTTGTGCTGACCCCAGGGCTCGTCTCTGCATGTGATGACACTGTGGCAGGGTGGCATTAGAAATGTCATCATTGTCATTTATTTATATGTACATGTCTATATCTGCATCTGAGGAAGTCAGAAGCTGCCAGGTCCTCGCTCTGGAGCTGGTAACAGGCAGTCGTGATTTGGATACTTCGAGTCAAACTCAGGTTTTCTGCAAGAACAATATGTGCTCTTAACCAATGAGCCATCTCTCTATATCCACAAAGCTGCCCTCCGTGAAGGCGTAGGGTAGTAGATATGAAGGCATCTGCTGTTTGGGTATGCTGAGGAGGAAGCAGGGAGGTGTGAACTGTACTCAGGTTTGTGTGACTGGGCAGCTGAGCTGGGTGTGGGAGACGTCTGGCTGGCAGTAGCAATGAGGTGAGGGAAACAATGGTGGGGCTGCTCAGTCAGACACTGGCCTCATACTGTGCTCTTCAGTCTGGGGTGTTACTGTCTCTATAGCTACGCACCAGACACTTATTCCTGCGCTAATTGCCCAAACACGGAAGACAACAGAAACCTGCATGGGGTCCCAGACTTGGTGCTTTCCTGTCTTAGCTGTCCCCTCACAGGCAAGATGGCACAGGCATGCTGGGCAGGTCTGAGGGAAGCTGGAATCTTAGCTCTCCTCCTCCATCCTATCAGAGCCTGACCTTTCCACCCAGGGGGTCACTACCCTCTCTGGAGGTCGCTAAGCTGATGTTTGATATGACTTCTTACTGTGGTCTCTGTCTCTTACTGACTTGCAGGAAAACCTATTGTCACCGGCGACTGAACTTTCTGGAATCCAAGTTCAGCCTTCATGAGATGTTAAACGAGATGTCAGAGTTCAAGGAATTGAAGAGTAACCCCCACAGAGACTTCTATAATGTGAGAAAGGTACGTCACGGCCAGTGTTCAAGCCACTCGCCTGGCCCTACACTGGGTCCGGGGAATGATGCCCTGAGTCTGTTTAGGGCTGGAGCTGGGTGAGCATCAGGTCTCCTGGCTGTTCAGCTCAGAGGAGCCTGGTGTGATAAGATGCTCAAATGCAGGAGGAAGACTGGTGAAAGGCATCCTCAGACACCACGGTACCACTCTGTATCCATCTGTGCATCTGCTGGTGCAAGTCTCCTCCTGCAGCATCAGGACAGTCTGCTAATTGGTCCTAATAGTTAAGCACTAGCAGTTTTGGGGTAGCGGATGGGTTAGGATCATCACAGAGGAAAAGCTGTTAAGACTTCTTTGGATTTAGGAGGTGGAGGGTTTACATCCTTTGGAGTCAGGACCTTTAAAGTGAATCACTGAGATGCTCCTGTCTCTGCCCCTCCTCTACCCATGAAATGGCCAAGTGTCTCTGGCACCTTCTGCCTTCTGCAGGAGTGCAGCAAGGACAGGTGTGTGTGTCTAGAGCTTTTCCACTTTCTTCCAGGTAGGTAGGACACACTGAGGCTCAGGATCACGCTGCTGTTAAGAATTTCCAGAGACAAGGGCTGTGATGGGGTGGGGAGCGGCTTCAAGGAAAGGCCGGAACTAAGCAGAGAAGGGTGTGTGATGTGGGGAAGGAAAGAGTGGCATTCCCAAGGAGGGAGCAGCACCTGCAGAAGTCAGGAGAGGGAAAAGGAAGGAGAGAGAGGGCAAGCAGGTGGGGCTGGAACTTAGGTGTCAGCCAGGAGGGGAAGGGAGGCTGCAGGGCCATGGGAAGGTTCTGAACCTGGGAACCCCATGGGTATTTTAAGAATGACAGAAGTCTCAGACTGGATGAAGAGACTTTAGAAGTGAGAGTAGAGCACGTGTGTTAGGAAGGCATCTCTAGGCTACCTGGGGTGTTCAAGCTTAGAGAAAGAATAGTATTATTGATTACTCATGTCTGCATGGTGTGGGGATGGCCAGCGTTAGCTCAAGTCCCAAATATCAACCAGTCCTGCACTGAGATGCTACTGTTTGTGGGAACCAGGATCTCATGTGTCAGGGTATTCATCTCATGTGACAGTATTCATGTATTCATGTATGACAGAGTATTAATCTCATGTGACAGTATTCATCTCATGTGACAGTATTCATGTATTCATATATGACAGAGTATTCATTTCAAGTGACAGTATTCATGTATTCATTATGACAGGGTAT
The DNA here is from genome assembly GCF_903992535.2 of Arvicola amphibius. NCBI lineage: Eukaryota > Metazoa > Chordata > Mammalia > Rodentia > Cricetidae > Arvicola > Arvicola amphibius. The sequence continues at coordinate 112,485,622 of NC_052047.1, forward strand.
TCATCTCATGTGACAGTATTCATGTATTCATGTATGACAGAGTATTAATCTCATGTGACAGTATTCATCTCATGTGACAGTATTCATGTATTCATGCATGACAGAGTATTAATCTCATGTGACAGTATTCATGTATTCATTATGACAGAGTATTAATCTCATGTGACAGTATTCATGTATTCATGCATGACAGAGTATTCATCTCATGTGACAGTATTCATGTATTCATTATGACAGAGTATTAATCTCATGTGACAGTATTAATCTCATGTGACAATATTCATGTATTCATGCATGACAGAGTATTCATCTCATGTGACAGTATTCATGTATTCATTATGACAGAGTATTAATCTCATGTGACAGTATTCATCTCATGTGACAATATTCATGTATTCATTATGACAGGGTATTCATCTCATGTGACAGTATTCATGTAGGTTTTTCTGGTGAGCGGAAGACACTGATCTCCAGTGAAGACCTTTTGTACTTATTCCTAAAAGAGTCACATTTGAGATTCTAAAGTTTGGACTGGGTGACTCCTAGATAGTCCAGCTGTTTTCATTCTAGGTCCTGTGACTCACGGGAGCCACCACAGGCAGTGTGTATGACCGGGAGGCTGGAGGACACAGCTAGAACGTGTGGAGTCATGCTGAGATAGGAGTCAGGCTGTACGGCACCGAGTGAAGCCAGGCTCATCTTGTCCGGTCTCATCTCTGAATCCGAGAGCCTCAGCCCTGCTCTGTGTCATGTTTTGGGCTCCACAGCTTTGAGTTGTTTCTGTCTTTCTTGGAGAAGTGTCAGAAACTGAAGTCAGGAAGGACCCTGTTGAGTGAGCGATGTGTCCAACACCATGGCTGGCTGAGATAATGTACACAGAGTCCAATAGATCAAATGTCTGGCTTGGCATGACTTACAGATGAACAACCAGCCGTGGACAGCATTCCCTGGCTTGAGGTCAGTGCCTCCTCACCCCAGCCTTGGCAGAGAGCCCAGTCAGTGGCAGCTACAGGGTTCAGGCTGGTGTACAGGAACACCTCTCTTAGTTTTCCTGGGCTCATGCAAGGTGACCCAGCATGCCCACTGAGACTTAATCAGCTCTTCCCGTAGCCTGCCTGGTAGGTGGAACATACCAGAAAGAGTAGGAATAGAGGTGACAGGGAGATGGGCCCAGCTGATGTTAGTAGCGCCCTAGTCTTAGGGTTTCTATTGCTGTGAAGAGAAACCGTGACCATGGCAACTCTTACAAAGGAAAACGTTTAATTGGGTAGCTTACAGTTTTAGTCCATCATCATGATGGTGGGACATGGCAGGTACAGGCAGACACGATGCTGGAGAAGAAGCTGAGAGTTCTACATCTTTGGTCCGCAGGCAGTAAGAAGTAAACTGAGACACTGGGCAAGGCTTGGGCAATATGAGACCTCAAAGCCCACACATTTCCTCCAACAAGGCCATACCTACTCCAACAAAGCCACCTCTCCTATAGTGCCACCCTCTCTAAGCTTATGGGGCCAATTAATTCAAACTACCACAGCCCTCACCCTAAGATTAGTGATAGTGTTTTTTAAAATGTCAGCTCTAGCTTGTATGTGTGTGTGAGGTTGGCATAGTGGATAGAGGACAAGAGGAGAAGTTGCCGGACCTGGGAAGAGGTTATTCTGGACCCAGGAGGGAGAGTTCTTATGACAGTGAGGTTGGAGCACATCTGTCTGCAGGGGAGAACTGAAGGGATTGACTGGTACTGGGACAAGGGACCTGGAAGACTGTGTATGCCCCATATTTTTGTGGTGAACATCTGGGTTCAGGATGTGCCATTTCTCAGACACTGAAACCCGGGAGATGGTCATGTTTGGACTATGGTCTGAGACAGAGAGTACAGTGTTGGGGGTACATTAAATTTGAACTGTCTTTGAGTTCCTCAAATAGAGATGTCAGATAGGCAATCAGTTTAGTTCTGAAACTTTCAACTGATGGTCCACATCTGAGAGTTGTTGAGTAAAGAGAAAAGTTAAAGGCACAGGTGGGGCCTAGAGATGGCTCAGTGGTTGCAGTTTTAGTTGTCCTTGCAGAGGACTGAAGTCCAGTTCCCAGCATTCATGGTAGGCAGCTCACAACTGCATGTGATTTCCTCTCCAGGGGAGCCAATGCCCTCTTCAGCACCCCCACTCCTCCCAGGCCTCCTCCTCTCTCTCAGGAGCCCCTTCCTCCCAGGCCTCCTTCTCCTCCTGCTCCTCCTCTCTCTTTCCTCTCTCTCTCCTCTCTCTCTCTCTCTCTCTCTCTCTCTCTCTCTCTCTCTCTCTCTCTCTCTCTCTCTCTCTCTCTCTCTCTCTCTGTCTCTCTCTCTCTCTCGCACACACACGCACACACACTCAAGCACAATCACATACACATAAATTAAAGTCTCTAAAGGCACAAGTGGCGTGGGTCTGGGGTGAGGATGCGCTGTCCCAGGAGACCAAGAGGTGAAGAGACAACTTGGTGCTGCAGGAGTTTAGCATGCTATGGAAGACCCGAAACATTGTTGAGAGCCCACTGGGCTTTTTGCTGGCGCCTCCTGTGAGAAATCTGTTTCCACTGAGTGCAAGGGGAGCCATGCTCCAGGTTCCTGCCTGTGTGTTAGAACTGGCCCTGAAGTCTGAGTCTACATGTGGGCTTAGAGTGAGGGACATCAGTTGATGTATGGGCTTGGAATTCCTGGGTTTGGGGTGAGATAGAATTAACCGAGAAAGGTGGGGTACACACCCTCTTACCTCTATTGGGGAGATTGTTTGGGGAATTTCCAGAGAAGTCAGTGGGAAGAGTGGGGTTCCAATAGTTACATGAAACCCCTGGGACTGATGGTACCGTGGGTTCACCCATTCATTCATCCACCCATGACTCGCCTGATACTTTGGACCAATCCTTGGGGTAGGTGCCACAGACCTGGATGCAGTGCACCTGGTCCCCATCCTTGAGGAACTCCCAGGTAGACAGACACATGTAAGGAGGGTCAGGAGGATGTGCTCATGGGTGTGGATGACTGTACCAAGTGCCCAGGCTGGGCAAGGGAGAGACTGGATTAGCTGTGCCCAGGGTCCTTCCACGTGGAGGAGGCAGAAGGAAACAGATCAGCTTGGTGGGTAGGAAGACACGTGGGCCATGTGAACCAGCATAGAGCAGCTTGGTGCCTGAGAAGTCATAAGTGGCGCCCCATACCTGATGGGGGCAGGAAGGGGAGAATTACGGTTGCATTGCAGCCTTGATTCCTAGTTAAAGTTTTGGGTTCCCCCGAGCATGTGAGGGCCACTGAGGATTTGTCAAGAGGGAAAAAATAATAAACTAAAACAAAACTATTTTAATGCTGTTTGTAGGTAAGCTGGGTGGTGGGGCTAAAGGGAAGGGGGCTAACTCTGAGGCCTGGAGGAGAAGCTAGAAGGGGGATGGCAGGTACAGGCTCCACCACCCACATAGTGCTAAAGCCCTGTGCTCCACATGGCGGGCTGTGCTTCTTTGGTAACTAGGGTATAGGAAGAAAGGTTGATTGTTCATTGGTCCCAGCCACCTAGCTTCCAAACAATCACACAGAATCTGTATTATTTGCAATACTCTTTGGCCAATAGCTTAAGCGTATTTCTGGCTAATTCATATCCTAAACTAACCCATCTCTATTAATCTGTGAATCTCCACGTGGCAGTGGCTTACTGGGTAATATTGCCAACATCTGTCTCAGGTGGAAGATCCATGGCTTCTCTGACTCTGCCCTTCTTTCTCCCAGCATTCAGCTTAGCTTTCCCTGCCTACCTAAGTTCTGCCTTGCTATAGGTCCAAAGCAGTTTCTTTATTCATTAATGGTAATCACAGCACACAGAGGGGACTCCCACATCTCTAGGGGAGGGGACCCAGCTCATTGGCCAGTGGGGATGTGTTCCAGGTGGACACGCACATTCACGCGGCAGCCTGCATGAACCAGAAGCACTTGCTGCGCTTCATCAAGCACACGTACCAGACAGAGCCAGACAGAACCGTGGCCGAGAAGCTAGGTCGGAAGATCACCCTGCGGCAGGTGTTCGACAGCCTGCACATGGACCCCTACGACCTCACCGTGGACTCGCTGGACGTCCATGCGGTGAGTGAGCTTCTGCCCTGGCACCTCCTTCGGGGAGTACTCTCCCCATAGAAGCCACCATAGCTGTGCTTGTGCAGTGGGTGGCTGGGGGATCATCTTTCTCTGCTTGTGGTAGAGGCCGTGGAAGGAATCTGGTGTTATTGAATAACAGGGCCGGGAATAAACGTGTGTCAAAGGAAGACTATGCAGCATGAAATCATACGGTTCCAAGGCTAATCCCACTTAGGAGTCATGTGTCTTTAGGTGACTCATTTAAGCTTTTATTTTCTTGTCTATAAAATGATGACTGTGGGGCTGGAGAGCCGGAAGCTAAGAGCTCTTGCAGGAGAGGGGTTCAGTTCCCAGAGCCCACAGTCAATAGCTAACTAGAGCCTATAACTACAGTTCCAGGGACCCCAGCGCCCTCTTCTGGCTTTTATAGGCTCTGCATGCATTTGGAACACATCCAGCCAAACAGGCACACACAGAGAAGTTAAAAAAAAAAAAATTAAAAAGATTTATAAAGTGATGACTATCATGCAACTTCTAGTTTTCAAAACTGTTAGAGTGTTGAATGATGGTGTGGTTGCTGTAGAAACTGCATCGTGGTTCTTTAAGAAACAGAATCCACTATTGTTGACTCCTCCTCGTACACTTGAAGGCATTGAAAACTGGGTTGTCAACAGACACTTGCATAGTGGTGTTTATAGCAGCATTACCTTCAACAGTCAGAAAGTAGAGAGTAACACAGTATTCACAGACAATGCAAACATAACAGATACACATGGGAAATACTGTGGACCTAAAAAGGCACAGTAAAAACTTTATTCTTTCTTTTTCTGATTCCATTTTCTGTGATGTATGTATGTTTTTGCACATGTGTGTGTATGTGTGTGTGTGTGTGTGTGTGTGTATATATGTATGTAAAGGCCTGAGGTCAATACTGGGAGTCATCCTGGATTGCTCTCCCACATTATTAATTGAGGCAGGGTCTCTCCATCAAACTTAGAGCTCACTGCTATGGCTAGTCTTAGTCAGTCTCTTTGGGGGTCCCCTCTCTCTGACTTCTGAAGCTGGAATTACAGGCAGGGCCATAACAGCCACCTAGCATTCATGTGGGTTTCTGGGGATCTGAACTCTGATCCATAGCGTGTGCAGTAAGCACACCAATTGCTGAGCCGTTTTCCCTGACACTAAACTCGTTATTTTTGATTGTTCAGTGGTCTTGAACCCTTTGCTCTGTGTGGCGGTTGTGTTCATTAGACTCTACCATCGTCCTGTCCAAATAGTCCTATTTGACTGAGGGGACGTGGCCCTGGCATTCAGGACTTCCAAGGTTTCATGCAGAAAATTACAGAGTTGGGCATGGTGACAGGCAAAATCCTAGCCCTTTGGAGGATGAGGCAGAAGGATTGCAAGTTTGACGCTACCTTGTACTACATAGTGTTGGATTCTATCTCAAAGAGAGGGAGGTAGGGAGGGAGAGAAGGAGAGAGAGACACACAGAGAGAGACAGAGAGACAGAGAGACAGAGACAGAGATGGGGATGACAACATTTTCCAGTGTGGCTGTCTTGTAATGGCCTGGAGAAACAGTTGGTAGCTGCAGAGAAATGTGGTGGAGCTGACTGGTGTCTCCTGCTTATAGGGCCGGCAGACTTTCCACCGCTTTGACAAGTTCAACTCCAAGTACAACCCGGTGGGGGCCAGTGAACTTCGGGACCTGTATTTGAAGACTGAAAACTTCCTGGGAGGCGAGTACTTTGCTCGGATGGTCAAGGTGAGTGAATCCTCAGTCCCTTCAGAGGCCTAACCTTGACTGCCTTCAAAAAGGAGGGGCAGGCATGACCTCTGTCCCTTCCTCTCCCTGAAGGCCCTGTACCACTCAGCACTGGCCCATGCCGGTCTCCTGCTCTCAAGCATGGGCAGGTGTGTTGTGTGGGTCAATGGCAGGAAAGGGGAGAGGAAGGAAGAGCTCATAGTATCCTGGTGCCACCCCTGTCTGCTTGCAGCCTGAACTCGGATGGTCGCAGGCTGGCTCCAAGTGGAGACACGGCCGCTGCTCAGCCTGGTTCTACAGCCAGGCCCATTTCTACAGCACACCTGTGTCAAACCCTGGCCTCTCTCCCAGGAGAAGCCTTGGCTGGGGAGTGGGTGCTTACGTGGCAACACCAGAGATTTAGATCAGCTTTCCCACCTACGAGCAGGGAGCTAAAGGATCCCAGGGCCCACTTGGAGATTGGGGTCTCCCATAGAGCTGGGAATCTCCTGGGCTCACTCAATTCTTCTTGGTACCAGGAGGTGGCCCGGGAGCTGGAGGACAGCAAGTACCAGTACTCAGAACCGCGACTCTCCATCTATGGCCGAAGTCCCCAGGAGTGGCACAGCCTGGCCCGCTGGTTCATCCAGCACAAGGTCTACTCCCCTAACATGCGCTGGATCATCCAGGTGCCCCGGATCTAGTAAGTACCGTGCCCATGTCTGCCCTGTGTTCTCTGGGGACCGCAGCCTGTATCCATGACTCCTGTGCTATTGAGGGGTGAGGAGGAGTGGTTGTGTTTGGCCCTCGGCACATGCCATTCTTGCTTTTGAAGAATATGCAGCAAGGCCTTGGTGGGGACTTCTTCCTGCCTTCTCATTGAAGACTTGGGTGAGCCTGGAGCACAGCATGACCGGCAGAGTCCTGCATTGCTGACCCCTCCCTGACTGTCACTCAGAGCGCCTCTCTTGTCCCCTGCTGGGCTGGGCATGGGGTTTAGAGCAGCCGAGGGCAGAGTCTGCTTGAGGACTTCTTCATCCGATCTCACCCAGCCTGAAGCCCACCACTTCACTCTCGGGGTCACCTCTGACTTGGTGGGCACAGGAAGATGCGGAGTTTGCAGGACACTCTCTGCACTGGGTGTTTGCTCTGCTGAGAAAGTGACTGGGGCCCACCCAGCAGATCAAATCCTAACGAGCAAGCCTTTGATTCCCCCAGTGACATATTTAGGTCAAAGAAACTACTGCCAAACTTTGGGAAGATGCTGGAGAACATCTTCCTGCCCCTTTTCAAGGCTACCATCGACCCCCAAGATAACCGGGAACTTCACCTCTTCCTCAAATATGTAAGTGCTGGGGCCTCTCGTGAACTCAGTGTGGAAGAGGAGGGCACACCTGCTCCACAGTGCCCCGGTTGGTCTTCCTCCTCCCTCCTACTCTGCTTTCCTCCCAGCTCCTGGACCCCAGTCCTGGGCTGCCAGCTCCAAGAAGCTGTCTAAAGGAAGGAGTGGAGAGGAGGCTGCTTCTCAGGGTAGCAGTTGCTGGTAATGCTGGGCAAGGTTGTATCTGTCCGCAGTAGAGAAGGACGGCCATGGGTAGGAATCCCCAGGAAAGAAGGAAGGGCGGCCATGAGCAGGAATCCCCAGGAGAGAAGGAAGGAAGGGCGGCCATGGGCAGGAATCCCCAGCTCAGCCTGGAGACTGGAGATACTTGCTAGAAAGGATTTCCCAGGTCCTTCCCAACAGAGCAGAGATGCCTCTTGGGCCACTGCTGTCAGGCATCCAGCTGGTGTCTTACCCGACAAGTCCAAAGGAATCCTCTCCCTATAGCCCGAATCCAGCCCTGGAGTCTATATGGGCCCAGAACCCGCTCATCCCACTTGGACGGTTTCCTAAATCACTTCGGTTCTGGTTTGCTCAACAACAAAACGAGGCTATAGTGACCGCCTTCCCCGCCCCCCGCACAGTGACACTTGAGTACTAGCTAGCTGGTGAGCTGGAAGGCCAGGAGGGCTTGAGGGATGAGAGTGGGTGCACAGACTATCACGGAGGGTCCCCTCCCATCCCAGACTGTCACTGCTGCTGTTGGCAATGGCTCCTGTTTCCTGCACATCCTGCCTCTTCAGCAAGGCAAAGAGAAAACTTGGCAGCTCAGACTCACCCTCATCTGGCCCAGCCTCAGGTTCTTCATTGTCTCTACTGCCACACTGGGGCTGGGCATTCTCTAGGCTGGTTTACTGGGCCTACTGGGGAGCCCTACGGGACACACTGAGGGGCTGCACCCCATCTCTGTGCCTTTGAGGGCTAAGGCTGCAGAGGCCCAGGATCCCCAAAAGAAGTATGAGCTCCTTAACCCCTCCTGGAGCTGAGCTGAGTCCTGGATGCTCCTACCCTGGCTCAATGTCACCGTGGTTACTTCCCACACAGGTGACAGGGTTTGACAGTGTGGATGATGAGTCCAAGCACAGTGACCACATGTTCTCAGAAAAGAGTCCCAGTCCAGACCTCTGGACCAGCGAGCAGAACCCACCGTACAGTTACTACCTGTACTACATGTATGCCAACATCATGGTGCTGAACAACCTTCGCAGGTGGGTGATGTGACCATGTTCCACACATGTGATCCGTGGGTCTGTGTTCACTTCTGCCAACATGCACACCCAAACAGCTACTTAAATTTATCACAGCTGCTCGCACATGCGGGCATGCACATGAGGAGACTCATGCCAGTACAGATATGTATCCTCTGAGCAGTGATGCTATACATTTGCATGCACGTGTCATATGTACATATTCATCAGCACATATCTCTATGTGGCCTTGTAGATCCTTGGGAAAGAAAAGACCTAGGACATGCAGACATATATGCATGCTTGTTTATTGCCATTGAGCCATCTGCACATATGCATTTGTGCTTTGGAAAAACGTAACTGCATGTGATTGGCAGAGTCCAGGCACAGGAGAGATGGGGGTGAAGCATGTTCAGTCTACATAAGCCCTAGGCTGGTCTCCTGTGCCTGGGGGACACAGGACACAGCCACACTCCCTTCTCTACAAGTCTGATATTCCTTTACCTTCCTTTGGGATCATGGCTTCTCACTGGCTAACACGGAGTCAACCTAAGTTTGTGGTATGGAGGTTTAGAATAGGGTTGAGGAAAGAGCCTGGCACCAGGGTGGAGGGGGTCCTAGCTGAGCTCTGGGAGACAGGCTTTCCAGGCGTGGCTCTGTCACTGAGCTGCTCAGTGTCTTCCACACACGTCACCCTCTGGGCCTTTGCTCATTTCTATGGCAAAGAGTTTGGACTTGGTTTCTCATGGTGGATGGAGGCTACAGTCCTGGAAAGCAGGGAAGGGAGTCCTCTGCCCTGGAAGTGACGTCTCTTGGCTTCTGCATTGTAGGAGGGGCAGTTTCTAGGCTGCACTGGGTTCGCTGTGCTGACCATGCCATGGGGATGTTCCCCCCGGAGTGCGTCCTGGGCTGGGGGTGTGGGCAAGGTAAACCAGGGGCATGTCCTGACCTGGAGCCTCCCTTCCACAGGGAACGAGGCCTGAGCACGTTCCTGTTCCGGCCTCACTGTGGGGAAGCAGGCTCCATCACCCACCTAGTGTCCGCCTTTCTGACTGCAGACAACATTTCCCATGGGCTGCTCCTCAAGAAGGTAAGTGGACCACTCCCTGAGGCCATGCTGGGTGTGCTGGGTTCCATTTCCTCCCCCACCCCAGAGTGGTGGTCAGTGGTGCTGGAGGCCATAGCTTCTGGAAGGCTGGGCTACCTGCCATCTTCTCGGGTTCACTGACAATTTTTACTTATTTTCATGTATTTTAATCATTTTCTTTCCCCTCTAACTTCTCTCTCTCTCTCTCCCTCTCTCTCTCTCTCCCTCTCTCCCTCCCTCTCTCTGTCTCTCTCTCTCTCTCTGTCTCTGTCTCTCCCTCCCTCCCTTCCTCCTTCTCTTCCTCAACAACAAACAAAACAAATTAATGCAGGAAAAACAACCAACAAAAACAACTGGATTCAGCAGTGCTGTGGTTTAATCACACGCCTTTAATCCCAACATTTGGGAGACAGGGGCAGGTGGATTTCTGTGAGTTCGGGGCTAGCCTGGTCTACAGAGTGAGTTCTTGGACAGCCAGAACTGTTACACAGTGTAACCCTATCTTGAAAAAAGAAAAAAAAAGCAGCTGGGTTCACTTTTAATCATAAAATAACCAAACACATCATGATTTAGATTTTTTTAAAAAAAAGTAAACAGAAATCGCCTCCTTACTTTATAGAAGCAGTGCCAGTCATTTAGGATTTCCAGCCCCCTTTTCTTTCTTTTTTAAAGACTAATTTTTAAAAATTGTTTATTACATGTGTGTCTGTATGTGAGTCCATGCATGAGTGAGCGGAGGGGCCTACAGAGGCTGTCCTGTCCCTTGGACGGGAATTAAGGTTATTGTGAACTGCCCCCAATGTAACTCAGGTCCTCTACAAGAGCACTGCCTGCTCTGAGCCATCTCCCCCAGCCATCTTCCTCGATAGCATAATTTTAACGCAATGTTAAGCACAGAATTGGGATCCCTCCACATTGACTAACAACCCTTGTTCTGCGCTGCAATATTCCTAGGCCCCTCATTCTAGAGGCTTTGGACAAAGGACCCACATGAGGTCCATAGCTGACTCACAGTCCCCAGTGGTGGCCACAGTGCCATCTAGCTTCTGCTTTGTGCAGGTGATGCCACTGAAACCCTTGCTATGGTCCTGACGTCCTCTCTCTGGTCACACGTGTAAGGGACGGTGCTACATCAGGGAACTATAGCACCAAGCCTGCCTCCTCCCTTCAGGTTAGGTCTCCCAGGGGCTAGAGTGTGTACAGCCTCTGCTGGTCACTTCCTCACTGCCCTGTTCAAACACCTAACAGGCAGCATCTTAAAGGGGGAGGGGTCTAGCTTGGCTCACACTTTGAAGGATACAGCCCATCATGGGATGCAATGATACTTGGGTTATGTTGCATCTGAAGTCAGGAAGTGGAAGATGGGTGGGAAGGGGGTCCTAGCTATTAGAAAACTTCAAGGCCCACAACCAGTGACCCACCTCCTCTGGCCAGGCTCTATTTTCTAAAGGTTCCACAACCTTCTAAAACAGTGCCACCAGCTGGTGACCCAATACTCAAACACACAAATCTATGGGGGATATTTTATATCTAAACCAATGAAAGTCCGAACTTGAATGTTTCTCATACATATGGGAGTTCTTGTGGCCTGCCCACCCTGTGCAGAGAGTAAGATGTGGCCTCCTACCAGAAGCGGGTATTTCAAACAGTGGGCAAGACTCCCTGCAAGTCACAGCAATGAGGGGAGTGCAGGCAGTAGAGGCAGGTGGGCCTGGACACCGCAGCTTTCGTGGTCCAGACACTCTCAACCTGTGGTTTCCGTCGGCATTGGCCAATCCTCTGGCACATGTCACACGAGTGTTCGCTGGTTCTTTTGCAGAGTCCTGTATTGCAATATCTCTACTACCTGGCTCAGATCCCTATTGCCATGTCTCCTCTCAGTAACAACAGCCTGTTTCTGGAATATTCCAAGAACCCGCTTCGGGAATTCCTGCACAAGGGACTGCATGTCTCGCTCTCCACTGATGACCCTATGCAGTTCCACTACACCAAGGTGAGGATGTGGGGAGTTCAGGGGCGCTCCACAGCCACTGGTCCTGAGGCTCCCCAGCCTGCCACTGTGAGAATGTGGGGGTTCAGTGGTGGTCCACAGCCATCAGTCCTGGGGCCCCCCAGCCTGCCACTGTGAGGATGTGGGGAGTTCAGGGATGCTCCACAGCCCTACCACTGTGAGGATGTTGGGGGTTCAGGGGTACTCCACAGCCATCGGTTCTGGGGCTCCCCAGCCTGTCACTGTGAGGATGTGGGGGAGTTCAGGGGTGCGCCACAGCCGTCGGTCCTGGGGCTCCCCAGCCTGTCACTGTGAGGATGTGAGCCCAAACCCCAATTCTGTTTGGGGGTAATGTGGCTTGCTGAAGTCAAGGGATGAGTCCATGGTGAGGGGAGTCTTTGCCTTTCTCTCCATTACACCTTTTCTTTTTATGTATCTCTGTGATCTTGATAGAGTTATTAGAACACTCCATATTGTCTTCCTTTTTATTTGTGCAGTTGGCAGAGAACACCCTCTTCCTTAAGCTAATGGAGTCTAATAGACTAGTACACCACACACCCACAAATTGAGGCAAGATTTTTTTAGATGAATAGTATTTGTCCCTTTTGGGAGAGAGCAGGTTTCACTGTAGCCATGACTGGCTAGAACTAGAACTTGATATGTAGACCAGGCTGGCCTTGAAATCACAGAGATCTTCCTGCTTCTGCCTATGCCTCTGGAATGCTGGGATTAAAGGTGTGTGCCACCACGTCTGGCTTTGCTAGTAGTATCTTCATGATTATGCTCTGGGTCTCTGGGAGGAGAGAAGGGAAGGATGATGTCACGCATGGGTAACAGCCACGAGTGTTCCCAGAGCATTCCACTGGTGCTGACAAGATCAGCCACCCAATTGGCAAACAATAGAAGCTGCAGTGCCCTGGGCCCTTGACACCCAGAACAGAAACCTTCAAGGGGCTTCCTCCTATCTCTGTTGTGTCTGTTGCTCTTCATGGTGTGAAAAAGTAGGAATGCTTTTTAAAATATTCACAAACTTATTTAAAAACAGTAATATACTACTCTGGTTTCTCTTCCGAGTGTAAAAATCTTTTACCTTTAAAAAATAGTACTGTATTGGTTTGATGCCAGTAATCCAGCACTGGGGGGCCGAGGCAGTGGGACCCAGAGTTGGGGGCCAGCCTGGGCTACAGATGAAAACTTGCATTAAAACAAAACAAAAACAACTGAGAAACTAAAAACAACAATGACAATAACACACACATACACACACACACACACACACACACACACACACACACCTCCACCCACCCCAAAACAGTAATGGAATCATTAAATATTGTATAAATAGCAAAAAAAGTTATGAAAATATTTCCCAAAACAGCAGTCCCAAGAGTAGTGGTGGTGTTCTGCGGTTTGCTTTAATGTCTCGCTTAATAGGAGACAGCTGGGTTCCCATCTCTGCCCACATTCAGTTTCCTGAAAAGTGGATGAAAGCAATCCTGCCTCGCCACAGCTACACAGTTGGCAAATGAAGTTGGCAAAAGGTCTCTGAATCCCAGAAGCCTTTGTCAGCACAGTTTAAGACCGTCAACTGGAGGCAATGGGCGGGAAAGAAAGCGCCGGTGATGGACAGCAGACAGTTCCCGGTCAGAGCAGGGCTGTGGCTAAGCCCAGCCCCTTGGGACTGCATTATCTCCCCATGTGGAGGGAGCCTTTCTTGTTCATATTTAATGTTACATTTTACTCATTTTAACTTTTATTTTTGAACATTTTAATGAAAATAGTGTGTTAAATAAAAAGCAAAGCTAGTCAGGTGCAGTGGCACACGCCTTTAATCCTAGCACTCGGGAGGCAGAGGCAGGCAGATCTATGAGTTCGAGGCCAGCCTGGGCTACAAAGACAATTCCAGGACGGCTGGGATTGTGACAGAGAGAAACCCTGTCTCCAAAGACAAAACAAAAACAAAAAAGTAAAGCAAAAAGCAGGCACTAAAAATGTGCCTGATTCAGAGGAGGGGCGGGGCCTGGAGAGATGGCTCAGCCATTCCCAAGCACTGGTGCTCTTCCGGGGGACCAGGGTTTAATGCCCAGCACCCACATGGCAGCTCAAGACTAGCTCCAGCTTCCAGGGGATTCGACACCCTCACAGACACACAGACAAGACACCAATGCACATAAAATAAAATGAATTACTGAATATGTGCCGGACTACAGGGGCACTGAGCTTTTGAGAGGCTGCTGGCCTTGTGTGTAAGCTCCAGCAGAAGGCTCAACAGCTCAACTCAGTCTCAACCTTGATTACAACAACTCAGCTCCAGTCGGATATATGAGGCCCTGGAATGAAGCTACTGATCACACTGCACCAGTTAATCACATACTGCAACACTTAATCACACACTGCACCAGTTAATCACACACTGCAACACTTAATCACACACTGCACCAGTTAATCACACACTGCAACACTTAATCACACACTGCACCAGTTAATCACACTGCACCAGTTAATCATGTAACAGCTAATCACACGCTGCACCAGTTAATCACACTGCATCAATCAATCACACTGCATCAATCACACTGTATCAGTCAATCACACTGCATCAATCACACTGCACCAGTTAATCACACTGCACCAGTTAATCACACACTGCACCAGTTAATCACACACTGCACCAGTTAATCACACTGCATCAATCACACTGCATCAGTCAATCACACTGTACCAGTTAATCACACACTGTACCAGTTAATCACACTGCATCAGTCAATCACACTGCATCAGTCAATCACACTGCATCAGTCAATCACACTGCATCAATCACACTGTATCAGTCAATCACACTGCATCAATCACACTGCACCAGTTAATCACACACTGCACCAGTTAATCACACACTGCACCAGTTAATCACACACTGCACCAGTTAATCACACTGCATCAATCACACTGCATCAGTCAATCACACTGCACCAGTTAATCACACTGCATCAATCACACTGCATCAGTCAATCACACTGCACCAGTTAATCACACACTGTACCAGTTAATCACACTGCATCAGTCAATCACACTGCACCAGTTAATCACACACTGTACCAGTTAATCACACTGCATCAGTCAATCACAACCACAACAGTTATCACACTACAACAGTTAACTGGCTGAACTGCTTGACCAAGTTGTTGCAAGTTAGGGTTCCCTGTGCTCACTTCTGTTTCTCTGTCAAAGCCTCCATCACTTGATGGTCAATCTCAGAGGCTGCTGCTTTGGGTCGCACTTACAGATCCTTGTTTTGTTAGTTGGCGTGAATGCTCCTTCGTTTACCTAAGGAGCCTCCCTTTTAATAAGGACTCTCACAGAAGAGCAGGACCCCAGCTTTCTGACCTGCTAGGCCCTCCGTGCTGGTGAGCAAACAAACCTAGAAGTTTCCTTGATTTATCTCATGTGGTGACACGCAGTTGCACACACACAGATGGGTAGAGGAAAGCCACGGGAGAGCGCTTTTTGTGTGGCAAGGCTGCAGTGTTGTCTCACCTGGCCCGTGTGCTCTGGGGCGGGGTCTAGGAAGCGCTCATGGAGGAATACGCCATCGCAGCCCAAGTGTGGAAGCTGAGCACATGCGACCTGTGTGAGATCGCCAGGAACAGCGTGCTGCAGAGCGGCCTCTCGCATCAGGTGCGTGTGATTGGCTGGCCAATCCTTTCCCCTCCATAAGTGAGCACAGAGACCTCTGTGCATGCGGTACCTTCTAGGCACTGGGATAGGTGACAAGCTGAACAAGCCAGGTCTCAGGAGCCCTGACATTCAGGCTCCAGGAGAAACCTCAGGGGCCATCATGGCTGCCCCTCATCTACCTCAGACATGCCCTCAGCCAGGCCTTCCCTGGCCGCCCTCCTCATTCCCCTTATTTTTCGCCATAGCATGCCACACTGCAGACACTGTGCCATGCATTTTCTTATGTGTTTTTCAGTTTCCCTTTTGAATGGAAGTTGAGAGCAGAGGCTTACTCCATGTTATGTCCACAGGCCCTAAAACAGTCCTGGCAAGAGCAGGCACTGAGTGCACACATGAGATTCGGCACTTCAGTATTGCTCCCTTAAGAATCAGATGTGGAGCCAACACTGCGAACCTGAGCATCTGCTCAGGGGATGTCATTTGAACAGGAAGAGGGTTCTTACGGGGTCTTGAGAGATGACAGTTAAATGTCTAAGTGCCATGTGAGTTGTTCTGGGATCCAGCCTCT
Source organism: Arvicola amphibius (assembly GCF_903992535.2). Taxonomy (NCBI): domain Eukaryota; kingdom Metazoa; phylum Chordata; class Mammalia; order Rodentia; family Cricetidae; genus Arvicola; species Arvicola amphibius. Next base: position 112,501,352 of record NC_052047.1, read on the forward strand.
CCAGGAACACAGAACTGCCTGCCCGCGTTACCTCTCAGGAGGGATTCCTCTTCTGCTTGCCACCCAGCACAGGCCCATGAGTTCTGTAATTCTCTCTCACAAGAAAGGAGAGAATGACCAAGTGGTCGGGATCATGACCTGGAGGTCTGGGGAGACTTGGAGTCCCATGGGAGGAAGATGTCCCCACTGAGGATCAGCTTTAGATACAGTAGTTGTGTTGGGGTTCATGTCAAAGCTGTCTATGTGAATATAAAAATGAATCTGGTCTCACTTTCTCTTGGCCCACAGGAGAAACAGAAGTTTTTGGGACAGAACTATTACAAAGAAGGACCAGAGGGCAACGATATCCGAAAGACGAACGTCGCGCAGATCCGGATGGCATTCCGCTACGAGACCCTGTGCAATGAGCTCAGCTTCCTGTCCGATGCCATGAAGTCGGAGGAGATCACAGCCCTGACCAAATAGGCGCAGCACACGACACAAGCTCACACCTTTCGGTTTCAAGTCTGCTGGGGCTAATGGTGGCCAGGATCTCACTAGGGCTTTCGTCTGTGACGAGACTGCCTCTGAAGAAATCTCAAATCCCGATTTTGGTTGCACTTTATAAACATGCCTATTCTGTTAGCATTTCTGAGCCAGACGCTGGCCACCTCCCAGGGGCGGGGGATCCGGGAGCCGGCACTTGTGTATCCTTGTTCCTCGTTTTCCACGTCTCTGTGATTGCAGTGCATGTATGGTTGGGCCCGAAAGTCAAGTGACTTAGGCCTGAGTGGTATCCGCGATGCTCCTCTCAGCATCTGATTGGCTGGCTGCCTTACACCCCTTCAAAGTTCCCTTTCATAAAGGGGCTACCTTGAGAGAAAATGAGAGTCTCCTGTTGATGATTTGTGCAGTTTTTAAAAATGGGTTTCTTCATGTTTAGCCGCCCCCCCTTTCTTGTCAGGAAGCCTAGTGCACCCACTGATGCCATCACTCCTGTTGTGTTTCCTCAGCTAGGACTCGGCGAGTCACCGCAAACCGAGTTCTGTGAATCCATTTCATGGACCACTTTGGGGCTGGGGAAGATACAGCACGAGGTTCTGGGGCTGTTCATGCCATAGTTGCCTTTTAATGAAGGCCTCCGAAAAGCATAGGACCAGAGGACCTCTGTTCCTTTTGCTTCTAAAATCCTATGATTACGACTGCTACCACCTTCCCCCAGGAGTCAGAGCGGGGCAGTGAAACATTCTGAAGGACACAGAGGTCCTTGATTCAGTCTTTTCCCTACTCTCCCTTTACGCTTCACAAATGTTAGATTTTTTTTAAGTTACTTTAATATGGTGCATTTTACTTGAGAGCACAGATTTCTTCAGAAGCTATCGTGGTCCCAGGGGCCAGGTAGAAGTTTTTAATGTCAGTGTGGGGTTACACTTTCTCAGACCACTCATCTCTGTTGCTAGTGCCTAGAACACAGTAGGTGCTCAATAAATGCATATGAAAGAACGGAACGACTTCCTCTTTTGGCATCTGTATGTGCAGAATACTCAACAATGTTCAAAGACTTTCCTAGCTATTCACAAGGCAGAAGTCCTTCTGTATCATTTTACCTGGGAGACGCGCATTTGATTCTAGACTATTCTTCAGCAGCCACACAACCTATGGAGCCATGTCATCCTTCCAGCAGGCAAATCTACCATCTTACATGGCTGACTACGAAACAATGAAAGCCTGTCATCATCTGAGGGACTGTTTTTTGAAAGGCCTCCGTTTGTATACATTTGCCCAAACATAGTAAGTATTGTACAGTTTTTCATTGTACCAATTACTTTTTTTTTAAAAAAAAACCTACAAATAAACTCTCTTAGGATTATGACTCAGTGGAGCAAATATTTACTGTTTTAAGATGGGGTAGAGGGAAAAGCTGTGAGAAGTGGGGGGCATTGCAGGTCAAAGCTCAGACCCTGCCAGCTTACCCACACGGCAGCAGCAGCATAGCCGCACCTCGAGCTTTGCCCTGGCGCTCTTAGTCCGTTTGCCAGCACGTGCTGAGTCTTACATGTCCTGAGAGCTGCCCAGGCTTCTTTTTCTAACACTGCATTTTATTACGTTCTGTATTTCACTGACCCTCTTGGGGGGTGGGGATGAATCCCTGCTTTTGCTTGCTTTACAGTTTGGAAGCAGAGGCAAGACTATATGGAGCCAGGTTTCTTTTTTTGTTTGTTTGTTTGTTTGTTTTTTTGTTTTTCGAGTCAGGGTTTCTCTGCAGCTTTTTTAGAGCCTGTCCTGGAACTAGCTCTTGTAGACCAGGCTGGTCTCGAACTCACAGAGATCCGCCTGCCTCTGCCTCCCGAGTGCTGGGATTAAAGGCGTGCGCCACCACCGCCCAGCTTGGAGCCAGGTTTCTAAAGGCACAGATCCCATGCAATGCTCTCTGGCCAATCCTAAGGGCGGATGGTGGTCTTATATCCTACTTAAGCTGTGCTGCTGAAAACCGCCATGCTTGGTGAATCTGCTCGCTTGGTCTGGAAGGAAAGTGGGTTTGAGAGCGAGTCTGGCTCACCCAGTAGTTACTGCTTGCTGAGAGGTGGGCTCTTCCTCTGGGTCTAAACACAAATGAAGGTGACTGGTTGTGATGCACGTACTGTTCCATGCCGGCACCATGACTGTAGCACCAACAAAAGGGACAGAGCACAGACGAGCAGCCTCTGGGCTTCTGTTCTGTGGAAGACGAAGAAGAGCTAAGCCTATAGAGTGGCGTATTTATCAAAGTAGATTTGAGAAGGCTTTTGATACCAGTGTGTTCTTCTTCAAGTATGGTTGACGGGCACCAGCGAACTCACCTCTAAGCTGCCACCTCCTTCTGCTCTCCCTCTTGGGCAGTGAAGCTTAAGGCCCTTCTATAGTGATATTTTGTCTGTGCTTTAACAAATAAAGCTTGCTTGAAGATTGGAAGGTGGAGCCAGCCAGTAGTTAACCATCGAGGCCCGGCAGTGGTGGCACACACCTTTGATCCCAGGGCTTGGGAGGCACATGCCTTTGATCCCAGCACTAGGAGGGTGGAGACAGGATCTTGGGGACACCCTTTCAGGTTGAGGAGCTGGCGAAGTAAGAAGTGGCTGTGGCTTGCTCCTTTGTCTCTCTCATCTTTCCGCATTTACCCCTATATCTGACTCCGGGTTTCTATTAAGAACAATCAGAATTCGCGCTACACACTTCTCTAATGACATCCTTTTGCACGGAGAATACGCAACTGCCAGGGAGCAGTGTTCAACCCTCTATTCTGTCTAATGGGTAGTAGGGCAGAAAGGTAAGCAAGGCCGTGTTGCTGTTTATACTGCTATCGTGTTACCCTCATCAATGTGGGTGGTGAGCTGACAAAATAAGCTTCAGTTCAGAGACACCCCGAAAGCAAGGAAACTCCCAACACTTGCAAATGCAAATTATTTGGACTATCTTTTAATGAATCCAATTTCCCAGTGTTAAAAATCAGGGAACCAAAAGGTTTCCAAGCAGCCTTATTACCCAGATACATATTAATACAAGGAAATCATCTCAAAACATAGCACACGAACACCACAATTCCCAGAGCACAATATAAAAGTCTTCTAATAAATATAGACATTTAGTATATAAGAATTTGAAATTGCACATTGTATCAGCTTCTCTCAAGAATAAAAGAGGTTCTGCTGCCCTCGGCCTTTACATCAGTACACAGTCAAACTCTTTTCTGAAACCCAGTGTCTACGGTCATCCACGGTTACTGAGTGAGCATAGCACTAACGGTCCAAATTACAAAAATTCCCCAGAGCAGGAGGCAGTTCACACACCTCAGAAGGCACACGGTTCCTTACTATGGTAAATGCATTTAAGTACTCCTCATTTTAAGACAAAGCTGTACAGAGTAGAAAACTGTGTATTTACCATGAGACAAAGCTACCACTTTTATGATCAGACACTGCAGCAGGCAGGCCCACCCGCCATCCATCTGAAGAGAGACGGAATGAGCAGAGTTCTGCTCATCTACCCGGCGAGGCAAGCCGTGACACTGGCATTGCACAGGGGATCTTGGAGCTCACACTGCAAGGAAAGGGCTGTGGGCAATATCAAATCTCTAAACACTGTTTAATCCTTCAAAAGTGAAGGATTCTCAGGGAAAAAAAGTTCTAGCTATTGCTGAAAAGATCCCAAACCCATAAAGCTATGTTATTCATTTTCAGAAATATTTTCAATTAGACAATTTGAGTTAAACCCAGCAAGTCTAGTCCAAAAGGACAGTTTCAATTTTTAGGGCTGGAAAATCTCTCAGAGGGTCACTTATCCCAAGGTTCCATAGAGCACTTGAGAATCAACAGAGGTTGAATCATCTGAAAATATGAATTTTAAAATGCTTTCAAGATTTACTTCTGGGGTGTGGGGTGGGTCAGATGAGGTATGGGTCCCCTGGAGCTGGAGTTATAGGCGGTTGGTACTCCACCAGTGTAGGTGCTGGGAATTGAGCTCAGGTCCTCTGTAGGAACAGCAATTTCTCTTAACCAGTGGGCCATTTCTCCAGCCTCACCACCCACACATTTCTTGAAACAGGGTCCCAATGTAGCCCAGGATGGCCCTGAACTCTCTATGCAGTTGAGGATGTCCTTGAACTTCTGATCTTCCTGCTTCCTCCTCCCAAGTGCTGGGGTTACAGGAACACACCACCAGGACTGCTTGTCTCTATGCAGTGCTGGGATGGAACCCAGGACTCCACGCATGCTAGGCAAGCACTCTACCAGCTGAACCACACCCCTAGCCCTGAAATACTATTAGTAGTATTTTTTACAAAACAAAAGCTTTTCATCACACAAATTTGTTACTCAATAAACTCTAATGAAACTGTATCACCAATCACTGTGACATTTTCCTACCCTGACTTAATGGTGACCACACTGTACTAGGTTTATAAAAGGACACCTATATTAATAAAATGTAGCTTCTATATAATGGGGGTAACTTGTGCATACACTCAGTGCATATAGACTAAAAATTTACTTGGGAGAAGTTCCACTGCTAAGGTCTGAAAACCACAAATACAGTCAGTTTCTACAGCAGAGTAAAGCCGTCTCAGGCTGGGAAACCAGCACACACAGCTAAGCTAGGAGAGAGGCCAGCACTGCACTTGCTCACACACCGGAGGCTTCACTGTCCTGTTGGGACAGTCAGTAGACAACTGAAGTCTGCAGAATTTGGGGGGCAGAATCAAGTCAGATCTTCTTTGAAAGGGATTTACTTGTATTCTCATTAAGATCTTAATTAAAAATCAATAAGCAGCAACTTTAATTGTGTACCTTTGTACTTAGAAAAACGGGAAAACCTGCAGTCAGTCAGTGAGAAATGTCTACGGACCGCTAAGGTCTCTTGAAGGTGAAGTGACTTCATGCAGTAGTTCTGTCACAGGCTCAGCTGTTAACAATCTTACTCATAAGCCACGGCTGCATCGGCTGAGCACTGCACTCCTATGCCATACTCTTTTCAGACTCTCGCAGGAGTGCAGAGGAACGGGGAGAAGCCAACAGTTCTCTGGACTTCAAGGGTCTACTAATGCGTGGTGAAAAGCTTCATCTCATCTTCCTTTTCTTTTAATCCAAGAGATCTGAGGAAACCGAGGCCTCTGAAAGGTGCTCAGGACTTGATGACTCAGAGTGACCCGGAAATATAAAAGTGTATCTGCACGAAGAAAGATTTCCTTCGGGGCATTATGGATAATCCAGTGAACCCCTCCCCAGGTCCAGAGAACAGCCATGAAAATTCTTCCAGTCGAGTGCATTGCAAGACCAAGTCCCGAGCTCAGAGTCCTTCTCTGAGTGCTGCAGCACCGCAGTGATCAAGAGTAGCGCCAGAACCCACGCTGAAGTTACAGTAACACCAGGAAGCAACTGGGCCACAGTAGTGAAGGATCCAGAATGAACCACAAGGGGGCGGAGTGCACCTCAGGTCCCAGCAGTAGCAACCCCACTGAGACATTAGTTCCAGTAGTTTAGCTCAGATGGCTACAGCTTTCAATACCCTACATTTTAAACCTAGCTAAGAAGATGCAGAACACCCCCTCCCTGAAAAGTAGTAGTGTCAAGTATTGCTGCTATCTGTAGCAAAGGGTTCAAGAGCAACGAAGAACAGGTGGACAGAGGGGAATATGGCCAAACAGTAGCAAAGTGTAGCCCACCCTACATGGAAGACGTGGGAAGGGAGTTTATTTAAGAATGGGGCATATTATCAGAATAGCAAAAATAAGAGGGGGGGAAAACTGATCTTCCTGTGTGCGCCACACATCCTCCTCTCCTCCTCTATAACCAGAGTGCAGTGCAGCTCAGTCACGGCCTGTGGGGCTGGCCTGCCTCATCAGCCATGTTAAGAATATAGTTGGCCATGTCATCTTCAGTGGGTGCATCTGACACCACCCACGACTCATTTGCTCCAGTCATCTGTAGGCGACAAATGGGGCAGTTCCTGTGCCGATCACTCCTGTCAGGGAAGTCCAAGCAAAACAAGATTGTTTTCTTTCTTTTTCTAAAAAAAACCAGGTTTGCTTGAAAAGTAGATGGCTTAAAAAAAAAAAGCAAATACTTTAAAAGCACACAAAAAAGAGTTAATATTTCTCTTCATCCCAACCTTTAATTCTCTTCCCCAGAGCCAACCAGTTGTCTACATATTTTACTAGGGATGGATTAAAACCTCAGGCTTGCAGGAAATGGAAGCTTGTGTGTCTCGCTGACCTTGTGCTACAACCCATTCTGTACCAGAAGATGCTGTTTTAGTCTTACTGCTTTTCCCGTTGAGAAAGAGTCTTGCTCTCCAGTCCCCAGGCTAGCCTAGAGCTTGCCATCCTTTGCGTCCACTTGCTCAGAGCTGGGACTGCAGCACACACCAACACACCTGGACTTGCGTTTACTTTGCAAAGAGCATGTACTGTATGAAGAGGCCATACTGTATCTAATCTCCAGTAAAAAGACACGCAGTGTTCTCCCCCCACACACCATTTTGTTTGCTACCACAAGCCAGGGTCTTTAATTCTTATTCTTGCATCCAAGTAAGTTTTCCTTTTTAATACACATTCCTTATATGTCCTAAGAGAAAGCTACCTCTTACCAGTGGGAGAGTTGATCAAAGTGTAAATATTTATTTTTATTTAAGCGGAAGCCACTGTGCCTTGGGATTCATGTTTGGCCAGTGGTAGGCATATGGTAGCAGCAAAGATGGTTACTAATTATTATACTGAGTAATAAAGGTCATTTTTTTAAAGATAGGGGTCTCTATGCAGCCTTGACTGGCACAGACCTTGCTACATAGACCAACTGGCCTTGAACTCACAGTTGTCTGTCTGCCCCTGCCTCTCAAGTGCTGGGATTAAAGGTGTGTGCCACCACATGCAAAAAAATAAAAGACTTTCGACAAGTTAATTACAATTAAAGGTCTGATAAAATATCCTTTGGTTCAAAACCAAGAAAACTTTAGAAAATTGTACAAAGACGGAGCATCTGAGGTTTAAAACAAGAGATGAAAATTATATACAGGATAATTTTCTAATACAGAGTACACATTTGATTACTTAAGATTATGTTTTACAATGGGATTGCCCTAATCAAATACTACTTTGGAAACTTAAATACCATATTTAAGCTAGAAATATATTATGAAAGGAAAAGACAGTGTTTTTCTCTTCTCACAGTGAAATCTAGGGTGAAAATAACCAATTCATCAACTGTTCTTTTGCTTTTGTACAAAAGCTGAGAAACTTATTCCAAAAAATTTATGGAGTTGGCATACATTATTTGGTTGATTTTGGGCTCCCTGGAGATGGTTTACAAGATAATTATGTGTGGTTTTCTGTAAATAAAACATCACAATTTAAAAACAATCAATTTCTGCTTCTGGCCAGCAGAAACCTGATTTATTTTCTGTGATGGTTTCAAAGAAAACTGCCCCCAAAGGGAGTCTCACAATTAGGGAGTGTGGCTTTGTTGGAGGAAGTGTGGCTCGTGGGGTGGGGTTTGAGATTTCATATATGCTCAAGCCACATCCAGTGCCTCAGTCCACTTCCTTTGCCTTCCGATCACTGTGTGGCCACGGTGTCTGCCTGCACATTGCCATGCTTCACCATGATGATAGCGGCTAAACCTCTGAAAATACAAGCCACCCCAATTAAATGTTTGTCCTTTATAAGAGTTGCTGTTGTCATGGAATCTTTTCATGGCAATAGAAATCCTAAGACATCTTCCCACTTAAAACAACTAACACACAGGACACAATGTCTGAAAGAATGGTGTCAGATGAGGTTCATGTAAAACACTGGACACAGACAAGGATGTGACTCCCAAGAGGTGAGAAGCAAAGTGAGCCTGTGATTGCAAGCCAGATGTCCTATGAGTTTCCAGGACTCATAAAAAGAAGTAGGGGACCTCGGAGGACTGGCAGGCTATTGAAGAAACAGCTAAGGCAAGGCAGCTAGAGCACTGCACAGCAGGCAGCCACACAGAGGCAGGGCCAAGAGACAGCGGGCCCATCACTGGACACAGCACATCATGTGAGCAGATGCCAGGAGGCTGGAATTCGAGAGGGGAATGCAAAGGCCTCAGAGGGCACAGGGCATGTTCCCACAGCCAGACTGGACCCTTCTGAAGGATTGTGTCACATCAGTGGGGAAGACAGTGGAACTCCTATGTGGTACTGGAGAGCGTACATCTATAATTTCAGAGTTACAAAGTTGAGGCAGGAGGAATGTTGCAAATTCCAACTGAGGCATACCTGGGCTAAATACTACAAGATCTTGTTTCAAAAAACAAAAAAAAATTTTTTTTTAAGTAATGACTGCTTTGGGACTGAGTTGGCAATTTCTTGAGAAACATCTGTTATATATGATCTGGCCACTTGAAGTAGAAAAAGAAAAATTGAAATACATGTCCATAAAACATACCTGTCCACAAACAAATACAGAAGCTTTTACTTGGCACTTCTCTGCACCTACACCATGGTTAAATCTGAAGACGGTTACATGGAATGAAAGAACCCAGACAACAGGGAGAATACCCTGCATGGTGCCACTCTAAAAGTCTAGCAAATCTAAAGTATTTTTAGCAACTGAAAGCATTTAATAGCTACTTAAGAATCAGGCTATAGGTGATTCTGGGGTGTAACAGATTGCTCTTCATCCTGTTCTGACAGATTTCATTAGTATGCACATAAATTAAAGCATATGAGATTATACTTCAGATACATATATAGCTTACTGCATATCAATTATAAATTTTTCTAAATGCTCCATTATCTTGTAAACCAATGACCTTAATTAGTTGACCAAACATCCCTCCAGGTCACACAGCCGAGGATTTGCTCCTCTACACACATATGTGGATTACAGTGAATTATGTGGTGGGGGTGCTGAAAAAGGGAAAAGTGTTTGATTCTAGATTCAAATCAGGCATCAAGATGCTTACAGTGTCTGGCTGGGCAGTGGTGGTGCACGCCTTTAATCCCAACACTCGGGAGGAAGAAGCACGCAGATCTCTGAGTTTGAGGCTAGCCTGGTCTACAGGGAATATTCCAGAACAGCCAGGGTTACACAGAAAGACCTTGTTTTGAAAAATAAAAACAAAACAAAGCAAAAGAAAAAAAATTCAACAAAGTCACAGCTCCATACTTTGTAAGCATTAGGTATAAAAATACTTAAACTCGTGGGCACACAATGAAACTCGGAGTAGGGAAGAGCAAAGCTCTCGTGTCAGTACTGAAGCATTGCATTCCCAGTTGTTTACTCGCAGTCCAGCTGCCTCAGCTATCCCAAGGGGAGTGGATAACTTACCATTTGTCAATACACTTCTGACAGAAGCTGTGAGCACAAGGCAGGATGAGGTCAGCTCGCCCGTCCATGCAGATACAACACTCCTCCTCATCCGTCAGCTGCTTCACCCTGAGTGTGAAAACTGAGCTGGAACAATGACAGTCTCTGTCCACACACTTCCTACTTTGTTCCACTGTCTTAAAAAAGCATCAGTGAATACCAAAGTATAAAGTACAGCATGACTTATGTGCAAAGCGAAACCAGACCACAGCTCCCACCGTTTGGGGATAGCAAATACATTACGGAAGAAATACCAAGGTTAAGTTTCTTTAAGAAACTCGAAAAACTTGATAAAGAGACAAATTTTGTGCAGTTTCAAAGAAAACAAAATCTGAACAAAAACTGCATATTCAGGTCTTTCTGAAATAACTCAGTCCATCTTAGACATATTGAATTTACATACAGGAAATGAACCAGTGTATCATTTATTTGTCATAACAGACGCATGCTGCCTCATCAACAGGGCCTTTCAGTGGCACTGACAGATCAGAGCGAAGGGACAGCATAGTGGTCAGTATCAGATGCCAAAGAAACCCAAGGGGGCTGGAGCACAGCTGCTCCAGCTCAGGAAGCTCCCAGGAAGAAACCCAGCGCCACGGAAGCCAGGCTCCTTTGCATGCACAGTTTCCTCAGCGCCAACTCCAGTAGCTCGGCTTAAAATATCCATCTCCGTCTGTTCTCAAAACCAAATTTTACCTCAATTAAATCATTTAAAAATTGAATACTGCTGTTCCATGATTAGTCACTCTATAGTTTAGCTTTTTGAATACAAATTTCTTAAAGTGATTGTAAATGTTTTATTCTCTGTTGTTCTTAAGGGAGGAGCCGGTCTGATACAATTTCCATCTCTGCTGAATTTATAGTACAGCATGTAAGGCATGGCAATAGCACTCAGAACTTGCTGATTTGAACACAATATAAACATATATCAAATGTGCAGCATGCATAGTATGTGCCAAGTAAGTATTTTTGGAAACATGAGAAATCACAGAACACTGATAGAGACCATTCTAGAGCATAAAGTAAGCCATGAAGGCATGAAATGTGTGTGTGTGTGTGTGTGTGTGTGTGTGTGTGTGTGTACAAGGCCGCATGATGCTCAGGAATTAAACTGAGAGAAAAGACTGATAATATAGCAAAGACAATCTGATTCTTGAATTGTCAAAATACAAATCTGAACTTGTTCTAAGAGGCAAACTAGAAACAGCATCTAATCAAGGGAACACAAATTCCTGCTGATTCAGGATTTCAGAAAATTAGCTGAGAGTGGAGAGCAAGAGGCAGTCTAGAGAGAGGGAATGAAGTAGGACTTGATCTCACAGCACACTTGAGGGACAGCTGGGGCCTGCTTTAAGGAGCATTACAACAGACATACCACAAGGGTGAGGTAACACATTGTTTGCTCCAGCCGTGGAGAAAAGAGTGCTCGCTGAACAGAAATGGTGAGATGAGTGGAAACCTACATGTGTGTGGATTGATATGTGCATTCATGCATACATTTGTGTATGCGCACATATATGCACATGCAAATACACATATGAACATTTATACACATCCACCCATCAGCTCATGCATATTGACACTTAGGCGCCTTTTCAGATCCACACCAGACGCAGCGGGCTTAGCATTTCTGCCTACGAGCTTCCAATCACCTGCGGACTCCACAGAGTGACAGGCGTTCTACAGGGAAGCTTCAGAATCAGGAGCAGAAGGCCATTACAGAGAAGAGCAACTGAATATACCCAGAGCAAATGGAGACGTTGCCAGCAGAAGCTGCTCTATGCCCCTCTCTGCTACCTTCCTCTTAGCACAGTGAGCAGGAGGAGAGAACCTTGTTCTACCTGACCACTCGGAGCTGGAAGAGTGCCGCTTCCTACCACAGAACCTGAGAGCGCCCTGACAGATGGAGTCACAGGACACCAGTGCAGGAAGAACAGGAAACAAAGGCTGGAGACTCTTATTCTGGAGATCGAGCTCAGTGGGAATTTGGTTAGTTTTCGACATTTGAAGGACAGAAGAGATCGGACTTGTCTGGTGGCATTCCAGAGGCCATGCACAGCCACCGCACTCAAGCAGGGCACTCTATAATTTAATAATGGTGGTGACAGTTAATGTACCTACACACACCATTACGTGCTGGGCACCATTCTGTGTCCCATCTATTAACACAGTCCTCTGGGGCACATGCCATTGCTCTCAGCCTCTCACAAAAGATGAGGAAACTGAGGAAAGAGAGGACTTAAGGTTTGAACATAGGCAAGTTGGTTCTAGGGCCTCTGCTGTGCTGCCTCCAGAGGGCCAGCTGATACACTGAGGATAGAAGGCAAAGCGAAAACCTTCACAGGAATTCGAGCTATCTGGACGTGAGGAGGACTGCCTCTCTGAGGCGGTCTCACACAGCTCTGAGCTGGTGGTAACATAACTTGTAGTGCACGCTGGTTTCCACGTGGTGAAATATGGCACAGTCTGGACATTGCAGAGCACAGAAGAGCAGTCGCTGGGCTCAGTGGCACTGGAGCACCTCAGAGCTGGACAACCTCCAGCTCCTCCTCCAAACCACTGAGTTGCCATGCACTAAATGGGAGTCCGCTGTGCCAATCAATATCTAGCGCTACAATACTCCTCTAAGCCCGCCTCCTCATAGGACCAGCTGTAGTCCTGGGGACTGTTAGGATTTAATGAACTGCAAGGCTCAACAAACAGCAGCATTAATAGAAATATACATGTGACAATATGCAGGACTGCACAAGGCCCCCAGGCTCACCTACCACTTGCAAAGTTCTTTTCTAGAAGCTGGGACCAGGGCACCACTAGAAGCCCACAACACATGAAGCCAAGTACTGGCTTACCTAACCAACTGGCACTGCTCTCCTAGTCTCTAGGAGCAACACTTCAGCACCTTCCTGAAGACGACCCCAACAGGCAGAGAAAGGCCACTTGCTTCTCATTGCTGCTGTGTAGCTACAGATGCAAAAGCCACTGTCAGCTTTCAAAACACTCAGAATGAAGCAAAACTCCAAGTGTCAATAAAGGAATAAAGAGGAACCCTGCCAAACACATTCTTAACGTTAAGAGGACATCTCCAGTGTCCCAGTAAGGATATCAACATGCCTGGAAACATGGAAGTCTTTTCCAGTAGGCATTTACAAATTTAAATATGTCATGCCAAGCAGCAGCAGGTGGAAGCTTGCAACACCGAAAGCATGGGCGAGGGAAAGCTCAGACAGAACAGCAGTACATGAGGCTGAATAAAGGAGCACCACGGCAGCAAGCCCGAGACCAATCAGCATCAACAGGCACACAGCCGCTTGTTCTTTCCTGAGTGGACTGCCAAGGCCTCAAGACAGCATTTAAAAACTTAACTTCCAATTTGATAATTTCTGAAACAATTCTGTCAAATTCTTGGACTTAATTTTATAAATGGCTTTGACTGTCTAAAAACTCATTAAAGGAGAGGCATCAGTCATTAACGTCATAAATGCAAGAGACAGGGTGGGTTCCTGGAGAGTGAGCTGTGAGCCACCTTAATCTGGGACAGAATGGAAGGACTGATCTGGGCTATAACACAGGGGGGGGGGGGGAGGTAGGGGAGGCAACGGCCTGAGGGTGTCACAGAGCACTGGGGAGAATGTCACTGTAACTGTGCCCCACGGCGCACACACCTGCCCATCCACAGACTAGCCTGACAAGACGTTACAGAGGACAGGCTCCCATCCGGCTCCTCAGAGGCGGAGCTCTGTGCCAACACTCCAGCAGCTTGACTCGTGATATCTTTATAAAGCTGAATAAACTGGTATAAATTCATGATCCGCGAAGCTTCCACAATACCACTGCTTTTGTTAATCTAGAAACAGAACAGGGAAGGGGGGAACAGACACACAATTCAGTCAAATATCCTAGGAAACAAATTTGTGGTGTGTAATACACCTAGGAAAATAAGAGTCTGATTAAAAAATATTCACATTCTCTTCAGTTGTGGAACTCATCAGAGAACTGACTAAATTTTCCCATCTGACATTCAAAAAAACCTTGCCAAGACGATCAGGCATCCTGTCTGGAGTTGATAACATCAGGCGACCTTCTCGGAGTTGAGAAATGAGTTTTAGAGATTGTTACGAAAATGTATACACTTTGCTGTTTTAACTAATTCTTTTTTGAGATAAGAACTTGCAGTGTCACCCAGGCTGGCCTAGAACGGGAGATCCTCCAGCCTAACAGCGTTTAATTACAGGACGTATGCACGCTATTCTGCTACCACTAAGAGGAGGAGGATGGCTTCCTCCCCTCCTTGTGTGTGACTTGTGTGAATGGGATGTGCAGGTGCTGCAGAGGCTAGAGGCTAACTGTGGGTAGGACACTGGCTACGTGCTCTGTCTGAAGTTCTCTCAGTTGGTCTGGAACGTGCTGACTCCACTAGGCTCACACACCAGGAGGCCTCGAGGCCCCATCTGCCTGTTCCTGCCTCCCCCATCCTGAGATTACAAGTATGCTGTACTATACTTGGCTTTTTTTTTTTTTTTTTAACACGGGTTCTTGATCTCAAACTGAGGTCCTCGTGCTTGTACAGTGTGCTCTACTGAGCTAGTTCTTCAGCTTCATTCTTGAATTATTTGGGCAACTCTGTACTTTTAAACTAAACCAGAATGCTACATTAAACAACAAATGTTAGTGAATTTTGAGATTTTACAAAATTTCATTTCCTATGAAGTGGAACCAGTGGCCTGGAGATAGTTCCTCTGTAGATTGTATCTCTACCCCCTCCACTTGACAATCTGATACAAGATACTTGAGACAGGACAGAGGACACTTTTATAAGACTTCAGAAAATCAGAGTGGGGCATATATCATAGTACGAAAGTCAGTAAGATGAGGATATAACAGTTTTGAAGGGTTGACCAACCAGAGGTCCAGTACCTCTTCTTGTTGTTAAATGTCCCTTTCCAGGAAGAGGTACTGGGCGCCTCGCACATGGCTCCCTAAGGGTGAAATGCTACAGCCGTGCCAGTCTGACAGATGTGCGCCTGGTGAGAAGCACAAGGACTCCAGCAAGGAGCTGCAAGTGGGTGAGACAGGGAAAGGTGACGAAAGCTAACGTTAGGTGAGGCAGTAATAGAACATACAGCTTTTCTGATCTCCTCAATGACTTTGTTATTCTATGCACACAGAAAGCCACTGGAGCGCTCTGAGCCAAGACATAACATGACCTACTTTACACCTCAAACGTGATGAAGAATGGCTACTGGGCTCAGAACACAGAGGGACACCAAACAGAAGCTGGGACCGCTTAGGAGGTGCGAAGTGATGGTCCCACGAATCACTGAAAGTGGAGAGGCACAGCGAGGGCCTGACTGAGCGTGGGTGGTCTGGAGCACTGAAGGACACAAGCAAAGGACAACTGCAAGGTCCTCGTCTAAGCCAAGGGATCTAGGACACGCACTTCATGAAGACCTGTGTGGGCACACACATAGGTGATTCTATGTGTGGGCACATGTGAGAAGGACAGAGGTCAACCTTGGGCATTGTTTGCTCCTCAGGACACCTTTCACATGTTTTTTGGCTTTGAATTTATTAACTGGGCTAAGCTGGCTGGCCAGGAAGTCCTAGCAATCCTCCTGTGTCTGCCTCCCTAGTGCTGGGATTATACCACTGTGCACCACTGTGCCGGGCTCTTGCTGACTAAACACTTTCTCCTCAGTCTTCTTTTGAAGTTTTCTTAATAGCCCCTTCAGTCCATAAATTTGGGGTTTTATATATTTATTTATTCTATCTGCATCAGTGTTTTGCCTGCATGTGTTTATGTGCACCACATGTATGCCTGGTGCCTGAGGACATCAGAAGAGGTTATCAGATTCCCAGGAACTAGAGTTATAGAGGTTGTAAGCCATCATGTGGGTGCTGGAAAGTGAACACAGGACCTCTGCAAGAGCAACAAGTGCTCCGAACTGCTGAGCTGTCTCTACGGTCCCCTCAGAACATAATTTTCAATTAATCTAATAACTTTTCTAATGTCATACCCATAAAACATTCCATCTAAACATAATTTAAAAATGAATTAAATGTTATTTGAGGATAATCAGAATGGTGCATAGATAGATAAGAGTGATCTTACTATAAGTTGAAGGTTAAAATATGTTTATAATTGTTTTAAGAATCATGAATATGAAGTTCTCAAGCAAATGTCGTGAGTAACCTTGTACATTCAGCACTTGGGGCAGGGAGGCAGAATAATTGAGACTACGATACTGAGACAACATGTTAACTCCCCCAAAATTTTTTAAATTAAAATAAAATAAATAAAACTAAAGAGAAGAAACACAACGTTTTCAGCCTAGAAACATAGTGTAGTTTCTCCACACTAGACTTAACTCTTTCTAATCCATATACTGGCTTCCCAAGAGCCTTTGCAAAGAACTGCAAATAAAAATTCTTTGAATAGATCTACCGTCAAGAAAAAAACACACACAAATGAAGGTGCTAAAGGCCTTTGTCTTTAATACTTTTTTAATTTGGTTTTGTTTTTTTTACAAGATTGTGTTCCTCTGTGTAGTGCAGGCTGTCCCAAAACTCACTCTGTAGAAAAGTCTGGCCTCGAACTCAGAGATCTGCCTGCCTCTGTTTCCTGAGTGCTGGGATTAAAGGTATGTGCTACCACTGCCCAGCTGTCTTTAATACTTTTATTTTTCTACTTAGAATCTTATTTCAAGAAAGAATTTTGCTGGGTGTGTTGATGCATGCCTTTAATCCTAGCACTTGGAAGGCTGAGGCAGGTAAATTTCTGTGAGTTTGAGGCCAGCCTGGTCTACAAAGTTCCAGGACAGCCAGGGCTATTAAACAGAAAAACCCTATTTCAAAAAGGAAACAAACAAAACAAGGAAAGAAAAAGGAAGGAAGGAAGGAAGAAAGGAAGGAAGGAAGGATTTCAAAAGAATACAGTAATTTAAACTTATATAGTAATGTAGTGAAAGTTGCTGGGGCAAAAAGAATCTAATAATAATATCAATCATTAACTCTGTTATCAAAAGGAGCAACAGAAAACCCAAGGACTGGAAGGCTGATGCATTCCTGTTTTGATAGTTCTACAGGCTATAGAGGTTTCCTCCTTGTAAACTAAGTGTTTTATGAAATGAGGATTAATGTAGGTAACACACATACCAAACACAAGGAGAGCTCAGCCCTGGCCACACAGAGGGACTTCAGCAGGGTTTGGTCATCCGCCACAAGCCGAGCTGACGGATGCAAAGCACAGTATTTCAGGCAGGACACAGTTGCAAGGAACAGTCCTGCCGAAGGAGCCACAGGGAAGCCAGGGACTGAACAAACTATTTCTTTTTCTTTTTAATTTATTTTTATTTCATTTGCATTGATATTTTTGCCTGCATGTATGTCTGTATGAAGGTGGCAGATCCCTTGGAATTGGAGTTACAAACAGTTGTGAGCTGCCATGTGGGTACTGGGAATTGAAGCAAGGTCCTCTGGAAGAGCAGCCAGTGCTCTTAACCACTGAGCCATCTCCCCAGCCTGACTACACTATTTTATTTTATTTTATTTTATTTATTTATTTATTTTTTTTTTTTGGTTTTTCGAGACAGGGTTTCCCTGTAGTTTCTAGAGCCTGTCCTGGAACTTGCTCTTGTAGACCAGGCTGGCCTCGAACTCAGAGATCCGCCTGCCTCTGCCTCCCGAGTGCTGGGATTAAAGGCGTGCGCCACCACCGCCCGGCTCTGACTACACTATTCTTAATGCTGAATGTTAGCTGTAAAGTAGAAACTGAGAGCTACTGGAGTTTAGAAGAGGTGAGAGAATTCCTGTGAAGGGAGACTACGGATGAGATGGTGTCTGAGGTGGACCTTTGGAAACATCAAGTGACAACATGCAAGAGTGACAATAGCCGCTGACTGTCCAGGCACCGTTTCCACTTTAGTTGCTGGGACACCAGCTTTTATTCTGGCATTTTCCACTCCCTGAAATGTCTTAGGAACCAATGCTAGTTAGTCTGAAATAAACCAATTACCACCACCACCACCACCACCACCACCCTCTGTGTGTGTGTGTGTGTGTGTGTGTGTGTGTGTGTGTGTGTGTGTGAGAGAGAGAGAGAGAGAGAGAGAGAGAGAGAGAGAGAGAGAGAGAGTATGTGTGTGTATGTAGACAGTATGACTGAATAGTGACCAGTGTGGGTCATGAGATCTGCTGGGCCT
The DNA here is from genome assembly GCF_903992535.2 of Arvicola amphibius. Taxonomy (NCBI): domain Eukaryota; kingdom Metazoa; phylum Chordata; class Mammalia; order Rodentia; family Cricetidae; genus Arvicola; species Arvicola amphibius. The sequence goes on from NC_052047.1 coordinate 112,519,397, forward strand.
GTAACCAGCTCCGGAGCCAGTGCATTATGATTTGCTGATGCAAGACAAAGATAAAAGGCTTTTGTTTAAACTAGTTTAAAGCAAGTGTTCTGTGACTCATAGCTGATGACCATTAAAGTGACAGAAGGAAAAGACATTCTAGTTGAGGGAACTTAATATCAGACGGTGTGAGTTGTAAAAGTAACACTTTCAATTCACTAACATTGATGGCATGCAGAACGCAAAAGGGAATAGTGAATAAAGTAGAGGAGAAGTCTGGAGTCCCAGGGCAGCCCATGAACACCAGACAAGAGCGGGGAGAGCCTGCATGCGGTGAGGGCTGCAGTGTCCAGCAAGGCCGTGAGCCGAGACCTGCGCTTCACAAGTCATTTCACAGCAGCATGAACTGGAGCCTGGAGGGCTCTGGAGGTGCAAGTCAGCAGAGTCTGTGCATTCTTTCTTGCTCAGAAGGGATGGGGCCTGAACTATAGTTTCATTTCCTCAAGGACATGGCATTTCCTGAACTCTTAGTTCCTAGTGTATTGCTCACATTTCTGCTTGAAGAAACTGGAAGTAAGCAGAGGTAAACTTGACAACTCACTGTGGAAAGGAACAGGCTACCACGGTAGTCTCTGTTTCTGGGACTCACTAGCGTTTATCTGCAGTGTATGATACCATTTGTTCTAGTGTTATATACACATATACACATATACACAGATCATACAAAGTTGTTCTTCCTTTTTTAATGAGTAAAATCCAGTGTTCTTAAAAAATCATCTTCTGAGATAACTCTCTTAAGACTGTCCTTTGTCCTTCAAGATTTGCTTAACAATATTAGACTCCATCCACATCCATAAACAGAGTGTTATTGTTTATATAATGTGTTTCAGACAGTCAAGTGACTCACCTGGGGGAGAGTCTGACTGGTCAGCAATGGACTTCAGGGCATCCACAGCTGTGAATTAAGGCTTATATGGCTTATCTTACCTTTGAGAGGAGGGGTTGAGACTGAAGGAGAGCTAATAAAAATTCATTTCCTCTCAAAGGCCTGGGACTAAGAATTGCTATTTTAATTAACTTACTGGGAGCAGGAAGCTTTCCAATACTCTGCAACAGCTGCCAAGATATTTTTAGCAGTTATCTAAGATATAAAAACCCAACTACAAAATAGTACGTTCCTGACAAAAGTCCACTCCATAACTCAAAATCTCCATGGCCTCTCCGGTGGATATTGTTTTCAGGTGAATGTAACCCAATGTTCTCAAAAGAAGGAATTTCCTAAGGTAACTAATTTTTAAGGTATCATCTCAGAGCTAATTACGGTGTCCTCGGAGGGTTCTACAGCTAGCTAAGCCTCAAAAGACAGATGGAGGGCAAAGATAAGTTTACTACCACCTCCTCCAATTATAAAAACCTCTGTGACTTGGCAGTTGACAACAGTGAAGAGTCAAACAGTTAGCTTGACACAAGAACAGTGTCACATGGACACAAGAACAGTATCACATGGACACAAGAACAGTGTCACATGGACACAAGAACAGTGTCACATGGACACAAGAACAGTATCACATGGACACAAGAACAGTGTCACATGGACACAAGAACAGTATCACATGGACACAAGAACAGTGTCACATGGACACAAGAACAGTGTCACATGGACACAAGAACAGTGTCACATGGACACAAGAACAGTATCACATGATGCTTTAGGGGCCGAGAAAGTGGTTCAGTGAAGTGTCAATCACACAGGCATGAAAACCTAAGCTCAGACACTCAGCACCCACATAAAATCTGGGTACAAAGGTGTGCATGTAAGCCCAGCACTAGGGGAGCAGAGATGAGCAGATCCTGGCATGGGGTGGGGTTCCTGGCCTGCCAGTCTAGCCAAAACAGTGAGTGAGTGTCAGGTTCAGTGACAGACCCTGTCTCAAAACACAAGGTAAAGAGCGATAGAGGCAGATGCCTCGTGTCGGCGTCTGGCCTCAACCATGATATACACATGCATGCACAGGCTAACACACACACACACGCACACACATACACACACACACACACACACACATGCATACACAGACTAACACACAACACACACCCTATGTTTTATAAGACTACAAAAGCAATAACACTTATTTATAGTCTATTACATTATTAATGTGCCTCTAACTCCCCCAACAGCATGACTGAAACAGAAGACTTTACAGTCTCACCTTGGTGCAGACAACCCGTACAACCACTTTCCAAAAGGCAGAGGAATCAGACCCAGGTTGGACCTCAAAGAGAAGATGTTTTTCCTGGCCAGCAGCTACCTTAGCAGTTCTGGAAAAAGGCAAACACATTTGTTAATTTTATGAAAAGTAAAACCAAACTCAAGAAACACTTTCCAACTGGGAAGACAAAAGCAGAAGTGATATAAAAGCTGATTCCTCCAGCACAGGGACAGAAATGTTCTGAACACATACTTAGTTTCCAAAGTTTTTAAAGTCAAAAGTTCTGTGGAATACTTGTCTCCGTATCTGTATTTCAGTTGTCTTTGAGTGTCTAGAAAAGACGTTTAGAAAAAACTGGTCTAAAGCTGGGCATGGTGACACCAGCCTGGAAGACGGCAGAAAGGAGGGTCAGGAGCTCAAGGAGAGCTTGGAGCAGGCTTGTGCTGCATGAGAAAACATGCAGAAACAATCAGCCCTGACAAACACAGCCCAAGAAACCTGGCACTTTAAGTAAAAGCTTGTTGGCTTAACTTACACAAACGCTGACCAAATAGACATAATTTTGAGGAATACCTTGCTCTTGGTTGAATCCTGTTTACATAACCACATTAACATACTTTTTTGAAAGCTTTTAAAGTATACTAATTTTGGGTTCAGTTAAGTAAAGCAAATAGTTTGTGATATTAACTACAGCTCTACGCCCTTTCCTCAAGAATTACAAGAGCCACACTAGCATAAAGACAACACAACAGTCAGAATCTTGCCATCAATGCCAACTAAAACTGATCTGAAGCCCTAAGGCTGCAGCTTCCTTTCCCACTACTGACTTTTCTCTGAACACCAGCAGCAGAGCTGCATACAGTTAAGTGCCTTCCAGTCAAGCCAAGTAACCTGTCTCCAGGAAGCCCGCCAAAGGGAATAACTGACATGCCAGTTTCCAGTTGTTTCCCGGAAACCAACCACACCTCTGTGTTTGACTTCAGGGTTGGCAGACAGCAAGCAGAGAGCACTGCACTCATGAAATGCCCAGCTTTAGCCCATGGAAATGAGTTTCAAGCAATACTGCAGGTATTGTTCGGTGTATAGGCAGCAGTAAGTGCTTAGGTTTAATTTTCAACACTGTTAAAACAAAACAAAAATAAAAACCCATCAAAAATAAACAAAACAAAAACCCTCACTCAGGTATCCTGTCCCAAGTGAATAAAAGGAATTATATTTCTACTGTCGCACAATAATTTAGCTTGCAGGACAGAGGTTTTCTTCTTCTTCTTCTTCTTCTAAAAACTTTAGGTCAATAAGCAAAATTTCATCAGATAGTCTGAGTTTACATATATAAAGTACTAAAGGATGGCAAAGTTATGAATTACTCTTCCTAGGAGTTGGAACAGTGGAGAGATGGCTTAGAGCTTGGAAAAGGCATTTGTTATCAAGCCTGGCCACCTATGTTCAATCCCTGGGACCTACATGTTAGGAGAGGCAGAGTCCTCAAGTTGTCCTCTGACCTCTACCTGTGTACTGCCCCCATAAATAACGGTAATATTTTTAAAAGTTGAAATAAGAATAAGGTGCACTATTCTTTTGATACTATGGAATTCTCAGTCCTATTTTCTTTAATAATATGGAACGCTTCACGAATTTGCTTATCATCCTTGCGCAGGGGCCATGCTGATCTTCTGTATGGTTCCAACTTCAGTGTGTGCTGCCGAAGCGAGCACTCTCAGTCCTGTTTTACTCATCTATATAAATATGATCTCAAAAACAAGCTAGTTTTTTCTTTTTTTAATTAATAAAATCCAGTGTTCTTAAAAGAAAGCAACTCCTAATAAAAACCTTAGGACTGTCCTTTAGACTTCATAACTTACTGAAAATAGGCACTATATTCATAAAGAAAGTATGATCTTATGTTTCATATTGTCAGCATGTCCCTTATCTGCTATGGGAAGTCCTTCAGCCAATAGCCTTTAAGATACCGGCCCACTCTGGGCGTGGTCTCATGTACTATAAATGCATGGGCCTGTTGGCTGCTGGATTCAGCTCCAGTTCCCAGCGCACAGAGGACTGTGGATCACGGCTCTCTCTGTGAGTTTACCCCAGATAAATAAGGCTTTGCTATACTCCATTCCAGGCTCTTGTGGAGCTTTCTTGTACACCAACACTTATCCAACACGGTTGTCATAAAGCCTCTGGCACAGGAGCATATGTATTAGCACAAGCTATTAATAGGGCTGTACTACTATAAATTTGCATATAGTGGTCCTGGGCTTTGGGGTGCCTGAATGAGAAGCAATGTAGGATGACGGAAGGAACTTCTGATTCACAGACAGCTGGAAGTGTCGTCAGTATTTGAGTAGTCAATTAAAATGGATAATCAGTTAAAATTTTCAATCCCTTGGTGCAGCGCACTGCGCATATCATGTGTTCAGCGAACACTGGTTAGACTGAAGAGACTAGAGAGAACCTTTAAGACATCACTTAGGGGAGCTGGAAAGATGGGCCAGTGGTTAAGAGCACCGATTACGCTTACAGGTGACCTGGGTTCCATCTCCAGCACCTGACAGCAGCCCACAATGGTAGGTAACTCCAGTCTCAGTAGATCTGCTGCCCTCTTCTGGCTTTTACAGGCACCCAGACATGCACGTGGTGCACAAACATACATGCAGGCAAAACCTTATATATACAAAATAAAATTATTTTTAAATATATCACTTAAAGTATCTTAGGAAAGTTTTAAATAAACTCTCAAAGAGACAAAGGGTTGATACTGAATAAAGTAGAAGGTGCTACCAGAGGAAGGTTTAAGAGGAATAAAAGGTGCCACCCAACCATCAGTACTGAGAAACCATTGGTGTCTGATGCCATTCGAGGGCAAAGAACCCTTTGTATTTTAAAAAGCTTCTACATAGATCAGCACAAAAACTGAGGTGAAATCTATAAAGCCTAAGTTCAAGGTGAGAAATTTCCACCATCTTAGGAACTCACTCTGGAGAGTTAAACAGACTGTACTTCAGTGAACAAACTATGACCACACACAGATACACGGCTGATGCTTCTGTCTGACTTTTCCTCCAGTGACTGAGGGCAAATTCTCTTTGTTTGTGTGCCCTTTAAGTCTTCCACAGCAGAGTCAGCCACAGCCTCTCAGTACACAGCTGCTGAGCTGCAGGACATCCCAGCATTGCTTCGCCATACCCGTTGTCTGTGTTCCAACTTCATTCTAAGTTCCTCCCATCCCTGTTTCCTTTCCATATGTTAAAATAGCTACATTAAAGTCTGATTAGAGCAGACAGTCAATGTAGCACTTTCTAACTTATGCTAAAAAAATTCATTCATCAGAGCATGTGGTTACCTTCTATACAGCCATGACAAATGGGGTCATACATGAAGGGAAAAGGATGAAGATGAGCAAGCCTTACACATCATTGAGTTCGGCTACTCTCCCAAGAAATTCTTCATAGGTTAAGGAGCCACTTTCTCGAACCAACGTGACGTGTTTTGCTACTTTTTCTGGTAACTTGTTAATAACCAATTGCGTCTGATCCGAAATTTGCTGTCCCATGGTGAAATGGTGTCTTTCAGAATTCAGAAAGAGTTTTGCTTCACATAATTTCTGTTAAATACAATGCAAACGTTATTTGTACATAATTGTAAAAAATACCAACAATCTCACTGTCCTAGTTACGGTAACTACTGCTGTGATGAAGACCACACGACCAGAGCAGCCTGGGGAGGAAGGGTTTGCTTGGCTTGCACCTCCACAGCACTGTTCCTCACTGAAGGAAGCCAGGACAGGAACCCAAGGCAGGAACCTGGAGGCAGGTGATGTGCAGGCCATGGAGGGTGCTGCTGACTCGCTTGATCCTGGTAGCTAGCTCTTCAGCCTCTTTCCCACAGAACCCAGGACCACCAGCCTAAGGGTGGCCCCTCCCCCAGTGATCACCAATTAAGAAGATGACCTACAGGTTTGCCTACAGCCCCATCTTATGAAAGAAGTTTCTCAACTGAAGATCCCCCTTCTCAGATGACTTTAGCTTATGTCAAGTTGATATAAAACTATTTAGCACACTCATCCCTCAAAAAGCAAAGAAAAACTACCAGCACCTTTAGAGGGATTCAGTCAACTCAAATGAATCTGAGACACAATTTATTTAACCATAGTTTTTAAAGTAAAGATTTATGTTAAGTTTTCAGAATCATACAGCTAAATGATTCACTTATGATATTGGAAGAGCGATGGGTCTCTATCAAAAACAAAGCCCCCCCCCCACACACATACACACACACACAGTCAAGTGACCACATTTTTCTAAGAACATTTCCAGACTGTCTACTACATGTCAGCTACAAACTAAACGCTTTCCATAGATGACATCATTCACTACTCACGGCACCCTTCAGGGCAGATGCATTTTTTTATATCCCCATTCTATGGATAAGGAAATGGTTAAATCGATGGTATGGTGTAGACGTAAACTTTGAACTCCCACCTCAAGAAAGTCCATTTCATTTACCATTTAAAAAATCTTTTGCTTTTACTCAATTAATGTCCTTACCACATAAACCAAGAGAAATAGTAACAATTACATAGAAAAGAATTTCATCAGAAAGTTTGCTTTATCATGTAATTTAAAAGTGACTTTAGGGCTGGCAAGGTGGCGTGTGGGCATCTGCAGTTGCTGCCAAGCTTGACAACCGAGTTCTATCCTCAGGAGTCCCAGTATGGAAAGAAACAACTCTTGAAAGCTGTCCTCTGACCTCCATACATGCATGGTAGCATGTGTTCCCCTAGACACACGTACGCATACTCACAAGACAAATAAATGTTTAAAAAATGTGACTTCAAACTAAAGTATATAACCATAAACATGTATCACTTTCAGTGTTAAAATTTAATGTACTATATGTCTTTTAAAGTTACTTTAAATATAGTAAAAGTACAATTATACTAAAAAATAAATTCCCCCATTACTATTTTGGATCTGAACCTATGTGGTAGCAATTAATACCATACTAGAGAAATAGTAAAAAGGAAGGGAAACCTGGATTACTAAACATAAGCTCTGAAGGCAAAAAATTACATTTTAAATGTGTTCAAGTATAACAGACTTACACCAACTATATCCAAAGAGGAATCATTAAAATTCCCAGCTTAGAAAAGATGTCCAGGGAATCCACCTTAGTGGTTTCTGGGCAGCACAGACTAGTGACAACCCAAAACACAACAGTGTTGAACTCCATTTTATCCTAAGCAAGAACAGTTTCAAAACAAAAATTCCCAAATGCCCAAAACCTAAGAAAAATGTAAAAGAACAATAACATGATAAGTAGGGTATGGCATTAGAGTAAGTCCCTGTCGAGAAAGACAGCGACTTCACCCTGATGCTGCAGATAGATATTTAAACGCATGCTATCTTTACTTTTCATGTTCTATTTCAAATGTGTGGAAACATCCTAAGCAAATGGCTACAGACCAGCTGGAAACCAGTGCCATACACGGTCTTTCTAAAAATTATGTTTAGCTGCTCTGTGATGGTGCACGCCTCTAATCCCAGACTCAGGAGGCAGCGACAGACAGATCTCTGAGTTCAAGGCCAGACTGGTCTATGCATCAAGTTCCAGGGCTGCCAGGGCTACACAGAGCAACGCTGTGAAAAATAAAACCATGTTTAACAAGTACTGTTTGCATTGTTTATGGCCTGGGGACAGTCTGGTGAGCAAACTAAAGACAGTTCTCGGCTCCACGGGGCATCCAACACGGTTGGGTGGGGCAACAGTCACACAAGGGAGCATATTTACAAAATGAGAAACACTGCACCAAATAAATACAGAGCGCCTTTAAAGCCCAGGAGGGTGTTCTGAGTCGGAAAAGAGACCCTGGGCAAACTCTGGAGTTCAGAAAGATAGTCTGGGCTTGTAAGAGTCGGGCATGGGGAAGACATTTAGGCAGAAATCTGAGATAGGTAGATCATGATGCCTTTGAGGGAAATAAACACACTGGTGTCACCAGAGATCCTTCTCCTCATGGTGACACCAAAACAAAATCAAGATGAGTGTTTAAGATGTTTTCAGATAATTGCCCAATCTGAAAGAACCATATTACTGTGTAAGTCTCAGTGACTTACTAAGTCTAACCACAGCAAGAAGCTGATCCTGGGGAGCATTCTGTAAAGCGACTGCACAAAAACACCTAGGTAAGATGCACTTTAGAGCAGCACAAAATAGGAGTCCTGAAGCTTTCGATCAAAAATAACAGTACAACAGGTTAAGCAAAGACGTCAAAACACCCCTAAACTCCTGCTGGAAGCAAATGTCTACAGCAAGGAGCCTCCCGCTCTACTGTATTACACAATGGGCTGACCACACAGGAGGCTTTTATTCAGCCCAAGGCAGCCACACCCTTTAAAAGTACCAATACATTAGACCACATTCAAGAGTCACGGGTTCCAAAGCAGAATGTCTTACATGACTGTGGCTGTGAGCAGCTCTGTGATGATCTATGCAGCACAACAGCCTGTTCAAATGACTGAGGAGCTACCACATGGAAGAGAAGTGAGACTGTGTTACCTACTTACAAAGAGCAGACTGGCCAATAAGTACAGAGGGTAAGGTCAGACTTATAAAAGAATGCCCTACCACCACAGCAATGGAAAGGGCTGCTGCAACATACATGAACTTTTCAATGCATAATATGAAAATGTTTAAAGATCGGAAGTTCATCTAATGAGTTACACAAAGAATTTTCCAGGTGCAAAATGGAGGTGCTAACCTATAACCCAGTGGTTCTCAATCTGTGGGTTGTGACCCCAAAGACCACCAGTAAACACAGATATTTACATTATGATTCATAACAGTAGTAAAATTAGAGTTATAAAGTAGCAACAAAAATAATTTTATGGTTGGGGGGTCACCACAACATGAGAAACTGCATTAAAGCGTCACAGCATTAGGAAGGTTGAGAACCATTGCTCTAACCTAACATTTTGGTCTCAAAATGAAGCTTAACTTTCCTCAAGTTTTACTGTCCTGGCCTCACAGACTCTCATCAGCCAGCCTGATGCTTTCAATTCCATCTGTATCACCTAACAGAGAAAACCAAACTTCTGAAATGGTCTCAATCGAGACTTAATAGAACTGATGACAACTGGATCAACATTTGTAGGGGAGGCAACTGTCCCCTCCTGTACACCTCAGGGTCTCCCACTGTTCCCAAGACTAGCTAAAGCAAACAGGGGAAAACTATATACAGTTTTGATTTTGTTTTTTACATGTATGGGGAAGTCTTCACAAGAAAAATACGACTGTAAATAGCACCCAAAGCACAGACACTTACTAGACGATTGTGAAAAGATGCCCAGACAAAGGAGCCGGGGCTAGGGCAATCTCCCATGGTAAAAACCAGGCCCTTTCACACGACTGCTTCATCCCCCTATTTGAGGAGGAAGAGTAGGATCTTTTATCTGCTACTTTAAAAAACTGTTTATGCTCAAATGTCATGTTTTGGTATCCTACACTGCTCATCAAAACCCCATCTGCAAAGAAGCCTTTGCTGCTTTTTGAATTAGACAATGTCCATTGTCTCACTGGTACCCTCACTTTGAATGTTAAGGTTTACAGTGTGAGGCAGCATACTGTTTTCCTGCAATGGCACTTAGAATCCAGGAAACTGAATCAGTGACCCCACACCTACCTGAGGGCATGGAACCAGGGTGTTCATACTGGATAGGAGGAAGGGCCTTCATTTAACCAATATTAACAACTTTCCACCACTAGTGTAAAAATACTTCAATTATTTATGTGTAATATGGAGCCACTGACATTAGTATCCACAAAAGCCATCTGCTGAAGTCGCCCTTCAGCCACCAGCCAATTCCACACCTCCGTAGGAGTTCTGTGTTCTCGCTTTTGAACAACAGACGAGTGTGTATTGTTTCTCTAGTCAACGCAGTGCACTTTAATCACTCATCTTTAGCTTAGCCATGCATCCACAATAACATGGAGCACAAGTTAAAATATATTTATGGAAAATGTAAAACTGTAAAAACTTATCCCTGGTATCTATATATATTGGGAAACGACACACACATCTCCCTTGAAACCATAGAACAGTATTGCCGCTTGCAGACACAATTTGCTGGTAAACCACTGGCAATAAAATTCAGGTAAAAGACAAGTCTGTGGTCTGGACTCCTCAAAGAGCTAGGAGGTGGGCTCTCAAATCACAGAGCCACTTTTAGCATGGCCCCTTCTAGAAAAACAGAGATGTGCTTCCTGAAAGCAGCTGGGGGGGGGTCTAAATAAAAGCTGTTATTCTGAAAGTCATGGGAAGAGCAAGGATTCCAAAAATGCCACATTCTTCAGTGGGTGGCACATGAGCCGCTGTAGTTCAATGTTCCTTCTAAGACTGTAACAACTGCACCACCAGTAATGCTCATCATACACAGAGACTCTGAAAACTTAAACCACAAACCTATCCAGAAATGGATTAGAGGGAAACTGAGACAATCAGCTTGCGAGATGAGTAGGTGAGGGCTAGAGAGCTCAGCGGGAGGCTGAGGACCAACCAGAGTTCTAGCCCTGAGGGCATGTGAAAAGCAGAGTGCTGGGAAGGCAGAGAGAGGAGGACCCCCGGGACTTGCTAGCCAGCAGGTGCAGTCTAACCAGACCCAAGGTTGACTTCTGGTGTCCACTTGAACCCCTCCCCACACCCCCGCCCCACCCCCACCCACCCCCACACAGGGGGGGGAGGGAGAGGGAGAGGGAGAGGGAGAGAGAGAGAGAGAGAGAGAGAGAGAGAGAGAGAGAGGATGATCAATTGACAAGGATTGAGGTATTAATGGCACCTTTGAAATATGTTATAATCTTAGTAATAAATACTAAGTTCTACAACTGGGTCTTGAGGACACTATTTACCTTATTATTCACTGCTTACACAAACTCTAAATTTACAAGAAGTACCAGCTGTTGAAATTAACACAGATATAACAGTCCAATGATTAGGCTGGTCAGTCACTACAGAATCTAGAATGCCTGTTCTGGGGCCAAAGGTCTTAAGGAAGAGAAAATGAAACTAAAGAACTCTTTTCACAAAGACTGGAAACCTACAGAGTACTGATCAATTGCTGGAGTTCTAATAGTACTGGTGTACTTAGTAACTATACTTATTTTTTAAAATATACTAGATTTGTAGGGCTGGAGAGATGGCTCAGAGGTTAAAATATACTAGATTTGTATGAATTCTCTTTGCAACTTTTATGCCTGTTTAGGAAGAGAAGAGAAATCAACTTCCTCTAATTAGAGAATTTAGATGTATTCAGAGAACCAAACAAGATCAAATACTGTATATATTTCCCTTATATATACTGTTCCCTTATGTCAAATGACAAAAACCTTTTTGAAAAACACAATCATACAGAAACTAAAACCAGATAGCATTAAGGTGTGTGTGAGAGAGACCATGCTATTTATGAGGGTTCTGAATACAGAAGGCATATCTTCTCAAAGACAAATATCAGCTTACGCCCAAGCAGAAATTCTGAAGGATGAACTTCATTCTATAGCAACAATGGGCAGGGGAGGAGTGGAAACGACCAACTTAGTTCGAGACATAGGATTAAAAGCAACTGGGAGTGTTACTGTAGCTACATATATCCAATAGAAAGATATGAAGTGCTGGGCATCAAGAAATGGGGCTGGGTCAGAATATGCAGGCACACTGCCATTTACTTAATAGCTAGGCTGGAGAAGTACAACAGTAAACCCACATTCTGGAATAAAATTGCACACAGAAGGCGACTTACCCTACAATTATGATTAGCAAGGAAACTTTCTCAGGTTCTCAAGGTAGCAATTATTTTGACAAGCAAAGGCCCAGGTGGACAGCCTGGGCGGGTTGGCCGACGCTCCAGGCCCAGGCTTCCCCTCTAGAAGCCCTGCCCTGTGGCCACCCTCCGCCTCGGCCGCCGCCCCTCCGCCCCTCCTCGGCGCACCTGCTCTGCTAACCAACAGCTAAACTTAATGCGCCAGCGCCAAGATTCAAAACTGTCAGAACTGGTCGGAAACCTCTCCTCAGCACCACCGCCCACCGCGAAGGCGGAAGCAGCGCATCCACCCGCCCTGGAAGCCGGTGCCCCAGGCCCGCAGCCGAGGCCCTAACCAGCACGGCCTAGCTCCCCCGAAGCCCGGCAACGCAACCTCGTGCTGCGCGGGCCTCCACTCCCGTTCCAGGACCGTGGAGCGGCTGCGAAGGGACACGGCGAGGGGGTGGCGCTGCAAGGCTCACCCCGTTCAAGGCATTGCTCTCCCAGCGCCAGCGACGCTGCCTCGGCCGCTGCTTAGCTAAACCCGCTAGGCGGCAGCGCCGCGTTGGCTGTCCCAGTCGCACCTCAGTGACGCAAAGCCACGCCCTCGCGCGTTGCCTGGAGACGGAGCTCCACCCCACCTGCTAGCTGTGGAGGAATGTATGGCTCAAGGCTGCTGACATACTTGCAGGCAAAATGTTCACATGCATAAAAATCAATAAAATAAAACAATTTTTTTAAAAAGACAGAAAAAAAAGAAATGGCAAGCTGCAGACTTGGAAAAAGCAGAATATATTAAACAAAGGACTTCTAATTAGAATACACATTTCTTAAACCTCAAAAAAGAACCACTTTTTTCAAATGGTTAGCGAGTGGACAAGCCTTCTAGATTACAGATGGTGAATAATCACATGCAATGATGTCTGACAACATTTTTCTTTAAGGAAATGTAAATTAGAAGGAAAATGAAGTATCAATGCAATTCCACAAGAGCAGCTAAATTGAAAGGGCAATATGAGATGTGACAAGAATGCTGAACTGGGGTTATTAGAGATTGCCTGCAAGATGTGTGTAAGATTGATACAATTATAGTGAAAAGACCGTGGTCTTTTTAAATTGTTTTTATTGATCTATATATTTTTCTTCACTCCCATCCCTTCCTCCTCTCCCCTTCTACCCTCTTCTGTGACCCCTACACTCCCAATTTACTCAGAAGATCTTGTCTTTTTCTCCTTTCTATGTAAATCCATGTCTGTCTCTCTTAGGGTCCTCTTTGTTGTTGAGGTTCTCCGAGGTTGTGGACTGTAGGCTGGTTTTTCTTTGCTTTATGTCTAAAAGCCACTTATGAGTGAGTACATGTTTTTCTTTCTGGGTCAGGCTTACCTCAGTCAATACAGTTTTTTTCTAGATCCATCCATTTGCCTGCAAATTTCAAGATGTCTTTACTTTTTACCACTGAGTAGTACTTCATTGTATAAATGTACCACATTTTCCTTATCCATTCTTTGGTCGAGGGGCATTTAGGTTGTTTCCAAGTTCTGGTTATGACAAACAATGCTGCTATGAACATAGTTGAGCACATGCATTTGTGGCATGATTAAGCATCCTTCGGATACCCAAAAGTGGTATTGCTGGGTCTTGAGATAGATTGTTTCCTAATTTTCTGAGAAATCATCATACTGATTTCCAAAGAGGCTGTACAAGTTTGCACGCCCACCAGCAATGGAGGAGTGTTCCCCTTACTCCACATCCTCTCCAGCATAAGCTGTCATGAGTGTTTTTAATCTTGATATTTCTGACAGGTGTAAGATAGAATCTCAGAGTTGTTTTAATTTACATCTCTGATGACTAAGGATGTTGACCATTTCCTTAAGTGTCTTTCAGCCATTTTAGAGTCTCCTGTTGAAAGTTCTCTGTTTAGGTCTGTTCCCCATTTTTTATTGGATTATTTGTTCTTTTGATGTCAAATTTCTTGAGTTCTTTGTATATTTTGGAGATCAGCCCTCTGTCCAGTGTGAGGTTGGTGTAAGCAACCATTTTGTCTTATTGAGCATTTCTTTTGCTTTACAGAAGCTTCTCAGTTTCATGGCCATTTTTTTAAAGCTAAGCAAATGCTCTAACCACATAATCCAGTCATCCCATTTATAGCATATAACCATGCAAAAATTAGGTCACCAAAACTGGAATTATTTGTAATAGACCCAAACTGGAAACAACCAGATGCCTGATGTGGTGATTTAAATGAAAATGGCCCCCATAGGCCCACAGGAATGGCACTATTAGGAGGTGTGGCCTTGTTGGAATGGATGTAGCCTTTTTGGAGGAAGTATGCCGCTGGGGATAGGCTTTGAGGTTTCAGATGTTCAAGCCAGGCCCAGCGTCACTCTCTCTTCCCGCTGCTGCTGATCCAGATGCAGAACTCTCAGCTACTATGCAGTATCATGTCCACCATGCTTCTTCCTGCCATGACAATAACGGACTAATAATGAACTGTAAGCCAGCCCCAGTTAAGTGTTTTCCTTTATAAGAGTTGCCATGATGTCTCTTCATAGCAATAGAGCACTAACTAAGGCATCTGTCAACAGGAGAATGGAAAACGGTTCACTTTTTTTATAAATTCATAAAGCCACACAATGGAATACTACTCAGCAATGATAAAGAATACATTGACACATTCAACAATGTAGATAAATGATGTGGGATTCCCCTCTGTATGCTGTGAATATGCTTTATTACCATCGGTTAATGGTAATAACCTATTATCATTAACCAATAGCTTTGGGCCTATGGCAGTGTAGAATAGAGCAAGGTGGGAATCCCATGTAGAGATAGAGCAGAAAAGAAGGCAGAGTCAGGGAGACACCATGTAGCCGCCAAAGGAGACAGATGCCTGGGAACCTTACTGGTAGGCCACAAGCCTTGTGGTAAAATGCAAAATAAAAGGAATAGGTTAATTTAAGATGTAAGAGTTAGTTAAAAGAAGACTGAGCTAATAGGCCAAGCAGTGTTGTAATTAATATAGTTTTGTGTGATTATTTGGGGTCTGGGAGACCAGAAAATAAACAAGCAGCGTCTACGTACAGATGAACCCAAATACCTGGACTAAAAGAAGATGGGCTTTTAAAAATTAGAAAAGGCTCTCCCTTCAAGGAATCTTTAGTGACAAAACTCAGAGCAGTGGTTGCCTAGGGAATGGTGTCAGCTGAGAAACACTGCAGTGACCAAACGGGGACTAGAAGTGGCTACTGCAGCGGTGAATGCATGCCTGGCATGCATGAATCCTTGGCTCAGACTCAAGCACCACCCCTCAAAACCTTCGAAGGGGTAGAGAAGAAATATTTTAGGGTGCTGGCTATGTTCATTGTCTTAGTTGATGATTTCACAGACATAAATATAATATGAAAACTTTTCAAATTGTATACCTTACCCATATGTAGTTTATTGTAGGTCAACTATACTTCAATAAAGTTATGGGAAAAGATATAGCTAGTCTATCATCATCATCATCATCATCATCATCATTATTATTGTTGTTGTTGTTGTTATTATTATTATCTTGGTTTTTCAAAACAAAGTTTCAAGACAGTTCCTAGCTGTCCTGGAACTCACTCTGCAGACCAGGCTGGTCTCAAATTCACAGAGATCTACCTGCCTCTGCCTCCCTGAGTGCTGGGATTGAAGGCGTGTACCACCACCACCACCATCTGACTGCAAGCTTATTTCGAAATGCTAATTGTTGTGCTTTACTGAGCATAAAAGTCAGAAAAATCACTCTGTATAAATCATATAAAAATTTTTAAAGTGGGGCCAGTATTCTTTTTATAGTGAGTACAGCAAAGATTGGGATAAAGAAGAGATTACAGGACCAAGATAACATAAGGTGATAATTAAAATAGTACCATTAATGACAAGTCTAGACAGTTACTGCTTAGCACAACAGCTTTCTTCTTAACTTCACATAAATATGGCGAATTAACTAGAGTACAAAACAAAATAAAACCACTATCTTATTAGTAAGTGCTACCTGAAACATATATTAGTCACTGTACTATTGCTGTCAAGAGACATCATGACCTTGTGCAACTTTTACGAAAGAAAGTATTTAACGGGAGAGGAGGGCTTGATTACAGTTTCAGGGGCTTAGTCCATTGCCATCATGGCGGGGAGTGTGGTGGCATACATGGTGCTGGAGAAATAACTGAGAATTGCATTGTGACCCATAGGCTGAGGGAGAGAGAGAGAGAGAGAGAGAGAGAGAGAGAGAGAGAGAGAGAGAGAGAGAGAGAGAGAGAGAGACAGAGACAGAGACGCTGGGCCTGGTGTGGACTTTTGAAACTTCAAAGTCCACCCCCAGTGACACACTTTTTCTAACAAAGCCACACCTCCTAATCGTTCTAATTTTTTCAAATAGAGCCACTCCCTGGTGACTAAACATTCAAATATATGAGGCTATGGGGGCCTTTCTTATCCAAATCACCACATAAGGATTAACCACCATCTGTCATTAAATTATTCTATAGCAGGACAAGGAGACCTTTCTCTTATATATAAAAAAGTGTCAAAATGTTTATAGGAAAACATATATAGAGATAATAAGTTACAGAAGAAGCCTCCAAGTTTATAAAAAGGATTATTTTATAATGCTGTTTGTGGTGAGTATTCATATCCCCACAGCTCAGGAATTTTCCAGGGATAACCTGAGGTCAAGTGCAGTCCCAGTATATACAGTGCTGTAGTGAAGCTCAGACGCATTTGCCTTTTGAAATGTATTCTTTTCTAGGAAGGTACGTCCGAGGTCACTCAACATCTGCGACAGGACTGTGGGAAGACCGAGGGAAGACTGTGAGCGGCTGTGGATGGCAAACATTATCAGCTTCCTGCATGTAGTTGATGAAACCGCACAGCTGACAGGGCTGACTGCATTCTTCGCAGAGGAGGAAACAGAGACCCAGAGGCAGAAAGTGAGTCACCCAAGAACTACCTAGCAAGTCGTGAAAACGGGTTAGACTTCACACTTCTCAGGACCACTCTACTGCTTTCCTGCAGAGCATGGAACTGCCTGCAGTGTAGAGAGGAGCTAGTTATCCACAGTTAAAATCCAGGGGAATGAAGGTCGCAGCAGCACCTCTCAAACCATGGTCTTGAGAGAGGAGAATAGAGGAAGTCTATACATTACAGCAAGAATAATTACCTCTTCCCCTGCCATGCTGTGTTAAATCAGCCAGTTAACCCCAGTGCGAGGGTCTCTGTGGAAGCTGTTTGTTGCGCACATAGCCAAAGAGTGAAGTAGGATTCATAATAAGAAAAATATAACCAGAGCTACAGATCCATTCATCAGACTTTGTGGTGGTTTGAATATAATTGGCCACCATAAGCTCATAAAGAGGGGCACTATAGGAGGTGTGGCTTTGTTGGAGTGGGTAGGGTTTTGTTGGAAAAAGTGTAAGCGAGCCACCTCAACTAAATGTTTCCTTTGGAAGAGTTGCCACGGTCATGGCGCCACCTCACAGCAATAGAAACCCTAAGACAGATCTCATTTCTCAGTTCTGATCGACCCCACAACACTCTTCCTCCACACAGATGCAAACCTCATCTTATCCACTGAACTCTTGACATTCTGAGTGAGCATCTTCGTGTTTGGGTTTACTTGCTTGCGTCGGCAATCATGCAGGGCAAGATTCCTGGCAGACAAAGCCTTGCTTCCATCAAAGTTAGAATTAGGTTTGTCTCTTGTCTCTGACATTGTTTCCAATAACTACTAGTTCCATCCACCTACACACAAACAAACAACAACAACCACCCCAAATTCCCAGATACGTTATGTTCTCGATTGCAGAAGGTGAGTCCATTTAAACTCGGAGAGGAAAGATCATGTTCAATAGTATTAATTTATCATAATTTATCCTTTGGTCAGTTCACAGCTGCTATCTGCACCAACAGAAAGCCATCAAGACAAGATTTAGGTGGGCAGGGACAGCTGGCTGTACAGAAAATATTCTTAGCACTTAATACAGATAACTAGCCTCAAGGCTTAGGCACATTCACTCATTCAGCATATACTGAGAGCTGCTTCGCTTTTTTAAAACAATTTACTCATTTTATTTGTATGAATGTTCTGTCTGTATGCATGTCTGTGTACCACCACATGCATGCCTGGTGCTCACAGATCAAAAGACAGTGTTGGAACCCCTGGGACTGGAATACCGATGGTTGTGAACTGCCATGTGGGTCCTGGGAACAGAACCTAGGTCTTCTTCAAGAACAGACAATGCTCTTAATACCAAGCCATCCCTCCAGCCCTCTGATAGCCTTCGTTATATGTGGTACCTCCATGTATCTGCACAAACGTTAGGAACAGAAGGAAGGATAATGTGTGTAATTATAATAATGGAAGGTGGCATATGCTAGCACGGCAGCAGGTGCAAGCTGCACTGGAGCAGGAAGGACTCATTCATTGCTGTGGTAGGGAGTCTTCTAAATCGGCTCCCCAGGCTCCCTGCTTCCTGGCGCACATGCACTTGGATAAGCCTCTCCTTCTAAGCATGAACTGGACACAGAGTCTAAGAGATTACGACTGCTTCTACTCTCATTTTTGCTCTCTGGCTCTCCCCTCCCTGCCTCTCATGGGAACTAAAGCAGACTGGGATGTAAAACCCAAGTTCCAAGTAAAGGACTACTGCGTGTGAACTTGACTGTGCAACCCTCTTCTCACAGCTGTGCCGATACCTGAGCAGAGAGGAAGGCTTTGCTGTGGCTCAGTTTGAAAGCTCATCACAGTGGGAAGGCATGGTGGTGAGAAACTGAGTCCATGACAGCAGGAGCATCAGCCGGCTGGCTCATGTTGCTGTGGTCCAGAAAGCAAAGAGAGGGCAGCAAGTAGGGCTGGGTTACAAACCTTAAGGTCCACCTCCCCAGACCTATTTCCTCTAGGTAAAACCTAACTCCGAAAACTCCACAAGACCCCAGAATGGCAGAATCAGGGGGAGACCAAATGTTCAACCACACAAGCCCGTGAGAGCTATTTCACACTAAAATCATGACACTGACCAGCTTAAATGAGACCATTTGAAACAAAGACAGCCCACAGGATGACATATATACTTCTGTGTCCATTTTACTCTTGCTAAGTATGGATTATGATGTAGCCCTTTAATTTTTACACAAGCGGTATTCCTATGGAAATAAAAGAGCAAAGGAACTTTCTAAATGGTTTATTTGGGGTACAATAGTTCTTAACATCTCAGGTTCTCCTTGCTGGGAAAATGAGAGCTGGTAATATGTTTGTTAAAGGCACGCAAAGATATAAGTTGATGTGTAGAGGTAAGAATACACTTTCGAATACATTATTAATAAATTAAGGTCATAGTAGTTGTTGTGTTAGAGAAAATAAATGGATTATTCTTAGCAACAAAAAGTTAGTTTGAAGTAGATAAGCTAGGGGCATCAAAGCGGGAAAAACATTAGCTTCAGACAACACTCCACTACACAAAACTCTCTGATGAACAATATGCAATTGCAGAATTTCATACCTTACCTAGCACCTGACATATTCAGTCCCAAAATCTGAAAACCAAACTTTTATCAAGTCTGAAACTGTTTAGAAGTCAACATGATGCCCCCAGGGGACAGTGCCACACTAGGAATCTTTATCTCGCGTGCAAAGTTATTTTTAAGATGTTGTATGAAATTACTTCCAGGCTGGGTGTACAGGTGTACGTGAAACATAAATAGATCTCATATTCAGACTGGGTTTTCTAATATATCATTATGTAGATGCAAGTGTTCCAGACTTCAAACATAATCTGAAATTCTTAATACCGTTGGTACCAAAGCGTTTCAGGTAAAGGGTTCTAAGGCTGTAGTGGATCATCTGACTTTTCTTTTGAAACTTTATTACCTTTAAACATAGTTGTTCTTTCAGAATGGGTTCTGTAACAGCTCAACATGGAAATGTGCATTTTTATTTGTTTTGTTCTGTGTTTGTGAGGGTGGGTGGGTTCTGGTATTGGACTGGGAGCTTTGCGCATGCCAGGCAAATGCTCTACCACAGACATCTCCACCCCCAGGCCCCTCTTTTTTTTGGTTTCTTACAAAAGTGTATTTGTTTATAGAGAACAGCAGCAACCATAGAGAGATAAGAAAGCATTTCTGTGTTCTAAGACGTGATTCGGGTCTGTGGAGGGGCTTCCTGGCCCCAGCCTTTATTTACAGTCTGCTGACAAGGCTGCTATCAGTACCCAGCCTCTCTTCTAGTGCTCTGTTTATTTGGGGTTCCCAAAGATTAGGTCTCAAGTCACCTGGCTCTCTCCATGACCTCCTGTATCTTTCCTTATTTTACTTGTGCCTCATATTTCCCTGTAGGAAAATTTTAGACTATGGGGCTGGCGTTGTCTCAGGGACTCCAGCCTTCACCTGGTGTCCGGCAGCCTGGAGGCCTGTGTATGAATGTGAGCTGAGGAGCTGTTTTAGGCCTGGCACTCTGTGTGTCTGGGAGACTGACAGCTAGGGAGGCTGTGGAAAAGTTGGAGGTAGGAGAGCGGAGTCCGGAGAAGATTGCAGTAAGGAGAGGCCCCCGTGTGGAGGACTCCACAGTCTTTTACTAACTAGGAACCAACAATAGCTTGCTTCTTTGGTTGCCTGGCAAGAAACTTGCCTCAGGTGGAGCTTCTCAGCTCTCGCTCCTCTAAACTTCAGCTTCTAAGCACCGCACAGTAGTTCTGGGTGGACTTTTCGGCTCCTCTGGGTTTTTTTCAGTTTTCTTTGATTCTTCATTAGAGTTGATGTCATCGGCTTTCTCTTCCTTTACAACCTTGGTTTCGATCATTTCCTTCTTTGGACTCTTGTTTGTGAAAGGGAAGGCCTTCACATACCTGTTGGTGCAGACATTTATCACAGTGAGAGACTTCGCGTGACACATGTCACAGCAAATAACACTTTGTCTACCACAGGACAGGCTGGTACAGTCTCCTAGGCATTTTTATTTTGATGTTAATACAGGCATACTTGAATATATCACTCATCCATCTTAGTGGGTTCATTCATGTGGGATAGTACCTACAGAACCAACTCTGGATGTCTTCCCAACTCCTTCATCCCAGACGAAGACCCCCAACTCATTACAGCCTAAGATTTTCCCCAGTGTTGACATATCCTTTCTCATTTCTTCAGCTTGGTGCCCATTAATATCTACTGTATATCTAGATGATGTACTTGTGCTGAGGTCACAGGGTAGAGAGGTCTGAGAGGGGTTGCCATCTCCATTTTGACCAAATGCCAGTAACAACCATGGAAGCATACAAGCTAGGTGCAAAGATCACAAGATTAGACATGTGCCAACAGACTCACCTTTTCACGTAGCAAACAGCCAGGACAGCTGCCGCGCCAAAGAAAAGGAGGGCCAGCACCAGTAGGGTTGTGGGGACACCTGGGGGGAGACAGGCTTGTCGGTCTTGTGCTTGTACACTGTGTTGTCTGTGCAAGCAATGACTGCTTTTTACGTGTGATGCAGGTAAGAGAGCACAGAAGGCCCTTCTCTGTGACTGTTTTTAATCATACACATAGAATTTTATTTTTTACATTGTGTATGTGTGTGTGTGTGTGTGTGTGTGTAGGTGTGTCTCTGTGTGTGGTATGTGTGTCTGTGTACTTGTGTGTGTGTAGGTGGATGAGTGTGGACTCTAACACAACACCATCCACATGTGCAGGTCAGAGGACAGCTAGTGGAGTCAGTTCTTCCATTGTGTGGGTCCCGGGAATTGAATTTATGTCACTGGGCTTTGGCAGGAGGTGCCTTCACCCACCCAGTTTACAATGTGGGGAGTTCTCTGCTTCTCCTTTATCACTGCAATGTGGAAAAAGGTAGAACTTGTTTTCTGGAGCCCCAAGACCAGTCTCACAGGTCCTTGTGAGAAACAGGCGTTTGGGTTAAAGTCATAGGCCATGTAGGTCCATGTTTCTGTGTTTATAGTAAAAGATAATAATTTATTTGTGAAAAGCAGTGAAGCTCTTTTATGCTCATGATGTGTGACCTGACCCTTGAGGCTCTTTATAAAGCCAGTGCTATGAGTCTCTGGAAAAGGAGCTTGTGCTAAGCTTTTGATTTGTGCCTGGTAGGTGCTGGGTGCTCGGCACGAGGATGAGCTGGATGATGTGCCTTTGTCTGCCACACACAGTTGCCTGCCCAATAGACCCAGAAGACATTCACCTCCAAAGCCAACTGCTTCGTTCTTGAATGCCGTTTCTCTTATAACAGGTGACTCTGTTTCTGCAGCTACGGTGTTAGGTTCCGTATAAACTTCCGTCACACAAATCTTTTTTGTCTTCCGTACCATGGAGGTGGAAGGTGGAGCCCGGGTGGTAGCAGGTACATGAGTTGTGGAGTCCGGGGATGAAGCCGAGTCGGTGCTGCTGCTCACAGGGAATTCTACTGTGGGTGTCTGAGTGTCAAACATGGAGTCAAATGTGGTGATGGTTTCTGGAATGCACGAGTTAACCCAGGTGTCTGTTGGGAGAAGGAAAAGAAGTAAGCGTGGCAGCAGGACTCCACCAGGCTCCTCACTGCAGTCAGAACTCAGGTCTCACCAAGATTCAAGTCTAATCTCAATGTCGTTCCTTAGTACCTGCAGCATCCACCTCCCCTGGACGGGAGGCCTTTGGTGATCCAGCCATGCTGACAGCATGGGGCTAGGACACTCAAAAGCTTGAGTTCTCTCTCAATGGTCCTGCTGTCCCACTAGCCCTTCAGTTCTTGTTACAATTTCTTAATCTCCCTGGCTCTCTCATGATACCCTTTTCATCTTTAAAACCTCTGTCTGCTTCATAGACAAAATTTACTTGCTCAATCAGTTTGGCAACGGCAGGGCTGCACAATATCTTAGAACACAAATTGACATCTGTTTTAAACCCTGGTTATTTATTGCGCTAGATGTCACTGGCCAGGACTGCAGCTATGCAAGAAATTATTTCAGTAAGTTGATTTGATTTTGAAAATCAAATTTTGTTTCCTTAGTCATCTCTCCCCCAGGCTCCAGACTTCTCTAGACTGGGTCTTTAGACACATATTCTGGCCCTTGCCCGATCATATTTTGATTCCCATCATTTTGTCCCCCTCTGGAATGACCGTGAACTGGCCGCAGCAGAACATTTGTCTGATTGGATTATTGTGCCTGGCATGCAGTATATGCTCAGTGAATGTCTGATAAAGAAGAAATGAAGAAAGGAGCAAATGAAAGAGAGGAAGGAGTAACTTGGGGTGGGGGAGACCTACAATATCACTTAGAACAAGATCTAAAATAAAATCAGTGATGAGAGAGAAAGAGGGAGAGGGAGAGAGGGAGGAGGAGGAGGAGAAGGAGGAGGAGGAGGAGGAGGTAGAGGTGGAGGAGGAGGAGGAGACTGGTGTTTTCCAACTCTGTAGAGTTTCAAGGAAATGCATCTGTCTGTCTGTCTTCTTCTAACTCTGGGTCTGCCATGGACCAGATGTTTACCTATCTCGGGAAGCCTTTATCAAGCCTTCATTTACACAGGAAGATGCTGAAGTTCATAGACATCAAATTTACTTCCTCAATCAGTTCGGAAGCGGCAGGGCTGCACAATATCTTACAACACAAATTGACATCTGTTTTAAACCCTGGTTATTTATAGCACTGGATGTCACTGGTCAGAACTGCAGCTATGCAAGAAATTGTTTCAGTACGTTGATTTGATTTTGAGAATGGAAGGCGTCACTAGTCAAGGTCATGGGTACTACACACGCATCAAGTCGATATCGTTTCCTATTCATGGTGCTTTGCAAACAGCTCTGCTCAAATAGACATCATTGCTGACTTTGTCGCCTTGCGCTTCCCTCTCTTTAGTCTTTCCTAGGCTCGTCCCCCAGAAAATGGACATTTTTTGTTAAAGCGAGGGTAGAAAACCCAGAGACAATAGACACTGTTGGGTTCTAAACCACAGGGACACATAAAGTACAGTTCCTGTTTCTGGCAAGAGGAACTTGGGTGGAGTGTGGAGGTCTGATCTGATGGCGTCCATTCCACAGATACTTATGGGTACTATCTCCATGCCAGGTGCCTGCTCTTAAAAAACTTCTGATCCATTGGAAGAATGGGGATAATAAAGGATAAATAACCCATGAATTTCAGGAGACTATAAACAGTGATAAGAAACAGGGTGTGGGTTAAACTGGCAAAGGCGGAGATGAAGGAAGTCTCCCGGGATGACAGTACTTAACCTGAGACCCAGCAGCTCAAAGTAGCCTGTTACTAGAGATCTAGGACAGATGCTGGAAGGAAACAGAAAGTCCCAGAGTGAGAACGTGGCTGCGCTGAGCCCGCTCCATGAACAAGAAGGCCAGTGTGGTTGAAGCAGAGCAGAGCTCGTCTGCAGGGAGAGAACAGGATGTCCCAGTCAGCAGGACCTGCGTGATCCAAGAATAGTCGGGTCAGGAGAATGACAAGGAGCACCGTGAGGCCCCAGAGATGGCGTGAGCATGCCCGGGAGGGAAAAGCCTGCAAACAGGAGGCAGGGCTGGAGAGAGAGATCTGGCCAGGGTATCCAGACTGCTAGCTACCCTGTTAAAGGGCTTGGGATTTACTCCGCAGGAGAGGACATTTTTTTTAAACTGGGGTCCACAACCCTTTTTAACCATATTCAAGAGTTTTCATATGTATCTACTTTTATATGCAAAAGGCATCACATGCTACATTATATGGGAAGTCACCTAAGACTATAGGGCAAACAGAAGAGTGACAATTACCAAATGGATGAGGTAGGGAAGGGGCCAGATGCAGATGAGAGAGGACCTCCAGGGGCCGTAGAGGGTTCTTGCAAATTGTGCAGAATAGGAGAATCTAGAAATGTCTGGTTTCTAAAACTTAAAAAGATTAGGAACAGAACAAAAGTTCCCCAATAGAAGATGGGCTGAATAAATCACTATACAAACACCCACTGGAGTACATTAAAAACACAACCATTAAAAATCAGAGACCTCTCTGTGAGACAGTCCAGCTAATTTCCAGGCTGTAAGTGGAAAAAGTCATTAACAGAGCAGTGTGTGGTATTCCAGCTTCTTTTTTGTGAGAAAAGTAAACAACAGCCCACAGACCTTTCTATATGCCCAAAACAAGGGCACAGACCAGAAATAAATATGCTAAAAAGATCAGGAGGAAGCCCTCTCTGACTGTTTTTGACCATTGCAGCACGTTGATGCTGAGAACTGAGATGTTGAGTGTAGGAGTAGATAGATAAGACAAAGCCAGAAAAGCAACTTACTAAATTGGAGTTGAAACTCTCTCTCTCTCTCTCTCTCTCTCTCTCTCTCTCTCTCTCTCTCTCTCTCTCTCTCTCTCTCACACACACACACACACACACACACACACACACACACACACACACCTTGCTAAGACTCAGTGAAAACACCATAAGTAATGAGAGTAATTTTCATGCAGATCTTGGTTCTGGTTAGCATCTTGCACTCAGAAGAACCAGAGGGCCATAGAGGAATGAGCTGTTCTCCCCGCAGGAGCAAACAGGGTACAAAGTGAGCCTGGGCCTGTCCACTGCTGGGAAGCAGTAGTGAGTTCCAGGACTCCCACATACCAGGTCTGGAACATGCACAGGACCTAAATAATAAGCATAAAACTTACTGTAATGTGCTTGTAATAAATCAAGTGTCACATGCCTGTGTAGTATAAGGTGGAGAAAGTACGTGTATACATGCATGCATATGTGTGTGTTGTGGGAGGGGCTAGCTGATAGATGTGGAGAGGAGGAATGACCTAGAAAAACCCTACTCTGCAGACTGCTATGTGATAGCCGTTTTCAGCAAGAATCATTTGGTGGTTTGGAGTGGGGAAATCTGCATGGCGCTGAAATACCATCTGCTAGATTACCTACTAACTACAAAGGAGAAAACGGAGCTCCTCATTTTATTTTCTGTCTGCTAGTCACTGCCTTACCCCAATAATCAAAGTTGGAGCAATCAATACTGGGAACTACTGGCTGTTTACTGTCATGTGACCCCAACTACACAACACCACCTACACCAGAAATTGAAGCCTCTTGACCTCTCAGGGTGTAGGAAATAACAGGGCTGAGAGTACAACATAAAGGAAGCAGGAGGAAACAGGCACGTCTGAGTCCCCTTCCTCGCCTCTGTTTAGTCAGAGGCATTGGTACCATAGCACTGTGTGGCCAGCTGGTGGGGAAGCAGCTAGGAGGCAGGGCCAGCTCCCAGGAATGGTGGCAGTCAGATAAGCCAGCACACAGACCACTAGTTCTCTGGCTAAGACAGGCTGGGGTGACAGAGAAGGAAGGAGGCAAGCCATCATGTCAGGAGAGTCAGCGGGAAGTCAAAGCCCTCACCCCAACACACACACACACACACACACACACACACAGACACACACTCAACTATTGGTGAAGGCAGGACGGGTGTCTCTAAGAGCCCTTCTTATGTCAAAGTCCTTTAGTTCAGAGAACTGCTTGGAATTCCTGGATTCAATTTTGCTGAAGTTGGCTGGTGAGCATTACTTTTCTCTCTGATCTTACAAATTAATATTGACAAATATTGACATCTGTCTGTGTATATACAACCACTCGCTATCTGACCTTCAGAAAGTTGGACACATGTGAAAAGTAATGAGTCAAGCAGCCTTCTTATGACACAGAGAACAGCAAGGCATTTTTTGAGAAAATGGTCTGAGAAATGACTCAGGAAAACCACTAGGTTAGGGCTACCAAGGCCTGTGGGCAAGCCCGTCAGGATGGCTGCAAACCACGAGCTCTACTCTCTAAGTTTCAACTTCTTCCTTCAAAAGAGCGAGATAGGGCCTTGTTTCCAAGATGTTAGGTGTAGCGTGTGAGTTCTGTGGGAGGGGGAAGAACGCGGTGTCAGAGTCAGAGCCAAGTTTGAACCCTTTCACTGAGACTGTACTTTGAATATGACTCAAGTGTGTCCCCCAGGGTTTATGTGTTAGAATCCAGCATGGCAATGCTGAGAGGCAGTGGGACCTTTAAGGGATGGAGCCTAGCAGGAGGTAGTAAAGGGTACTGAAGAAATCAGCGACCTCTCCTGGGACCCTCGCTCTCTGGCCCCCAATCTCAGCACGTGAGCACTCTTCTCCCACACTGTCCCGCCTTAGTGATGCCATGAAGTCCTCTCTATTGTCAAATTGCTGCTGTGTCATGACCTTGACCTTCCAGAACTGTGAGCTAACCTCCTTTTCTTTATAAACCGCTCGGGTGCAGCTCTTTCATCACGGAAATGGGGAATGCCCAGTACTGAAGCATTAGACAAGTGGACCAACGTCCCCATAGATACATTTCCTTGTTTGAAGACTGAGGGTGATAAGGCTTCCTCGGGAAATTCAAGGTTCTTTGAGATAGCTAACCCCTCAATTGCTCTGTCTGAGGGGGTGCATCACACACTTATAGACATCTGTTTCTTCCCACTTCCTGTTTATCTTTTAGGAAACCCGGGAAGTGGAGGTGACAACCCTGAGCTTCTGGCAACGCCCTGTCCTTCTGCTGTCACTCATCCGTATCTTCTCTGACATTCTCTTCTGCGGGGCACATCGCTTCCCCCAGCCTGGTCTTGGGACATTCAGAGGACCCATGACTTATCCTGCTGCTTCCGAGGCTGCTCAGGGTTGCCCGTCCCACAGGTCTCAGATTCAGAGACACCCAGAGAAGATGGGCCACTCGAAGTGGCTGTGGGTCCCACTTACCAGATGCGTTGTGACAATAGGCTCTGAACTTTTGGTTGGGGGAAGCGTTCCAAATCAGGACACCTACCCCATTCTTCCCACACTTGGGGTTTGGAAAAATCCGAGGGATCACGGAGATCCGTTCTCCAACCCACCCGTAGCTGTAGAAGAATACACATCGGTTGAATAGGCTGAAGGTTAGAAGGCAGCAAGTCTACTGCACCGGCTTTAGTGAAGTTCTTACCTGCAAGTCTCAAAGCCAGACTTCTGTGCTGCTTCCATCTGGGCCTTGCTGGCCAGTGTCAGTCCCAGCATCTGACAGGTCTCCCTAGCTTCTGTGAAATTCATCTGCGGGTTTACCTTTCTGCCCACGAGGGCGACCCCCATGTATCTGCATGTAGAAATGGAAAGCTCTGGAAGGAAATCATAAAGTCTTCAGTTTGCTTCTGGCTTTGTTCCCAGCTCTCTTGACTCTGCTTTCTCACAGAGAATCATTGTCTTGACCCAGGTCTGTGAGGTTGGGGCTGGATTTAGAAATAACACCACAAGCCAGGAACATCCCACAAAGACTACCTTCTGGATTAGATTCTAGCTATGCCTGGCAGCGGCTGTAAATCTCCAGACCAAGAGCTCAGTCGGCACTAAGGAACTTGCCAATCACCTGAGGGCTTTAGCTATCAACCAGTTCCTGGGGTGGGGTTTACGCACTTTAGTTGCTTCAAACATTGTCTTTTAGTCTCTAAAGGAAAGCTCTGAGGCTTTGAGGAAGACAGAATTCAGAGCTCTGGTTAACAGAATAATCATTAGCAACACTTCAAAGTAATGTGGCCAGGGACGCTCCTGTTTTGACAGGGGCCTGGCCATGAATTTGCTAGAAAGAATGTGAGTTCTCCATTTCAGGTCCTTTCTGGCCATTGGAGGACAGGCTTACTCAGAAATTCCCGAAGGAGTTGGCAGGAAAACTTGCAGGGCAAGGGAACTAAATAAAGAAAGTTGAGTTTGTGTGGGAGCAGGGCTTGGGATCACCTACACTGCTCTATAGTTCTGAGACCTGATGATTGTTATTCTAGCTTTTTGCGCTCATTTCCTTATTTGGAATTTAGAGAGTAACATCATCTACCACACAGGTGGTGGGAGTCATGTGAATGAATTCTAACAGGGCTTGGCATAGCATCTGCCATACCAGGAACTAGTAGATAACTGTAGCTAAGAGCCCTGTCTTTGGTCTTCTAAGCAACTGATGTACCCACCACAGATTGATCTTCCTGGAAAGGCTGAGGCAGTGGAACTTCTCAGAATAATTTTTTTCTCAAAACCTAGTGGATTTGGGGGCTGTTTCCCTACTTCAGTGGAACTTGCAGACCTATATAAAATTACCAGGTTTTATTGTATTCTATTGCCTTACTCCTGTTGGGCTTTACCTATGGAAGCCCATAAAAAAAGACATTTTAGCCTTCTAATAGCTCTGAAGGACTCTGGAAGGGATGTCTAGCCTTCAGTCCAAGGACCTCATGATTCTGAGACAGCCTAATGGCCCAAAACTGGAAACTTACTTAAAACAGCATGAAATTTTCTTGTCAGACACACACACCCCTGTCAGATTTTATCTGTGAAAGTCCATTTCAAATTCCCAAGCCCGGGGAAAGAACTCCTTCCTTCGCCGGCTGTTACTTGGCTGTTGGAATCTTGGGGACAAGTCAAAGCTTTCATCTGTGAAATTATACCCTGTCAGGCCTTGTGTTCGGAATTAAACTAGGTAATGCACATCTAGCAGAGGTAGGATCCATGGGAGGCGATCGATTATAGAATCTTTATGCTTTCCAGTTTCATTTAGAAATTCTAACACCGAGCTGGAATCCAAGGGTCCACTCCTATCCTGCTTTCTGTAAGACTTCTTAAAAAATATCACAGATTGTAGGAACAGTATGTTCTTGGGACTCTTATAGGGTGGAGTCAACGCCAAGTGTTAGTATTTACTACCTGCATGGATCAGACAATTCCCTTGGCTGCACTAATGTCTTTTGTGGGGGAAGGATTGAGACAGGGTTTCTTTGTGTAACAGCCCTAGCTGTGCTAAAACTAGTTCTTATAGACCAGGCTGACCTCAAACTCACAGAGATCCGCCTGCTTCTGCCTTCCAAGTGCTGGGATTAAAGGTGTGCGCCTCTACCACCCAGCCTTTTATTTCATGTAGAAAATGTCTTATTGAGAGAGGAATCAAAAAACTCCATATATACTCAATTCTGAATCTCTCTGTAACAAATCCTTTAAGAAGTTTCTGTCTGTGCTCACTACATCACCAGAGTTCAGTAGGAGTTTCTGCTGGCAACCAGCTACCTTTCCGTTCTTTCCAAGTATTTAACTTCCTTAGGAAAAACTTGCCATTATTGAGGATGAAGCATATAGGTAGGGTCATTATCAAAAATGGTTTTCTAAGGTCTAGAGATGTGGCTTAGTTGGGAGAGCTTGCCTAGTGCGCGCAGTGCCTTCAAGTCACTGAGCATGGTGGTACACACCTGTAATCTCAACATTCACAAGGTAAAGGCAAAAAAGAATCCGGAGTTCAAGGTCATTCTCAGATACATAGTGTATTTGGGGCTAGCCTGGGCTATAAGAAACTATCTTTTTTAAAAAAAAGACTCCAAAATAACTCGTGTGATAGCGGCGTTGCAGGGGGAATGGGAATGGTCTCCCGATGGGGTTTCTAAGAGGACCAGGTTTATTTAAATGTGACCGTTCTGGGCATCTAACTCTAACCACTCATAAAAATTGTCTCCAGCAATCTGTCAATCAAGCCCGAATGTCCGTTCCTGATACAGCGCCTGTCTCAGCATCTTCAGCGGAAAGGTTACTCCCCAATAACCCTGTTACTTCACTTGCTCAGGACTGTAATCAGTGATTTGTGGCTTCAGTGTTTCTCCTATGCAGAAAGGGGTTTCCTTATATGCTTCCCACAAACACAGAAGCTACAGAATCCCTCCCTTCAGTGCTGCTGAGGGTAGAAATTTAAACCTGTATTTTCAGTTGATTTTCTGCCTTTTGAATTTACTGCAAATTAAAATTAAAATTCTGCTCTAGTGGCAGGATAACCTTGAGATTAAAACAGTTACATAGAGTAGTATAAAGTGGGTGATATTTAACAAGTTACTCATTCCTCCTCAGGCTCGACATCACTTTACATATTCACAACCCTGGCTTTCTTCTTAAATAAACCCTTTGAAAACAAAAGACTTCTCATTTTTTATTTCAAACCATTATTATTAAAAATATCCCATAACCCAAAATAAGATTCCAAGTGATGTAAAGGTGAATTTAAGTCATTTTGTTGAAGCTGACAACACAGCAGAAACATCTCTGGCTGAGCAACAAGACCGGTCCAATCTTCTCTCAAGAGTCTCCCCATTCCCAACAGCCCACGGTCAAGAGCAGAGCTCCCAAGACCTTATCTATCCTCTGTTTAGAAACCTGGTAAAACACCTACCTTGTGCTAGGACAGCACCTTGGACGGGGAGCCTCGTGGTCCAAGCAGAGGCAAGAAGCAACACTAGGCTAAAGTGCTTGAGCATTGTGCAGACCCCTCAGAAGCACGGCCGCTGGTCACCAGCAGTAAGGGAGACAGATGCTCAATCACCAGGCTGGATGGAGAGTTCTAGAAATATGTTGAGGATTTCCCTGCTTTCAAGCTTCTGATTTGTCAGAATCACTAGAGGAAATAAGTAACATCCCTTGAACGCCCAGGCTGTACTTTGTGGATGGCTTTCTGGAACATTTAGCTAATGCTGACTCAGAAAGCACACAAATGAGGAAGGCAGATAGCACAGTGTCAGCTGCCGAAGGTTTCCCCTGATCCCATATTCCCTGTGGGTTCCGTTCCCACACTTCACTGTGGTGGTTCGCAAAGCCCATTCATCCGTATATGCCTGTGACTGTCGCTGCCTCTAAGAGAGACGGAAGATAAATTGTGCCTCTTCCTTCCTTCCTACAGCCAGTTGTTTTTCCCCTTCTCAGCGGCATTGCCTTGTATTGTGTAGAGAAATAATAGTGATGCTAATTATGATAATAAATGCTCATTAAAACACCACTCATTCCTTACATACATTGAACACATCTACATTGCTAGGAGATTCACTTTTTCCAAGAGACCAGATTCATAAAGTCTCATTTGGGGCCCAAACAGTGGCCCAACAATCAAGAGCACTTGTTGCCCTTCCGGAGGATCTGAGTTTGGATCCCAGAACCCATACTGGGCAGCTCATAAGCATCTGTAATTCCAACTCCAGGCTATTTGATGCACCCAAACTCATCACATATACCCACTCGTAAGATGTATGCATACATACTAATAAATCATTCTTAAAAGTCATACTTCTAAAACACAAATAACAGACGATTTTTTTTAAATTAGACATTTTGCACCCTACGAAAGGAACTTTGATTTGCATAACAGTTATCACCACAGGGATTATTTATTTATTTATTTATTTATTTGTTTATTTTGGCTTTTCAAGATAGGGTTTCTCTGTGTATCCTTAGCTGTCCTGGAACTCATTCTGTAGTCCACATGGGCCTCGAACTCAGAGATTTGCCTGCCTCTGCTTCCCGAATGCTGGGATTAAAGGTGTGCACCACCACCATCCGGATTATTGTGCCACACTTTACTTAGTAACTTCTCCTGTATTCTGGTAGAACTCAGCTCAGTCTCCACCTTCTTCATCTGAAGTATATGGACGATATCTACACTGTGTTCAGTCAGAATGCTCCTGACATTTCCAAACTGGATTTTCAGTGGTTCATCTTCTTCAATAATTATAGTTAGAGCTTTTGAGTAATATTTTGAGCAAAGGTCTGTGAGTTTTATCCAAAATAAGTGTCCTTTATGGGAGTGGTCTTGCCTATTCAAAGATTTATTTTACTATTTTTAAATTAATGCTTATGTGTGTGCCCATATGTGGGTATGTGTACAGGAATGCAGAAACCCAGGCAGGTCAAAGGAGGGTGCTAGATCCCAATTGCAGTATAACTGCCCAACATGGTGCTAGGAGCTGAATTCAGGTCCTCTGCAAGAACAGAACTTACTTTTAAATACTTAGCCATCTATCCAGACTGAATGTTGCCTGTTTAATTTAACACATGTAATCACAGGGATAACTAGTTCTACGTAATTGGTATGGGTAACAAATTTAGACATATGTGCAGAAAATTCTGGTAATGAAAATCTGTTCTTTGCAAACACTGAGAGCTCCTAAGAGACAGGGAAATAGCACCTGAATATCACCAGTGTAAACTCCTTACTTATCTGTGCACAAGCCCAGGGCATTGCATAAACATAGCGATGCTAGCACTGAAGTTCTAGAGAGAGGTAGGAAGTGTGTCCTTCTGTAATTGTCTGTAATGCTTAGCATCATGATAGAAAGAACAAATCATCACAAGAAGGGAGAGAGGGTGGCAGAAAGGGAAAACTAGCTGTAGAAGACAGAGCATGTGAGGAAAAACTTATGAGAAGTCAGAAGACACCAACTTCCATAAACAAAGTGACAGACAGGGACTTCTTGGATAAAGAGGGTATGAACGCTTGTACTAGGGATAAGCAGGAAACAATTTGTTAATGATCTGGGTAAGAGAAGAATTTAGCCATTGTTAGAATATGATTGGGAATAAACATTATTTTCAAGACAGGTTCTTACTATGTACTAAAGCTAGCCTGGATCCTTTTTTTTTAAGAATGAACAATTTTATACATGTATATGATGTATTTTGATATTCACCCCATTGCCCTGTCTTCTTATCTCCTGCCTACTCCTTCCCAACTCCCTCTTCTCAGCAAATCTCCCTCCTACGCTGCCTTCTGCCTATAGTCTGTAGTTTTACTAAGATAGTTTCCATATGCACGGATGTGGAGTTGTTCCTTGTTGCTTGGGCATCTTAGTAGTGGCTACATTCCTGAAGAGAAATGATGCCTTCTTCCCTGGCAGCCAGTTGTGGCCAACAACTGCTCATGAACACCTTCCCGGGCATGATGGGGTGTGGATGGTCCCAATCGGGTCCAGTTGGCCACAGCTGCTGTGGTTCACGACTGAGAGGGCCACATCACACCCCAGAGACCGCACTCCACAGCACTCTTTCTCACCCTAGAGTTCTCCGGCCTTCCTGCTCACTCTCCTTCCTGTATTCCCCGAGTCTTGGGGCGGGGTGGCTTGAGGAATGGCATAACATTCTCTTTAGGTCTGAGTACTCGGCAGGCACCTATTCTCAGCATTCTGAGCAGTTACGAGACTATGTGCTAACCATCTCCTCCTGAAAGGGAGCGTCTCTGCCGGAGATGGGTGATTGGAACTCGATTGGTGTTTGCCACCTCCCCGTGTTAGAATATACTCGATATCAGCTTCTCACCCTCTCCATGTAAGAAGCTTTGTTGCAAGGAACTACTCTGGTTTCCTTTCTGTCACTGTGACAAAACGCAAACAGCGTGGTGAGGAAGGCGTTTATTTCATCTTACTTGGTCCCAACCCATCACTGAGGGAAGCCAGGGCAGGAACTGGAGGCAGGAACCTGAGGCAGGAGCTGAAGCAGAGACGATAGAGGCACGCTGCTTTACAATGTCTGAGAATGATCGGGACGAGGAAACGCAGCCTCTGGTGCTGTCCTCTTCTAAAAAATAGCTGCTGTGATCGCCAGAGAGAACCAAAAATGAGAGGAGAAATGTGTGCAATTAGACCCCTGCAAAATTAAATAAAGTGATTATCCATTGAACGCCAAAGGGCAGCAGCAAATGTGAAATGTGCAAGCCAGTGTTACTCCATGGTTATAAAACCAGGAGTAAAAGTTCATAGGTCACCAGACCACAGAGTACCATAGCTGGACTCGACATCAAAGACAGAGCTTAACTCCGAGGTCATGGGCTTTGATTGGAAGAAGATTTGAGTTGTCGTCTAAATTCAACACTTGCAATTTAAATAGAGTGGAGGTTTTGAAAAGTGACAGCACAGAAATACAGTGCAGATGCTGGGCTGAGGACAGTGCCCAGACCTGGGTTTAAATCTTACTAACACTAGCTGGACAGTGGTGGCACATGCCTTTAACCCGGGAACTCAGGAAGCAGACAGGTCTCTGTGAGATGGAGATCAGCCTGGTCTACAGAACGAGTTCCAGGACAGGCTCCAAAGCTACACAGAGAAACCCTGTCTCAAAATCAAGCAAACAAAAAATCTTACTAACACCAATAATCCATGTGTCCTTGAGCATATTTTAAGAAGCACTTGAACTCCCTGGGCCCCAGTTTCATTGCCTGTCATAGGACAGGGCTGCATGAACTTAGAAATAATAGTGATTCTACGGCACCAAATACTATATGGGTTATTCTTAAGGAATGTACAGGTGGGCTGGGTGGTGGTGGCACACACCTTTAATCCCAGCACTCAGGAGGCAGAGGCAGGCAGATCTCTGCGTACGGGGCCAGCCTGGTCTACAGAGTGAGTCCCAGGACAGCCAGGATTACACAGAGAAACCCTGTCTCCAAAAAAAGGTGAAGAAAGAAAGAAATATACAGGGAGGCAAGTGTATTAGTCACTGTAGTATAACTACTGCAACCAACAACTCCACAACTCAACGGCTTACTTGATCAGTCTGCAGTATTCCAATGACTGCCAGGTGCTGACGGCAGTAATAGTGAGTGTGTATACTGAGGAGTCCACAAAATGATGTCTTCACAGAGCGAAGCTCTTTCCACCTGTCTCCCGTGGCACTCCTGTCTTCTAATCTCTCTGAGTTCCCTTCCGGGATCTTCACAGTGAACCAGCAAATGTAGATACGCTGCTAAAGATTGCTTTTGAGGCTAAGCCTGGAATATGTCACTCCTGTTCACAGCTGAGCAATCAGAACTTAGGCACATGTTCCCATCTAACCCGATTAAAGAATTTTAACTCAGCTATGTACCAAGAGTGAAAAAGAAAAATGACTTGGTGAACATGGAATGGTCTGTGCTTGAGCATCCCTGCCTGGCCACCCAGGATGGGGCTCACTATTTCCCCCTTTTGCAGAACACAATACTCTTCTCAACGGAGACCACCCAAGGTCCCACCCTGCACAGAGTTCCTGATCTCAGAGATATGCCCTGTCTTAGCTATTTTTCAATTTCTATGGTAAATTGCAACCAAGGCAAGTTCTAAAAGAAAGCATTTAATAGAGGCTTATTGTTTCAGACGGTGACTCCATGACCATCATGGTGGGAGCAGGGTGCTGGAGCAGTAGCTGAGAGCTTACATTCTGATCCATAGGCGTGAGGCAGAGAGAGCTAACTGAAATGGTTTGGGACTTTTGAAACCTCAAAGCTTGCCCCCATCGATACATCTCCTCTAATGAGGCCACACCTTCTAGTCTTTCCCAAACAGTTGCACCAAACTCGGGTCCAAGTACTCAAACAGATGAGTTTGTGGAGAACATTCCCATTCCAGCCACTACATCCCCAGTACTCTGACTAGGTCTAACTATGGCCATTTGTAGACTTGGACCCATGGGGACCACTCCCCAATGTACTGGGGAGGCAGGATCTGGGCATCTCAGCCAAAGTTTTCATTTGTCA
The DNA here is from genome assembly GCF_903992535.2 of Arvicola amphibius. NCBI lineage: Eukaryota > Metazoa > Chordata > Mammalia > Rodentia > Cricetidae > Arvicola > Arvicola amphibius. The sequence goes on from NC_052047.1 coordinate 112,555,662, forward strand.
AGGGGAAAGATGGACGTCATGGCCATCGCCAGGCTAGAGTGGTTCAGGAATGCCAGAGAAATGGCATAATGAAGGCCATTGCTACGGACGGGATGCAGTGTGAGTGTCACTCAAGTTTCTGTTGTGGTTAAACAGTTGGTCTCCAGGGTGGAACCATATGAGGAAGAAGGGTTAGTTTTTCTTGTGCAGTTCCTTTGGGAGCTTTTGAGAGATGGTTGTTATATAGGAAGGAAGCCTATCCTGGCCACCCTTTTCAAGTGGGGAGTTTTGTTGAAATAAAGGGGGTGGGGGAAGGAAAGGAAGAGAGAAAGAGAGGGAGATGCAGAGAGAGAAAGGGGAAAAGGAAAAAGAGAGAAGTAGGCAGAGTTTCACCTTTAAAGAGACAGGGTACTACCTGCCCTGCATGCAGGTGTGATACAGGACATACATGACGCATTCTGTCAGGCCCTCAAGGGACAGGGCCAGGTTCATCTGGATGCTAATATTCTTCTATTCTTTATTTATTTTTTTTTAAAAAAAGGTCACCTCGCTCAGGATGTGACCTTTTTTTTTTTTTTAGCAAGGAAGCCAGGACCGCGAGGAGTGCTTTTACCCCTTGAGACGGTGGGACAGATCTAACAGGAGACCACCAAGTCCAGTCGGAATGGGACTGATGGAACAGGGGACCAAACCGGACTCTCTGAATGTGGCTGACGGTGGAGGAGGACTGAGAAACCAAGGACAATGGCAATGAGCATGAACTCTACAGCATGGACGGGCTCACTGTGAGCCTTGTCAGTTTGGTTGCTCACCTTCCTGGACTTAGGGGGAGCTGGGAGGACCTTGGACTTAACATAGTGAAGGGAACCCTGATGGCTCTTTGTCTTTGGAGAGGGGTGGAGTGGGAGTATGGGTGGAAGGGAGGGGAGGGAAGAGGGAGGAGGAGGGAAGGAGATGGAAATCTTGAATAAAAAAATGAGAAAAAGAAAAAAAAGGTCAGAAGTTAGGTGTGGCAGGTTAGGGAAATGAGGGTATTGAGTTCTCAAGACTTCTTCCTGCTGATCTGGGGCACTGACCATCTTTGGGGGACCTGAGAAAGCTGGGGTGCTGGTCACATCCTAGGGTATCTGGTTGTTTTACTGCTGTCCAGGCTATGTGGAACTGTCTGGCGCCTCTTGAACCTGGCAAGATGCTGGTAGAGCAGAGGAAAAGGTTAAGTTAAGGAAACATATTTTCCTTAGGTTTTGGTAATTGAGGAAGGGGATGTCAAGACCAGGGAAAGGTAGGGAGGCTTAGGCTGCTTAGGAAGGGAGGGGTGCATCTGACTTGTTCGAGGTGAACCCACGTTGACTTCCTGGAACTTACAAGAATTCTTTGAGTGTGTGAAAACATAAGTCTAGACACATTAGAAATGGCAGTATATTTGTGCCAGAAATGACTTTGATTAAAAGCATTAACAATCTTTCTTCTATCCAGAAAAAACTGTGACAGATGATCTTGCGCAATGAAAGGCGTCTTTGGGGTCTATATTTAGAAAACAACCAAAGGGGATTTAAAACCTTGAGCTTGTAACTGTGGTGATAGTGCTGGCACTCTGCCAGAGCTAGATTAATGGCTTATCAGAAATTTATTGATTAGTGTCAAGATTATCGGCACTTAGGCCTTTTCCCTCAGACCTTCCTAACTGGCATTTGCACACCTTAGAACACGTTCTTAGACCGAAAGCATCTCAGATCCTCACATGCCAAGCTTTGTGCCGGGTCAGCTCCTGGCAGGACCTGCTCCTTTCCTTCCTTCATTACGGCATCATCTTAACATTCAGGAGAAATCTGTCCTGCACGTTGTCTCTTCTTGAGTCTGGTAATGAGGTGAATTGTGTCTAGACCTTGTATTGGCTCCAGGAGAGTGAGGCCTGTGATCTGAAGTTTACACAGAGAACTGAGAAGGCGGCTGAAGCCTTGGTTCTGCTGTCAAGCTGGCAAAGCTGTCAGTCGTCAAACTGCATCAGAGTTCTGGAGAAGGATCAATTTTACCTGGGTTAATGATTAAAAATGACAGAGACTTACTTGATTGGCTACCTAGGCAGCCAACCCAAGGTCCTCCATGGTCGCTGACGGCAGGTCTTAGGGCAACATCCGTCTTCCAGCTGGCAGAGGTAAGCCTGCAGGGCCCCGGAACAACCCCCAGGCTTCTGCAGAGGAAGGACTCGTGGGAGGGCTTTACCTTCGTCTTCCGTAACTTGAGGCAGTTGGTTCCCCAGTGCCCTGTTGTCCACAGTGTGAGGAGGGTCCTTGCAGCAGTTGAGGTGAAAGACGGGTTTTCTCAGTTGGCTAGCACTACCGCTTGTGGAGCAAGCTCTGGTTGGAGTGTCTTCTGTTCCCGTCTTCTTTAGAGGAGCCCACCTGTCTCTCGACTGAAGTAGCGGGTGTTGTGGTCCCAGCAGACAGGTAGTTGGAAAGTGATCTAGCAGTCCAGGTTAGGGTCTCTGCATGCCTCAGGCCACCTGCCCACGGGTGGGAAGGACCGTGGGGAGACCTTGGCAGAGTCATAACACCAATGTGTGATTATGTCCCAGAGGGACCTTGGTGGGTGAGAGTCCAGAGGCCTCACAGCGGGCGAAAGACTAAGACGCCATACAGACAGAGCTTATGTGGGAGGTTTTATTGAAACACAGGAAGTGGGGGAATGAAAGGGAGAGAGAAGAGAGAGCGGGGAAGAGAGACCTGCTTGCCTCTTCTGAAGAACAGCAGGAAGAGCTTTGCTTCTGGTTTTCTGACACATGGCTGCTCCCCCCAACGTCCACACCTGTCACTACTATTTGCCCTTCACTGGGAGCTCCTTGTCAGAAACGAGCTGGCAAAGGCACCATGGGCTTGAACTCCAGCATCGTGAACCAAATGAACCTCTTCTGAAGCTGAACGTGGTGGGGACACGCCTACACTCACAGGGAAAAAGCAGGAGGATCATGAGTTCAAAGCCAGCCCGGACTAAAAGTGAGAACGTACTTCAAAACAAAAGAGAACCAAGGCCTAGGGTCTGCTGAGGTGACTCAGTGGGAAAAGGTGTGACTCACTAAGCCTAATGACCTCGTTTAACCCCAAGACCCACATGGTGGAAGGAGAGAACTGACTCCTACAAGGAAAAACTGGATATTCTATCCTGAGTCTGACGGTCCCATAAAATGTAACACATGAACAAGAGTCGTATCTCATATCCAAAAGCTGGAGGACAGCCATTGTCAATTTTATCAAAGCTAAAACCTCTAGGTCCTAGATTCTAGGAGATGAGCCTCTGAGTATACCTATAGTGGGTGACTGGGCTAATTGTGGGAAAACCTGCCCACCGTGGGGGGCACCATTCCCTAGAAGGGATCCTGGATTATATGAAAAGGAGAAAGTGAGCAGAGCACATTCACCACTCTGGTTCCTGGCTGAGCTGCATGTGACCAGCTGCCTCTAGCTCCTGCTACCAAGAATCCCCACCACCACCATAACAAGCTGTACCCTTAACTGTGAGCCAAAGCAAACCCTTCCCCCATGAGGTTGTTTTTGCCAGGGTATTTTAGCAACGGTAAAAGTCACAGACATCTTTGGAGAAAGATCCCATCTTTACAGATTAGACCCTGATTCTCCAGTTCTCTGGGGATCTAATTCAGCACTGGAGAAAGATTAGGCTTCGACTCCACATAACAAAGAGGCGTCTGACTTCTGCCAAAGGTTTGGAAATGTGCGTTTATTTTCAAACTCAGCTATGTGACATTCTAAGTTCAGCACTAGCGCACCTACCTGTGCGGGGCTTAACGTGAAGGACTGACAGCCGGTGACTTAGGTCCAGCGTCCCCCTCGCTGTTCCCTCTTCCAGGCTGCACAAAAGGAGACAGACTTCACAGTGGCTCCTTCAGGAAGTGACATCAGTGGTGATGCAGACCCACTCCTCAGCAGCAGAAGGCTGGCAACCAGACGCTGGAGGCCAAGCAGAAATGTCTGGTTTCAGAGGCATCTTGAATGGAAAGTTTTATTTCATTTTGTTGTGATTGTCAGGAAACACAAGGCTGGCTTCCGTGCCACTGGCCGTGTGTGACGGCAGCTGTACCTGCTTCAAGTTATCCCCCATTTTCTTGAAAAGGTGGCCCAACGAGCGTGTTTTCAGCCCTGCTGTTGGAAGTATGGCTATGCTCTTTGGAGATGTTCTTTTCCTCAGCTGCCCTCACAGCTGGAGTAGTGTGCTTGCTGGTCTAGGCCCCAGGCTCCTGCAGGCTTCAGAGGCCAGTGATGATGCTGAAGCCGTTTGCACATGCTCCCCTTGACTCTGTCTCACCTAGAACGGGATGGGAATCCGTGGCCCAAAGGACGAAGGGCTCGCTCAAGTTGGACCTTCTTTGGGTATGGGGGTGGACTGAGACTAGACATTGACTCCCCCCCTAGAGTCCTAACAGCTGCTCTCTCTGCGTTCTGTCTACACCCTGTCTTTGGCTATACAGTGCTTAGTAGTTAAATCTCTTTGGCTGTATTTATTCCTATGGAAGACACCAGGTAAACAATCTACCTATGCCTGCAAAATCCCACTGCCTCGCTCTGAATCTCAGCACCTTTAATGGCACATCCTTGGGTTCCTCACTCCGCCATTTCCATCCACTGTAAAGGATGTCCCTTCAAAACCAGCATTTTAATGTGAGGCCTAGTCGGGGTTGGTAGAGGGCGGGCATGTCTGTCTAAAAGGAGAGATTTCATGGAGTCTTAAAGTTGGGAGAAGGGGTTGCTGTAGTCTGGTTCCATTCTTGTTCTCTCAGAGTAAACAGAGAAAGGTAAAAACAAGCTGAGGTTAGGAATCAGTCGTGACAGGTTTCTCATGGAGACAGGAAGGTCCTGAGGGTTATGGTATTGGGAAACCTCATGTTCTAGGTTGCTCTCCACCTTCAGTGCTCACTTGTTCTTTCAACCAACACTGAATGATTCCGTCCAAAGTGTTTGCCATGTTAGGTACCTACCCAAGAGATGGTAAGGCATAGGATTTGAGGGAAAATGCCCAGGGAGACAGATGTATAAATAAGCTAGACCGTAGATACAGGTCAAGGGTTGAAATTTCACCAGTGCCAGAAGCACTAAGTGGGATGCCCCCAGGATGCTGGGCGTGGTGAGAACGTGGAAGGCCTGTATGGAGGGGTAGTGTTTGTGACTGGTCCTCAAGAGTGGCGAGAAAAAGACAAGAGCAGGAGAGATGCTCATGAGCTGACCTACAGCAGGAGTAACAATTTCATTTAGGAACCATGGCAGGTTTGAAACAACAGAAGGGCCAGCTGGGCAGGGGTGGGATCAGATTGGAGGGCGCCTAGGTGAGAGACCATAGAAGAAGGGTCAGGGGTACAACCCTGGTGCTAGGCCACTCTAGTTCAAATGACTTATTTACTAGCTATATATGCTTGACAAGTTGAATCAGTGTGTGTGTGTGTGTGTGTGTGTGTGTGTATGTATGTTTGTGTGTGTGTATGTGTTCTTGTATCGTTTATGCTTCTGTTTCCTTTTTTGAACAGAGAAAGAGAAACACCCATTTCAGATTTTGTTTTTCCTAAGGACTAAATGAATCACTACCTATATAACACTGAGACAGTTTTGACTCACAATAAGGTCTACATGAGTGTTAGCAACACCATAGAATGAAAAGCAACCACCACAGAAGTCCTGTCTCTACTGATGAGAGCCGAATGAGGGCAACAGCTGAACCGTGGGAGAGATGCCGTGCTGGAGGTGAGATGCGCTCCGCTCCTTCCGTTTGATGCTGAGCAGGTCTTCCAAAGGACATATTTGGGCAGGAAACAGCATGAGAACGGCAGCCCTGAGGTGCAAGGCAGAGTGAGAGTCTGGAGTGGAAGGCACACCTTTTCTTACCCAAGGGGTGGGTTGGCTACGTAGGATCACTTTCAAAGGCACTGCACCACCAGGGGACAGACCGTGCCGAAGAGCAGCTCCAAACTGGCACCCGACGTGCAATGCAGACGTGATTTCTTAGGACGTTCAAACATCTTCAGAGTGTGTGGAGGGCTCCCTGTATTGATGCCTGGTGACTACTGTTCCATACCCAGTGAAAACCAATTGCTTGGCACAATATGGCTACCACTGAGCGGAACACACTTCCAGAGAGTGGGTGTCTGTGCACAAACATGTCGTGTGTACAGTCTAGATGCATAAAGATACGCTATATATTAACTCGCATCTTCCTGCTCCCTTTCGAGCATGGGGCTACTTTTAGCCTGTGTACTTTTCTGAGGAAGCTTCCCCACGCTCTGACAAGAAATGGTGATTCTGAAGGAGAGAGAGAAGGCTAAAGAGTGGTTGTGGCAAATGAAGTGGGAAGATATCCACGCTGTGACTCCAAGTCCCAGGTCTGATCCTTATGGTCAGTACTGGCCATTAACTGCAACTCTTCCTGATTATGAAGCATAGGGAGGAAAAGAGAGAGCAGGCTTCTCGCTGTCCCCTGAATGAAGGGCCTTCAGTTCTCCCAGCCCTCCGGGTCAGGGGCAGGGCTCTTCCCTTGTGTCAGAGTCCTTCGTGAAGGTCACTTTTTGTCCACCAGACACTTTTCCAGAGCAGTTTTGCTGATCCCTTCAAACCATCAGCTTATGGTGTTTGAGTAGCTTCCACGGAGGTGACGAGGGGGAAGAGAAAGCCTCCTTGTTCCCCAATGGGATGGGTGGCCACATGGGCACACCTGGGCCTGGCACACTGTACGCGGGGGCAGGGTGTGGGGTGAATGCACTAGAGGAGGGCATGGCTAAGGACTCTGAGGCCCTACTGCTCCGCTGGCTGCTCTTGCTGGAGTCCTGAGCTCCACCACGAGTCCCGCTGGGCCGCGGAGCAGGTGGATCTCCCAGGGGGCCCCTCGGTCTGCTCTGTACACGAGTTATAGGAGTTGTAGAGGCCAAGCACAATGCTCAAGACCAGCATGACCGCGGCCATCATCCAGATCACTTGCCAGTGTTGACACAGTTTGGGATACATGACTTGTAGGAAATGGACCAGTTCTTCAAGTTTGCTGTCGAGGGAATAGAGAGATTAGTATATCAAGCACATATCTGATGCCCAGACCCATACTTCCCTGTCTTTGGATACCTCCTATGCTGTCTAAGGCAGAGATTCTTAAGCTTAGCTACACAGAGAATTGCCTGGCAGCTCGTATCCAAAATATCCCCAGATGAGAATCCCAGTAACGACCTAAGAATCCCCAGGTGGGTCTGGTGCCACTAGTCCATACTGTGAGAGGCTCAAGCAGATGTTTGTCAACATCATTATGCCCATCTTCCACTTCGTCCCTCCTTCTCTTCCCCCACGCTCTCCAAACTGTTCTCTCTGTTACTTCCTCTTTGTCTCTCATCTGCATCTGTCTCCTCTTCTTTAATCACGTTTGCTTGTTTCCCAACTTCCTCTCAGCCCATCCTCTCTCTTTTCAGTTTAGTAAAAGGACATTTGATCGGAGTCCCATCCTAGAGGTTTCTGGAGATATCCTGTGCATTTAAAGCAAGCTATGTTTTTCTCCTGTGTCCAATTCCAACTCAATGACCTGCAAAACAAGATGACTGAGGGTTACTACACCATAGAGGTGGGGAGAGTCACCAAAGGCTTCCTGTAGGCCACATGTCTTGCAAACACGCTGTGATGCTCAGGCTCAGGAAGATGGAAACTTGAACAGAGAACTGGTGGGAAGTAGATGGCTTGCCATGGGGCAAAGTCCTCAGCAAATGGCCTCCTATGAAAGGAACCAGGTCCTTGAAAGGCTTGCCTTGGGTGCCACGACCACAGGGAGAGCAGTTAGCTTCGTGTCTGTGGCAGGAACCCCACCAGCAATTTCAGCTGTACAAGCCATTACAGACAGCTTAGCGCACTTGCTTCCAAGAAATCACTGGCTATTTATGTGACTGCTTGGAAGGAACAGATGTGAAGTACAAGCTTCCTTCCTTCTAGCCCTATTCATCTTGAGATCCTAGTGGGATATAATTGGAATCCAAAATAGTCATTTTTTGAGCTATACTTTTGCGCTCCAAAACAGGCTGCTGGTGTGGGGCGAAGGTCACTCTAAATCCACACTTACAGATTTGCTTTCTAGTTACACTTAGGGAGGGGGGAGTATGCCCACCAGTGTGCGTGTGTCTGTGGAGGCCAGAGGTATCAGGTGCCTTGGAGCTGGATTTATAGGAGGTTGTGAATTTAGGTCCTCTATAAGAGTAGAATGTTCTCTTAATTTCCAAGTCATCTTTCCAGCCCCTAGATCCATCCTCAGTCTACAAAAGAGGGGGTCAATATCTGGGTACGCGATCCTTAAGCGGTCACCTGGTTTTTGGAGAGAGACTAGAAACAAAATTAAGCTAGTAATATAATTCCTTTGGGTCAATGTTTGATGCTAACCCTTCTGTTTTTGAAGTCGTATTGGACCTGATTTACTATCATTCATGCCCATAGAGTACGTCTGAGCCAGCGGTGAGCGAAAAGAGCCAGTTTTACAGGACACAGTGTGAATCTCAGTTGTGTTACATAATAATGCCATAGACCACATTAAGAAGGTGCTGGGTTACTTTGCCGAAAGTTCTTCCAGAGATCAATATTTATAATAGATGGCTTCATTGCATAATAAAAGAAGAAGAAACTTAAAGGACTTAGAGTTCAATGCTGAGGCCCAAATAAGGGGCTAGTTGCTGGGCTTACTTAGGTCAACTTTTTCTAAATTTATTTTTTTGTTTTGTTTTTGGGGGTTATTTTTTGGTTAATTTAACTTGTGTGTATGAGTGTTTTGCCTGTTATTTTTTGGTTTATTTAATTTGTGTGTATGAGTGTTTTGCCTGTTAGTTTTTGGTTTATTTAATTTGTGTGTATGAGTGTTTTGCCTGTTATTTTTTGGTTTATTTAATTTGTGTGTATGAGTGTTTTGCCTGTTATTTTTTGGTTTATTTAATTTGTGTGTATGAGTGTTTTGCCTGAACGTATATATGTGCACCATGTGCATGCCTGCTTTCCATACAGGTCAGAGGAAGGTGTAAGATCCCCTGGAAATGGAATTAGGATTTTTGTGAGCCATGAAGTGTATGCTGGGAACTAAATCCAGGTCCTCTGTAAGAGCAACAAGTGCTCTAAACTACCGGGTTATCTCTCTAGTCCCAGTGTTTTCTAAAATGTATGAAACAAGACATAAAATTCACTCTCTGTGGTGTGTGTGTGTGTGTGTGTGTGTGTGTGTGTGTGTGTAAATATGTGTGTGCACACGCACAAGTGTATGCACCTCTGGCTGCACATGGAGACAGGAAGAGGGCATTGGATGCTCCCCTCTATCCCCTTCTCCTGGGCTTTTGAGCTGGGGTCCCTCCTTGAACCTGGAGCTCATGTTTGCTAGAAGCCAGCAAGCTGCTGTAATCCTCTTGTCTCTGCCTTTCTTGGACCTGAGGTTACAAAGCGCTCACCGGATGCCTGGCTTGCTATGTGAGCGCTGGAATCCAAACTCCAGTCTTTGTGGTTGTGTAGCAAGTGTTCTTAGCAACTAAACCATTTTTCCAGCCCATGGAACTTTTGATAACTTCAGACTTTGCTTGCTAGTGAGGCACCAACATTCCACAGGGGACTCATGTTCAAGTGAAGTCTCCTGCTGGCAACTCTGGTCCTAAGGGACTCCATAGTAGGCTGACTATCATCTGGCATTAATCATGACAGCTCTTGGCACCAATCTGGCTGGGGTTATGGGGGAGAGAGGAACTTTCTGACAGTGGGTGTGCAGTTTATATGATAAATGTCCTGAGAAGATGGGCTGAGCCTGAAAAAGTAAAGTTGTACCCCTGTGCTGAAGGCTGAGGACCCTCTGGAGGGCGCTACTCAGATCCGTGTCAGTCATTGGAGGATGCTGTCGCCTCAGAACCTAAAACAGCTGTAATCAGGCGTGAAGGATAGGGGTCCCACTGGGGCCTCTAAAGGCTCAGGTACTGCAAGTGGCCATTGCCCAGAACTGCTCACAAGATGGGCAGAAAAGAACCTAGGCAAAACCTTGTACCCCCCCCCCCCCGCTTTCATGAGACAAGAGGGAGCTGCCAACTACCAGAGATGGAGTTAGCTAGATAAGGCTTTGTAAGCCAGACTGTTTATAGTCGTGTGCTTGCTCTGCTTATTTCTCTTTTGTTCTTTTGCTGTGTGTGGAAGTGTTAGAAATTCTAGCCTGACTTAGATGAATTCAAGGTGCCAAAGGAAGAGCTTTTGTGCAGGCTTGGGCTTGGCAAAGGCAGCCTGGTGGTCTGAAAATTAAATGCAGATGACCCCCAAGAGGGAGGTGAGATGTAAGGAGGACTGGATGCAGTTGCTTGGAGTCAGGGTTGTGCTTCCATGATTAAAGTTGAGGCTCTTTCACCAGAGAGAGCATGTTTACCTCGAGGAAGCATTTTCCCTGGCATGCTGAGAAAGCTCTTCCCTTGGCACTGGGGTTGACCCAGGCAGGCCAAGCCCCCTCCTGCTGGTTGCTTCTTCCACCACTGGGCTCTGTTGATGGCATCTAAGGCTTAGAAATAGAGTTACCATCTTTCTAACCTTCACTTACTACCTATTCATGACATGTGAGTAGGTTCTGGAGCTTGCCAGCAGGAGACTCAGTTACAGACACTGTGTCTGGGATCATACAGCTAATGGTGTTGTCTGGAAATTTTCTGAACCCCAGGATAGTTGAGGGTATCTAAAAGAAAATTTCGGTGAAGTATTCCAAGGTTACTACAACTACAATTGAGGAAAAAAAAAAAACAAAACAAAGCAAAAACAAGACTTATGGTTTTGATGTACTAATAGAGATAATTGGGTATAATACATGAAATTGGGGCTTTTTTGAAAATCTAGGGTGTTGCCCTATCCTTATATTGATCAAGCAGTGTATGCCTCTTCTAAGGAATAGTTGATTCTGTCCTTAAACACATTCCTGTGTGGGATAGTTCTGGCCGATAGAGTTGTGACCTTATTACATAGAATACCCTGCAATGAGACAAGGCTATTTCTATTGTTACTGGTCTGGAGAAGCATCTCAAGAGAAGAGTGCTTGTCTGCCATTTGCAAGGTCCTGGGTTCAATCCCTAGTGCCAGTTTTGTTTGGTTTTGAATTTACCGTTCTGTGCGGGAAAGTGAGACTTTTTTTAGTGGGCCAAGTCTGTGTTCCTTCTCCTCTTCCACTCATTAGAAGAAGATAGCTTGAAACACAAAAGAGTTTGTTTTCAACCTGAAGCGGAGACACCATGCAAATGACCAAGTGTTTGGTCATCATAGCAGGGACCTATTAGAGACTGAACATGGCCACTGAGCAAAGTTTGTTCCCTGCCTCCCATGTTCCCTCTGCTCTTCTTGTTTTTGTGCAAACCCTCTCTAGGAACTCGGGCCAGCCCCTTCGATATGAGCTCTTCTATGGTGGTGGCTGTGGAATGGGATGACCACAGCTTGGCTGGGAGTCCACCAAATGTCCTTTTCCCTTTCTTGGCTCCTAAGAGCTATTAGTGGCTTTCTTCCGTGCCCACGACCACCTCTGATGCCTCAGCTTTCGCAAATGTGCCATTTCTAACTTAATTTTCTAGAGTCAGTGCCTTCTTGAATTCTGCTGGCCACCAGCCCTACTGCCATCCAGGAAGGGCATTTCCATCCGTTTTGTGAGATTCAACAGGTAAAATGACCTGAAACCCATTTGGTATCCAAGTGTAGGCTTCCAACCTGCTTCTCTGCTCCTTCTCTTCCTCCTCAGTTTCTTCTACCTCTGCTGGTTCCTCGGGACTCTCTGTCTTCTGCTCTTCCTCCTCCTTCAGGTCCTGAAGTTCTTCTGTCTTCTTTACCCCTTCCTGGTATCTGGAGGGCAAAAGGGAACAGCTGAGTCAGGGAGGACCAGACACGGGGCATTCTTGCCCCAGACCCGGGGGAGAAGACTCAAGAACTTCCAGTCATTGCGCACTTCCTGTGGCTCCATTCAACAGGAAAAAGCTGGGAAACTCTGCTGAGCCCCAACACAGCTCATGTCAGTACCATTTCCCCTCACTCCTCAGCCATCCTTCCTGTTTATGTGACAGTGTGACAAACTGATTGAGGAAAATGTGGGACAAGATCTACTGCTGGTCACCATCCTACAAAACATTCCCCAGAGATAAGACTGCATTTTCCCTGTGGAACCTGGGAGCTTCAGCTTTAGGGAGAACCTCATCTCAGGGTGCTGGGGTGTTTTTCAGAAATGTCAGGCCTTGATGTAGGGAGGTACCCAGAAAATAGTCACAAAACCAGTGGATGGACTTTGCTTCTGTGTTTTCTGAGGAGACCCTCCTGTAAAAGCCCCCCATGATTTCTCTCAGGATCAATATTTCCCTGAACATATCTGCTCACTTGTCTGACAGCCAGGTGGCTAACTTCATTAGTTTCGCTGGGATGACCCCACCCACCACTGAGTGACTGTCACACAGATACCACAGGATTCTGTGCCCATGGTCAGCTAAACTTCCCTCAGGAGTCATGGGGCACCAGGCTAGGTTAAAGGTGAGTCTCTATCTTGAGTCCTGGGCGTTTGGCCCTGCTCAGTGTTCTCTTCCAGTGGCTGGTAGCTGGCACCGGCTGCTAATGCAGCTCATTTAGAGATAGGCAGGGGTGGAAACGGCAGGGAAGGGCAGGAGGAGGAGCTCTGACTTATAGGGAACAGCAGGGCGATTTCAGGCAGCACCGCTGAAGGTGCCCCTGGGCACTGCTGGCAGCAACATGACAACTCTGCACATGCGTCAGGTAGCCTCAGGCAGCACCAAGAGGAACCTAGCCCAGGCCCCTGATGTGTAGACATTTCTAGGCAGTGGCAACATGCCTGAAAAAGAGAGGAGTCTAGCTGAAGCTGGCCATTGTCTAAGCACGTCCTGTGTCCTGCTTTCTTGACTCAAAGAGGCTTTTGGTCCATTGACTGCTTCCCCCAAACTCCTCAGAAGCAAGCCAGGGTGTGAGAAGCTCACTTCTGAGACCTGCCAGGTGCCTTCGGGGTGGCGAGGTCTGACTCACCCTTTGCTGTAGACCTCTTCCTCTGCCCTGGCCTTGCTCTCCTGGCTCACGTCCTCCAGGCAGCTAGGGAGCAACACGGGGGCACAAGCTTCACAGTCGGCCTCTGCATTTGTCTTTCCACTAGCGAGGGGAGGGAAGCACAGGGCGTCATTGCAGGGAGAGACTGAACATCTGAAGACAAAACCCTATCTTTGGCCTGATTCCCGATTCAAAGAGGAAACTCGGGCTCTTTCACGGGCTTTCGGGTTTTAAAACATCTACCTTGATACAAGATTTTATAAAGACTCACTCCAATAATCTTCCCTAGACCACTGAGGAGGCAGAGACTACACCAGCTCCCTTTGCTGGATGTCCCCAAATCCAACTTTACTCTTATTTCAGAAGGTGCTGTGACTAGAAAGGCAGGTGTCCCAGGCAACAGGACACTGCCACAAGGAGGCAGACTGAAGTACGCTAGATCCCTTCTTTCTTGTAGTTAGTGTCTGTGACTTTCGACTATTCCTTCAACTGTGCATTGAGTATGATAACGCTACAGGCTCAAGGCAATGTGGAACTGGAAAGAGGAGAAGATAGCCCCCATTTTTGCCAATGTAGAGTTTCGTAGAAGGAAAAAGTAATCATATTAATTACGAATTATAATATTTATGAAAGAAACCATTTGGTGACAGGAAATGGAAAAGAGAGAGTGTGCTTAGAGTGGAAGGTCCAAAAAGGCCTCTCTGAGGCGCTGATACTGAAGCCCCCAGTCTCAAAGATGAGATATATGCAAAGATTAGCTGAGGCAGAGGGCAGAGGCCAGAAAGACTTTGGGACGCAATGGGTGCTGTAAACCTGAGCTGCTGAGAACAATCAATACGGCAGGAGCTAAGTTTGGAGCAGAATAAACTGCCATGTACATGAGGTGTCCGAGAAGAAATGCTGAAGACAGTTGGAGATGTCCAAGGGAGGCAGAGATAGCCACTTGATATAAATATAAAGAATATAAAGAATGGATGATGGCCTAAGGAGAGAACACAAGGAAAGAGGAGCAGAGATCTCAGGACAACTATCGTCAACACTCTTCTCAGGAGGAGGAAAGAAGGAGGAAAAGGCTAAAAAGACAGAAATAATGTTAGAGTCAGGGAGAGAGGGCTCATTGTGCTTCACTGCGTCTTCTGAAAGTCTGGGTCTTTCAAGGATGATGCAAGGGTCACATGGAGCCTTGAGGTAATAAGGAAAGGGAAGAAGAAAGGTACAGCCATGATTGGGCTGGGAAGGGGACTAGTGCATTGGCAGGATGGCACAGCTGAACAAATGGGTCAAGGGTGCAAGCCAATTCAAAAACAGGTAGAAGGCCTGGCAGAGAGAGTGAGGGAAGATGGCCAAGGGACAGTACCTTTGACTGAAAGACCCGGAGGGGATGAGAGAGGATGGCCAAGGGACAGTACCTTTGACTGAAGGAACCAATGCCTTTAAAAAGCAAGAGAAACCTCTCCTTAACTGGACAAAGAGCAGAAGTGGAAGGCAGTGAAGTGGGGTCCCGATGAACAAAGGCGAGCTGCCTCCTATCCTAATGGTGAAGCTGAAACATCCTTTGTAAGAACAAAGCCAAGTCTCTTGCAGAGAATGAGAGCAGAGGGTCTGAGAAGGCCACGAAACAGCAGCAAGCACAAGCATTGTGTGGCAAAGTAGGAAAACAGGCACACTAGCAAACCACCTCAGGATGGCTGGGCATGCTTGGAGCCCCTCTAATGCATGAATCGGATCACAAGTTCAAAGAAAGCAACCTAATAACCTAATAAGATGGATTCTGCAGCCATCAGGTTGGTGCCCCTAACCTGACTAGAAGTGATGGAGGAGCCCAGAAACAAGACCACGTTGCAAGCTGAGCCTCCTCCTAGCAGGAAGCTAAGGGGTCACGGCTGCTTTTCCTTAGGCAGAGGCCAAGTCTTCAGCTTGCTCCCTACTCTTGGTATCAACTTCCTATCTCTTAGCTTTCCCTCAGACCTTGAAAATATATGTTTCGTTAGGCTAAAAACCAAACCCCATCACGAACAAGAAAGATAACGCTCTAAAAATACCAGCTATTCAAAACAATCCTCCGCATGCAAGCTATACTCTCCACTCCCTTCCCTGTGGCCTCAGCCTAATGAGCAGTTTCCTATTTGTTCAATGACTGGAGCAAGCAGAGAAAAACACAGCTAGAGTCAGGGGCGGGGACGGCCATTATCTTATTATCTCACTAAGCATATTTATACATTAGAAGTGAAGTACGGTCACCGCCCCTTTAGTTTTTTTATTTTCCTCCATAGCTGCCCACATTAGAGGGTCCTTAAAGCTAAACAAATATGAAGAGAATGTGCCTGAGACAGGCCTGGTTCAAACTCCAGCACCCCAGGCTCAGAGACCTTAAATACCATCCTGAGACTGTGAAATCTTGTAACCCTCTTGCCTGGCAGGAATGAGGATATTCTAATAGAAAAGACACATGTGGCCTCCCCTTGGCTATCAGAATGTTAGAACAATGTACCCTGAGAAATTGAAATCCCCTCGGGGATCTCATGCTGGTGGAGGCCTAGGCCAGCCGGACGGGAAATTCGTCTGCCCTCAGAAGACTTGCAACCTCCCAGATTACCTTGCAGGACAGAGTGAAACAGAGACATTGGCAGGTCAATGATGGGAGGGACCACACTCTGGCCAGAACTCTCTAGCTATCCTCATTTCTGGCCTTCTACCTAAACCCACCCCTCCTGCTGGGACTGAGGATATGTTAGGCAGAGGGTCACGGGATCTCTGTTTTTCTTCCCAATATAACTGTATTGGATAAATCCTTTTATGTTTTCTACTACTAATTTGGCCCCTTTCATTGGCTGATTGGGTTCTGACCTTAACTCCAGTAATAATTAGTATGTGGGAGGGCTCAAATTCGGCCCTGTTGCAGGTTGGTGCTGACTCATGCTTTAACTGTGCTGTCTACTGTCCTTGCAAGGCGTTCCTTCCTCACAAGGGGATCTGTCATCTCCCCTCTGTACAAAGGCAGAATGCCTTCCCACCGGCCTATCCCACCCTCTGATCATGATCACAGAGAGGGCTGTCTGGAAGGGTCTAGAAGGTGCCTGGTGCAGATTAGAGTGCTTCCATTACTCCAACTTCACAAGGACCCATCTAACCCTGCACAAGAAGTTAGTGAAATGAACAGATCCTATCTGTAAATGAGGATTTCCTGAGAGCCTAGAATTTGGCTTGGGCTAAGAGAATCGACATTCATCGCTGCAAACAAGGGCTGGGCACAATCTGTGCCCATGGCAGAAATCACTGTGTGGCATCCATCCTCAACCTGGAATCCTGTGCCTTCTTTCTGAGTGATTCATTAAACTGTGGCTGTGTTTATCACTGTGCCCGGCTCCCAGTCACATGAGGTCTGTTTGTCCAAAGTAAACTGTTGGCCACGCTGGTTATCAGTTTATCGGTGAGCGGTATTTGAAAGTGACTTCAACTTTTCCAAAGGGCAGATCCTGCCTCTTAAACTCAGCAATGTTGCTAAATCATCCCAATTCAGTGGCTTCTTTTGATAAGCCCATTCCAGAGAACTTGAGCTATAGAACCTTCCTTGCCTCCTTGCACCCAGTCCCAGATTCTTGGATGATAATTATCCTGGGATAAAGTTTTCTCTAGAATACAATCAACAAGGGGATAGATTATTTGCTGTGCAAATTCAATGACCCTGGCTACTTCAAAGGCACAGAAGAGAATGATTTTTAAACCAATAGCTAATGCTGCACTGTGTCATGCCAGCATCATGGCTTTATCATAAAATAACCCACTAACACCCCCACACCCCAGCCGTGCTGATCTCTTTGTGAGTGGCTCTGCACACACCCTCTCATACCCTGCTCTGTCCCGCTCTCGATGCCCATCTGATCACCGGGTTCCCCCCCCCCCCCAGAGAGTTCTCTTTTCCTCCCTTCCTCTGTAGCCCCTCTGAATGTCCTCTGTTCTATTAAGAGGTTAAGAGCATGAGCCAGGCCATCTTCTAGCTGTGTTAGCTCAGGGAGCATATCTCTGGGTATCATTTTCCTCATCAATAAGACAGAGATGTTAATAATGTATCTACTAATGAGGTCCTTGGCAGGGCTGACATGGAATGGACAGCAAGCAGGGGGAAAGGCACCTGGCATGCAGGAATGAGTTTTGACTGAGAACAAGAGTTGTCATCACCACCACCACAGCCATCATCTTTCTTTGAATTCACCACTACCTTGGGATACCGTTAACCTCCCATTCACCTCGTTGATCATAAAACCTCTAGGCTTAACTTTAAAAGCAGATTCCTAGGTGGAAACAGTTTTTGAGCCCCACCCCATCTTACACCCACACAGGGTTAGGGGCACATTTTCTCATGTGTTGGTCCCTTAGCAACGTGCACTTCCTTATGACAACATTCAACGCACCGTGGAAAAATAGGCTGCTTCCTGTCTGACTTTCCCACTAGACTAGTGCTCCTTGAGAAACTGACCCTGAGAGCACTTGTCAAAAGAATGAAAGAATAAAAGACCACAGACACACAGCTCCCCTATGTGTATAAGGACAACTAAAAACCATTCTCTAACATATGTTTAAATCTCTAGATCTCTGGACCTTTGCTGAGTTGAAGAGTGGTTTGTTATGAAATGACCTACAAAAGCAAGACTCAGCTCGCTCTAAGCTCACATGGGACAGACAGTATAGTCAGCTGCTCTGTACTATGGACTGGCCAGAGGCTACATGGTTGTGCTATCACATGCCTAGACATTCCCCTCCCTTATCTGGAAATGGGATCATGTAACATGAAGCTCAATGCAACTACATATGTCTGATAAATGATTTCTCTTCAACAACGTGACTAGGCTAACTGGAATTGGTGCATCTGTATACAAGTAGAGAGGGCATGAATTCACTTTCACCTGCACGCTGTTCCATTATTGGCCACTTGGGGATTTATGATGCTTCTAGGTCTGTGCATTTGGAGGAAAAGCAAAAATCAATGAACATCTTTTCTAACTCTGCTGGAAATAGGTGCTACTGTGTGGAGCCTCCAGTGTTCTTCCCTCCCTTAGACCTCCCTCCCCTCTTTGCAGCCATCTTTCTTTCGATATATTTCCAGTAGGTGAGTCAGCCACAGCATCCACATGGCCAATGACAATTTCGAGCTAGCCTGGGGAGGTGGGGCCTACAAACTCACCCTGGGAACCTGTGGCTTGACTCTGAGTGTCACTTTGGCCTTTTAGCTCCTGATTTTAAACCCGCGAAAGGTGCCACTATCCCTGATCCTTACTCACTGATTGAGATCTGGGGCAGCCCCTCAGACTCTCTTACAGAGGATATCTCCAGTTCTTAACAGTCTCCAGTGCCTTGGATTGGAGTTCTCAGCTGTCCTGAACATTAGTTCTGAGAGAGCCTATCAAGGAGAGCATGGACCTAGATCTTCTACCTTGGCTGGGTCTGTTGGCCTAGAGCTGGAGAGAGGCCCTTGATGGAAGTGCTCTGAAACAGACTGAGGAGCCCAAAGTGCAGACTGGCAGAATTTCAGAGAGTATAAGTGATCATTTCTAGGTAGATCAGAGCCACGAATTAGGCCACATGGCTGTATGTGGTAAGGTTTTATAGCCTTAGATACTTATGTTTGGTGATGAATTTGTCATCTCTCGAGGTTTCCTGGAGTGAGTAAGAAGAGAGGAAGGAAGAGGAAACACTCCACGATGAAAAGGATTATGAGGACAAATATTGACAGAGTGGGGACTTGGCAATCCCACACACCAAGAATGAGGAACACAGGCTGAGTCTGGAAGTAGGGAGCTTGAGAACATCTCTGAGCTGACAGGGGGCTCGGCAGTCATGTTCTCTGCTGGACAACACAAGGCTACTGACAGCAACAGGAAATCAGAGCTCAAGCTGCTCCAAGGCAGAGAAAGAGAAACGAAGTCTGTGCTCCAGCAAATGAGGACAGACACAGGAGAAAGTCCTGAGAGGTGGCAGCTGTGGTCCACATGTTTCCCAACAAGCAGATAAAGAAAGTTCAAAAAGTAAACTATAAGCTGCCCCCATCCCCCTCGCTTTCCACCCCACCCCGGTACAGAAGAACCTTAGCACTCTGGCTCAGCAGGAGAGGGTCTGCCGATTGCACGGGTACCTGGGAAAGTAAGCCCAGGAGACCCTATCAGCTCTCGAGCCAATGTGTATCTTCTTTTCTATTTCTTGACAGAAAGATTTAAAAAAAATGAATTTACTCTGTCCAAAGTCACCACGTTTTGGGGGCCCACTCCCCTTTTCCAGGATAGTTTAAACCATATCTATCCCCAAATGGAAGAGATGCATTCACCTTCCTCTAGATAAGGTCTTGTCTGGGGTCCTGGGAATGAGCAGCCATATGTTACAAGCCTGCCGATTGGCATCAGCATGATGTGGCCGGAGTAAAGGGAACCACAGAGAGATGGATGCTGCCACACTGGAGCAGCCTGCTGTGGACCTGTTATATTAGCCCTGTGGGATTAGAGCTGTTTTGAGTCCACAGCCCCAAAGATCCCCAGCTAACGAGGATGCTGTCTGCCTCTCTGAGAATCTTAGGCTGGGTGTACCTGACCTCAGTCATAGTATCTTCCTGGTCCAAGAATGATCTGTAATCTTTGTGGGCCTCAGAGTCCAATTCATTTCCCCTGGAAATGATTTTCTTTCTATTTCATTTTCGGGTTGAGGATGGGAGTAAAGAAAGGAAGTTGGAGATGCTTTTCTAAAGAACCCCAAACTTAAGTGGAAAACAGAGAAACTTACTTTTCCAAAAGTGCAGGCAGCACCGGGGGGACGGCTATGTTGCCTTTTCCGTTGGGCGATTCAGACTGGATGGAAACAGGAGCCAGAACTGAGGATGAGGGATGAAGGAAGCAGCCAGGGCTGCCAGGCTTCAGGTGATGCTGGCGAGGGTGGCTGCTGCCCCTTCTCTTTCCATCCTTTTCCCCCAACTGCTTTCTAGTCTGCATTCTGAGGCCCCATCCTAGCAGGGAGCCTCAGTTTCCCTGTCCCATTTCCTGAGAGCCAGTAGGCCTCCTGCCAAATGAGGGTCTGGAACTCCCTAGGATGGATTCACATAAGCGTCACTCTTCTCACAGGTACTGCCCCAAGGGCAAAGGCCAGGAGACGCCTGATGTCACATGTGCTCGAGCTGGCAGACATTTCTGCACAGTTTTCCTGGGAGCCCGTGCTGCTCTGCTGCAGCAGTCTTGGCTAAAGCGTAGGCTCTCGGCCTACACTAGGATCACCTGGAGGGGGTAAATGTACAGAGTTTTGGGGGCGGGATCCATGATCAGGATGCTTTCAATGCAGCCTTTGCGATTTTAGGGAACAGGTTGTTTTAAGGTACACAGTTGCAAACCATAGATCTACTAAAAAGGTTTGTTGCTAACTAACCTTTTCTAGTCTCTTAAAAACACTTTGGTTTTTTAAACTTTTCTGTTATGTGCATGAATGCTTGCCTGAATGTATGTCTGTGCACCATCAACTTGCGTTGCATATGGAGACCATAACAGGGTGCTAGACACCCTGCACCTGGAACTACCACGTGGGCACTGGGAAGTGAACTGGGGTCCTTTGGAAGAGCAGCTGAGTGCTCTGAATGGCTGAGCCATCTCTCCAGGCTCTTCAAGTTTCCTTGCTTCAAATGTTTCAGAGTTTAGGTTCATTTCACAGACAAAATACTTACAAGGTAATAAAAACTTAACAGTGACCGGTTTCTTGTACACTAACTTCTCTCTGTACAGCTGTGCTGGTGTGCACAGCGACTAGAGAAACCACTGGAAAAAGGGGTTCAAAGTGTTAGAGAGAAGTCATTAGGCCCACAAAGACTGTAGGTATAGAAAAGATTTGCTTATATGTAGAAATTGCCTTCATCTGGTATGACATGGACATTTTTCTCTACCCTTCTTTTTATGACCTATAGAAATACTAAAAAAAAAAGCAAAGAAGAAAATTAAGTGATTTGTTTTATCACTGTCCAGAAATAACCATTACTGTAATGATTAATTTTTAATTATTAGCTTGCCACAGCCTAGGGTTGCCTGGGATGACGGCCTCAGCTGAGGGACTGTCTAGATGAGCTTGGCCTCTGGTCATGCCTATGGGAGTTGCCAACTGATGCAGGAAGGCCAAGGCCATCGCCGGGGTATCCAGCTCTGGTCTGTGGTTGTGATGGCTGAGTTCCCGCTTTGATATACCCTTACTGATGGACTATAACCCGGAATTGAAAGCCAAATAAACCCTTTCTTCCCTAGCTTTCTTTTTGTCAGGATCTTTTATCACAACAGAAATGAACCTAGAACAATTATTAAATTTCAAATGATTTCTTCCATAATATTTTGTGGTCTACACAGAGACACATTTTTAAAAGTACAAAACAGGAAGCTAGAAAGATGGCTCAGCCATTAAGAGTGCTGGCTGCCCTTCCAGAGGACCCGGGTTTAATACCCGCATGGCAGCTCACAACTCTCTGTAATTATGGTTCCAGGGCTTCTGGTACCTTCACCCAGACATACATGCAGGCAAAATACCAGTGAACATAAAATAAAAATAAATTATACAAATTTTAAAAGTATAAGACAGAATTATTTTACATATACCCCAATATGTGTTTATTATATATAAAAACTTTCATTTCTTCATAACAAATCATGGGTGACATTCTATAGAAATTCTTTATTCCCATTTGCTTGCACATCTCCTATTGATAAGCCCTGGGCTGCCCTCGGGTTTCAATGCCATCAACGCTGCAATGAGTAAGACAGGATGAGACCCACCTTGTGAACTCAGACTCTGCAACCAGAGCCTTGCTTCAGATAAAGCTGACATGACCCCCTGAACCCTGCAAAGTTTGTTTGCTGGTTTCTTTAAGCACACCCTCCTTAAAGAATTATGTTTCGGTTCAAAGGGGTGACTGTTTTGAAGTACACCTCCTGAGTCGTCTGTGCTCAGCTTGCGAGTCTCAGGACAGCTGGAAAGTTTACACTGGGTTGCTTTGTGTACCTCCATCCATAGTCTCTGCTGGAAATTTCCTGTCCCTGTTGACCCTGTCCCCATCTGCATCCTCTCCGTAGCAGTGGTGTGAGAAAAATGTAGAAAAGGACAGAAGGCAGGTAACATTATACTCACCAGAGCCGGTAGGGAGGGGATGGGTGATGAGCTGGGGGCTTGGCCAGGAAGGTTCAGGGCATTAAACTTGGGAACCACAGCAACACTGACCCTCCGGCGGGGCATGTTCTATGGGAAGAGAAGCGATTCAGGCCTCCTGTCTTGGGAATAACAACAGTCATAGTTCTGAGGGTATTGGAAAAGCTTGCTAGCCTCTAATATTCAGTAGTTTGTTTGGTTTGGGGGTGATGATTGTGTTAGGGATCAGTGTGGAAAGAGTGAACCAAAGTTGAGCCAAATTTTCTGTTGGTCATGAGTGATCTCTCAACACATCTCCATTTTACGTCTTGAGACCCTATTCTCTGAGTAGCATCCTAGACTGTGTGTAAAAGATGCCCATGGCAAAGCCATGGTGGGTGCATCGTTTCAGGGTCTCTTACTGCAGAGCTGGGAAGACTACAGCTGAGCAAGGAAGATGGGGTATCAGGGGTCACATAAGCAAGTATGAAAGCTGAATACTCTGCTGGTCCCCATAGGTCCAAAAGTAAATGACCACCTGAGAGACCACGAAAACTTCTGTCATGCTTCTCCTGGGAGCCCTGGAATTCCTTGGCCATGCATACCTTGCCCATCGTGAGGGACATAGATCGCGCCGTGCGTGGGACCCCATCTTCTATAATAGGAGAGAACAGAAGAAAATGGGTGTGAGTTTCAGGTTGGGGTCCAATAGGCCACAGACAGGGAGAAGTTAAGCCAAACTATCCATGAGTCATAGCTGGCTTTGCAGGGATGGCTCAGAGTTCTGGGCATCAGGGATCCTTCATTGTCTGATGCTTTCTCCTGGAAGAAAGTCACCTGCAGCAAACGGTTTATTCTAACTCCACTAGACACTATGGGAAGCCCCAGTTGGGGGTTCCTGGGCTTCATTTGACATCACTGTAGGCTCTGGGACCACCCAAGATGGTGTGCGAACAGGACTCAGCACATAGACTCATTCCATGTTCACTCAAAGGACAGACAGTTGGAAACACTATGAACAAGAAAGATTTGGTGTTCAGAATAAAAGTTTGCTAGATGAAGTAGTTTCAATGTGTTACCCACACTATGACTAAACACAAAGGGAGCTATCACATAAGACCTTTCTTATACACCGGTATATTAAATGATACAATTCATACTCAGTATTCAACACTGTACCTGCATAAGAGTGCAGTCAGAGAACAGTTGGATACATGAAAAAATATTTTTAGTTTTCAAAAGTGTGAATCTTGTCCTTTTGAATATATTTCCAAGTATGATTTGCCCAAAAATTATCAGAAAGGTATCTTCCAGGCCAGTTGAGTTAGATTTGGCCTTGCCAGCATCTTGTAGTCTGTATGTCTGTCCATCCTCTATGATCCTTGAAAACCACATAGCTGTATGCTTTGTTTTGTTTTTTCCCTTAATCTGAGGATCTTGTCAACCAACAGCTTTGCACTGTCTATAATTCTTGTGATTATCTCTACCATCTTATTATCCATATTTAATTTACCTGATTTAGTCCTTGATTTTTTTCTATTTTTTCCCATTCTAAACTTCAATTGAGAAATTACCCATTCTAGTTCTAATCTTTGGGACATGACTTTAACTTCTGATATTATTTGGCTTTAAATTTAAAATTAACCAAGATCTCCAGGCTGTTCCTAAATAGAGCTCAAAACAATAACTCTCTCCAACCCTAATCATTTTTGTGTCACCTTGTGTACCCCCAAGTTATGCATTATTCATTCAATTAGCTATTACTGGATGCTAATTTGACTCCGTCCATATGCTCATGCACATCCTTGATCATCATCCTTTCTTGCATCCTACTGATTGGCGCTCCACTCCACCCTCATCCCAGTACATTCTTTAATTGCCCTTTCAGAAGGACCTACGAAAGAACCACTTTCTTATTATCACCTTCCCTAGCCCTCAACTTTGCATGCCACCCATTTATTCCTCCTTAGTTCTTTGAGGGGTCAGACCACTCTGCTTTCTAGTGCTGTGGTGGCTCTCGAGAATTACCGTCTACTTGCAAATTTTCTTCTCATTACTTTTAAGATCTTTACTTATCTTTTTCTTTTCTATATGTGTGTGAGAGATGGAGGATGCACACGCATGCCCTAAATGTATGCTCATATGTGCCAGGGGTCAAAATTGGACGTCTTTTTCTTTCTCTTCCAGCCTTACTTTTGAAAGGTGATATTTCTCACTGAAGCTGGATCTTACTGTTTCAGCTGGACTTGTTGGCCAGAGAGGTCCTGGGATTTGCCTTTCTCCAGTTCCTCAGTGCTGAGTGACAAGTGTGCACCACCATTCTTGAGTTTTGTGTGGGTGCCGAGGATCCGAACTCTGGTCCTTACGCGGGCCCAGCCAGGGTTTTACTCACTGAGCAGGGTCCACAATTCTTATTCTATTTGTTTTGACATTTCTATTTCATGGGCATTTGTTTTTCCCCACAGACTTCATTATTCTACTGACTCCAATGATTTGTGTCTTTCTTTAGCTGTGGAAGATGCTAGGTTATTTCTCTGAAGGTTTTCTGTGTCTAATTTCACCTGTGGGACCACCTGGCAAATGGACTGTAGGCCCTTCTCCATGCCCCATGTCCCAAAAACCTTTTTTAAAAAATATATATTTTAATCACTGTATCCATTTCAACTGCAATTTGGATAACTATCTCAAATCGCCCAGTCAAGATGAACAGTCTGGGAGACTGGCAGTCATCAGTCAGGAGGAAGAAAACCAGAGCCACATGCACACTAGTTCTTTTGGGGTTCAGGCCAGAGGGGACATGGTTTGCCCAAGAAGACTCCTACAAGGCCTGGTCTATCTTCTAGGAGATGGAAAATAAGGCAGGGTGATGAGCTCAGAATACTGAGAAAACCCCTCTACCGTGGCTACCACCCCCACACCTACCAAGTCTCCCTCAACCCTGATTTCTCATTTTGATGAGTTCTACATTTTTTTATAATTTTTCTTTGATCTTGTGTTTTCACTCGTCCCTTTCATGTCTCTGCTGATTTTAGAATTCTGATTACTAGATGATGTTCTCGGGGTGTAAGCTTCTATTTGGTGGGGCTAATGATTTGTGTTCCACTGTGTATTTTCCTCTGTGGCTTATCTTCACCCAGCCCTACGTAGTCTGGCTGTCCCGGTGCAGGGTGTGCCTCTCTGTGGGGGCTGACAGTATTCCTGGACACCATCCTGCTGTTCTTTCAGAATCTCCATAGATTGCACCATGGCCGCTGCCACTCATGTACTTTTCCTAGGAGGAAGGAGAGAAGACTTTGTTTCCACCCAGGGCTCGGGGTGGAACAGGCAAGCTTCCGGATTTGCTTCTCCTCTGGCTGGTGGGTGAGAGCTCTTATTCCTTGTATAGAGTCTATCTCAAGGCGTCCCTAGAAGGGCTTTGCTTTCCACATGAGGCACAGCATCTGCTCTGCCACCAGGGCTCAAGAGTGGGTCTCAAATAGGAGGCAAACAGCTCCAGATAAGCAGGGTGGCTCTGGCCCCAGCAAGTCGCAGGGTCAGCGTGGTTTCAGTTCTCTTCTTGTTTCTGGTTATTTCCATTTCATTTCTTGTGGGCTCAGCTGTTCTTTTAGACGACTTGTTTTATTTTGTCCAGCAGGAAGTTGTAAGCATTTCAGTTAAAGGATTTTTAAGTTTTCTGGTCACCCCAAAGAGCAGAACCACTCTAATAAGTGAGAGTTCAAATACATTAATAAAATTCTAATCTCGCAGGTGGGATAATCAAAGAATTTACAAAATAGAAGTATAAATGCCTAACAAATGCATGGAAAAGCATTCAACTATGAATTAAAACTATGAGTGTACATGAGATGATTTCTATGTGCACACAGAAGTCAGAGCATCTTCCTTTATTGATCTTCGCCTTATTTTTTGAGATGGGGCCTCTCGCTGAGCCTGGAGCTCACCAGCTTGCTAGACTAGCTAGTCAGCAAGCTTCAGGAACCCACTTGTCCTCTCCTGCCCAGCACGGGGCTACAGATCAGTGTGGCTGCATCCAGCCTTTCCACATGGGACACTGGGATTTGAACTCAGGTCCTCAGGCTTGCATAGCAAACACTTTACCCACTGAGCCATCGCCCCAGCCCAAGAAGTGCTTTTATTGCAGCACTGGGACTGGGGCTGTGTCATCTGGGGCATACCAAAAGTGCTCAAAAACCATCCTAGAATGAATGAATGAATGAATGAATGAATGAATGAGACCCTTGGTTAACTCATCATCCCATGAGCATTTCAGGTTTTGTTTTAGATAGGTTCTTGTTCTATAGTTCAGGCTAGCCTCGAACTCACCATAATCCTACCGTTACTTCCCAGGTGCTGGCATTATAAGCATCCGCTGTGATGACATTGACTTTACCCATAAATCCTAGATACATTTGGTGTGCAGGAGACCCGAACCTTGTAGAGAAATAATTACCGAACCAACATACTAGGCTTTTCTTGGAATCACCTTCCCCATTTGTAGCCAAGAGCAGTTATTTCGGGGCCCAGATGCCTGCAGGTCAGGAACCTGCCTGCTGAGATCCAAAGCAGACAGCCCTGAGTATGTGTGCATGGCCTTTGGACTCTGGGAAGTGTCGTTGATACTCCCCAGGAAGCTTGTGAAACCTCCTGTTTATAAAGGTTTCTCAGTCTGTTATACTTTCCCTCCCCCAGCTCTTGGTAACACGGATGTTTGCATTCCGCGGGGATTCTTGATGTGACAAGCTGTTTTCTCCAGCTAGTCACCCTCCTGGACCAGACTCTAAGCCCTGGCAGCACCCAAGGAGAGATTCCGGTCCAATGCACTGTCATTTCCCTGCTGGACTAAGCAAAAGCCTCTGAGCTCAGCTGTCCCTACTTCAGCTTTGACACCATTCACACACTGTGCTTACTGAAGTCAGAGTAGCACAAGAATAAAATGTGGACATGTCATATGACATCTCCCCCTGACTCCTTGCTCCTCCAGGACCATGGTCTAGCTGCCAGTGTGTCCTGGAAGGTGGCCTTGGTCTGACAGGTCTTATGTTCAGCCTCTCAACGTGACCCCAGCACTGCAAGTTTGTCACACTGGTTGTTTCACCCTGCTCCCATCCCCCACCTCGACACCTTCACACACGCCACTTCCTCCACCTGGTTGCTGACTTCCTCCTCCGACTTTTCCTTTAAAACCCTGCAGAGGACCTCCCTGGATACATGCACCCTTGACTCCCTTAAGCAGAAACAGGTGGGTCTTTCTCTGTCGTCCTGTAGAGAACTTTTAAAACACTAAGAATCATTGAATTCTGTGTCTGACCCATGCATCTGCTGTTTGTCTCTGCTAGCTCACTTAGCTAGGCTCTCATTGTGCCCCACTGCCTGGACTCCATCCCTCCCCTGGACTGCTGTAATATCCTCACAAACACACAATATTTTTGGGCTCTGCTCTTCTGAGTGACTGAGAAGCTTAAATATCCTTTGGCAGAAACGCTTAAACATTTCTGCTGGACACGATGAGATAAGCAGCCTCTCGCATTTGAGGCCAGTCTGGACTAGGAACACGGATTTGCTCCAGTTACGTAACTGATGTTCTACACTTAGAGGGTGCTGCCTCAGCCAGGAACGTGTTTATCCGTTTTCCTGATGGAAATCCTTGGATCCCTAATGCTTTCCAGAGTCAAGTCCAGATTTCCTAGCACGTGGTGCCCAAAGGGTGATCCCAAAGCACATAGACTTATGGGGCCTGGGGTCACTCACAAAGTGGGCGTGGTATCGGCCACTCTGGTTAACTGTTAGGAGTTGGGAGGTCCTGGGTACCCTTGATGCTTTCTGATTCTAGGGCCTCAGTCTCACTGGAGCACCTGCTGTGAAGGCCCCATGAGTAGCTCTGAACAGAGGTGCAGGGTCCTCCAGTAGAAACAGGCCCTGAAGCTGTCCTGATCCCTGTGGCCTGGGTTGAAACCACTGGGGACCTGGCCTCACAACAGGGACAGAAGCCCAGTTCCTTACCAGAGGGACCACAGCTGCGGCTTGAATTCTGATTTGCGAGTTTCTTAAATTCCATGAGCTCGGCATGGTCCTTCTCGTACGTTCTCTTCAGATTCTCCACATACTGCATCATCACTTCCGTTGCCTTTGACATGCGCTTTTCCTGCGGGAAGGAGAACACAGGTGCATGACGGACAGCTGAGGAAAGGGCACCGTCCACACGTGACTGCTCTGAGCTCAGCCCTGGGCTGCCAGAATACAAAGGCTACAGGGACCATCAGATGGGAATCTGTCCCGCGAGTTTGTCACCTGTGACATGGGGCTGAGACAGGGACTCTCAGAAACAGGCCCACCAGCGAGGAGACAGGTAAAAGTGAGAGGAAGAAGGGATTGCTTTACTCTAGGAAAGAAGAGGTGAAGAGGGCTTTGTGGAGATGGTCTCGAGTCACAGATGTGGGGTGTGCGCATGGACATGGGAAGGACAGACAAACACCCGAGGCCAGGGAATTTCAAGGCATCTGGAGGCAGAGGCAGCTCCTCATGGGACTTGTATGTAGAAGATTTACTCTCTAGACAGGAATCATTTAGGATGAAAGTGGGCACCGTTTCATATCACAGTGGGACACTGAGTCTCTCCCAGGGCTTCTGCAAGACAGCATAGCGCAGACAGCCCACTTCATATCAAAAATCAAGAAGCTCTGGGGTTTGCTGGGAGGAAGTGCTCCAGGGCTGGGTCATGAAGGACTTCACATGCTAGATGAAGGGATCTTGACTTACTTCACAGAGAAAGAGGAATCACTGACAATGTTAAAGCGGGGGTGACCAAGTATGATGGAGATAGGACAGAAGTAAATGAGACTGGTAGCAGTGACAGCAACAGGGGACAAGTGTCGGGAGCTGCCCCAAAGGGACCAGTGAGGGAAGTGAGCACTGAGACACAGAAGACAGGATGGGACCACAAGGCAGGATGGGGACCACAAGGCAAGATGGGGACCACAAGGCAGGACAGGGGACCACAAGACAGGATGGGGACCACAAGACAGGACGGGACCACAAGGTGGGATAGGGACCACAAGGCAGAATGGAGACCACAAGGCAGGACGGGGACCACAAGGCAGGATAGAGACCACAAGGCGGGATGAAGACCACTTTAAGAAGGATACAAGTCAGGCATGGTGGTGCATGTCTGTACCTTAGTTCTCAGGTAGCTGAGGCAAGAGGGTCATGAGTTTGAGGCCACCTTAGACAATCTACTGAAATCCCACCTCAAAAATAAATAAGTGAGGGCTGGAGAAATGGCTCAGTGGTTAAGAATACTGACTGCTCTTCTAGAGGACTCAGGTTCAATTCCCAGCACCCACATTGTAGTTACAGACAGAGGTCCCCAGGGGTTTCAATGCTTTCTTCTGGCTTTTGCTGGCACCAGACATACATGTGGTGCACAGATATACATGCAGGCAAAATATCCATACACATATAAAAACAAAAATTTTAAAATAATTAAGTAAAAATAAAGAAGAGTAAAAAGAGAGTCGGTGACATGGAACTATATTTGGAAGGATTATATACAGAGGAAGTGTCTTTTCCCCCACACCCCAGGGTCCCCAAGAGGACCCAGCTTAGGTGCTGTCTATACTAGAGGGGATTCCCTATAAAGGTCCCCACAGCCATGTGGGATGGAGACCTGGTCCTTCCCTAGCCTTCTTCTGGTATTGCTCCCAGCTGGACCTACTTCCTAGGCCACAGTGCTGAGTCAGGAGCTCTCTCTCCGGAAACACACCAGGGTGGGTCAGCCTGGTGGCCTGGCTTCCTTTCATTTCCCAGGCGGTGCTGGGGGACGTACCCTCAGAGCATCCACTCACACAAGCTGTGCGGCAGGACATGGCTACAATGGTGTCACATGGATCAAAACTTTCCATGCATTGAGTCAATCATACATGGCAGCCGTCATCAGCACCCCTGCTTTGCAGCCCCAAGTGACTCTCAAGTGTGCATGAAGAGCTCTGGCCACGGTGTAAATAAGGGATGGAAGTTAGAGAGAAACTCAGGCACTGCAACACTGTGTGGAGGTTCCATGTACTTCCAAGCTTCAGCGTGGCCCAGGTGTGGGGTCTAACCTGGCCTGTGCCAGCTCCGCCACTCACTGATGCTAGAACGACTTCAGTATCCCTGACTTACTGAGAGCGTCTGGGGTTTTGACAGGTCTGGAAATAGCTCATATACACAATGAAGTCACTTGGGAATAGGACCCAAAGTCTAAACACATTCTTCATCTTATTATACATGTTGCCCAGAGAGAATTTTGCACATTTTTAGTGCATTTTGGCTGCGTCTTGTCGCAGAAAGTTAGTTGTTTTCCACTTGTAATGTGATGGAGGCACTCAAAATGTTTGGAATTTTGGGGATTCTCTTCTCTCTGGAAGTTATCTTTCTGAGAACATGCAACTTTACTGGGGATAGAGTTGGGAGGTGGAGGGCACTTTACAGGGTTACCGGGTGGGTTAAATAAAAACAGCACATTTACCTGAAGCATGCTCTGCCCAACACTGCTTCTATAGGAGCTGAGTATGTATTTCGTAAGAACAATGAGATGGAAGGGCTCTCCAGTCACATATATTTATAAAACACACCGGGAAAGCTAATTAGATGTCTATCACAGGGAATTCTCTAACTCAGCAATGGTGGACCAGCTCTAAGGGAAGAAGGCAGTACACAGTCTACCTCAGATTTCAAAGTCCACAGAAAACAGTTCCTCAAGGAATACTTCAAAGGTTTAATAGGCACCAAGTGTGTTGGAATATCTCAACAACCTACAGAGAATGCCAGTCATCAAGGGGTGGTACCTCTTCTTGACCCTGTTTGTGTCATGGTGCTAATCACTGAAGCTGGAACAGCGCCAGCCAGCAAGGCTCAGTACCATGGAGCTCACCTGGCGCACAGCCCCCACCACTTCAGCCCGGCTGGAGAGGCGGGCAGCCAGACGATGTAAGACGGCGATGTCTTCGAGAAGCTTCTGATAGGTCTCTCGGTGCTCACAGTGGTACCAGATGGAGGATGAGGACTGAGGGATGACAAGGGCATCATCCTGAGACTTCAAACTGTTTTCCCACCTGTGCATGCTGAGAACCTAACCCCAATGTGCAGATGGGAGAATGGGCCCTTGGGAGTTGACTAGATCACCCGGGTGTAGCACTTGTAAACAGGAGTAGTGCTTATATGTCAGGGGCCCCGGAAATTTCTCTTATTCTCTTTCTACCATGTAGGGCTAGAATGAGGGGCTGGTCGTCTGCAAGTCTGAAGAGGACCTCAGTAAGGACCTGACCATGCTGGAACCTGGAGCCTGGACTTCTAGCCTCCAGAGCTAAGAGAAACAGCATGTTTATTGCTTAAATCACCCAGCCGAAGGTAATTTATTAGAGCGGTTTGAGCTGACGAAGATGACCCATGCCAAACCTGGATTCATTTTCATGAGACAAGACTTGGGTCTCATCCTGGCTAGGAAAAGAAACTCCTACAAAGCCCAAGCTGCAGTGTCTTCCAGATACTGGAGAAGCCCCGTAGAGACATGTTACATCTGGCTGACTGGCCTGAAAGGAGTCACAGCCAAGCCAACCAGCCCCCTCCTAAGGAGCTGTCGGGGGGCGGGGGGGGGGTCTGAGGCCAAACCCTCAGGATCTCTGCCTCAGCTCCTCCCTGTCCTCTGAGGAAGACTGTCGGGGCCTTGGCTCCCTTCTCATTTCCAGAGACCACTTGGTTAGTAAAAGAAGTGTGGTATTGGGCCTCACCCTTAGAGACAGTGGCTCTGTAAGGACTTCATATACTGGGCCCTCAATTACCGTAATGGAAGCTTTGAAGTTCTCCAGCTCCTTTTCAGTGTTCTCTTCCGTCAGGTTGCGTTCCCTTTCAGCCTGGTTAATTCTAGACTCCAAGGTGTAGCTGTCATTTCTAAAGGCCAAGGACAGTTGTACAAACACGTTCTGTTGGGAACAAGAGTGCGGTAGAGGTGCTGGGAGGAGTCACTGCAGCCAGCAAGGCCACGGTGGGATTCTTGCTCAAGCCCTCTGCCAGAGTCTTTGGAACTAGTCCAAGGCCTCCATGTACAGGAGAACCCACCCCCTTCACAGTGAACACACACAAACGCACAAAAGACAACCCTGAGGTCCAGAGCACAAGTGTAACCATCAGACAATAGTGGCCTACTTTTCCCCAAATCAAGAGCATGAACGCCTGGGTTTGGGTTGAAATGGGTGTAGACCAGTGCAGCCAGCCATGGAAGCAGTCAGGATTAATACTGGGATCTATTGTGAGGTGGGGGGTGGGAGAGAGGTTGGAAGATTTGCATGGAACTCCTGTATCTAAAGAAGTGCCAGGTGATCTTCAGGCTTGTTATTTCTAATTCCTATGTCAGCTTTAAGTAACTTCCAGATTAGACAAAGTCAGGCATGGATCTGTTAAGATAAACTTCTAGAAATAAATATTCCAGCCCAAGATGAAACACACCACACGGGAACAATTTTTTTTTTAATTTTTAAAACATTCTGTGTGCATGGGTGTGTTGCCTGTATGCACATCTGCACACCAAGTGAGTGTGGTGTTTGGCAGCCAGAAGAGGGTGTTGGATCTCCTGGAAATGGAGTTACAGATGGCTGTAAACCACCATGTGGGCGCTGAGAATTAAGCCCAGGTCTCCTGGAGCCGGTGCTCGAAACCACTGAGCCATTTCCAGCCTCCAAGAATGAAGTTTTCAAGGGGGGCATTGTTCAGATGTGGAATTCCTAGGGGAAAGGGAGCTACCAAGAACCAGGATCATGCTATTAATACTGCTTTCACCATAACACATCACTCCTGGGGAGGAAAAATAGAAAAACACAAGAAATCAGAAGGGAGTAAAGGAGGGGGCTTCAGTTCCAATTGCTTCATCTGTCCTGCCTGTGGTGTCTTTGTCTATGGTGTGTGTGTGTCTGAATCTTTGTGTGGTGTGTGTGTGTGTGTGTGTGCGCGTGCGCGCGTGTTGTGTGTGTTTGTCTGTGGTGTGTGTATGTGTGTGTATGTGTGTGTGTTTGTGGTGTGTGTGTGTGTTTGTCTGCGGTGTGTGTGTGTGTGTTGTGTGTGTTTGCCTGTGGTATGTGTGTGTGTCGTGTGTGTTTGTCTGTGTTGTGTGTATGCGTGTGTGTGTCGTGTGTGTCTGTGTTGTGTGTGTGCGTGTGTGTGTCGTGTGTGTTTGTCTGTGTTGTGTGTGTGCGTGTGTGTGTTGTGTGTGTTTGTCGGTGGTGTGTGTGCATGTGTATGTGTTGTGTGTCTGTGGTGTGTGTGTCGTGTGTGTTTGTCTGTGGTGTGTGTGTGCGTGTGTATGTCGTGTGTTTGTCTGTGGTGTGTGCGTGTGTGTGTCATGTGTGTGTTTGTCTGTGGTATGCATGTCGTGTGTGTGTGTGTGTGTGTGTGTGTGTGTGTGTGTGTGTAATAGCATACATGTAGAGGTCAGGACTTGGTTCTTTCTGCGTACCATAGGTCATGAGGTTGACAGGCTTGTACAGCATATATTTCTACTCACTAAGCCACCTCGGCTGCTCATACTTTGTGGTCACTGACTCTGCCTGGCTTCTGAAGTTCATATAATATGACCAATGGCAGTTATTTCCAGACAAAAACTGATCCCTAAATTATGATGGTGGTTCTACTGGAAGTGACCCCTTACTGATCATCACATTGTTGTGAAATTTGTGATTGCTGCATTTAACCCCACAATATCTCTCTGGAGTTAGGACTCCTACACCCATTTTACAGGCAAAGAGACCAAGACTAGAGACATTGTTAACTTGTTCAGTTTGACAGGAGAAGTAGCAGAGCAAGGACTTGACCTTCGATGCTCTGATTCCCAAGTCTGTCTTATTTCCAGCTTGCTGATGGCTATGCTAGAACATATCTGAGGACAGGATCTGGCATTAAAGACCTGCCATGGTCAGTCTCCACAGATGCTAGAGGGGGCTCTGACTCACAGCCCAATGACGGGAATTCTCTACTATCCAGCCTCAATCTGTGACCAAATCTCAATGTTTAGCTATGCCTGACTCAAAGGGTCCTGAAGTCAGTTGGAATATTTGTTTCCAGCTCTTGACCTTGGTAAATCCTGAGTCTGAGACCTTGAGTGAGTTGTTTTATCTCCCCGTTTTTCTTCTGCTTTAAATCCTACTCTATCCACTTGGTTGAGCTACTAGGAGAACAGCTTCATGGAGGGCTGTGTGCATTCTACAGTAACAACGTCTGGTTCAAGGCCATTGTGCTACCTAGGGGTAGACAGCTCAGGTTGTCTATCTTCCTTTGCTTGCTTATCTGGTCCACTTCACGATCCCTCCTGTCTCACCTCTGCTGTTTCTTGTTCATTTGTCCTTTCACCAGGATGAAAGTTCTTCTCAACTCACCCATCACCCAACACTGGGACAAGGAGACCCACAGGGTCATCATGGTCAGATCAGGGAAGACCATGCCAACAGCTTTCACGCTATCTGCTGCGCTGACCTTCTAGCTGCCCAAACTCTCAGGGGCAAGCAACTTTGTCCTCCAGACCAAAGTCTGAACTTTGAAATCTGGTCACATTTTTAAAAACTGAAATAAATCTGGTGCAGTTTCCTGGCTGACTTTGTATTAGAAACCCACCCACCATGACACATCGACAGTCTTTGAAGGTGGAGGCACCAGCAACCTTCTCACCTCCAACAAGACATGTCAAAATCCTCCATGAATGGAAGCAAGCACAGGAAACTCGGCAGTGGGCTGGGAACAAATATCCAGAATGTTCCACAGTCACTTGTCCTCACTCTTGTGTAAAAATGTCAGGGTCAGACCCTGGAGGAAGGGAGGTTTAGGTAAACCTGTCAAAGAGTTACTACATTTCCCAGGGTCCTTGAGTCACTTACCTCAACTTCCTTCTCAGAGAGTGGAGGGGCACTGTGAAGAAGAAAAAATGCACAAGTGAACCTTATCCAACCTATTCAATGAAGCAGAAGGGGACTTTGAACGACCAGAAAGCCATGCACACCAGAAGAGGAGCGAGCAGAGCTTGTGAGAGGAAGAGGATGCAGAATCTTCTTCATCTCCGGTCATCTGTGAGACACTGACCTTCACAGAGGCGGTATGGAAAACATTAAATGTTGAGGTCAGCCCTCGAGGACGACCACTATAAATGCCCTACATCCCATGTTAGTTAAATCAGAATAACAACCTCTATGTTTGTACATACACACATATGTACGCATGATCACGTATGTAGCTTATGTGTGTGTATGCAGTGCAGTATTTCACATACACCAGTTCCATATTCTTGGAACCAACCAACAATATACATTAAAAACTTTGAAAAAATTACGTTTATAGAGAATTTATTCAAACTCCGTTTGGCCATATTCTTTAAGCAACACAGAAAAGCATCTATTTATATAGAACTTATACTGTATAGGATATCATAAATCATGTAGAGATCATTTAAAGTATGGGAGGGTTGTGTAGACTATATGTAAGTACTGTGCCATTTTATACAAGGTCTTGGGCATTTGGAGTTTGTTTTCTGTGTTGTGCGTGTATGTGTGCATCCTAGAACCAATGCCCACTTCAGATTAGCCATATATGACAACTTGGCTATTACTACTGTTCACCCGCAGGCTGTGAGGAATCAGAACACACACATGCATTTGTCACTGACTAACTATGTGTCTGAGGTGAACTGTAGCTTTTGAGGGATTTCTACCTCTGCAAAGACTGCTCCTTCTTTCCTAGACTCTGAGGAGTGTGACAAACACCCATTTGGTTCAGAACTACTAGACAAGAAAAGGGTTGGAAGATCTCATTGCAGCAAGACCGCCAAAGCTTGGGATCAGAGTGTGAGTGGATACCAGCTGCCATAGAGGCAGCCCGAGAGGTTCCTGCACAGTTTCCACAGCCTGCCCCAGTCAGCAGACTCCTTATCTGCACACCCACTCCATGTGGCTTCCAGTGTAATGTTTAGCAACTAAAGCTGGCCCCATTGGAAGCCCCGATAACGTAAATATCACACAGGCGCTTTCCTGTGCTGGGCGGGGAGACCAGGAGGGGTCCAACTCGCCTCAGAGGACTTGGCGAGCAAGCAGGCCATCAATAAACTTCTCAGGAAACACAGCTTTCCTCCCTTGGATGGGTACGGAGGGACCCCGAGAGCAAGGGTAGGGACCAGTCATCTCTGCAAAGGGCTGGTTCTCACCTTTGACATGGGACATCGAGAGCCTTCCTGTCAGGATGAGACAGCAAGACCCTGTGGCCATCAAGCTGCCAGGAAACAGAGCATGGGGACAAACAACAGCAAAGATGTCTGATGCTTGCAGTGCTTGTCACAGCCCCACCCTACAGGCCCTGTCCTCCGAGGGTCAACACACTCTCTTGCTGTTATGTAGAGCAGGCATAAACTGTCTGGGGGTTTACCAAAGAGCTCAGAGTGCTTCTGACATCTGGGTTCATTTGGGTATTACATGAAATTTATATCTTTCCATAATTAATTCAGCAAGCTTGGTTTTCTATTTTGGTGACACGTTCTGCCTTGGGCTACAGAACACATCAGCATATATACGGTAAGGAACAGGGTGGTTCAATGTAGGCCAAGTGGTCACATGGCACAGCCGGCTCTGAAGGCAGAGCTTGAGACTTTGCACAGGCAGCGAGGAGGTGGACCAATGGAGCAACGGAGTGTCTTCTCAGGTAGCTCTGTATACCCGCCTTGATATGCCTGTTTCAAGCCTTTGTCCATTTGGGGGAACTCTTTATCTAAATTTAATTGGATTACATGAATTCCTGATAGAGTGTATAAACATGTACTTTACCTGGTAAATTTTTTCCCATTCTGTGTGCTGCTTTTCACCTTCTAGACAGCATTGACAGCACAGGCTTTTTTGGGGAGATTATTATGATGGTGACGTACTGTTCACCTATTCTTTTAAAATCTTCTGCTTGTGCTTTTCCTGTCTTATCTAAAGTCATGGGCTAGCCTAAGCTCATAGCTCATGAGCCTTGCCTCTTGCAGTTCCTAAGCTTTCCACAGTATTATCCTTAACATTTAGGTCTGTGGTCCATTTTGAGCTGGGCATTTGTGGATTACGGTAGATTCACTCTTTGGTATGTGATTTGCCAGCTATCTCACCGCCATTTCTTAAAACTGCTCCTTTTTTTTTTTTTAAAGTTATTCACAAGTCTCTGCATGTGCAGCCTCTTCTTGTGTCCTGGATTCCCCTCTATCCTATCATAAAGGTCTCTTTGGCTCTCCCCAGTGCCTTACTCTTGTGCCATTCTTTCTATTGCCCTGTCTCACGGTCTTCCTAGCAACTTCCTTACCTCAAATCCCTATGCTGTACTTTCCCATCCAGTTCTCAAGGATGTGTCCCGTGCTGACACTGTCCCAAGTCCCTGCCCACAGATGGCCTCACTTAGCGCACCCTGCTAGTGACAGAACACTATGATTCCTGCAAGGACAATGAAGCTAAGACTCAGGAAGACGTCTGGGGCTTTCTACTTAGTTCTTTGTGTGATTTTGAATGTTGTACGTCTCTCCATATACAGAGCATCCCACAGGTAAATGGTTTATCTGGATTGAGCCATGTGTCCCCTGCCCCAAAGCCCACTACTCACAGCTCTGGTGACCCTTATGTCCTCAAAGGTTCTTGCCTGTGAATTCCATATACTCTTGGAGTTGGAAATACCAACCCGGCC
Organism: Arvicola amphibius; assembly: GCF_903992535.2. Classification (NCBI taxonomy): domain Eukaryota; kingdom Metazoa; phylum Chordata; class Mammalia; order Rodentia; family Cricetidae; genus Arvicola; species Arvicola amphibius. The sequence continues at coordinate 112,593,515 of NC_052047.1, forward strand.
CATGCTCATACTTGGAGTTTGGTTGAATCAGCCCTGCCTGGGCCACTGGACTGGATCCCTTCTGGGATAAGAACCAAGACTGATACTCCTTTGTGTTCCACCCAGGCTCTAACATGGGTGCCCCCTGAAAGGTCTTCAAAAGCTGAGGCTGTGGTTTTACCTTCCGGTGAGCGTCTTATGAACCCTCAGTTTGCGCAGCAGTATGTCAGAAATGCTAGGCATCACGTCCAGACCACTCTTCGACTCTTCTTCCTCAGCAGCTGGGGCGAGTTCAGAAGAGACCCCTGGAAAATAAAATGCTTCCTTTAGGATGCCTGTTTTCAATCAAGCTAGTACTACTTACTGGCAGCTCGCTTCAGGGCCCAGGAAGACTGTCGACTGCCATGTAAACACTTTGCTACCTGCCAGAGCCCTTATAATTGTCTTCTATCTTACTTTGCCTTCATGGTGATCTGAAGAGCTGCTTTTCAATCATCCCTTCTTTTTGTATTTTATTGAGCTCTATATTTTTCTCCGTTCCCCTCCCGGCCTCTCCCCTCCCCTTCAGCCCTCTCCCATGGTCCCCATGCTCCCAATTTACTCAGGAGATCTTGTCTTTTTCTACTTCCCATATAGATTAGATCCATGTATGTCTCTCTTAGTGTCCTCATTGTTGTCTAGGTTCTCTGGGATTGTGATTTGTAGGCTGGTTTTCTTTGCTTTACGTTTAAAACTTACTTATGAGTGAGTACATATGATATTTGTCTTTCTGTGTCTGGGTTATCTCACTCAATATAATGTTTTCTAGCTCCATCTATCTGCCTGAAAGTTTCAAGATGTCGTTATTTTTCTGCTGTGTAGTACTCCACTGTGTAAATGTACCACATTTTCCTTATCCATTCTTCGGTTGAGGAGCATTTAAGTTGTTTCCAGGTTCTGGCTATGACAAACAATGCTGCTATGAACGTAGTTGAGCACATGTCCTTGTGGCACGTCAATCATCCCTTCTTACAGGTGGATAATATCAGGCTCAATACAGTTGGTAACTTGTCGGAGATTACAGACATAGTAAACAGTACAGCCTGACTGCAAACCAACATCTATCTGTCTCCAGTTGCTTCTTCCCATAACTCTCCACTGTGTCAAGTAGGAATGTAGTCAGTGTGTAGTGTTGGTTTCTGGCAACTGGACACTGGTTGGCTCTTTGGTTATGGTGTTTGAGAAAAACCTCTCTATTTGGCAGGCTCTTCCGGGGATATCTTGACTGATAATTTTTTCCCGAATAATTTCAAAAGCACTATCATCTAGCTCCTACAGAAAAGTCAATACCTGGTTTGCCACTAGATAGTAACAGAAGCGGGTATTTTCCAGGATAAGGCTAAGGTCGTCAGCCCTGTCACAGATATGAAAACTACGGATGTCTGCTAGTCAACAGAGTCAACAAACAGCCTTTGCTGCCTCCTGAAATGATGCAGGATCGTATCCGGGAAACAGAGAAAGCAAACCATAAATCTCTCTTCTGCTTGAACAGCTCTTGTACCTCAGCAAACCAGCCCTTTCCTGGATCTGTCCCTATTTCCCCATCGCTCTCTAGGGAATCCGACAGTGCATGGTCTCCAGACACCATCCCTTGTCTATACATCTTCTGCTGTGTTGCTGTCTGAGAGACCCAGATGTTCTCCAGCAAGGTTAATGCAGGACGATGGCCAACACCCTTGGCATTAACCTTCACATCCATGCAAGATAGACTGGCTGCAATCTTCTGTGTACCCACAGCACGTTCAGAGTGAAGTCAAAGCCTTGGGTCTCTTTCATCTGTGCTGGCTCAGGATCCCTATCCTGTACAGTGAGCATTTTGGGTTTACAGGCAGCAATCTACTCCTATGTTTTCCTGTCTTCCAGAGCCTCTGGCCTAGCAGTGTTCCAAACTTGCTTGTTCATTATTCAGAATTGCAGTTCAGGCTAGAGATCAGGACTGGAGGCAGAGATGTAGCAATCATCTATATGGAGTTAAGGCTGGGATTCCTATCACCAAAGGAGACCAAGCAGGGAGGGGAGGAGCACACTTAGGTTTCCATTAAATAAGATTTAAACACTTCACTCCTTTCAATAACAAAATGGTATTCTAGGATCCCTATTATTTCAGTTACTCAAATGAAGGCTACAGGTCCATCTTTCGGGGACAGAACAGCCAGCAGTGCATTCTGGGTAAAACATTAGACTAGATGTTCCTGTAGCTCTCAGTCAACGCTTGGGTTTTCTGCTGGCATTTATTGCTCACTGACAGTTCCACGTGTCAAGTGGCAAAGTTGCCGCCTGTGGTCTTATGTATTCACACACTTCCACCACGCACAGTGAAGAACCAAGCAGGCAGGGTGCGCCTGAAAGTGTGGGTAACTGAATGATCAACTCTAACGTCATGTGAAGAACACACTCTAGGCGTCCCTCTAAAGAAGGTCTTTAAGTTGAGGAGGAAGAAGAGGAAAAAGATGGAAAGGGGTAAAGAAATTAATTCGGGCTTCCAACTCCTGTAAAATAGCAATCCCATAACTGGATACCAGAATTAAACACTGTCTTCCTGAATGGAACCAAATTAACAACCATACACACAAACAAAAAAATCACCTCTACATGCAACAACATTCGAATTCAGGAAAAGGCGGTGCTTTAAAAATGGCTAAAAACAAGAATTTCCTAGAAATGAATATGGTGCCCACACCTTTCATTCTCTTCTGATGGAGTGAGTGGCAGGAGACATGGAAAGCTCCTAACGAAGCTACCTCATGCCTACAGGTCCTACTTCTAGAAAACAGCAAAGTGGCCAAAGTCCAGGGATTTTTGTCTGTCTTTCCCTCCCTTTGCCTGGCAGAAGAGAGAATGACTCCTGGGAAGGGTTGGGTCAAGTGTGAACAATAGACACCTGCTTAAACTCTTGCTATAATTCTGTCCTAAATTGGGTTCCAAACCCCACCAATCCCCAGCCGTGGTAGCAGAAATATCCCAACTGGGCACAATAAACTCAGGTTTTGAACTCTGAACAAAGAAGCAGAAAGCCAGCCCTACAAAAGTCGTCACTCACAGCTTTGTCTGAGCTTCTCTTTTCTTCCCACCCGAGTAGTACAGACGCACACACAAGCACCCAGTGTGCAACTAAACTCCCGAGGAGGAGGAGGACAGAGAGCCCAGCTGAGGCAGGAGGCAGCGGACGAAATTAACCTGCCACACACACGAAGAGAAGAGGGAAACCCCAGGTAGAAGGGTTGGATCAGAAAGAATTGAAATGAAAATCAATGACATAGCAACCAGACAAAAATACTAGGGTTAAAAGAGGAAGGAAAGACGGAAGGTGAAGGGAAGGAAGAATGGAAACACACAGGAGGCAGATGTCAGGATGGACACAGAGATGCAAGGAACTCAGAAAAACGCAAAACTGCATTTCTGTGCAAAATACATACTGTAAGTGCTTAACTCTAGGAGGAATTAGAGTCTGAAGAAAAAAAATCAAAATAAGAAACCAGAACAAGACAAGACGATCAAACAATTCCTATTTAAGGAAACAAAAAGACCAAGCACAGAATGAATAAGAAATTGAAAATAGAACTAGTCAGTATATTGAAAAATGAGGAAATATGTATGATTTTACTTGAATTAGTATGGTGGTTAAGAGCGACTGACTTGTCATAAAGGACAGATGGAAGGAGGTGGGTCCTAAGTTGAGCCCTTCTGACCATTTCATCTAACAAATAAGCTATTCAAAGACACAATGGGGAAAAAATTGTCCTCAGTGGAGCGGAGATAAACTTGGAGATTGACTACACACGTGATGTTTTTGTTTTTAAGTCATGTCTATAAAGAAATGCTACTGCTGTTATTCTTAACAGAAAAAGACACCTACAGGGACCATGAGGACCAAGGGGCACCAGAAACCAGCTGGTCTTGGACGTCTCTACAGCACCGAACCCGGCGGGATGACAAGGGTGCACAGGAAGGAGTTAGCCAAGACTTTTATAACTATGCAGCCTATTGCTAAATAAGACAGCATTGTCAAATGTGCTACAACTGGGGACACAGAACTCCTCTGGTGCTTCCCAGGGAAACCACTAGATGATGAACAACAGCTAAACAAGACGTAAATCAAAATAAAATGCTTAGGAATGGTCAGCCATGAGGAAGGAACTAGTGGTAAATGTGAAACCCTTTTAATCAAGACCACAGCTGGACAGCTGGACTACTGTGAGAACTGGTTGCGGAGTAGAATGTAAATCTTATAACCTGGATGACATACAAAGAAGAATTCAACATTTAGACAGGCAGAGACAGGGAAGCAGGAAGATACCTCAGGCAAAGAAAATGCTTAATAAGATGTTCTGCTCTTTTTGCTTTTCCAGTGTTCCACTTTTGAGGTCTTTTTAATCTGGGAAAGACAGCCTCTCCCAGGCTAGCTAATTCCAGGGAATCCTCTCCTCTGAGTGTCCCTTTGACATCTAAACCAATCCAGCCAATCTAGAACTTATATTCCCAACCATCTGCTTTCTCCCTCTCCAATATTCATCCTCGCCCTTCCTCACCATGGATCCAGCACTCAGACACCTCTCTCCTTTCCAGAGTCTGCTAAGATTACTCTGACAATCTGATCCTAAGCTTGCTCAGGGTACCGACTCTGCTTACCCCACCCCTTACCATGAAAAGCCCAGTAAAGGAGCAAGATCACTTCCCGCCCACCTTCTACCTCCTGACTGACCCTGGTCCTTTCCCTCTTGACCCTGGTGGTGCTGTACCTCCTATGCCAGGGAATCCATGAGTATAAACGTCTCTCCTGACAATGATTTCTGGGTCTGCGTGTCTTGCCATGTGTGACCCAAATTATGCTGGGTAAAGAATTTAGAACAGTTATTATCCAAACCCAAAGCATTAATGCCAGAAAAATCCACCACAACTCTAAACCCTTAATGTATGTATTTCCTGATACATTGTCAAAACGAATTTCTTGTCTTGGGAGGAAGGAATTACAGGGATTCAGCAAGCTGCACAGTTTCACTTTACTCAAATTCAGTTAAGTTGTAATATTTTTATTTTGAAAGGTACCTCTAGTATACTCTCTCCCCTTCCTCTCTACCCCTTCTGTATTTGTGGGAAATGGCCTTTTGGTGCAACAAGGTAATTTTTTTTTCTCTCTTCTATCTTCCAAGGCTAAAGCCACTGGTTAGAATAAATTTCTCTGCATCTGTCTTCTCAGGAAGGTATCTTCCCTGTGTGAGACATCAGACTGGCCCAACCTTGGGGTATGCAGAAGAACCATCCAGATATCCTGATTCAAACACCCGACCACCCCTCAGATAGCATCAAATGTTAAAGTTGTGTTGTGATATATTATAATGACTCTGCCTACCCTTGGATTTCCTCGCATAGATAGTGAAGATAAGTCCATTCATTCATGAGTTATTTCCCTAATTGTTGAATAATTACTATGCCCCACGCAAGGAGGGCTTGGAGCTAAAGATAGATTCCTTACTCAGCAAAACCATCACAAAGCTGTCCCTCTTATTGTTTAAGAGGATGGAGAATCCAAAATGGCGGCTCAGTGGGCAAAGAAGAAGAGAAGAAACCCCTCCATAAAGAGGGGAATGTGTGTTCTCAGACATTCTCAGACATGGAGGACAGAGGAGCTGGAGAAGGAAAGGCCAATGTGGACATCTCGGGAGAGGGCTCTAGAAGATGCCCAGGAGGTGAGAGGCACTAACCACAGAGTCTTGTAGGGCCCTCGAGGGTCCAGTGCTCATCCTGGGAGCAGAGAGAGGCCTCCAAATCAGAAGTGTGCTGCAGAGACTCTGGATATGCTGTGAGCTGTCAAAGAGTTGAGAATGTGGACTGAAGTTCCCACTAGGAGACACCTGAAACACTAGTGGCTGCTGGGACAAGGCCATCTTCTTGATGGTATGGTCTGAACCCCCACTTCTGTATCATACCCCCAGACGACAACCGAGGAATGGCCTATAGCAGCCTCTTATCTTTGTCTTGAAATAATGACCAAAGAGCAAAGCATTGTGTAGAATGTTTCCTGAGACAGGTTGAATAGTTGGGAAGGTTAGATTTATCAGGGAAAGGAATCCTCAGAAACTGAAAGAGCTAAGCTTCTGAAGACCCCAGAATGCTCTGATAAGGACCTATCTTGTCTCCCATGAATGGCCAACAAGCCTCATTAGAGATTCAAGTTGAGCCTGGAAATATTCTCTGAACCAGAGCTCAGAGCGCTCCTAATCCTTTTGTTCTGGGTACATGGTGGGAAGGGTCTGTAGATGGCTGCTGCCCAACACTGTCCTGTCCCACATGGTTGACAAGATAGAGTTCCATGGGCCAGCAAAAGTCATCACAATGAATGTCAGGTTCTAACTGAACCAAAGACTAGGATCCACAGAACAGGACACCTATGTAGTGAGGGCTGTAGGGGCCATAATTATCCTACTGCAGAGGCAGGCAAACTGAGGTGCCAAGAGAATAAGAATAAGAAAGCTGCCCAAGGCTCAGCATCAGCAAATGAAGGACCCGAAACTTCTAGTCACCCGCACCCTAGGCCTGAGAGAACACAGGAGGGGGTGTTCCTTTATTGAACACCCTCCGGGGTTAATTTTGTTTTCTTTTTAAGATGTTTTGCACATGTGTACATGCATGTGTGTGTACATGCATGTGTGTGTGCGCACGCACGCACATGAATGCCGGGGGATAGGTATCCACACTTACACAGCAAACACTTTGCCCACTGAACCAGCTCTCCAGCATAGTTTTCTTTTTAAAACTGGGTGCTTACAGGAGTCAAACTCACCACCTATTCATAAAACTCAGTGATTGACTATTAATATTAGATAGTGAGATTTTGCTACAGGCTGTGTATACTTAGATTAACATAATTTTGTGGGAAAGTTTGACTAGACACACACAACTCACACACATACATGTTTACCCATTTTACTTATAGGATGACTTTTCTAGAAAATAAGCATTCCTATAATATGTAAGAGAATGTCCATTAACCATAGTTACAGTACAGAGATAGGATGGGAAATAAATATATATCAGTTTAATCTGTATTTTAAAGATTTAAAGCTGCATAGGCATTAAGTGGAAAACTGTCTCGGTATATGGTTAAGTTGACAGGATGCTGTGGCAGGTGCCTAGCCAGCCACTAAATCTGTCTACATGGAAGGAGTCTGAATGTGGCACAAGAACGGCTACCAGGCTGGCAGCCACACTCCCAGCTTCTTTTGCTATTGGTGCAGCCACTACAGGGCTGAAACAGGAAGAGGGCGTTACCCTCCACGCCCTGCTCTGGAATCTCTCGCTCTTTCCCCTCTCACGGGACTCCAGGGCTGCCCAAGAGCTGAAAAGAGCAGAAAAGTGGCCCTGGAGAGCTGGGTGGTGCCAAGCCAGCCAGCACCTGAATGCCTTACTCTGGAATTCTAACTGAAGAGAGAATGGTAATACAGTCTGGAGTCCCTGGGCCCCAACGGTTTAGATTTTATTTTACCCAATCCAAGAAAAGTTGCAGATACATCAAAACAAACACAGACACAGACTTGGGTGGAACCTATAAAAGAAAATATAACAAGTACTCATAAAAAAGAAAGAAATGGAAAATTACTAATAAATTGAATGGTATGTAATCTGTTCAACAAATATATTTGATAGATTTTAATACTAATTTGAGACTTGGGAAAGAAACATATGTAAAATTTTTTAAATTATATAATAATTATAACTATATAATTATATATAAAATAAAAGGTTTAAATAATACCTGTGCTGGTTAATTTTTTTCATCTCAACACAAATGAGCCATATCTAAGAAGAGGGAATCTCAGCTGACAAATTGTCTTTATCAGACTTTCCTGTGGACATCTCTGAGGGGCATTTTCTTGATTCGTGGTAGATGTGGGAAGGTCTAGCCCACCGTGATCCTCACTAGTATAGGAAAGCAAGCGGAACAAGCCAGCAGCTTTCCTCCATGGTTCCTGCCTCTGCTCCTACTTGAGTTTCTGCTCGGCCTTTCCTAAGTGACGGCCTGTGATCAGGACATAGAAGCTGAATAAACCCTTTCTGCCCCCAAGTTGTTCTGGTCAGTGTTTTATCACAGTGATGAGACCTAGACAATATCATGTTTATAATTATTACATATACTTTATACCAAATCATAGAAATATAGTTTTAAATAGTATATTTATTTAATAAGAAGCATGACTCTTAAGAGAGAAAAAAAGCACACTAAAATTCACTCAAAAACAGAAACAAGGCAAAATGTTCTCATTATCACTATTATCAAGCTGGAGAGTGTTGCCAAGTTATTAATGCACACAGAGGTGCAGAGACACATGTCGCCTCCCATGCGCAGGAGGACAACTAAGACGCGGTGAACCAGAGAAAATAAAAGTAACAGGAGGTTGAGTTGTCAAATCAAAAAGAAAAGCTGTTCTGCAAAGTGGTCACATCTGGATTCTGATCCTGCTTCTGCAGTTCCGAGACACCACCACGGCCTTCATAAGCCTCAACCTCTGTGTGTGCCCTCGACTACAGTAAGGCTGCTTCTCATGGTTATTGTGAGTGCTGAGTCTAACAGGGTCGGATACTCAGCACAGCGTCCAACGCATAGCGATCACTGCAGTTTCTGTCACCCTAACAATCACGGGAGTCAGCCTTCTACCATTCAGTAGCAATAGTTATTATGCAGGAAGTATGCATCACCAAGTCACATTCATCTGCACCACTAGTAATCAATCAGAGAATCCAGTGAACTAAGAGTCTTGGTGACCAACAAACAAGAAAAACAAGGTAACACAGAATGTAGCAGGAGCCATATGCACAGAACATTAAACACTCTGCAAGAGATGAAAGAAATATCTGAATAGATCCAGTTGAGAACTGAATGTTAGTAAACTAACGGTTTGTAAACTGTAAAGCAAATAAAACTTGGACAGTCCTTCTGAGTACAGCATGCAAGGTGCACAAGATGGTGGAAATTCAAACGTGGAGGAGGCATGTAGATGTCAGGAACGTAAAACCCCATTCACTTCCGGTGCATAGGATTCCTGTCTCCTAGCTCCTTGATCATTCTGTGATCTTTGATTTGATTCTGTCTAGAATATTGACAAATACATTGTAGAAGAAAAGTAACAAGGGAGGACTAATCAGTCCCACTACACAATAGAGCATAGTCTCATTAAAGCCATGATTAAAATGTGCCATCTTGACCAGAATGAAACAGAGCCAAGCTGGGTATGGTGGCACATATCTGTAATCTTAGCATTCAGGAGGCTGAGGCTTAAGGATTGTTAGTTCCAGGTCAGTTCAGGATATAGAGTAAGACTTTGTGTAAAAAGGAAAGAAAAGAGGGAAGGAAGGAAAAAAAAGCAAAACCTCCCACTAAAACAATATAAAAAAAGAAAATAAACATAACAACAACAACAAATAGGACCCCTGTTCCCATATATATGAATATAACATATGACTGTTTAAGTCACAAAGAAATACAAACACTATTAAAGTGCTTTTGGAAGAAAACACTTCTGCATCGCTGGTGGGAACGCAAGCTGGTACAACCCCTTTGGATGTCAGTGTGGCGATTTCTTAGAAAATTAGGAAACAACCTTCCTCAAGACCCAATAATACCACTTTGGGGTATATATCCAAAGGATGCTCAATTGTGCCACAAGGACATGTGCTCAACTATGTTCATAGCAGCTTTGTTTGTCATAGTCAGATCCTGGAAACAACCTAAATGCCCCTCAAATGAAGAATTGATAAGAAAAATGTGGTATATTTACACAATGGAGTACTACACAGCAGAAAAATATAACAACAGCTTGAATTTTGCAGGAAATTGGATGGAGCTAGAAAACATTATTTTGAGTGTGGTAACCCAGACACAGAAAGACAATTATCACATGTACTCACTCATAGGTGGTTTTAAACATAAAGCAAAGAAAGCCAGCCTACAAACCACAATCCCAGAGAACTTAGACAACAATGCGGACACTAAGAGAGACTTACATAGATCTAATCTACATGGGAAGTAGAAAGTAGAAAAAGACAAGCTCTCCTGAGTAAATTGGGAGCATGGGGACCTTGGGGGAGGATTGAAGGGGGGGGGGGATGCAGGGAAGGGAGCAGAGAAAAATGTAGAGCTCAATAAATATCAATAAAAAAAATAAAGTGCTTTTGGAGTAATGAACTCTTAAGTGTTAAAATACCTATATCTTAAAATGAAGCTCAGAGGGCATTCAAGACCATTGGTTTAATAATATCGTTCTAAATAATGAGTTCCAGGCTACATAGTGAGACTTAGTATCAAAAAAACCAAAATACAACAACAATAAAAAGATGAAGTCAGTGGCATTAGCAAAATAAACACAAGTAAATGAAACTATATAAATATGTGAAGAGGCATGTGCAGCCACAGATATCATGTATGCACATACACACATATAATAAGCTCAAAGTTTTTAAATATTAGAGGTTGGAAAGATGGCTCAGGAAAGATATAGAAATGATGGGAAAAGGTAGATTATTGAATCTACTTTAATCCAAAAAATAACTGTTAATCTCAAAATATATAGGTATGGATTTTGGTTTGCTGACACAAATTTAAGACAATTTTATTATACTTTATATATACATATTCTACTCTTGGTTAAGGTACGCTTATGCAGGGCATTTAAAAATGTAATGTATAGTTAAGAAATACAAATTAATAGTCTTCTCTAATAGTCAAACTTATAGTCATGTTAGTTAGGTTTTCTAGATATACAGAGATATATTTCAGATGACTAGGCAATCTTTAAACACTTCAAAGACCTACAGAATAGGGCCATTTAAATGTTTTAATAACTTAATTTTCTTTGGATGTGAGACATCCATTCCTGGCAGTACCAATTACTTCAAGAGGATGGTGGGCATCAAAGAAGCTCTTTATGGAGTTTGCTTTCAATGTGGCAAGACTAGCCATTTTGGCAAGAAACTGCTCTTGCCTGGACTGCTTGACAATGTGCTGTATACAGTGAACATGAGGACCCACAGGAAAATGACTGCTGAACTTGCCAAAACAAGGTGAGGCAGTCCTTCAGAGTTCCTGCTTCATGAAAGAGCCTGCCACACATTCTGTAGGACACAGAAGAAAATAACCAACAAACTGCCAATAAAGGCAGGAGAGTTTCAAATTTTCTGCTTCATTGAAGTCTGTCAGACACTCTAGGCCTATAGGCTGAAGATAGATGCCCCAATGTTACAGAAGAACTTTGGGTGACTGTCCAGGCAGCAAGACGTCTCTGTCAGAGTTTTGGAAGTTGCTTACAATGCACTTCCTGTTTACTTAGGTTGATGGAGTTGAAGACTAGGTAGTTATAATTATAGCTTTCCTTAGTTATGATAAAAAGATAAATTAGATATAAAACTTTAGACTCACAAAGATAGGATAGATAATAGAGTATTTTCTTTAATTTTGCCATACAAAAAGACTAAATATTATAACTATAATTATTGCTTGATACCTGTTTTGTTATATGTAATTTTACAATGTTAAGCTAAAACCTTCCTTTTTAATGAGACATAAAAGGGGAGGTGATGTGGGATGCCCTACTGTATTCATTCTGTGAATGTTTTATTACCATTGGTTAATAAAGAAGCTGATTTGGTCAATAGCTAGGCAGAATAGAGCCAGGTGGGAAATCTAAGCAGAGCCACAGGGAGAAAGAAGGTGGAGTCAGAGAGATGCCAGCAGCTGTCTGAGAAGCAAGATGTGTGGTAACAAGCCATGAGACTCATGGTAAAATATAGAATAATAGAAATTGGTTAATTTAAGTTGTAAGAGCTAGTTAATAATAAGCCTGAGCTAATGGGCCAAACAGTTTGTAATTAATATGAAGCCTCAGAGTGGTTATTCGGGAACTGGAGGTCAGGAGAGAAATGCCCAGCAGTTAAGAGTACTGGCTGCTTTTGGAGAGGATCTGGGTTCAATTCCCAGTACCCACAATGTTGCCTCCAACTGTCTGTAACTCTAGTTCCAGGAGATCTGATGCCTTCTGGTTTCTGTGGGCCCTGCACAAATGTGGTGCATAGGTATACATGTAGGCAAAATGCCGATATTGTAAAATAAGATAAAATAATTTTAAACATTAAGAGAAAACATTCAGACAAAGCAGCATTCACATGTTATGCACAGATGTCACATATGTTACTAACAGCCAAAAACATAATCTAGGCCCCAAATGAATAGATATAAAGCAAAGAAGCTGCTACCAGTAAGAAAAATTTAACTTTGAGCATGCTAGAAAATCAACTGAAATAAAAACAAAAGGGTCATTTTACAGCAATAATAATAATGACATTATAACTGTCATCCTTTACACTTTTTGTTTTGAAATATGGAAGTCACTCTGTAGACCAAACTGGCCTCAACCTGGAGTCCTCCTGCCCCAGCCTCCTGCCTGCTAGGATTACAGGCGTGTGCCCTCATGTCTCATGCTCTACCTGGCTTCTCTGCTCCTGTGATGGAACACTGACCTAAGAGACAAGGGAGGGAAGGGCTCATTTGGCTTAGAGGTTACAGTCCATCATCGTCGAGGGGAGCCAGGGCAGAGGCTCAAGGTAGGAACCTGGAGGAACACTGCTTACTGGCTTGCATTTCAGTTGACTCCAGATCCAGTCAAGTTGACAGCCAAGATCAGCCACCATACCTGGCTATCATTGTCATTATTAATCAATCACCTGTTTCTTACTCTACTGTATTCTGGCCAGAAGGAGCAAATCAAAACAAAATTCAGAAACTGTCATGCTTAGAAGATAAATATACGCAAACATTTGGAACACTTGATAAGAGGTGAGTATTTCTACACACTGATCCAGAGACTCTTAAGTCTGAGAATTTATCTCAAGGGAATTCCTTAAAAGAAAAAAAAAGAAATAAGATAAAACAAAGCAACCCCACAAGCGCAAAGACAAGACTGTTTATAACAGATGGAGGACTATAAACATCTGAAATATTTTACAATAGAGATGGTCACACAGAAGGAAATATGAGCCACTCAGCAATAAATATGAAATCTAAATACATATAATTAGTTATAATAACTTCAGTGAAACAAGTCTTCAAAGGGAAGTTATATCTTTACCATCAAATTGACTTTGGAAAAATGATAAACACAGGAAAGAATAATAAAGCTGTGATGGGCTATGTATAAAAGCTGCTTAAAGGATTTCTTTATTTTATGTGTATGAGTAGTTTGTATGCATATGGACCATATATGTGCCTGGCGTTGGAGGAGACTAGGAGAGGGTGTTGGCGCCCTGGAGCTGGAGTTACAGACAGTTATGAGCTGTCATGTGGGTGCTGGGAAGTAAACCCATGTCCTCTGCAGGGACAGCAAGTGCTCTTAGCTGCTAAATCATCTCTCCAGCCTCATGTATAGAAAATCTTAAGAGGTTTTTCTAGTGTTTTGATTTTTTTAAAAAAGTGAAGAAATGCATATTTAGAAAGATACCTCTAAATATGGTTAATGTTTTGTGTGTATGTGTATTTATAAATGTATGTGGTTTATGTGTATATAGGTATATGTATAAATGTATATGTATATCTACCTATGTATATGTACAGAGGGCAGAGGAAGATGCTGAGTGCTCTTGCTCTGTCTTTCTTTGCCTTACACCTGTGGTTTCTGGAGGTGAGATGGCAGTCAGCAAACCATGTTAGTCCTCCTGTCTCTACCCCCCGCACAGCTCCAATGTTACAGGCATGCGCTGTGGCTACAGCTGGCTTTTTATGTTGGTGCTGGGAACCCGAACTCAGATCCTCACATTTGTAGAGTAAGCACTCTTACCCCTGAGCCATCTCCCTAGTTCCAAGATGGTTTGTTTCTTTGTTTGTTGGTTTGTTCTGGCTTTATAAGAGGGTCTCACTGAAAAGGCCAGTTCCTATAGCCATACTGATGAAGTTCTTGCATATCACCATAGAACCTCCACCTGACGATAGATGAAGAAAATGACAGAGCCCCACATTGGAGCACCGGACTGAGCTCCCAAGGTCCTAATGAGGAGCAGAAGGAGAGAGAACATGAGAAAGAAAGTCAGGACCGTGAGGGAACCTCCATCTGGCGACAGATGGGGAAGGTGACTGAGCCCCACATTGGAGCACTGGACTGAGCTCCCAAGGTCCCGATGAGGAGCAGAAGGAGCGAGAACATGAGGGAGAAAGTCAGGAACGAGAGGGGTGCGTTCACTCATGGAAACGGCGGGACAGAACTAATGGGAGATCACCAACTCCAGTTGGAATGGGACTGATGGATCATGCGACCAAACCCGTCTCTCTGAGTGTGGCCAACAGCGGGGGCTGACTGAGAAGCAAAGGACAATGGCTCTGGGCTCTGATTGTTCTTCATGGACGGGCTCTGTGGGAGCCTTCTCAGCTTGGTCGATCACCTTCCTGGACCTGGGGGGAGTTGGGAGGACCTTGGTCTTAGCATAGAGTGGGGAACCCTGATGGCTCCTTGGCCTTGAGAGGGAGGGAGGGGAGGTATGGGTGGAGGGGAGGGGAGGGAAGGGGGAGAAGGAGGGGAGGGAAGGGGGAGGAGGAGGGGAGGGAGGGAGGGAGGAGGAGGGAAGGAGATGGAAATTTTTAAATATAAAAAAAAATAAAAATAAACCATGAGAAAAAAAAAAATAAGAGGGTCTCACTACACAGCCCTGGCTGTCCTGGTTGAGGATTGTAGAGCAGGCTCAATATGGTTAATTAATTTTTTTTTAAAAAAAAGTAATTCAGTCCTTTAAAAATGTTTTCCTGGAGATTTTACCGCTGGGAGCCTGGTTAGCGTTGAGTAGGTGTTAGTCATTGTGTTTCAGCCCAGAACTTTTCATTGCCAGTGATACCCAGAATAAGCTCATGTGGCAATCAATCAGATGACTGACACCAGCCGTGGACAATGAGAGGCGAAGTGTGCCTTTCCATGATGCCTGGGCCCACTAGTGCTCACAGGAGAAAGGCAGAAGTTTCCAGAAAGTGGTGCAGGAGTCACCGCCCTGCTCCCCATACGCTGGCCTCCTCTGGATTAGTTTGTCTAAAATGAAATGAAGCTAAAACATGTTTCTGAAGTGTTCCCGTGAAGGCAAAACCATGTGACGAGGTCAGTAGCTCTTTGGGCCTCAGCTTCTCTAACAGTAAGATGAAAGCAAAAAATTCCTGCTCTTGGCTTCCTGGGAGAAGATTAAGTCTGAGTCTCAAATGACTTTGAGTCTGCAAAATGCTAGAGAGAATCCACCGGGATGGCATTAAAAGGAAGTAGGGCAAACAGTGCATGGCTTCATTTATGTGAGGGACCTAGAGAAGGCACAAGGCACAGACACGGGAAGCGGAATGGTGGTAGCAGTGGCTGGGGGAGGGAGCACGGGCAGCTGGTGTCTCGTGGGTGTGGAACTGCAAGTGAGGACAATGAAAATGTTCTGTGCACGGACAATGATGACGGCAGCACAATGTGCCACGACTGGACTTAAAGCCACTGAACCACAGGCTGAAAATTATTAAAATACGCTATCTATAACATTCTATACATCACCACTTAACAAATACCAACAGAAGCAAAGATGAGCTATAGACATCAATACCAAATCAGCAAGGAAAGAGGGCATTTGAGAGCAGGCGGACTTGTCCACTGCTTCACCACAGCTACAAGGATTCAGAGGGGAGGGGAATGGCAACGGAGCATATACAAAGCACAGAGGCAAGGCGGTGAATGTCTATGGGGTAGCCTGGGGAAGAGGGAAGGACAGAGAGCCTTCCCTTCTAGAAGCATCCCTCCAAACACCTTCATTCCTTTGACCATCATGAAGCACTCTGGTTAAGGTTGCTTTTAAGCAACTACCTCAGAAACTCCTCTGTGAACTCTTACAACCTCATCCATTTGTTCCTTCATAAATGCTTATTCCGGGCCTGTTAGTGCCAGGCACCATTGTAAGCATGGAGCCTACAATGTGTGTGCAGACACACGTGTGTACACACAGATGTAGCCCCAGACAGAAATACTGGCTCTTGGGGCCCCTACTTTAGGGATCTTGACATGTACCACATACTGCTCTAGGCACATTGTAAATACAGTTTAGTTCATGTGCTCTTCTTGATAACGTCTGAAGCAACTACGACAGCCCCGTGTTACAAGATGGGGATGGGGGTGAGGGTGAGGGCTGGGATTGGGTCCAATGAGGCCAGGTGGCTTGTTCAGCCAGTGGCAGAGCCAGGATGAACAGCTGTGGCTCATACTGGGGCATTCGTGAACTCAGGAAGAACAGACTAAGGTAGGAACAGGGAGGGTCTGGCCTCTTGCCTCATTTTCAGAGAAGTGTGGTAGAGTGTGTGGGGCAGCGGAGAGCAAAGCCTTGGAGGAAGGGATGTGTGGCCACCCAGCAGGGCAGGGCTGGGTTACGGACTTGGTGGTGACAGCAGATTAGAAAGAGGGAGCTCTGGTGTCTTGAAAAGAGGAACCAAACTATTTGGGTGGCTTCCTGGGTGTGAGGGGAAAGGCAATGTCAAAAGTTCAGACCTGGGGCACTTTCTAGACCCACTGTCACTAGCAGGGCTGGGGGTGGTAGTGGCAGGAAGGAGACAAGACTTGGGCATGCTCTGCCTCAGTGGGCTAGTCAGTTGGCTTCCCTCACCCATTCACAAGTACTGATGGGAAATCCACTGCTCACACTTAGAATGCTCTCGACTCAGTGGACTAACCAGTCCTGGGAGGGCAGGGAGGGAGGGCAGAGAGGGAGGGCAGGGAGGGAGGGCAGGCAGGGAGGGAGGGCAGGCAGGGAGAACAAGGAGGGAGGGCGGGCAGGGAGAGCAGACAGGGAGTGCAGACAGGGAGGACAGGCAGAGAGGGCAGACAGGGAGGGTGGGCAGGGAGAGCGGGCAGGGAGGGTGGGCAGAGAGGGCAGACAGGGAGGGTGGGCAGGGAGGGAGGACGAGCAGGCCCCAGCAACCTACCTTTGTCCTGCTCCGCAGCTTCACTCAGTTCAGGAAGCTTGAACCCCACCAGGTTCTGGTTTCTCATCATGATATGTTCCTTGGTGAGAAGAGGAAGAAACACAATTCAGATGACACTTTTCTTTGTCCCCTAGTGGCTCTGTAACCACTCAGCCTTATATGGGCTTCCAAGGACAGTGACCAGAGTGGGTGAATTGGCATGACAAGGTATGGTGAGGCCAGAGGGTCACAAGGTCCTCTCCCCGTCCATAAAAGGGCCTGAAATGCCACCATTGGGCTAAGAACTACCTCCCACATGACTTGCTTATTAAAGGAGTTCTGGGCCTCAGGGAAATGAGCTGCCCAGCTGACTGTGGGGGAAGTGTGTAGGGGCTGTGTGGTCCTTAGGGACTAAGGACTTTGGGGACAGTAAGGTCCTGGATATGCATGCAACCGCTTCTGGGAGCAAGTCTTGAAGAACTCAGAGCTGGCAGCAGCTTCCTGCCCTGCTCTTCTGTGTAAGTGACACTCCTTCCTCAATGATCTTTGTGGCCTGAGAGTCGTTGCCTGGAGAACTGAGCAGGCAGACCTAGGTTGAGGGTGGACCCAGTAGGCCATCCTCGCTCCAAGCCAATTCCTGTCAGACTAGGGCCCTCTAGTGGGATGCCTGAGTTCTCTCCTGGTCCCTGGTGCTATCCAAGGGTTTTCAGCCTCCCAGGTGACAGAAGCCACTTGAGTGACTGGCCTCTTGGTAAAGGATGAAGAAAGATGCCAGCAGAGAATACTCAGGCTCCAAACAGAACCGAGGCCATCTCCGTGCTGATATACTCAGCAAGCCAGAGGTCCAGAGCCCATCAGCTGTCTTCACACTGGACGGCGTGAAGTGTGTGCTCAGCTGCCAGACCAGCAGTGGCATGAACTTCCAGGCTCTCTGCAACTTCCTGCATAACCTAAAGGGGTGTGGGGAGTTCTGGGGTAGTGGTCGACTCTCCCAGCATTTGAAATCCATGAAGGTGAATCCTGAGATGTCTGCCCCTTCATTTCCACTTGCCTTCATGAATGTGGGATGTGGCCCACTGTGGGTGACTCTGCCTGGCCTTGTTCTAAGCTACCAGGTACCCTGAGTTCTGGATTAGAGGATGGGGGTTCTATGTGAATTGTTAATCTTCCTAAGTCTCGACCCCAAAACAACAGAGATGATCATGATTATCTATCTATCTATCTATCTATCTATCTATCTATCTATCTATCTATCACATATACAAGCATATATATATTCTATATCTATCTTTGACTTGCTTCAAAGTCACTATGTATGTGATCATGACATTGAATTTCTGATCCTCCTGCCTCCACCTCTTTGGTTCTGGGATAACAGGCCTGAGCTACCACCACTCATGGTTTTACGTGATCCTGAGAATGCAGGGCTTTGTACGTACTAGCATGCACACACTCTACCAACTGAGCCACATCCTCAGCCTCACAGAAGCCCTCTAAACAGCACAGTGGCCTGTTAGGCTGTGTCTTTGCTAGCGTAGATATTCTCATTTGCACTGGAGTGCAAAGACCCTCGCTTCCTTCCTCTCCCTCACTCCCTCAGTAGAAGAGCCAGAGGACTTTGCCCTATTCCAGGCCCTAATCTATAGGATCCCAGTCCCTGACCTGGATTGAGGTAGGCCTTCTGAGAGAGAAGGGACAGGATCGGGACTCATTCATCCACTTAACCCCTCCCTTTTACAATCTCCCCTCTGCCACTCAACAACCACTCATTGTGCAGTAGGGCAGTCCCCTGACTGACCACTGTCCCTAGCTTGATGACCAATGGAAGTTGAGGACACTATAGACACTGGAAGAAATTCACCATGGAGGAGCAGTCCCATGTTGACAATGTCGTGGTGGTTCCTGGGTCTAAGGCCCTTGGTTAATTGGTACCAAGAAGGCAGGGTGAATACCATTACAAAAAGAAAGCCTGCTTATCCTGGTCTTGCCCAGTTCTAGTCCTGACCAGATCCTCCATCAAAGGCTCTTGTCACCAGGTCTAGTTAGAGGAGGGAGACAGCTCAGGATAAGGAGTCCATATGACCAACTTCTCTTGAAGTGTGGCCAAGTGTGACCACTATGTCTTAAGGCTGACTTCTATCTATTAGCAGGAGCAAAAGGCACCCGAAGCTGCTGCTATGGAGACGTAACATGGATGGGACCAGCTTCTCAAGGTCAAGAAGTCTGGGACTCCTTGAAGTCAAAGCTGCCCTGTCCCAGAGTTCAGCATGAGTGCGAAAGTCTGTAGCTCGTGGGGGACCTGGCGTGACCACTGCGCCGCGGGGCAGGAACCCACCTCCCGAAGCTTAGTCAGTTTCTGCATGCGCACAGGTTGCACTTGTATCTGGAAGTCTTTGAGCCCAGGCGGCTTGGCTAGCTTGGCTTTGCCTGGAAACCGCTTCTCTTCCTCTGACAGAGGCAGCTTGGCAAGTACCTTCTGCAGCAGGGGACCAGGTTCCTCAGGGCTGCTGTCCCAAGAGACTCCCCGTATTAACGGGGGGCGGGACACTGGGGGCCGCAGCTCAGCTTTGGGACCAGCCTTAAGCCCCACAGGCTCTCCTGCAGAGCCTTGTCCCTGCGGATGTGGGGACACAGTTCCTCCTGAGCCTTGGACTGCACCTCGGGGCAAAGGGCTGCCTTCCTTGGCTATCTTCTGGAGCTGCCTCCCGAGTTCCATCTCAGCGGGACCAGACTGGGGGCTGTTCAGGGCCATTTTCCCACTGATGCTTGCTCCTGAAGCCTGAGCCATGGGCGTCGCCTCTGGATGCTGAAGGGGATCAAAGTTTTCCTTTTGTTCTACTCTAAGTTCTTTGGATTTCTCCAGTGTAGGAGAGCGAGGAGCCAGTCTGCCTTGAGACACTTTTCTCTGGTCATTCTGCTTCCGGTCGGCTAGCCCTTTGGAGACAATCTGAAAGAGACAAAGTAGAGTTGGGACCCTGGGGGGAGGCTGAGGAGGACCCTGGGGGCAGGCTGAGGAGACTCAGAACCTGGACAGGAGGCCTATTTATGTATTTGTAGGAGAGCCCCAGCTATCCTGCACCTTGAGCTGGGATGTGCAGCTCATGTCTGACTGTGGCTGGATTTGGGGGTGCAGAATCACCCTTCTAGGGTGTGCGCTTACCTCTTTCCCTCTCACACTTCCACCTCAGAAGACAGAGGAGCCTTCTGCTTGCCCATCCTCTACTCACACCCACGCCCCCACATCTGCAGGCTGTCCAGGGGCCAGCCTAGGTTTCTGAGACAACATTTCCCACATTCAGATCATTGCAGAGCAAGCAAAGTGCAAACTCACAGGCTCTCCCAGGTGAGATGAGGAGATGTCGGCCTCATGCCCCTTCTGCTGAGAAAGAAAACACAGGTCAGCGGCAGTGGAAAGAGGCCTGCTCCCTCTTGTAGCTTAGCAGGGCGTAAATGTGCCCCTCCCTCCCCCACCCCCGCCACCTGTGCCATTCAGGGCTTACAGAGAGTCCTAGGATGCTAGGAACAAGCGATCTACTGGCATAGAAGGAGCACAGGTGTGTCGTTACCTGTGGTGGTCCTCCTGGCAAAGGGGACTGCGGGCCACTGCACGTGTCGAAACCTGCAATGGGCCAGCAAAGTTAAGTGAAGCCCGTCACTTAGTTCCGTAGTTATCACCTTAACATCAACCCCTGGCTCCCCTCACATGTCCCCCCCCCAAAACCTCCTTGAGTCATCCATTGTAAGGTCTGGCAGCCAAAAACACTGTTGTTGCTCACCTGCCAACACCGAATCACCATAGAAACCAAATAAGGAAACTGAGTCACGGGGGACCTGAAGGTTTGATCACCAGGTAGCATCTGTACATATAGGACTCTGGGCTTGTCTTCCAGCGCTGACAAGGGCAGGCTGCCCACATGGTACTCTGTGCCTGAGGGTGTGGCTGGACACAACCCAGAAAGGAAGAGACTGAAATACATACGAGGTTTGGAGATGTAGCTCAGTGGCAGAGTGCATGTGTGAGGACCTAGGTTAAACCCTCAGGACCGCAAGAACAAACCAAACTTGGTCCAAACAAGAGGATTCAAAACAATCTGTGATGACGTGTCTCTGAAGAAAGAGCGCCCATCATAGGCCCCTTCTTGTGACCTCAGCCCTGCCCTCACTCAGCCTGTCTCTTGCTGCCTGCCATACTGTTTCCAGTCCTCAGAGCCTGTGCATCTACCTCCTTGCAGGGGGTGGGAGGTCAGCCTCACCTGGTGGTGTGGAGATGGTGAGCGAGCAGCTTCTAGAGGGCACAGGAGAAGCTCCAGGGCTGAGGTTTGGGGAAACCGCTGTGGAAACAAACACCTGACTGGCATTCGCGAAGGGCTAGGATTTCTGCCACCTAACAAATGATTCTCTCAGGGAGATTTCACCCCTGGGGACCGGGACTGCCTTGTCAGGGTCAGGGGCTGGTTCTGTATTGCCATATAAGGCTGCTATTACAACCCAACTTTTGCCATAGCCAGCCCAGCAAAGGGGCCCTCAGGTAATTTCTAGTGTGTGGTGTCACATCCCTTAGCCTGCTGGACCTGACCTCAGAGAACTTTCCAGAAACTGAGGCAGTAAAAACATGAAGGTTGCACTTTCTAAATGCCATCGGACCACTCTGATTTCAATGCTCTCCTTGTCCTCCAAGGCCGTTTAGACTAGTCTAAAACCCACATCGTCTTTACACACAGAAGGTGAGGGACCACAGCACAGCATAGCAAAGGGTCCCGGGAAAATCATCTCTCTAGCCCAGAAATTCCCTCAAAGTCTGTCTCTTTTCCAGAGTTGGAGATCAGGGCCCAAGTCAATCTTCTCAGCCCTTTGCTGGGGAGATGCCCACCATGGAGCAGGGTCTTCACAGAGAGGGTGGGACTATTAGACCAGACTCTGCTGTGCAGGGCCATGAAAGGGTCCGTGCATATGGGAATCACACAGGGTTTCTCTGCATGAGTGCTAAGGACCTAGGCATTCGTGAAGGAGAGTTGCTGAGACCACATAAGAGCACTGGCATCATATGGAATGGCATTTGTCTACACATGGGGGAAGGCCTAAAACCAAAACACAGGACAGTTCTGAGGAAGAGATGGTTAGGTGCTTTGGAACTCTGGAAGCTGAGCACAGTGGTTTCTCGAGGGGTCATCTCTGCAAGGCTTGGGCCTTCTAAAACCTGGAGGCAAAGGGGACAGGCCACCTGAAGCCCACCCTCTGGGAAACAAGGTCTCCCTGCAGCTGGGACGTGATCTTCCCCTCCCTCCCCTCAGCCTGGCCTCAGAGGGGCTCAGGGCAGCCATCTGTCCTGCTGCTGGTCCTGCCCTACCTGATGGGGAGTCTCCGGGGCTGCTCCTTGATTTCCTCCCGCGGCGGGCCAGGAATCGCTCACTCACCGACTTGGCTTCTTCCAGAAGCGCCAGATTTTTCTTCTTGTCCTCCTCTGAGATGCTGATGTCCGGCAGCTGGTCATTTACCAGGTCAATGACGTTTCCTGTGGGATCTGTAGAAAAGAGAATGGGCTCCCAGTGAGAGTCACCTCTCCTTAGAGGCCCTCCAGCCTCAGAACTCAGCTATATGCCCATGTCAGGGTGGAGGGCCTGGGGACAGACAGTGACTTCCTCAGTAGGCCTGCCTCTGTCTTGAGGCTATCAGAAAGGTTCATGAAGTACACTTTGGTTCCCAGAGTTGTCCTAACTCTGCTCTAAAGGGGGTCCTGCCTTCACGCTCTGTTTCTTTACAAGCTGGTTGGTCACTGTGTAGCTAGGGACGAAGCTCAAAGCTATTGTCCCAAGCCCCAGCTGCAATCCCACGGTCACCTTTCTCCTGCTCATCCTTCCCCAAACTGCCCCTTCTCCAGAAGTGCCCTGGGTGCTCAGTGGGTGACACTATCTCTTTGCTAGGTGCTCAGGGATAATGGTCACTCCAGGCATCTCTTTCTCTTCCTTGGTTTCCATGTCTAAGACCTGGCCTAGGAGTAGCATCTGCCTATAAGTGTCCCTGGAGCCTGTCCCCATTTCTATTCCTTCTCATAAGCTCTTACTTGAACAATTACATCGGCCCCCTGCAAAGCCTCTGCCTTTAAGCCAGTCTCTTTGCCCCACTGTCTGTTGCCTACAGAGTGACCTTTCTAGCAGCCATGTCTGATCACCCTGTCCTCCTGCCTCATCCCATGGAAACTATTCAGAGTTCCCAGGGTCACATCTAAGCAGGTCACCAACCTTGCTGGTCCTACATCCTCCTTCCAAGACCTTGTCCCAACTCCAGCCCTTCTGTGGTTGGCTCCCAGTCTGTCTCCCCTGCCTCCATTCATGTCCCTCCCAGAAGTGGCTCTTCATTTTCACTAGGAGAAACTCTCTGAATCCCCATCCCCAGCCATAACTCTGCTTCAAGAGCCAAGGCTGAGTGGGAGTGAGTCCCAAACCAGCTTTGGCCAGTCAAGCAATGCCATCCAGGCAGCCAGAGGGGTGGGCTAGCCATGACCACATGAAGCTTGTGAGAAGCAGTCGTGGGAACCGAGAGGGAAAAGGGGCTTCACAGATGAATCTGAAGAACTGAGGTGCAGCCAGCCGTTTGTTCCCATGAGTGGAAAGTCTTCCCCAGAAGGAGACTCGCACACTGAAGGAGATGAGATGGAATGTACGATAGCTGAGAAACAGATCGAATACCTGGATCCCACAGTTCCTGGAACCATAGACTGACGGAGGAGGAGACGGTGGTGGAGGAAAGCAAGGAGAGGTGGGAAGGAGAAGGGGGAGGGGAGGGGAAGAGGATCATACTGTCCTAGAACAAGCTACTTTGTGTTGGGCTCCATCATTTGCTGTGGTTGTGACACATTGGCCCAGCACAGCATTCGATTGCTACAGTGCTCTGTGGGACTCCTGCTTCATCCACACCTCTTCATCCACCTAGTGTACCGCCTTTCCCTCCTGTGTGTCCATCTCTTTAAGGGGAAACTCAGATATCACTTTCCCTGGAATGACAGCACATCCCCTCCTCCTTGCTGGGAGAAGTGGGCCCCTTCCTACCTTGGTTTTCTTAGCTCTCCCATGAACAGGGCTTTATCAACACCAGCTCACTTCCCGACCCCCTTAAACAATGTAATCAACACTGAATACAAAGACCAAGTCTATGTTTTAGACTTGAATGGTCTGTCCTTTAATGGTCCCATGAAGGTATGAAAACCCATTAGTAGGAACCAACAGGGGATCATAGCCACCAGTCTTTCACATGGGCACACTCCCACCTGGGCATGTACCTGCCCAGTAGTACAGCCCCATGATTCTGCCCCTTGAGCCCACTGCTGAGCGACACTTTTCTGTCTTTGCTGACTTCCTCTTCTTCCTCTTTCATTCTGACACTGAAACTAGACATCATTGCAGCTGGACCCAGACGTGAAGAGGCCAATCTCCTCTACCTTTGGGCTTGGGGAGAGGGAACGGGGCCGAGTGTGACTAAGCTCAAGAGCTCATGCTTGCTATTCTAACACATCCTCATATTGAACCAGCCCTTACCCACAGAAGTCAGCGAAGCCGTGGAGACCTTCAGATGTCGGTGGGAAAGCCTGCGGTGGGGGCTGGGAGCTCTGAAAGACAGGACATGGTCATCCTGTTAGAACATCTGCTCTGACAAATGGGATGCCTCTACAGTCTCTCACTGTTGTCTTATAGGCACAGGCCCTCTGGCTGTCACCTTGGGGGCATGTTAAATGGATGAATTCCCAGGCTGTTTGCCAGTCTCCCATCGCAGAGCCCCCGGGAGCCCCACTGACTCAGCAAATCTCTATGCCATTCTGCTGCCCACTCAAGGTATCCAAGCCCGCTCTCAAGAGATGAACTTTACTGCAGTATTTACTGTGTGTGAGGACCCAGACTCTATGTAGAGCTATCATCTGTGGAAACCTCAGGATACACACACAGGGGCTGGTAGAGACACGCATGAGAAGATCAGAACACGGTTTCACTGCCCTGAAAATGTGAAGCTTTTGTTGTTGTTTTGTTTGTTTTTGTTTTTTGAGACAGAGTTTTGCTGTGTACCCTTGACTGGACACCAGGCTGGCCTCAAACTCACAGAGAGAGATCCACCTGCCTCTGCTTCCTGGGTGCTGGATTAAAGGTGTGCACCACCACTGCTCGGCTATATGAAGCTCTTTTTAAAGATTTGTTTTTAATTCTCTGTGTGTATACATGTGTGTGCAGATGCATGAGGAGGCCAAAGCATCAGATTCTCCTGGAACTGGAGTTACAAATAGTTGTGAGCCACCCAATTTGAATGGTGAGAACCAAACTCAGGTCCTCTGCAAGAACCATGTGTACTTTTAACTGCTGAACCAACTCTCCAGCCCCAAGAAGCTGTCTTAAATGTCTTCACAATTTTATTCGGCTTTTCCAACCCTTTCCACATTGATTATGCATGTATATTCATTTCTTATATCCTCCTTGGTATCCACTCTGTCCTTTTGCTTCTGCCTTTAATTAATGGATGAAGAAGGCTTGACATGCAAACTCTTGTGAAAATTACCCTCTTATGAGAATTATCCTTTGGCTAATGTCTATGGTGTTGCCCATAAAACCCAGTACCTTGAACTTGCTGGGCCAGCACCTTCCCACGGACCTGTATCCCTATCCCTGAGAATATCTTTTAAAATTATTTAAAATGATACCTAGACAATTTTATTCCAGCTAGATAACACAGGGACTCATGATGCGGGAACAGTAACATCCCTGTGATGGCAACCCAGTGTTCCTTCCAATGGATTATCTTCCAAGGAGGACTGGTTTGTCCACAGCAGAAGTCTGTAGTCAAAGACTCACATCTTCCAGGTTTGATTAGGAATACCTGGGTTGACATTATGGGAATTTCCCATGCTGTGATGTCTTGTGCTTTTCTTAAAATCTCACAGGGCCAAATCCAAGAGCAAGAACATCATTTTGGGGAAAAAAAAGATATTGGGGGAAAATCCTAAATTCTCTTTCCCCATTTTGAAAAGCTGTCTGCTAATAAGTATTTTTATTTTTGAGATAAGGCTTCTTGTATCCCAGACTGGATCTGAACTCCCCATGTAGCCAAGGATGACCTTACACTTCTGATTTCTTGCCTCCACCTGAGTGCTGGGGTTGCCGGTGTACCCTACCATACCTCTTATGTGATCCTTGCAATCAAACCCAGGGCTTGAAACATGGCAAGAAGCAAGCTACCAGTTGAGCTCCCTCCCCAGTCCTCTTTGATAGTGTCTTTATCAGTAAAGTGATTCAGAGACGAAGAGAACATTTCTAGAAACACACTTTCGATCCCTCCATGTTAGAAAGCATGGCCCATCTGCCTGGGCCGCATACCTGTTGACCAGGTTTTTGTCGGTTTCTCCTTCAGGTGAACTGGCATCCCCCGTCAGGATGATTGTGGGAGGACTGTGAAACGGTCCTGCAGAGGGAGAGTCCTGGTGGTTTAGAGCAAAACACAAATGGAGTTAGGCCTGGGCTTGGGGGGAGCATGCGGGGCCGTGGAACTGCAGCGTTTCCCAGTGTGACTCCCAAGGCCATTGCCACAGGTCACCAACTCGGTGTGTTGGTTTGTCTGTTTCAGCTTCGTCAAGGAGTAATTGAAAAATGGAAATTGCATATATTCAAGGTGTGATATTTTGATGTGGGGTGCATTGATATAGCTACAGATAAGTAAATGAACATATGGCCTACCTCGGTTCTCTCTCTCTCTCTCTCTCTCTCTCTCTCTCTCTCTCTCTCTTTCTCTCTCTCTCCCTCCTTCTCTCTTTTTGACTCCCTCCCTCTTTCCCTCCCTCCATCTCTCCCTCTTCTCTCTCCCTCCCTCCTATGTGGGGGGTGTATGCTGCCATGTGGTGCCAGGAATCAAACCACCCAGGTCCTCAGCCAGTGCTCTAAACTGTTGAGCCATATCTCTCCAGTCCCTTGGTTTTTGCTTTCCTCAAAACTGAACGATAAGCAATCTCAGGTCCATATTTCTGCATTGGAACTGTGGTCAGAAAAACTAAATTCTAGCCTGGCCTGTTTCAATCATTCAGGCCTATGGACCCAAACACTTCTGTTACGGCCTCTCCAGTGGCTCAGCCCGCCCTGCCTTTCTGGTGTACAAGATATTTAAGTCTGAAGTCTCCCTGACTCTCATGTTCTTGTTCACAAGTGACTCTTGCCACAAAGCTAATCAACACTCCTGTGCACAATAGAATGTGCTATGCTGCTCACTTCATTGTGGGGATGTCTCTTCCTCTAAGAAGCCCTAAATCCAGATGAGACAGAACACACAGCAAGAGGTGTGGTGTTATTTTGCTTGTGATCTAACAAATAAAGTTTTCCAGAAGATCAGAGTGTGGAACTAAGCCATTAGTTATCCATGGAGGTCAGGTAGTGGTAGCACACACCTTTAATCCCAGCACTTGGGAGAAAGAGGCAGACAGATCTCTGGGAGTTCAAGGCTGCCCTGGGCTACACAAGATTGATCCAGTCAGATGATGATGGTTCACACCTTTAATCCCAGTGTTTGAGAGTCATATGCCTTTAATCCCAGCACTAGGAAGGTAGAGATAGGAAGGGATATGGCTGGGTGGAGAGAGGAATATAAGGCGGGAGGAGACAGGAGCTCGAGACATTCAGTCTGAGGACTTGTTCAGACAGAATACCCCATTAGGTTTGAGGATTTCATAGAGGTAAGAACTAGTGGCTGGCTACTCTGCTTCTAGTTTCTTTCGGCATTTACCCTGATATCTGATTCCAGGTTTTTATTATTAAGACCAATTAGAAATCATGCTACAAAGAGGGAAGCAGGATGGGGCAGCACTGTGCCTTGGCTCTTGTCCTTCTTCCTGGTCTGAGGACTCAGCCTCCCCAGGGCTCTATCTCTTCTCCTCAGGGTCAGCCAACCTCTGTGGGGCTATACCACCTCCAGCAAGCTCGCTTCAGTCATAAGCAACAGGTCACATTTTGTTCCCCTCTAATAAATCTTATAGAAACATTTAAATGTTTATTTCACTCATAAATTCCCAAGAGTGCACAATAGTTTCCTATGTTCCTGAGCACATGGATAAATATAGACCGATGTCATAGATGGGAATATGAGCTTCGAGTCTTCAATATCACATGACTAGGTCTGGGCTAGGACACTTTAGGGACAGCTCCAGATCTAGTCCAGGAAAGTGTGGGGAGTGTGATTTCTGTGGTGGCCTTGGGTGACAGTGGAACGAGGAGGAACCTACTGGGTCAGTGGGAACAGGGAAGAGGCTGGGTGAACCTGCAGTGGAATCCTAGCTGGGTGACCTCCGGGCAGATATTTAATTTCTCTGATCTTTATGTTTATAAACATCAAATGGAGCTAATACTCCCTAGACAGACTTTCAAAATAAACACAGATAAAGCAATAAGAATGATGGCAGGGGAGGGGTGGGAGGTTGGTGCACGTTGTTTGACTATATCCACAGTCTCTCTGCTATAGCCCAGAAGGCAGGCAGGGACTCCCTTGGGAGGGGAAGTTGTTCTCGCAAGACAAAATAAAAAGATTCTCAGGAGACTTACAAGAAAATGATGACTCCAGTGTCAAGTCTTAAGGCCATGGGAGAGAGGGGAAGGACTTCTGTGGGGCACATGGCACCTCCATGCACACGATAAAGGGCATTCTTTACCCCATGATCCTGAAGGCTTGCTCCCCAGTGTATGCTCCCATGTGCCCAGGGCCCACTCTGATTCTGTCAGCCTCTGCCAGCATCTATTTAGGTCCCAGAAGTCGGAGGGTCATAGTCATTGGAATTTCCTGCTCCCTTTAGCCTTATTGTTTCTCTCAGGCCATCACATTTCAAGATTGTGGAGCAGTACACAATGGGTGTTGGCCTTGCTTTGCAAAACATCACTCAGCCAGCCCCATTCATGCACCATCATCGTCAGTCCTCCCTCCCTGATGATACTTCTTTCATGTCTTCCTCCCTTCAGTCTAACCATCCAATTACCCAGCCTGCCACATGGCCATCCATCCATCCATCTATACAGGCATCCTCCCAATCATCCATCCATCCATCCATCCATCCATCCATTCAGGCATCCTTCCATGCATGCATCATCCATCAATACATACATACATACATCCATCATCCATCTATAAATCCATCCAATCATCCTTCCATCCATCATCCATCTCCAGGCATCCATCCATCCATCCATCCTTCCATCCATCCATCCATCCATCCATCCATCATCTATCCAGGCATCCACCCACCCATCCATCCATCTATCCATCTATCCAATCATCCTTCCATGCATGTCTGCCCACACCTGAGACCACTGGAACTTAGTACAATGGCCTCACTGGCAAGAAGAGGCAAAAAAGTCAGGATCATTTACACAAGGAATCTTCAGTTTGACTCTACACTTAACTGTGACACCACTATGTGACCGTTGACAAATACATAACATCTTAAGTCCAGTATCTTCATCTATACTAAGGTGGAGTGATAATATCTAACATGGATCAATGAATACCAGGTACCCAGTAAACGTTACTAATACCTCCTACACCAGATCCTAATGCCTTATTGATAACTTCTGCAAAGATATTTCATTTTAGATCTTAATTGAGACCATCCTGGAAGGATGTGATAACCTAAATGAATGCTGTGGCTCCAATATGAAATGTCCCACATAGGTTCATAGGTTGAAGTCTAGGAACCCAGTTGGTGGTGCTGTTTTGGTGGGTGCTTCAAACTTTAGGGGAGTGGAGCCTAACTGGAGGAAATTGGGTCAACTCACCAATGTCCTAGGGGAATATACCTTGTCCCCATCCTTTCCTGTCAAGTTTCCTGCTTCCTGTCCATCATGAGTTGAGTGGCCTTGCTCTACCACATGCTCCCTGCTGTGATGTCCTGACTCACTGTGAGCCCAGGAAAAACAGGGACAAGGGATAATGGGCTGAAACCTCTAAAACTATGGGATGAATAATTCCTAATTTGGCCCAGGTATTTCAATCACAGCTATGGAAGTCGAATTATAGAAGTGAATAAAAGCTCTCAAGGAAGATGATGCAACATTCCAGATAGAGTGTCTGAGGACTTCCTTATGGTTCTCGAGGTGAGCATGTGCTTGGCTCACCTGGGTGTTCATGCCTGGACTGGGAAGCCACCTTGTCATAGTGAGTGCATACAACTGTGCTGGCTTGCAGGAAGATAAAATGAGGATTCTCGCTGGAAGGTTTTTGGGGGACATCCCTGCTCTAGGGGGTCCATCCAAGGTTACAAGGATTTTATATACATCGTCGATTTTATCTCCATCTCATTCCTGAAAGAATATTGGTTGTTTAGGTCTTATAATAGCTAGTGTTAATTGTCAACTTGAAGTAATTGAGAATCATTTGCAATCACCTAGAATGTGAGGTCCAGGTACTCTGCCAATCTGCTTACACCTATATGCCTGGGACCCAGAAGCATTCTCTGTCCCGGGCATACAGGTGTAAGAACGTTCTGGCTGCTTAGAGGGTGTTACTTGCTCATCTCCTCTTACAAGAGGACAGACCAGTGTGATGGGCTGAGCCCTAACTGCCCGAGAGGAAAGACAGGATGAGTCTTGACTGTATTGACACCAACAGAGAAAGAACTTCTGATATGCTATGGTGGTACTTAGTAGGGTCTTCAATTTGGATCCCAAGAAGAGGAGCCCAGTGGCTTTAAGAGCAGAGGTTCCTAGGTCCCCGCAAAGGGCTCCCTCCTTAGAGCCTATGTCCGTTCCTCTTGTCACTGTTGTTCCAGAACACCTGACGAAACTAGCTTACGGGAGGAAAGGTTGACTGTTACTCATGGCTCAAGGGTCCAGCCCATTGTGGCAGAAAAGGCATGGTGGCAGGAGTGTGAGGTGGCCGGTCACACTGCATCTATGGTTGGGAAGCAGAGAGAAATGAACACTGGTCCTCGGCTCGCCTTCTCCTTTCATTTGTTCTGGGAGCCCAGCCCATGCGATGGTGCCCCCTACATTCAAGGTGGATCCTTCCCACATCAGTTAACCTTTCTCTCTGGAAACACCCTCACAGACACGTCCAGAAGTGTTTCCTAGGTGGCTGTAAATCCCAGTTGAGGTTGACCATCACAGGGCCACACAAAAAGGGCTGCTTCTCTGGAGCCCATCTCAATCTCATCCCAGCTATTTAAAAACTGGGGACAGGAAAGGAGGTAATGCCGCCAAACAGCGGAGTGCCACAGTGATCCTCAGTCACAAAAGCCTCGGTGTGACAGGACACTAATACCTGTCTGGAACATGTAAACCTGAAGCACAGAGCAGCTGCTTTGCGGGAGCTGGGGTGTCCCAGAGCTGCAGCCTAAGACAGGCTTAGTTTGGTAGAGTACGGCTGGGGGAGCCAGAGAACCAATTGGGCTATTTTGTCATGTAGCTGAAGGAGAATGAGGAGTTCACAAGTTTCTTGGAAGGATTATGACCTGCGCTTGTGCTCCTGGGAGGGAAGAGGGAATTTGGTAAGACCCTCTGCCACAGCGGCAGGGCTTTGAAAAATCACAGGGCTGCCTTCTCTGGGGTCTCTGCTGCTCCTCTCAGACCATGGCTCTGAGAGCACAAAACAGTGTCACCTTGCTCAGGCTGCAGACGTCTCACAGAAACTCCAGAGGCAAAGTCAGCAGGGCTCAGTACGAAGTAGAAACCAAGAACATGGGGTTCTGGGCCAGAATGCCAAGCGTGGAGTCCCTGGTTTTCTGCTTGTGAGTTACGCAGACTCAGAGAAAGTTAGTTACCTTCTTCGTGCCTCAGTTTCCTCGACTATAAAATGGAATTTAATCCTGACTCTTAAAATGGACTAAAGGTTAAGTTGGATACAAGACATGAAGTCATCAACCCAGAGTGCCCAGGAAACCCTCTCCCTGCCAGCAAGCCTACATGGCGCCGGATGGGGCTACGCAGGAGGCTAGGGGGGAAAAGACACCAATCACCAATCATCTCACCCAGTAGTGGACCCTGCATGCTATAATACTGACAACCTGCCAAGATGTGCCCACTGATGCAGTAGTGGTCCGGTGGGTATGGGGCAACCGATCTCCTTCTGAGTTAATATGAGGCTCTCTAGGAAGGGATTTCATGCCTGATGTTATAAACCTGATCAAAAGCCCATGACCTAGGGAGACCCTGGGGTGGGACCCACTGCTGCATTTCACTAAACAATCGCACTGTCTAAGCCCTTCTAAATATGTATGCTTATGTCCACAGGTCTGTGCTACCCTACACTTTGCAGAGAAGCCTCTTTGTGCAGTAATTAATGCAGAGACTCATAGCTGGTCAAAGTGCTGAGGGTAAGGACCTGAGTCTCAACTGTGGATGGGTCATCTTATCAACTTCCCACCCTCCAAGGCTCAGGGAACATCTCAAAATAGGGGACAAAAGAATGTAAGAATCAGTAGATGGGGAGGAGAGCTATAAATGCTAACTTCAACACATGGCATGGCTGTAGCTTACACCAACTCACAGCAGCTATGCTTACCTATGCAAGACCTTTGTAAGATCAAGCCAGTCCAAATTCCAGCATGGCTGGAGAGGGACTCCGCAGCTCTACCCTTAGCAGAGGAATTCTTGGAGGTTGGTAGCTACTGAAGAGGAAGGAAGCTGCAGGTGGGTCGACCATGCCTCTCTGTGCATATGGAGTAAGCAGCACTAAGTGGACTCGGGGCTATCAATAACATAAAAGGCCATGAAGTTGGGTGGGAGATGGGTGGGCACTATGGAGAATTGAAGGAGGTAATAGTGAGTGGATAGGATCAAAATACATTGTATAAATGTATGGATTTTTCAAAGAGTAAATTTTTTATCTAAAGTGAAATGTATTAATATAATTGCATAGTCTCTGGTGCCTGGCCAGTTATTACTGTCAAGCAGTTTTGTGTCAGATAGAGATGGAGAGGGAAATGTCAGAGTTGAACAGTAGGAGCGTAGATGCTCCATCTATGAGCTACACTGGCCTGCTCCTGGAGGCTTCTAGAAACTCCCAAGGAGGGGGCAGGACTTGGACAAGTTAAACTCGGGCTTTTACTGACATGACCCCAAGTGCACTGGGCACCTCTGAGGCCATCACACCGTCCCAGGGAGTCAGCTTCCTAAACGGCTTCTGGTCACAGCTCAGGAGATGCTGATGACGTGAGCCCATTGCATCTGGGGTCTGCGACTGCACAGTGAGGAAGAGACGGGCCAGCACACGTTCCTCTGCAGTTTCTGCTCTAGGTTCATGCCATGACTTCCTTCAGTTATGGACTGATACTTGGAAGTACACAATAAAAGAAAGCCTTCCCTCGCCAAGTTATCACAGCAACAGCAAACAAACTAAGACATATGTGATTTAGGATCCTTCCAGCTGACAGACTGTCATTCTGTGCTCCCTAAACATCCTAGGCTTGTGTCCTGACAGCTCCAATCAGTCAGGGCCACTTGAGTACAGACTTGGTGTCCTTCGCTGTGCCTGTGCCCAGAGAACACGCACTGCTGAGAGCACACTGCAGAGTCAGTGCTGGAAGCCTGTCTGCACTGCAGGCCTTAATCACAGCTTCCAGTGAGCAGTTTCAGGGCAGAGAAACAATTTAACCCTCCAACTTCAGTGGTTTTGTTGTGAGGAATCCAGCTAGTGGTGGGAAAGGGAGGCTGGAACTAGAGTACTCAAAACTAGGACTGGACCCCAGGGAGCTATGAGCTTGAGGGATACTCTGTCCCTTGCCTGCTTTGTGGAGTGGGAATTCACACAGACCAAGGACTTCCGGCTGAATCCTGGCCAGCCTTGCTTTCCTGGCTGCCTGGCTTCTGTGCTCCCAGGGAACCAAGCTTCTGCCCCTGGAGGCTCCAAGCTAGCTTGAGAGATCTGAGCATCCCCTGAGGCTGTGCTGTGTTAGGTGCTCAGTAGGCAGAAACTTGTTAGGAGCCATGTCTATCTGGCTTCTGGAGAACTCAGGGAGGCCCAGAGCCTGGTGATCAGACCTGGAAGTAAAAGAATGTTGAATCTCATGTGGACCTTAGACCTCTGTTTAAGGCTCTGAACCGCCACAGGGCTGAGCTGATCATCAGAACGGAAGGGCAACAGCTATAGCTGTTTGGAGTAACACAGGGAACCACGGGGATGAGAAATCTACAGACCTGGCATCCAGGTCTCTGGATGAGGAGATGGAGGAACTGGCATTCAAAGCCAATGTGGTCTGACCACAGAGGTCATAGTTTAAAACCTTGTTCTCTGTCTTCTCTGAGGGATCCGGGCCTCCTGGATCCCAGGTGTCTTGAGTCCCTCACGCATCCTCCCCCAGGTTCTATTGCTGCCTTAGCCACTGGAACTTGCTGACATTTTCAGGATAACCTCAGACCCTTAGAAGCCCAGAGACAGACCATCAAAACCCACCTCATCATTATATTCATTGGTTCTGGCTCCAGGTCACAGGTAGGCGTAGCTTGTGGGGAACTGGCATTTAGGGCTGCTACTGGCCAATCACAGTTCTCACCCTTGGCTCTACAGTCAGTTCATGGACTCCTCCCATGCTGTTCCACTAAGAAACTCACCTGCACCTATACCCTGGCCCTCATGTAGCAGGACCTCCAAGCAGCTGATAGCCACAAGGGTTAGAAGGGGAGTGGCTTTTTTGTCTTGTGAGGATATGGTTTAAAAGCACTTTTTAGAAAAAAAAAGATTTACTTTTATTAGTGTGTAGTGTGTGTGTGTGGTGCATGTGTGTATGTGTGTGGTGTATATGGTGTGTGTGTGGTGTGTGTGTATGTGTGTGTGGTGTATGTGTATGTGTGTGGCATGGGTGGTGTATGTGGTGTGTGTGTGTGGTGCATGTGGTGTGTGTATGTGTGTATGGTGTATGTGGTGTGTGTGGTGCATGTGGTGTGTGTGTGCAGCATGTGTGTTGTATGTGGTGTCTGTGTATGTGTGTGCATATGGCATGTGTGTTGTATGTGGTGTGTGTGGTGTGTGTGGCATGTGTGGTGTATGTGGTGTGTATATGTGGTGTGTGTGGTGCATGTGGTGTGTGTGTGCAGCATGTGTGTTGTATGTGGTGTGTGTGGTGTGTGTGGCATGTGTGGTGTATGTGGTGTGTATATGTGGTGTGGTGTGTGTATGGTGCATGTGTGTGGTATGTGTGTGGTGTGTGGGGGTGTGTGGGGTGGGTGTGTGTGTGGGTGTGTGTGTGTGTGTGTGTGTGTGTGTGTGTGTGTGTGTGCATGCGTATATATAGAAGAGGGCATCAGACCTCTTGGAGGAGGAGCTGCAGGCAGTTGTGGGTGGATGCTGGGAACTGAACTCAGATTCTCTACAAGAGCAGCATCCTCTACTAAGCGCTGAGAGCTACAGGTGTGGGAAGAATGGGACTCAGCCTTTACCAAGGATGAAGTCGGATCTTTGCCTTGCGGGTTGCTTTTATCTGTAGGAGGCATGGAGGTCCTTGGGCTCACAGACACACACTAGAGGAGGCTGGAATGTCAAATACACAGGACTGTTCCTTCAAAGGGAAGGATGCATAACCTGTTATCCACACAAAGGCTGGGAGAGGACGTGGTTAATAGTCTGGTGACTTCTGTGCTATCTGTGAGGCCTGAGACCACCCTGGAATCTCCCCTGGACCCTTAATGTAAGCTTGTTTGTCTCGATCTATAGAATACATTTTTATGGGGGTGTTCTGTAGAGTTCTATGTAGTCGTGTCTGATCTTTATTGAGCTTAATTTGTGCTTTATTATGCGCATAGATTGAGTTATTATCACCAGAAAAGTTTTTGCCAAATTGTGCTGTGTTTAAATATGTCTAAAAGAAAACCTCTCGGGATCAGACTTCTGGGGTTTGAGCTAACACCAGCTGCTTAGTCATGTTGAACTGGACTGCCTTCCTTCCTCCCACAGACTGTTACTCTGCTGGCTGAGGGGATCACAGAGGCTCCCCATATTTATTCTTGGGTTAACTGTCTGGGGAAAATGCCCACGATTTGGGATCCAGGTGAATGTGAGTCCAGTGTGTTGCCATTGTTAGTGGAGTGGAGGGTCAGAGATGACCACTATGAGAGGGCACAGGGGTGACAGAGTTGAAGAAAGCATCAGGGCATTGGGAGCAGCCACACCTGGATCCAATCACCACTGTTTGCCCTCCGTGGTCACTCCGTTTTCACTCCCCCAAGTCCTCAGACCTCAGTTGCCTTGGGGATTACTGATAAACAGCACCTATTATAGCCCAAGACGCCCCCAGGAGGCGGTGAAGCATTCCCTAGAACCTCAAGCTGTGGTCTGTAGACAAAGAGATGAGCATTTGGTTCACTGTTTTCTTTTTTTAGAAGTTTAAGGAAAAGACATCCCCCTATCCCTAAGCTGCCAAGTTCACATCTCAAACTCACGAACTTGGGATATAGAGACACAAGGACTATTCCCGTCTAAATATTTGCTATCCTAGTTCCCACGGTAATGTGTAAGAAAACAAATATCATCACAACATGAAAATATTCACTAGGAATCTGCCCATCTGGAAAAACGATGCTCACTCACACCCTCTTCTCTCACTTAGTAAGCCTGTCTCATCCAGCACCCATCAGTATGGACCATAGTCAGATACAAGGCCATGGCACAAGTTCAGTACAAACCAACGGTAAAGTTCAAGTCAAAGAAAATAGTGGTGGTGACCTTCATAAGCAAGGCCTGTAATCCAGGAGGATCAGACAGAGCTGGGCCAGTGACCAGATAAAGAAAAAAGGAGGATGATGGCAAGATAGGTTCTTCAAAAGGAAATGGCTTCACATTTTAAACATAGCCTTACATTTTAAACATTCTCTTGCTGGGGTTGCTATAAAATAAAATGTGAAGAATGTGGTATCATATGAACACATTTTTTGGTTGACAGAAAAAAAAAAATAAGCAGAGGCCGGAGAGATGGCCCAACCAGAAAGTCACTACCATACAAGCATGCAAACTTGAGTTTGGATCCTTACACCAACATAAAAAGGGGGGCAGTGTGAGAAACAGACAGGAAGACTCCTAAAGTTTTCTACTCAGTCTTATCGAATTGGTGATCTCCAGGTTCAGGGAGAGACCCTGCCTCAAAAAATAAAGAATAAAGAAGACACTCAACATGAGCCTCTGACTTCCATGGATGTGAAAACACATTCATACACTACATATACAAAATAAAACAAAACAAATAACATGCAGATCAAGACCAAAAATTTTAAAATAAACATATAACCTATATTTTGTGATTATATATAGCTAAAAATTGCTTTTCTTAATTTAATTTGCAAAATAAAACCTCATTGGTACCTTCTTTGCTATTGCCGTTGCTTTTGTTATTTGGGTTTTCATTTTGTTTTGTTTTTTGAGATGGGGGTCTGGGTCTGTAGCCTAAGCTAGTCTGGAACTCAAAGTGACCTGCTACCTCAGTTTTTTTGAAGGCTGGACTACAGGCATAAGCCACCATACCTGCCTCAATGATAACGCTCCTACTGAACACTTTAAAAACCATTTTCTATTTTATTATCAACTTTGCCTGAAACCCTGTCCTACCCTTTACTGTGAACTTATGATATTCATTTGAAGCAGAGCGACCTTTGACTATGTCTGCTCCCTGTAAGAGGGAGCAGTCTGGGCCAAGGTAGTTTGAAATCTCATGAAGCCTTAGTCATATACTGTTTGGATGGCTCCATATTCGGGCTTCATGGGACCATGGCCACTTAAATAAACTCAGGGCAGCGTATTCTCCAGAGCAGAAGCCACGTACCATCCCCAGGCACCCCCTGCAGCCTGCCCCGCTGTCTGAGCACTCTGTGGCCAGTTTGAAAGCCATGGCCTCAGCCCAGAATGCTTAGCTTGGCCCCCAGCCAGGCTAGCCATGTGCAGGAAGGGGCACTTACTTGGGTTTGGACTGCCTGTGGCTCTCCAGGGGGCTCCTCATCCTCAGGAATGTGGGGCATGGCAGCCTCCTGGCTGGAGTGGTTGTGTATGCCTGGAACCTCTGCTGTGTCAACCCCAAAGATGCTCCAAGACGCTTGGGCTCTGCAGGCTGGGGAGATGCCAAAAGGACAAGTCAAAATCCTTCCCATCCGTGTCCCAAGCTGGGTTCCATTTCCAGGATCCAAGAGCTGCAGACCGGCTGCTTGGGT
The DNA here is from genome assembly GCF_903992535.2 of Arvicola amphibius. Classification (NCBI taxonomy): domain Eukaryota; kingdom Metazoa; phylum Chordata; class Mammalia; order Rodentia; family Cricetidae; genus Arvicola; species Arvicola amphibius. The sequence continues at coordinate 112,631,606 of NC_052047.1, forward strand.
TTACATCAACACCGGAGGTCAGGCAAGGCGAGGCTGGGAGCGGGCATTGGGAGTTGCATCGCCTCCTGCTCCCTGACTTTGTTTACACAGGCAGGGGTGACCTTTTGCATCTAATTTGGTCCTTACAGTAAACATATCTATTCCAGAACAGAAACATTCCAGCTCCTCAAAGCTATAGCAGAGGGAGGACGCTTCGCTGAGATCAGATACCATCTGTACGCCATTTATTGCACTCCTACCAGCTGCATGGCTGCCATTAGCAAACTGGCTCCCTGTAGTGGCCTTGGGTGAGGGTGGGCATCAATAGTTCTGTCCTACAGGTGAGGGAAGAGCCTCTCAGGGTGGAAGTCACTTGTCCTGAATCACACAAAAACAGAGTGTTTGCATCCATTGGTGCCCATGACTCTTTCCTCTGTACCACATGTCCTTTCCTGGGTCTGCCTCCTCCTCACGGGAAGAACAAGACAATACCATTAACTGAGTAGCCACTGTCTCACCCTCTCAAGGCGAGTGGCTGCTGGCTGCTAGAACCTGTAGGAAGGGCCAGAAAGCTCTGCTGCTTCCCGTGACATAAGATCTCCTTCCTGTTCCACATACAGGGCCTGGAAAGTTCCCTAAACCAGGGTGCTGCCAACCAGGCTGATACCTGGCATCTGCCCCACCACCCTCTGGATCCGGCTCTCCAAGGCAGGGGAAATGTCTGATTTGTTATGAATATTCAAAAAACATCAAATATTGGTGGTTTAAAGAGTTTAAGCCACGTTCGTGTTTAAAAGAATTGGGGACATTTAATCCAGGAGCTGTCAAAGGAGGTACTGTCTTGGCTTTTGTCTTTTACCCCAATAGGTAGCCCACTCTGCATTGAAGCATTTGGGGAGACACCTGCTGGTTATCTTGGAAATCTCATGTCAACTAGGCCATTCACACACACAACTTTTGTTGTTGTTGTTGTTGTTGTTTAAGATTGGGTTTGATGCAACCCAGGTTTGTTTTGGACTCATTATGAGGCTGACAGGTTCTCTTTTCTCCGCGTCCCAAGTGCTAGGACTCCAGGCATGTACCACTCTGTCTGGCTGGGTCATTCATTCTTTCTTCACAAACTTTACATTAGGTCTGTGTCCTGTGCTGTGACACAGAGAGACAGGGTATAGGTTTGGCCCTCATGGGGTCTTGAGTCCAGTGTTGGGAGGCACCTGAAAGACTGTGATTGGCATAAACACTTCAAAATGAGAAATTCTAAGACCTCAAGAAAGAGACCCTGACTATGCAGACTGGGAGAGCGACGTGGTTTCATGGTCTAGCTCTATGCTGTGAGGGCCATTGGAGCTGAGCCATAGCACAGAAATGCGAATGGAACTTATCCATTTGCAGAATAGCCCTGGGCTGAGCAGGGTAGATGAGCTGGCAGGGAAGAAGCCACACTGGGCTGGGCTCCAAGCAGATTTATCTTGACTTCAGAGACTAAGAGCTATGGGGCCGGGCCACTGTGTCTTCCATCCCCCAGAGACTACTGGATGAAGGAACTGAACATTAGGTCCCCCCAAAAGTGAGCTCTCTGGATAATCTCATTACCTTTACTTAGACATTAATATCAGCAGCAGAGGCAACAGTAGTGCACTGTCATGGGCAGTTGAGGGTAACAGCAAGCTGGCACATCTTCTCGGGCAATATCATTGCATTACCCCTGCAAGGCCAACCTATCTTAATAGGAACAGTTTCCAAAGTATGGGAGGCAGCCGTTCCACTTTCTGTTTGTGTCTTAATCTACACAATGCACCCTATACTATAGCCACTCTGATGAATATCTTGTATACCATCATAGAACCTTCATCTGGTGATGGATGGAGATAGAGACAGAGGCCCACATTGAAGCACTGGACTGAGCTCCCAGGGTCCAAATGAGTAGCAGAAGGAAAGAGAACATGAGCAAGGAAATCAGGTCCGCGAGGGGTGCGCCCACCCACTGTGATGGTGGGGCCAATCTAATGGGAACTCACCAAGGCCAGCTGGACTGGGTCTGATGGAGCATGTGATCAAACCAGACTCTCTGAACGTGGCTTACATGGAGGGCTGACTGAAAAGCCAAGGACAATGGCACTGGGTTTTGATTCTACTCCATGTACTGGCTTTGTGGGAACCTAGTCTGTTTGGATGCTCACCTTCCTAGACCTGGATGGAGGGGGGAGGACCTTGGACTTCCCACAGGGCAGGGAACCCTGACTGCTCTTTGGACTGGAAAGGGAGGGGGAGGGGAGGGGAGGGAGGGGGAGGGAAATGGGAGGAGGGGAGGAGGTGAAAATTTGTAATAATAATAATAATAATAATAATAATAATCTACACAACGCATATTGTGTGTTGTCAAACAAGGGTTCAGACAACGAGACCATGTTCAGAAAAGAGAAGATTCTAGGAGGACAAGAATTTGCTGTTACGAACTCAAGACTTCAGCCTGGGCCAGAGAAGCCGCAAGGAAAAGCGATCTCTTCTCAGATACTTGAAAGGTAATCATGAGGCCCAGGGTCTCCAAAGGACAGGTGTGCAGCCAAGGACCCATCAGCCAAGTGAGAAGGCAGAGGAACCATTTCTAGAGCCAGCTAAAGATGGAGGACAATACTCAGCAAGGTCAAGAGTTTCTTGCTCCTGGGGGACTTTCAATACTGGCTGACTCTAGGGGTCATGGGAATTCCAGCCACAGCAGTGGCCTTTTCCGACTCTGAAGTCCCGGACTCTGTCTAGTCACAACCAGACACAGGGATGCTCCCAGCCCAGGGCTCATTCAGAGATCCTAGGATTATAAAGCCATACCAGAAATATCCCATGTCTAACCCTCCACTGTTCGCTCTTGAAGACAGACCTTTGCCAGTCATTAGGCAGAAACAAAACTTCATGGACGCAGTCAGACACACCTGGAGATGCTGGCTGCAGCTGGATGGAGGCTGCCCGCAGTCCCATGGCTGGACAAGATGCAGTCCATGCGACTCCAGGGGAGCCCTTGCGGCCCTGCTGCAGGCCATTCCCATGCTGCCCGGGCTCCATGCGCTTTCCCACCCATTATTATAAACTCTCTGCTTAAAATAGCAAGGCGAAAGCCAGTCCGGTTGGCAGGGTGACATCTGGGGGTCTGCGGGGACTCACGGGCGTGTGGACCTCACATCTATCAGGGCACAGTTTGGAATACAACCTCCAGGAAGCCGTGCTCTGAGTGCCAGCCCATAAAAGGAGAGAACACTGAGTCATGTTTCCCTGCCTCCTTTTCAATCCACTTCCAAATATTTCCTGATGCTTCTCCAGCCAGGTCAGGTTAAGTGATTCATGCCAAGAGCCAATCAGCTCTTTGGACTCTTACCAATGGCAAAGCAGAACCTGGCCCATTTTACAGGGAAGAAAACTGAGGCACAAAGAGGAGAAACAAATAAGACAGGGTTCTGTTACCTTTAGACCAAGGTAAAGTACCCAAGAGCTCCTGCTGGGATAACCATCCAGTCGGTCATTTGTGCCAGTGAAGAGGCTAGACATCCCTGAACTATCCTAACATAGTCTACCTACTTCATGAAAGAAAGCAGGTAATATTCCTTTGTGATCCATACATCAGTTTCCCTACGGGTGTCCCATACTACTGTGTATAGTCAAGCGCTATCTTCGTGCTAAACCCCTATGGCAGAGGGGGTGTGTTACTTAGTTTTGTTTTGTGCAAGACTGGGAATTGAACCCAGGGCCTTGAGCATGCTAAGCAAGTGCTCTACCACTGAGCTACTGTAAGTTTTATTACTTTCATTTAGTGTAATAAAGCGCCAAGGCTCAGAGATGATCAGCAAGGTCATGTAACTGGTAAGTCTGAGTCCAAAGCATCACCTTCTCTCTTACTCAGGTACAGCCAAAGAGTCTTATGCAAGCCCCTCTCCAGCAGGAAGAGCTGGGGTATAAACTCCCAGAGGCACAGAGAGGAGGGAACACTGAACCTGTGGTTGTCAGGCCAAATGTCTTCTGAAGATAAAGGAACATGCCCAGCTTAGGGAGATGACTCAGTGGGTAAAGGGCTTACCACACAGGCATGAGGACCCGAGTTCAAATCTCCAAAGCCCATATAAAACTGAATGTGACAGCAGACATAGGTAATCTCATTGTTCCTAAGGAAAGATAGGAGGAGAAGACAGGAAAATTTAAAACGGTGGTAGGCCGCCTTGCCTGCTGTATGTAGCGCAAACAAGAGATTCTACTGCAAAAGAGGTGGAAGACTAAACTGACATCTGAGGTTGTCCTCTGACCTCCAGACATGAGCTGGACACACGTACACCCGCCCAGAGAAGGCCACAGCTTGAAGTTTCAGGGTCCTAGCACATGGTGTGGCCACGTGTTCGTTCACGGCGGAGACAGTGGCCCCTTCGTTGGCCTTACTTTCTACTCGTCCAATCACACAGCGTGCAGAGACTTGTTCATGGAACCACTCACACCGAGAAGTCTCACACTAGGTCAAAAGCATAGGCTCTGTCCTGTAAGAGCTTCCTCAGAACTCTGTGGGCTGTCTGAGGACAAGCAGGATGGCAGGAAGGCAGGAGGCTCTGGCAATAGAGGCCACATACCTTTATTCTATTCCCAACAGCCATCAGGACTCCCTGTGCTCATTGTCCTGGGGAACCTGATGGATCCTAGGGTAGACAAAGGAGACTCGGCCCACCTGGTTGCTGTGCCTCAGCAAGTACCAGGCTGTTGTAAAGAGTCCGGGAGAAGACAGGAATAGTCTTTCCAGAAATACCCTCATTGCTCTCGGCCTCCCTGGGCAGTGGTCATGGAAGCATTAACACTGGTAATACAATTAGTTCAATTGGGCTGGTGACAGAATCCTGAAGCTATCACCCAGGATTTGCAGTGGCCGCCATGCTCGGTGTATCTGCCTGACTTTGTAGGTCACTGTGGGGCCAAGCCTGCTGGCCTCTCTCAGAGCCGTGTGGCCTGACCAGAAAAGATCAAACCCCTCGCTTGAGTCACCGTGTCCCAGGGGCATGGCCTACATGCTGTCTGGTTCTCACTGTCTCTGCTAATCTAGATATCAGGGGAAGAGCCAAGAGGCCCTTAGGAAAGCAAGGGGTTAAGCCAGCCTCATGGACCTCACTGGGGTGACTCAGTCTTCTCATAAGGGAGGATTTTGTTCTTACAGCTTGAGACTTTTGCTTTCATTTAGCACCCAAAGAATGTAAGAGTGATTAGGGTACTATTAATATCCAGGCTGGTCTCCATCTGGGCAAAGGGCTGAGGCAGGAGACTGCTTGGAATGACTATACATACATATCTCTAAGCCCCTCCACAAATCCAGAGGGGCCGGAGGCTGCTTCCTCTGCTCCCACTCTTGTAGATGGGATGCTGTGGCTGAGGGAAGGGCGGGGATTTGACCAAGGCCACGTCTAGGGAACGATAGCCTCAGAAAAGGTCCGTGAGTCCCTGTTCCTGGGATGTGAGTGCGAGGCCAGCCGAGGGCAGAAGGAAAACCAACATGAGAGCTGAGCTTCTGGCCCCCTTCTACTTGTGGTCTCACTCACAGGAGAGGATGCTCTTTCCTGCCCTCACCCTGGGTGGCCTTGGAGAATGTCCTCCGATGACTGTGTTGAGCCTGAGGTACTGGGCAGAGACTCTGTGTCCTGGCTAACTACAGACCTGCGTCTGCACCCCGAGTGAGCCAGGTCTACCTCCTGTGTACTGCGAGCGAACCCAAGAGCTCAGCAGATCCAGCAGCAACTCTCCTAGCTCTGCCCTGCTAGATCCGTCTCCCTTCCTCAGGTTCCTCATTTGTATTGGTGCCGACCTTTTAGGATTGGTGTAAGGGTTAGAGTAATATATTCTTGCAACATGCAGACACACTGCATGCTCTCTGGAGCTTCCCGTGCCCACTTTGAAGAGGCATCTGAGTTTTCCCAGTCTCAGTCACCAAAACCCAAGCAAAGCCCCAAGATTCTGTCTCTTATCCCAGGGGCTCAGAATCACACAGGGGCCTCAGTCTGGCCAGGGCTTCTTCCCTGTATGTACCAGTAGTAGATAAATGAGCATTAGACATGACAGGAGTTCTGAAGTCTGCAGCCACAGCCAGCCCCCACCGGCTTCGGGGGGTGGTCTGCAAGACATTCGACCAACATTACTGGGCTGAGGAGGAGGACACAGGGCTGGGGGGGTGCTGGGGGTATCCCAGGCTATGTCGTGGCCAGCTATGGGTCTATGCTATGACTAGTCCCGGGTCTGTCTGGTTCAAAGCCCTGGTTATATCTGCCAACCCTGTGGTAATGGTGAGTTCCAAAGACTTCCATGTACAAGCAACAGCTGACCACCTCCCCACCCCCTCCCCCACAGTGGCTGACCACACTCACACTTGGGTTATCTGGACAAGTAGATGCATGAATGAGCGCTCACACCATTATCAATCTGATAATGGCTCCCTGACTCTCCTGAAGGCATATTTGGGTTGCTAGGAGAATGGGGAGTAAGGATGGATGGAGAGGGTAGAAATGGAGATGTGAACACCTGGGAGGCATTTCCCTAGGATTGTCCCCAGCAGCACCTCTGTACTCCACAGTGACCTAAAGACAGAACAGCAGCCTGGCAGATTCCTTGTCTAGGATACCATCCTGGGGCCCACTTTTCTCTGGCCACACCAGCCACTCCTGGACTGGGGGCAGGCTGCCTCTGGTGAGCAAACCCTGCTCAGAGTGAGTCAGGCCGCACTAAAGAGTCTGGGACCAACATGTCAGTTGTGTAGGGAATGGGAGAGAGTTCCCCATGACAAGCAGGCCACTGAGTCACTTCCCCCAGGGCCTTCCTTCCTCCTCTGGTGTGTGTCTACAGTGTCTGTGTGTCTGTGTGTGTGCAGATGAGAGAGTAGGAAAAGGAGGAGGCTTGGCTCTGCCTCGTCAGTCTCAGACAGAACTGGAAAGAGCTCAGAAAACCAAAGATGGCTCAGGGTCCATCTGGGCAACAGAGTGAATTTAAGCCCGACCTGAGCAACTTAGTGAGATCCTGTCTGGAAATGGGAAGTAGTTTGGTGGTAGAGTGCTTGGCTAGCGTGAAATCCTGGCTTCAGTATCAGGTCCGCAAAAGGAAAGCCAAGAGTTAACTGGAGGAACTTTAAGCATTTGCTTCTGTAGCTAGACACAGGAGGGGAGAACGATGAGCATATGAAGGCTGTGGAAAAATCACAGATAAGAAAGAACGAGTGGGATTTATCAGTGTGTGGTACAAACAGACACAGAGTTAAGAAAAGCAGAACGATTCGCAGTGTGCCTGAGCAAATTTCCTGAGTTCCCTGAGGCTTGTTCTGTATCGTTCTCACAAGGTGAGCTCACATGGCAGCCGCTCGCATTGTGGTTTTCGTGATTAAATGTGATCATATAAGTATGGGGTGGGGGTGAGGGTGGGGAGGCACCATTCCAAGTAAGGTAGGGGAAGCAGGGACAGTGCTGGTCTGTGGAGTCCCGGGGGACCTGCTCCTTGCTTCTCTCGGGAGGTAAACAGCCCCCCTAGTCTGAAGTCTTGGGCCAGTTTCCCAGAGAGAACTCTAGGGAGGAGACCCCCAAGGAGGTAGCTCCTCGGCATGTCCAAACAGACTGTGCCTGTGGACATACTCTGGAGGCTGTGACATCCCAGGACCGGGACAGCCCAGCTGTCTCAGTGTCCCAGACCTGGGGCTGCCTTGAGAAGGACTCAGCTGTGTACCTGCCCATCTACTTGTTCAGTCGAGCTGTCAATCACCGCCAGACCAAGGCACACCATCAGGCCAACGCCCATAAGGACCAACACCATGATCACTCCTGCCCTGATACTTAGAAAGCCCTGGGTGCAAATGCCACCGAAGCGCAAGGAGGCTTGGGCCAGCCCTGCTTATCTGAGCTCTGGATCCATTGGCCTTTGAAGAATGCTCAGGCCAGGGCCAGACCTCCCTGCTCCCACTGACCCCCTCCCCCGCCACGACAGGAAATAAGTCAAAAAACGTTCGCCCCAGGTTTCCTCTCCAGCTTGTTCTCTTCAGCAGTTCTTTTTTTAAAAAGAAGTCCGCTTGAAAAATGGTTTTTTTTTTTTTTCTTCTTGGAAATATGTGTGATTGCTCAATCCACAGCAGTTCAAAGGCACCAGGAATGGCAGGGAAGCATCTGAGCCTCCTACTTAGCTCCAAGCAGAAATAAATCTTACCCAGTTCCCTTTGTGCCTGGCTGTCCAGAGACACTTTCCTGAGTCACTCACGCCAGGGTGATGTGCATCACCTCTGAAGTCAGGGACCACATGGTATACCAAGTTCCCAGAGCCCCATAAAGGGCAGGGCCCCCAGGGGATGCTCAGAGGAAGTGAAGAGTCGGGACCTTCTCAGGCTCTGGGATTGGCCCTGCCTCGCCCAGGTGGGGATCTGAGGATCATTACACCTGGCTGAACCTGGTCTTCCCTACCTAGTATTTTAGACAAGCTTCTGCTGTGGGATATAGGAACTGCTCACCCGGCTCACAAGGGCCAGCTCTGAAGTCATCTAGGCTAACTTAATGGGTGAACCCCAAGGTCGGAAAGACCCTGTCTCAAAACAACAGCTCTCTAGGATCAGCACTAAAGACTGATCTCTGGCCTCTACATGTACAAGTACACACACATGCATGCACGCACGCACACACGCACACATACGAGTGCACATGCACACACACACGCACCCTTGAATACCCACACACACCAGTACAGATATATGCACAAAATCAAGTTACACGGACTTTGAACTGAATCAGTTAGCTCAAACTGAAGGGCACCAACACTAGGCCACTCTCTTGTGAAATCACTAGGTCTCACTAGGATCTGTGCTCTCGATGCACTCCTGTAGTGGAAACTGTCCAGTGGCACACTGTCTGACTCGTCTCAGCTGTCATTAGCTGTAACAGGGGCGTCTGCAGACAGACCGAGCGAGCATGGCCTGTGAAGGCCACCCCTTCTCCCAGAGTACTGGCTACCACTGTTTACTGCACACCACAAGCTGAGCAGGCCTGGCTTCCATTCTTGCCAGGTGCACACAGAACCCTATCACCCTGGCTACGAGCCTGCCAGCTGCCTTTAATCACGTCCTCCCTGAAGAACCACAGAAATTGTATGTGCTGACCACAGTGTCCAACAAATAGCCACGCTGGGGATATTCACTGTGTTTTTATAACGTTTGCAACACATCTTCTCCCCTATGCGTGAGTTGCTATCCCTCCCCGTCAAACTCCTACCCATCCTTCAAAACCCAATTCAAATACACCCTCCTTCCTAAACCATTCCTCCTCTTTACCCCAGAAAAAAAAAATGATTCCATTCCTATAATTTTTTTCCTATTGCTGTTGCAACCAATAGCCACCAACTTGGTAACATACAACAACACAAATTTATTATTTTACAATTTTGTTGTTGAAAGTCAAGTTCTGTCTCAGTAGGCTAGACTCTTAGTGTTGGCAGGAAGCTAGAAAATGACTCATCAGTTGAGGCACTGGACTTATCAAGAAGACCTGAGTTCAACTCCTAGCACCCACAACCATCTGTAACTCCAGCTATAGGACATCTGACGTCCTCTCCTGGCCTTTGAGGAAACCAGGAATGCAAGTAGTGCCCAGACATACATGTGGGCCACACACCTACACACACAAAAGTATCAACATTTCAGAATAAATAAATACAATCTGAGTGCCAGTTGTCTTCCTCCCAGAGGCTCAAGGGAAGGAAGCTTCTCTTCACCTCTGGCTGGATCCCTTCTCCCTGCTCCCCAAGCCTGCAAAGAAGCTGGCATCTTCTCTGACCTCTGACCTTGGCCCCCATGTGTGTATTTCTCTGCCTTTGGACTCCCTGACTCTGATGTGACGGTGATGTCCTATCTGTCCCTGCAGATAACCCAGCTGATGACCCCATTTGTGATCCTCTGTGTGGCTCCATCTACAGAAACCCTTTTGTAATTCAGGTGACATAGTCCAAGGTTCCACTGTGAGCTCTCTGAGGCCTCAGCTCAGTTAGAATATAAATGCCTCAACAGCAAGAACTTGTCTCATTTCTACTTTCATGAATATCTTATAAAAATTCATTGTAAAGATATTTGTATCTCAGCGATGCCCAGTACAGGGACAAGCACGGAAGACCTGCTCTCTCTGTAATCCGTAGGAAGGAGGCTTTGCTTTCTTTGGGAAGCAGCTTCTGTGAAAACAAGGTCCATGAAGAGATGGTACACGCATCTCCTTCTGGGGTCAGGCCAGTAGGATGAGTGGCAGAACCCCCCGCGGATTGATGGGGTCTGTGGTGGCAGAGGGTGTGACTATCTAGGATGGCTGCTATTTAGTTTTGGGGTCAGAAAGAAATACCATCTTTCATTGGCAAGCTCTTTCAGCTTCCAAGAAAAGCCAAAACTCTAGCGCTAAAAATAAAACCACCTGATTTAGAAATGTTAAAGCTAATACCAAAAGAGAGAGAGAGAGAGAGATACCAAAGGACTGAGCACAAGTCTCTGGGGAATTAGACTGCAGCTACCAGTTGCCACTTCTGATTTATGCCCTCAAGTGTGTTCCTCTGGGCCTAACATACCAATTAATCTAATTCAGTCTCAACAGCAGTGCCGGCCCCAAGCACCCTCACGAAGGCCAGTGAGCAAGACGGAGCCGGTCCTTCCAAAAGGCTAGGGGTGCCTCATCAAGTGCACAGAGTTCTGCTCTCAGGGCTGTATGGTCCCTGGTGAGGCTCCTTGCTGTATGGGCCTAGATGTGATTGCCCTGGATTGGCTTCATTCCTTCAGGGAGGCCAGGTCTTGTATCAATGAAGGACCTCTCAAGCCAATGACTGTATGCCTAGAAAAAAAAACCACTTCAAACACAACTCAGCAGTGACAGGAATCACATGCCACGTCACAACAACTGTCTGTCTACTTCTAACAACTGCCATGGGTATAAAGAAGAGGAAGTATTCAAGTAAGGGGGTACATGCAGACACTCCCATGTGTTCCTTAACTCAACTAAGGATGACACTGACAGCCTAAGCCCTCTTTTGTGACAGTTTAAATGTAAAGGTGCTCACCACAGGCTCCTGTGTTTAAACACTTGGCCCCTGAACTGGTAGTGCTGTTTTGGAAGGTTGTGGACCACTAGAGACCTATGGCCTAGCTGGAGGAAGTGGATCTCTCAAGGGTGGGCCTTGCGGCTTATGGCCCCAGCTGGCTTCCTCTCCTGTCTCCACTTCCTGTTCCTGGCCTCACACTGCTGCCACCACAGCCTGAGCAGCAACACCACCATATTCTCCTACTCCTTTACCCTCCACTCCCCACCCTCACCTCCTCCACGGTGGACTGTACCTACAAAATAAACTACTTCTTCCTCAGGTTACCTTCTGCCAGGCATTGATTATGATGACAAAATAAAGTAGATAGACACCTCTGCCCGGCATCACCCCCACATCTGCCCTCCTCTTCCTCAGCTCCATTTCATTTCAGACTCACTGTGGACAGCGGGGCCTGGGCCAAAGGGCACTGTGTCCCCAGCACAGATAGAGGCTCTCTCACATGGCACACCGTGTCCCCGGCACAGATAGAGGCTCTGGGCAAGGGATTATAGCTCCATTTTACAAATGAGAAAAATATGACTTCAAAGATGCAGTACTGACTTGAGCGCATTGGCACAGGAGACCATGTCCTAAATATAACCCCAGCAGCACAGACACTGAGAGAAACAATTAATAAATGGGACATCCTGAAACTGAAAATCTTCTGTAAAGCAAAGGACACGGTCAACAAGACAAAACGACAGCCTACAGAATGGTAAAATATCTTCACTAACCCCACATTAGACAGAGGTCTGATCTCCAAAATATACAAAGAACTCAAGAAATTGGTCATCAAAAGAACAAATAATCCAATATAAAATGGAGTACAGACCTAAACAGAGAATTCTCAACAGAAGAATCTAAAATGGCTGAAGGACACTTAAGAAAATGTTCAGCATCCTTAGTCATCAGAGAAATGCAAATCAAAACAACTCTGAGATTCCATCTTACACCTGTAAGAATGGCCAAGATCAAAAACACTGATGACAACTTATGCTGGAGAGGTTGTGAGGAAAAGGGAATATTCCTGCATTGTGGTGGGGATGCAAGCTGGTACAGCCCCTTTGGATGTCAGTGTGGCAATTTCTCAAAAAATTAGGAAACAACCTTCCTCAAGACCGAGCAGTACCATTTTTGGGTATATCTTCAAAGGATGCTCAATCATGCCACAAGGACATGTGCTCAACTATGTTCATAGCAGCATTGTTTGTCATAGCCAGAACATAGAAACAACCTAAATGCCCCATTGACTGAAGAATGGATAAGGAAAATGTGGTACATTTACACAATAGAGTACTACTCAGTGGTAAAAAGTAAAGACATCTTGAAATTTGCAGGCAAATGGATGGATCTAGAAAAAACTATATTGACTGAGGTAACTACACAGCAGAAAAAATAATGACATCTTGAATTTTGCAGAAAAATGGATGGAGCAAGAAAACATCATTTTGAGTGATGTAACCCAGACCCAGAAAGACAATTATCACATGTACTCTCTCATAAGTGGTTTTTAAACATAAAGCAAAGGAAACCAGCCCACAAATCGCAATCCCAGAGAACTTAGACAACAATGAAGACCCTAAGAGAGACTTACATAGATCTAATCTACATGGGTAGTAGAAAAAGACAAGATTTCCTGAGTAAATAGGGAGCAAGGGGACCTTGGGGGAGGGTTGAAGGGGAGGGAAGAGGCAGGGAAGGGAGCAGAGAAAAATGTAGAGCTCAATAAAAAATCAATAAACGAAATGATAAAAAAAAAAGATGCAGGACAGATACTGGTCACACAGTCAGAGGATATAGGATTAAAATGGGTCTCCTAGCCCAGCATGGTGCCTCATGCCTGTAATCCCAGCATTTGGGAAGCGGGAACAGGAGGATCATGACTGTTAAGCTAGTCAGGATTACATGGCAAGCTCCTGTCTCAGAAAGAAACAAAAGAGATAAGCTGGGCAGAGAGCACAGTACACAGATGTTTTCAATGTAAGCATGATGAACTGTGTTAGATACCAAGAACTCAGCTTTTAAAAAAAAGTTGGTCATGTGTCCATGCTTCTGACCCCAGTGCTGGGGAGACAGACAGGAGGATCCCAGGGGCTCACTTGGTGAGTATCAAGCCAAAGAAAAACCAGGTCTCAACAGAAAACAAGATTGGATGACTTCTGAGGAACACACACCTAAAGCTGATTCTGGTTTCCTCCTGCACATAGATGCTGTGCACACTCACATGTGTGCACATGAACACATACAAAAATTATAAAAACAAGCAAACAACAACAACAAAAAATCCAAAGTTGCCGTACAGACTGTTCTCTGCACTAGCAACAGCTGTCAATGGGAGACGGTTCAGTCTTGACTGTTCTAGTTGCCAGTCCTTTCCCAAAGCCGGCATCACCAACCAGGACAATGCCCTGAGTCTTGAAGCTCTTCTCTGGGAGCTGAAAGTCCTTGCAGTGTCCCCGGGGGGAAAACAACAGGCGAGATCTTCAGAGCCCAAGACAGCCTTCCCAGCGCAGGTGGCATGGAGCACCTTCACCCTGTCCATCTCTGCACAGGGACTCTTGGCTTTCAGAGACCACAGAAATGCTACAGTAGCTTGGGGCTGGGATGCAGGGTGGAGTCAGCTCTGGTGGCTCCAGAGGGCAGAGGCGGTTTGGGAAAAACCTTCTTGGGTGTGAAGTGCCTTACTCACCGCCATGCTGAATGACCTCCTAACATAGATGTAAGTTTTCAATTGTGCGCCCACTTTCTGTTCCTCAAGTCCAGGCTCCACTTTGTGCATGAGGAGCAGTCATGAGACCAGAAGCCCGGAGCCTAGGTAACAATGCCAGGACGGGAGGTAGCCTGTGGAAACCTAGACATCACATCCACTGTTCACAGAATTGGCTAAAAGGTAACATATGGCTGAACAACAACAGCAAGACACAATAAGACGTTGCTGGGCATGCTGGGAAGTTTACTCTTAACTGTAGACCAATCATTGAAGAGAATAAACAAGAATCCCTGTGATAATGATGAAGAACTTGTTTAAGGATGAAGTCAAGGTGAAACAGAGCACAGCTGAGAGTCTAAAAGAAACAAGTCCCAAGGGGTAGCCTCTTTCATCCTGGTGAGCTGTGGTTCTAAGAAACAATACTTTGTTTTTTCTCTGACACTGGGCACGGATAATAAAGAGCTGCACCTGATGTGATCAGTGACTTTGTAAAGCTGGGTACACAGAGGCCTTCTGTCCATCAGACACTTCCCATACCTCTCTGTTCTGCCACCTGCCTAAGAGTCCCAGCTAGAAAAACAGATCTACAGCCCACAGGCTAGCTCTGAGCTAGTCTGTAAGAACATTCCCATGACCTTGTCCTCAGAACTCTTCTCCCTTCTGAACCCTGTCAGAAGCTCCATGTCTCCTTCACACACACACACACACACACACACACACACACCATATACCAATAAGCTCTTATATTCCAGAGGAGGGGCTGGGCTTGACCATTGTCCATGGCCCGGCCTAAAACATAGCATGACAAACATTAGTTACACTCTTTCATAACACAGACAGGAAGGGGCACTTTCCTCTGGGAAGCCAGGCTATGCCGGTGATTCCCAGGCATCCTTGGGAGGGCACTGACATTTATCCCAGCACGCAGCACGGGCTCTATCTGCCGTTACAGCCTTGGTCTTACATAGTTCTAACAACAACCTTCTCATGCTGAAGCTTGATGGGATGAGCCAGCATGTCCCAAGCATCATGCCTGCTAGATACACACCATAAACAGGCCTGAGCTGAGTGCTGTCTGACTCCCAAGCCAGAGCTCTGTTTAGTATCGCGTGATGCGGCTTCTGGAACTGCACAAAACAGAGCACCTGGGGCATGAACCTCAACAATAACCACCACCCCAGCCACTGACAGGGGACCAGAGGCAGTTTATTCGGCTAAGCCTTCCCCAATTCATCATGGAGAAGGGCTTGCCTTTAGCAACCAGATCCATGTTGTTCCATCTGCCACACCACCGCTGTTTCCCTGGCAAGGGCTCCACCTAAGTGTTAACTGTTAGATAAACGGCATGGATGGAGCTCAATCCCAGGGTTAAGCCGAGACATTCTCAGGGAGCATTCCCTGTCTCTATTAAAGCCTGCGTTACAAGGGGTAGCAGCAGCCCGGGACAGACAGAACAAAGCTTCTGTAGTCGTGTGGGGGTGGGAGGGGCACTCTGGGAAGGAAGGGTAGGCCAGCCCCTTTTACAGGCTGAGCCCCAAGGACCCCAGACCCTAGGAAATCAGGTGCTGTCAGGGTTTATTAGGTCTGCCTAGGTTTTCAGAGCTGGGAGCTCCCACCTTTCAGAGGACATTTGCCCTTGGGGACCTGTGGGAGGCTCCTTCTCTAACCTTCTGCCCTGTTCGCTTATGGCATTTTGAATCATTTAGTTGCTAACATAGACTTCAGCCTTACATTTGTTCTTCCTGGTTCTAGGCTTTGGCTCTCGAATCTCCAAGTCTTTTTAAATTGTTATGAAAATGAGTATGCAAATATATGCAAAGCAAAAATACCATGCCTAGTTTCCACACCTACTATGGAATCTTGCGCAAAGCAACGACCAGGATGGCAGCTTTTGTTATTGTTGCTCCCATATTATTACAAGCATTCCTCTAACAGAGTTGAAGAAATTACCCCTGTGCACCAAACATGACTGTCTCAGGAAGGAAATGTGCATTGGAATACATCCACACTCATTTATGTATTGTGGATGTCCCCCCCCCCCAACAAGGACAGCTGAATAGCTGAGACACACTTATCTAACCCCAAAACAAACAATGTATTTTTGCAGACAAGTCAGCCAGCCCTGTTCCCACACAGTCACAGCTATCTGTTTCCAGGGTACTGTCCCCTACTTGGTTAACAGCTCAAGGGTGTCCTAGCAGACTCCGTGTGTCCTTCTGATCTCAGTGTCTGACATCTGTGTATCTCTGATTCTGAAGGAGTGCCGAGGCTCAGCAAAAGTGCTAAAGGAACCCTTTCCAGCGCTCTTTGAGCTCACACTTCCTAAGAGCCCCTGTGGGAAGATGGATAGGCTTTCCCTGAGCGTCGAGGCCAAGGGTGTCAGTGACAAATGGGACTCTTGAAAAGGACATTTGTGAATCTGAGGGGTCCTCAGCACCTCTGTTCTGAGACTGCCTCCCCCAGAGTAGGGGAGGTGCTGACTCAGTTTTTCCCTCTTACTGTTTCCCAACACCCTGGGCCCTGGCTAGAGACTATTTTCCCTTATGAACAGGGAAGAAACCCCTCTTTTAAAAGATTGCCTTACATAAGTTAGACTGTCTACCATCCAAGAGAGCACACATGGGTGACAGACATGTCACAGTGACTCCTCTGGTCCTTACAGTGGCAAATTTGGCTTACCCATTTTTGTTCTTAATTTTTATTCTTATTTTGTTTTGTTTTTATGTGTATAGTTGTTTTGCCGTGGGTGTTGAGTCCCCTGGAACTGTAATTACAGACAATTGTGAGCTGCCATGTGGATGCTGGGAACTGGACCAGGTCCTCTGGAAGAATAGTCAGTGCTCTCAACCACTGAGCCATCTCTCCAGCCCCTTGGCCAGTGTTTGTGGTCTCCTCCACCAACTGACATTTTGTTTAGTTTCAGCCACCCATGAGCCCACATTTTCTGAACAACCCTTGAGGGAAGAGAACTAGAATTTTTCAAAGCAATATGACCCATTTGCAAGCTGGGTGTGAAATTGCTCTATCAACTTGGCCAGCAGCCTCCCACTCCAACCTCCCTGGGTTTAGCTTTTCAGGTTTGATACAATGGTTTTTAGACTTTCGACCCCTGGAGTACTGGCCAGAGGCCTGGTCTTTCCTGGTGACCAAAGGCCTGACAACAAACAGCACGACAGAGACCCTGCCCCTCCCACCACCCTACGCCGGGCTTAACATATCAGCCCTTTCCATCAAGTATGCAACTCTCTCCTGTGGCTCTTCCTTCAGGCTTAAGGAACATACTTTAGCCCTGAAAGAAAATGTGTGTGTGTGTGTGTGTGTGTGTGTGTGTGTAACATATATATTCCACAGCATATACATATATAATCCTTCTCACACTGTGAATATATGTTGCTCTCATTGTTAATAAAAAGCTGATTGGCTGATAGCTAGGCAGAATTTTCAGGGCAGAGAGAATGCTGGGAAGAAGAAGGGCAGAGTGAGAAGAGGTCTTGAGCCAGATGCAGAGGAAGCAGGACATGTAGAAAATGGGGCACCATGAGCCTCGTGGTAGAACTGAGATAAGAAATGTGGGTTAAGTTGTAAGAACTAATTAGTAACAAGCCTGAGCTAATAGCTGAGCATTTATAATTAATATTAAGTCTCTACGTTTATTTTGGAGCTGGTGATCCAAAAAAAATTCTACCTACACACACACACACACACACACACACACACACACACACACACGGAGGACTCTGAGCATACAGCTTTCCCCAGAGGCCTGACGGGAAGATACACACAGACAAAAACAACACCCATTCTTCATCACCCAGGATCAGGCAGTCCACTACTTATTCAGGAGCACCATCACCTCCTCCCTCCTCGCTGCTGTAGATATCCCCACGGGCCCAAATCCCAAGGCAGCAGCATCTTGATTATCTGGGGAAATCGGTTCTCCTGGAGTTGGCACTTCGTGTTATGGATCGCCCTGTGAGTGATTTACAACTGCCTGCTTCCTAAAAGCGCTGTGGCCGGATAGCAAAAAAAAAAAATGCTCAGAGGCTAGGAGAATCCAGAACACCAGCTAACAGAGGGCGCAGGAAAGGGGGACAGCCTGAGCTGACGGTGGGCCAGCGCCTGTGCGCCAGGAGCCCCAGGAGCTCCACAGAGTCTCGAGGCCCTGATGCAGGAAAACCAGAAGCATCTTGCTCTTGCTTATCGAGAGCCTCACAGAACAAAGAGCAGTCAGCAGTCAGATCACCCTGAATGGACCTTGAGCTCAAACGGGAGCAAAGTTAGAGCAAGATTTTGCAATTCAGAATTTTTCAAGTTTATGCACAGAAGGACCCCATGTGCCACTATGTATGTTGTAAGTCTGCTACTATGTATGTTGTAAAGTCCGCTACTATGTATGTTGTAAAGTCTGCTACTGTGTATGTTGTAAAGTTGGCTACTATGTATGTTGTAAAGTCCGCTACTATATGTATGTTGTAAAATCAGCTACTATGTATGTTGTAAGTCCTCATGCTGTTTGCACATCAGGATTTGGGGTGACTTTTTCTGTGCTTTATTTCTAATTTTTAAAGCTTATTATTATTATTATTATTATTATTATTATTATTACAGTGGGGAGGGGCTTGTGTGTAAAGGTCAAAGGAGAACTTTGTGGAACCCATTCTTTTCTATTTTTATCCATTTTCCTATCTGTTTTTTTCTTTTTAAATTAGTTTTTAGGGCTTGGGAGATGGCTCATTGGGTAAAAGTGTTTGCTGTGTGAACACGATTATCTGAGTTTGTTTGTTTGTTTGCTTGTTTGTTTGTTTGTTTAAAAGCATGACCACAACTGTAACCAAAGCACTGAGGGATGGGGACAAGAGTACCACCAGCCTCACTGGAAAACAATCAGCTCTGGGTTCAGTGAAAGACCCTCTCTCAAGGGAATAAGACTGAGAGTGATGGAGGGGACGTTCAATATCCTCTTTCGGCCTCCACTTAGGTATATGCCCTTATGGGCATTCATTCCTACATATGTGTGCGCATGCACACACACACTATATACAAACTACCCAACACACATGCACAACTTTTTAAAAAGATTCATTTTATTTGTGGGTGTTGTATAGTGTATGTGCCCCAGTGGACAGAAAGGGGTGCTGAACTCGCCGAACTGTAGTTACAGACAGTCTTGAGAGACTCAGTGTGGGTGTCAGGAACAACTAAACTCTGTTGGTCTTCTGAAAGAGCAGCAAGCACTCTTGGACACCGAGCTATCTCTTGAGCCCCAAAATTTATATATATTCAAGATGGTGTGTGTGTGTGTGTGTGTGTGTGTGTGTGTGTGTGAGAGAGAGAGAGAGAGAGAGAGAGAGAGAGAGAGAGAGAGAGATTTATCTCCTCACAGTCCTAGGGATGGAAGTCAAGATCAAACTATCTGGTTTGGTCCTAATGAGGTCTCTTCCTGGCTTCCAGACAGTTCCATTTTCATTGTGTCTTCACGTTGTATTGGTGGGGGATGGGGTGAAGGTCAAGGGACAAGGGACATAATAGGGAAAAGGGGGGTACTTACTGAGAGACTAATATCTAGGATAAAGAACTATTATTTCTCAATAATAAAAAGAACATTTTTAATGGGTGAAAGTTTTGAATAGTCATCTCTAGAGAATACACAGATGACCAACTAAGGCTCAGGGCTTGGGAGATAGCTCGATGGGTAAAGATGCTTACTATAGGAGCCTGAATATGAATTTGGATTCCCAGCACATATGTTTTTTAAAAAGCACTCTTGATCAGCTGCAGAAATGCTCACCATCAAAGATGCTCAACCACCAAGGAAATAGAAGCCAGAATAACGATGCATTATCAACACACTCAACAAGAGGGAACCATGCCTGGTCCTGGAAACCTCGCCAACTGCTAGTGGAGGCATGGATCTTGGAGGAGAACCTATAGCCTTCACTTTACTAAACCAGCATCACCTGATGGCATTCTAAACATTTGTCTAGAAACAACAAGAAGTGTAGTCCTCAGCCCTCATTAAAGAGACTTCTCTTTGAAACCGACAGAGACCATTTCCGAAAATCACAGCCAATCAAAATGCAGTTATGGAACCTGGTCCCATACTACAAAATAACTCCTACACCTAAGGCTCAGGGGGACATTGTGGGAGAGGGAGTGGAAAGATCACAAGAGCCAGAGAAACACTGAGTTTACTGTGGGACGGTCACTAAGAGTGGCAGAAACTACACCTATGAAGGTTCACACACATAACAGCATAAATGTGAGCCAAACAAGGATGACAGCAATACACGTGCCAGAATGGACAGGAAAAAGGTCATGAGGCCTCACCTACAGGCAGCTAAGGAAAGCTGAGAGGGGAAGAGTCCTCTCCAGAGAAGAGCATTCATATCAGTTATCTGACACCAAATGGTGAGCCTTGAAAATACACACATCCTACAAGTAACATTACATAGACTGAGCAGATCGAAGTTATATATTTACATTTATTATATATTTATAATATTATATGTTAAGTGTATATATGTGTGCATATATATGACAACAGTTGAAAAAAGAGGCCGTGGATTTGAAAGAGAACAAGGAAGGGCACATGGGAGGGTTTGGAAGGAGAAAGGGAAAGGGAAACAATATAATTATGTTATAATCTCAAAAAGAAAAGCAATTTAAAGAATGCCGCATCGGTTCAAACCCACTATAGTAGCAAAAATCACAAAGCCAGGCGCCCGATTGGATGAGGGTGCAGGAGAGTGAAGGCGCCTGTATTGTTGATAGGAACAGTAAATGGGACAGCGCTTTGGCGGCTCTTTACAGCGGGGGCTCTCAGCCTTCCGAATACCGCAACCCTTTAACACAGTTCCTCATGTTGTGGTGACCCCAACCATAAAATTTTGTTGTTACTTCATAACTGTAATTTTGCTACTGTTATAAATCATAATGTAAATATCTGATATGCAGGAAATCTGATATACAACCCTCGAAGGGGTCGTGACCCAAAGGTTGAGAACCACTTCTTTAGCATCTAAAGGTTAAACAGAACCACATTGATCTATTAGTTCCGTTCCTTCAGTTTACCCAGGAGAAAAGAACCTATATCTACACAAAACACATGTACAACATCCACAGCAGCCTTTCCTGCAATAGTGAAAAGGTAAACACACATTACATGCTTATTAATTAATCAATGGCTGAACAAAATATGGTCCAATCATACAATAGAATGCTACTCAATCTGAAAGAATGTACATGCTAGACTATGCATGCATCTGGGAGAGGGCTAGAGATGGTTTAGTGGTTAAGCACACACACACATCTTGCAGAGGACCTGAGTCAAATTCCCAGCATCCATATCAAAGAGTTCACAACCGTTGATAACTGCAGGTCCAGGTAGATCCAGTGCCTTCTCCTGGCCTCCATAGGTACTGTACTCATGTGCACTTATCCCCTCCCACACAATGCTTAATTAAAAATAAATGAAAAGATGAACCTTCAAAATAGTATGCTAAATGAAATAAGTCATAAGAGACATATTGTTTGACTTAATTCATATAAGATTTCAGAATACAAAGTAAATTGTGGACACTTAGGGCAGGGGGATAGAAGGAATGAACAGTGGGCGGAGCAGGGGGGATAGGAATCAACAGTGGCTGTTAACATGAAGGGAGTTTCTTGACTTTAATGAATTAGATTGTGATAATGATCACATAACTCTGAATGTGTTTTAGAAAAACACTGTAATCATTTAAATCAGTGGGTTATAGGGTGCATGGATTACAAATTAATAAAGGGCATGCAAGCTGACCCTATCTGTATTTTACCTCTGGGGAAGTTTCCTCAAACAAAAGGTGTGGGCTGGGCCCCATGCTCAGTGACAGTACCTGCCTGTGCAAGTCCTCACTCCCAGCACTGCAGAACTGAGCCAACATAAGTGATAAAAGACATTAGGTCAGATAGTACCTAAATCTCTAAATGTACATAATGCAAGAAGAGTGGAGGAGAGAAGAGGTGCAGTTTGCTTCTCTGATGGGGTCATGCTGGAAGGTGTGAAGGGGAGACAGGGAAAGCTTGAAAGAAGAGGAGGGACAAGAGACATGGACGCAACGAAGTTACTGCAGGCAGGTGAGTACAAGCAAGATTAGTGCAAGCTGGGATCCTGTCTAGACAAAAGGTCCCGGGTGTAGTCACACACACACACACACACACACAGAGAGAGAGAGAGAGAGAGAGAGAGAGAGAGAGAGAGAGAGAGAGAGAGAGAGAGAGAGAGAGAGAGTGATATTTCATTTGTATTTTAATAAATGAAGCTTGCCTGAAGATCAGAGAGTGAAACAGCCCCACTGGTCAGCCATACAGACCAGGCACTGATGGCACACATCTTTAATCCGAATAGCCACACTAGTTAACCATAGAAGCAGGCAGTAGTGGTGCATGCCTTCAATCCCAGCACTAGAGAGGAATATGAAACAAGAGGAGACAGGTCTCAGGCTCAGTCTCATTCTGAGGATTCGTGGAGGCAGAATCGCCATTTCGGTCTGAGGTAAAGAGCCAGTAGCTGGCTGCTTTGTTTTTCTGATCTTCAGGTTGAACCCCAATATCTGACTCTGGGTTTTTATTATCCATGCCCCACACACAGTCACGCGCGCACACACACACATGCACACTACTTCTAACGTAAGATTTTTTTTCCTTCTGGGTATATACTGTTTCTCATGGGACACAGTTGGAATTCTGTTTGGCAGAGGCATACACAAAGATGAGTTTTACGAGAACGGGCACAAAAGGGGACTGTGTCATGCAGTTCTCATCCTGAAGTCTCTATGAATAAACAGAGACAGGCTTTACCCCACAGACAGAGATTCACAGCCAGACCTGTTTCATCCTCTGCTGTAGGAAAGAGTAGAGACATGGAGCCGTGAGCTCTTCCAAGCTCACTAGGCCATTCCTGCGGAATTTCAGCTGAGAACTCCCCAGAAGATGCTCTGGCTGCCTCTCTGCCCATCCACTCCCATCACAGTGAGGACATCACCTGTCATCCTGTCCTGCTGGTGATGGATGAGCTCGGCAGGAAGAATGGTTGTGACCTGTGAGCTGCACCCAGTGCTGGCTCCCTCGCAGCTCAGCAGAGGCAAGACCACTGGTGTGTCTGGATAGTTTCTGTCCTGTTCTCTCTCCTCTCGAGGCTTAGCTTCTTGGACTTCTCCCAAGTCCAAGCTGCACAGTGTGCCTGAAATGGCTTTGTCATCTCCCAAGATGACAGATTGGAGAAGTTGATGTTGGGTGCTTCTAGCTCTGGGTACCCTAGAGAAACCGGAAGCAGTCCCAGGAGGGAGAGCCTGAGCAAGATCCTACAGATTCCAAGCATGTTGCACCAACGCTTGGTGGGGAGCAACCTTTGAGCTTCAGGGTTCCCTAAGCATCCACCATTTAAAGCAGCAGTACGACTGTGGTTCTGGCTCCAAAAATAGTCCTAAGAGCATCTAAAATTGCTTTCCATCCTAAGCCGGGACAGTCCCTTGGGCATGATGTCGCTATTTCTAAAACGTCCCTGCTTTCCCAGCATGCCTTTGTCAGATCAAACTTCCATCTGGGCTTCCCTCCTGCCTGGCCCTCTCTACCCTGCACTGCCCAAGCTGCCTCCCAGGCAGGAAACTCTCAAGCTGTGCCTTCCACTTGATGTTACTGCGTTAGAGACCTTTAACCTGCTATATGGCTTAAGGGAGCAGAAAGAGCTCCCTTTGGAAGCTCCTAGAACTTTGAAGGTACAGACAGGAGGATCAGGAGTTCAAGGTCAGTCTTGGCTACATAGAGAGTCTGACCCTGGGCTCCATGAGACTCAATAAAAATTACAATAATGATGATGATAACAATAATAATGACAACAATGAATGTTTCCTTGGAGAAGCGGTGGGTGGTTCTCTGTCGTGGAGCTGTGACCTAATTCCTAAGAATGAAGGTTAGAAAGTAAAATCCCACTCCCATGGGGGCTGGACTTCTCTAACAGACGTGTTCTGGAAGGTGGGAGGTAGCACGAATCTGCAGGTTTGTCTGTTCTGGAAACATACAATAGGTAATTTTGTGCCTGGCTTTCTTTCACCTAAACAGTGTTTTGAGGCTCATCTGTGTAGCAGCCTTTACCAGAACCTCTTTTCTTTGTACACAGCTGAGTAATACTCCATTGTATGGATATACCACACTTTGTCCTTTTATCAGCCCATCGACATGTGGGTTATTTCTGCCTTTCCGCCGTTGGAAATAGCCCCGCTATAAATATTAGCATAGCCACTTTTGATGGAACACCTATCTTCAGTTGTTTTGTGTTTACGCTTGAAAGTGGAACTTCCAAGTCATGTGACTTAATTCACCACCTCTCATCCTCACCAACACAAGAAGTCTCTGTTTAGGTAACGTCATGAGAGGAGAGGCCAAGGCTCTTCAGTGGGTTCACCATGATTTCCCTGTCCTTGTGGCTCCTTGAAGGGGACTGTTTTAATGCCACTGTCTTTCTGTTTGGAACATTTCCATTGTACAAGGGATTTCCTGTCTACTGCTGAATACACTCAGACAGCAATACCGCCAGGCAGAAGGGACTTGGCAAGACCACACAGCCATGAAGGTTCAGCCAAGACTGACACTCCAGCTCAGCCCTTTCTACGCCACCATCGGGCCCCCTGTCCACTGTCTCTCTGTCTAAGGTCATTTTGAAATAGTTGGCCTTTCTTGATTGGTTCTCAGATCACCATTGTTCAGATATAGCCCCTGCTGGTCAGGGCTGGCACAGGCTTCTGTGGACACTCTGCCAGCTGGTACCACCTTATTATTTTTTTAAATTTTATTTTGTAGTACTAGAGATGGAATGGGGACATGACCCTAGACATGCTAGGCAAGTGCCCTGCCACTAAGCTGTGTCCCCGACACACCTTCAATGTTTTAATTTTAGGTCAGGATCTCAGTAAGCTGCCCAAGCTGGCCTTAGATTCACAGTCTTCCTGCCTCGGCCTCTCCCGTAGCTAAGGTCACAGGTTTACACCACTAGGCCTGGGTGGTATCTCATTTCTAACCTGCCCTTTCTCCTGGGGCAGATTCTGTCCAGATCCAACAATAATGTGCACCTTTCCTGAGTGCTCCCCTGCTTTCTAGAATCCTAGCCAGGTGATCTCTTCTCATCCTTCTACCAAAGTGACCCTAACAGCCCATGGCTCAGCCAAAGTTCTCTGGATTTCCTCCCTGGCCATTTGTTGGTCCCAGGAGTGACTCTTCCCTTCTTAGGGAGAAATCAGTTCTTGAACGAAGGTGTCTTAGTGACCTCCAAAGCAATATGATGGAGCCCTGCTGGCCTGTGGACTGCAGGCATCCAGCCCTAGTATTCCACATTGGCATGGGACAAAAAATAAGACAGGCAAAAGATGGTGGGTCGCAGTGCCAACCTTCCCTGATCACAGGAGAACTGCCACAGGCCTGAAGCTTGAGACACTCGAACTTCCTATGGATAGGTGCCATTTCAAATAAGGAAACTGAGGCTCTGTGAAATACCGTGATGCTTCCGAAGTCTCAGAGATGATGGGAGGCTATGGGGGGGATTAAGAACACTCAGAGCACTGGGCGGTGGTGGGACATGCCTTTAATCCTAACACTCAGGAGGCAGAGGCAGGCAGATCTCTGTGAGTTTGAGGCCAGCCTGATCTACAAGAGCTAGTTCCAGGACAGGCTCCAAAGCTACAGAGAAACCCTGTCTCGAAAAACCAAAGCGGGACACATACATACACAAAGTCCATGTTTTCCCTATTCTCACCCACCACCTGCCTTCCAACTAGGAGCTCTGGGGGGCTGGTCTGGATATCCTTGGTGGTTCTGCAGGAGCTGAGGATCCTTAGGTACTGGGAGATCTACCCCACATTCATTCAAGCACAAACACCAGCCTAGCTGTTCCCAAAGCATGTTAAAGTGACGATACCAGCTCCAAAGAGCAAGCGCTCACATGCCACTCCATCTGAGGATCTCGGTGCCTGAGAGGCTTCGGCCCTGAGGACATGCCAGAGCACTCGGGACACATATGCACAGCATAAATCTCCAGGACACACAGGGCATAGTGTCTTCCAGCCTTATTTGGTCAAGCCATTTTTCCTAGGCCAAGTAGCCCCTTTAAAACACAAACGTGGGGTGCCCTAAGGCCTTTTGGGTTAGAGGGTATCTGGATGTGGGCGAGGAAGAGGAGTCACTTAGGGTTGTGACTAGACCTGTGTCACCCTGGGCTGATGACTGGCTTACTGTAGAAATGGCTCCGGAGCACTGGTACTTCACAAAAAAAAAAGCTGGAGAAGTAACCCAGATAAGGGTTAATGCCCCTTTAGCTCACTTGTCCACTGGGGATCGCGTAAAGGAGGAGGGTACACAGGTCATCCAGGAAGTTTGACATTTACATGGCTATTGAATACTGGATACACCTTCCATATTGGACCGTGTGTGCCTCTGTGTATGCACATGCGCACACATGTATGTGGAGTCCGGAGGTCAGGAGCCATTCACCTTGGTTGTTTGTTTGTTTGTTTGTTTGTTTGTGACAGGGTCTCTTATTGGCCCAGAACTCATCTAGTAGGCCTAAGTTGGCTATCCAGTGAGACAAAAGGATTTACCTGTCTCTCCTCCTCCTGGTACTAGCATTACAAGCATACGCCATCACACCTAGCTTTCTGTGTAGGCCCTGGGTATTGAACTTATCCTCACGCTTAGACAGCAAGCACTGTACTGACTGAGACATCTCCCAAGAGTCCATACTTAGACGTCCTGCCATGAAATTCCTTTCTGAGGTTTGAGGGAAGCAGTGTGTTTCCTGGGATCCAGGCATTCTCAGTGTGCCAGGCAACAGATTTGCAGACTGTCAGCAGGGCCTGGGGAAGGTTCAGAGTGCAGAACTGTGCGTCTGAGGTGGCCCTCAGGACTCCACAGCTGTCCCCAATTCCAGGGGATTCTGGCACTACAGTCTCCTAATGATATTCATAACAACAGGTAATGTAGACAGGACTAAGTTCTTCATCAGACACAGAAGGACCAGGGCAAGGGACCCACAAAAGTGCTCCAGTTTCAAAGTCAGAAGAAAAAAATGGACTTTTAGGTCAAAGAACATGTTTCGGTGGATGTATGTATCTTCCCACAAGGCTAGAAAAGAACACTTTTACGTTTGGTTTTATTTTCTACTCTCCTTAGCTGAGGATAACCTTGGACTTCAGATCCTCTTCCCTCTACCTCCTGAGTGCTGGGGTTCCAGATGTGCGGTTCCAGATGTGCGCCATCACTCCTGGTTTTATGGATTGAAGAAGCACAGGGCTTGTACCTGCTAAGCAAATATTCAACCGACGGAGCTGCATTCCTAGCTGTAAATATTTTCTGAAGGAGGAAAAGACCCGTGTAGACAAAAGTACCTGGGGTCCGCAAGATGCTAATGAGAGCCTGGGGGCAGGGCTGGCAGCAGTGAGCTTGGTTGTACCATCTAATGCATGCCTGAAAGTGAACTCTGGAGAACTAGCTCAGGAAAAGCTCTCCCGTGCAGGTTCTATGGTCCTCGGGAGGCTATAGAAACACAGTCAAAGCCGGTGTTGTGTGACTGTCTATTGACTGCACACTCCATCTCCTCGGTCTTCCTGGGCTCCTCCACTTCTGATCCCTTCCCAGGACTGAGCTCCAGGGTCTAGGAACACTCTCCTGCTCCCAAAGCCAACGAGTCTGGAGAAACCGACCTACAGCATGGGGAAAGGGAACCGGGCTCTCAGAGTTCTGTTGAGGATGAAAACGACACCACTGGCTCTGATCTGCACAGTGGCTGTCTAAACTGAAGCATGAATCAAGCGTCTTGTTAACAAAACGGCAGGGAAATAGGCATCCCTCCAACAGTAAATGTTTCCTTAAGCACAGCCTGATGCCAGCCCAGCTGTCCCCAGGGGTACTGCAGGGCCTTTCAGAGAATGAGCCTGAACAGCTGGCTCTCAAACACACCTGCAAGGCCCCTCCTTGTCACCCACACAGTGTCTGTCACAATTATTGCCCTGGGATGGCCTCAATCACGCAACTGTCGGGTGGATCCCTGGGCCTTTGCAGGATAAACAGTCTACTCGTGAGGAGCCAGCCTTTGGAGAAAAGAGTAAGTTTGCTCACCGGCACAGTGCGAGCCAGGCTTAGGAGCAGGGATCACCTCTTCTACATTAGCGTCATTTCTTCTCAGGAAATGGCACCAGGGGTGTGCACTGAGCATCTCTGGGACTCTCACTCTTCCATTCATTCCCTGCCTACCAAGGGCCCAGGAACAACCTGCCACAGAATCACCCTTTCTTAGTACCTCTCTCGAAACAATGAGCTAACTTTATTATATCTGTTTCTTATTATAGGTATGAATATTTTGCCAGCATGTGTATAGATGCACCATGTGTATACAGTGCCCACGAAAGCCAGAAGGGGGTATTGGATCCCCTAGAACTGGAGTTACAAATGGTTGTGAACCGCCACATGGGTGCTGGGAACCAAACCTGGGTCTTTTCTAAGAGCAGCAAGTGCTCTTAACCTTTGAGTCATCTCTTCCACCCCCTGGGAAAACCTTTTTGACACCTTACTAACTCAACTATACTTTCCTCCTGGCCTAGTCAACTCCCAAGAGTTAATTTCACCCTTCCCCCTCATCCTGGTTCTCTCTCTCTCTCTCTCTCTCTCTCTCTCTCTCTCTCTCTCTCTCTCTCTCTCCCTCCCTCCCTCCCTCCCTCTCTCCCTCCCTCCCTCCCTCCCTCTTCCTAACAGGGTCTTGTGACATAAGCCTGGTTTGCTTGGAAATCACTATGTAGCCCAGGCTGGTCTCAAACTCATAGAGATTCACCTGCCTCTGCCTCCCAGGTTCTAGGATTCGAGCAGAATGTCTAGCGTTCAACGTGCTGTATGCACTTGGCAACCAAGGGCAATGTGGCCTTGGCACTGACGCTTTCCACCATGTGACCCTGTCTCACGGAGTGACAGAAATATGAATAATATAGGTGATGCATCAGACACAGTATTTAGCTAACATTCAATAAACGCTAGCTGTTAGAGTAATAATAGCAGGGCTTTGGTTGTTCTTCTTGTTGTTATCAGATAAAACACAGCCCTATAGATTTCATCAAATGCAGCCTTCCTCTCTGAGCTCTGAGACAGTGCTGTGTGTGCAGAAATGACTTTGATGCCTTACAAACTCTAAGAATAGTGTAGGGACAACTTGCCAAGCATTCCTGGGTCTAAGACACGAAATCCTCGAGGCCCAACACCTCCAAACCTGCTTTCCCTGGGCCCAGAAGAACTAAGAAATAGTCTGCCCCTGGAACACCAAACCTGTCTGTTTATACTGGCCATACAGGGACAAGGCAAGGAAATAAGGCTGCCCTCCAATGGCTTAAAGGTAAAATTCCCACATGTGACGGACACCATTCTCTGTGTGTGCTGGGGTGGAGAGCCGGGAAGCTTAGCAGGAGGGCCAGAAAAAACAAACCAAGTTAACAAGTCAAAAGCTCTTCTGAAGACACTTTTGATTTCAACAGTTTCCCCTTTTTGAGGAAACCCTGCATATAAGACAGTGGTCTTCAACCTTCCTAGGGCTGCAGCCCTTTAATACAGTTCCTCACATGGTGACAACAAACATAACATTATTTTGTTGCTACTTCATAACTGTAATTTTGCTACTGTTATGAATCGAAATGTAAATATCTGGTATGCAGAATATCTGATATGGGACCCCTGGGAAAAGATTATTCAACCCACAAGAGGTCTTTCTTGACCCACAGATGATCTAAGCTGATTCTCCATAGCCACATCTGTGTCCCATGATCCTGACCACTGACTGTTGCTGCTGATCCCATGCTGGGTTATTCAAGATCTTTGTTCTGAGAGAAGGAATCACCAGAGACTGGTCAGGCTAGGTTTGTACTCTAGAGAAATAGTCCTCATAGTACAGTTGACCCATCCGTGCAGGATAAGACATGCCAGGACTAAGAGAGCAAACAGGTAAATCCCAGCATTTGAGTGATTAAGCAAGATGATCATGAGTTCAAGGCCCACCTGGGATACACAGCAAGATCTTGTCTCCAAAAATAAACATAACAAGCAAAAAAAGAAATACAAGATATCCTGACAGAACATAGGAAAAAACTTGGAAGCCAGTTTTTATTTTTATTTAAAAAAATATAGAAACAAACTTCCTTACTATTTCATAACTATTTCCCAGTAGTGGCATTATGCATCCTGTATTGAAAGGTAACTGTCATGACCACCACAATTTCTATCTCTATGATAGTTGCTCTTGTCAAATTGATTGGTGCTGTGGGATAATGCTTTGGTACACTGTAAAGATTTGTCACTCTTACTGGTTTAATAAAACTCAGATTTGCCAGTAGCCAGGCAGGAAGTATAGACAGGGCAACCAGACTAAGAGAATTCTGGGAAGAGGAAAGGCAGAGATTCAGTCACCAGCCAGACACAGAGGAAGCAAGATGAGAATGCCTTACTGAGAAAAAGTACCATTCACATGACTAAACATTGATAAGAATTATGGGTTGATTTAAGTTGGAAGAGGTAATTAGTAATAAGCATGAACAACGGGCCAAACAGTTTATAATTAATATAAGCCTCTGTGTGTTTATTTGGGACTGAATTTGGGGCTGTGGAACTGGGCAGGACAGAAACTTCCATCTACAGACTGGGTTAAGAAACACCTAGGGCACTGGTGAGGCGCACCTATGTCTATGCCTATGAGGCCATTTCCAGAGAAGGCCCACTCCAGATGTGGGCACCACCCTATGGGCTGGGTCCTGGACTAATAAAAGGGAGAAAAGAGACTGTCAACTGAACACCAGAATCCCCTTTTCTCTCTTTCTGATCTGCCCAGATATAAGCAAGTAGCTCATTCTCTTGCTGCCACAGCCCCAAGCTGCTCCTGTGGCCATGTTTTCCCACTGTGGTGGATTATATCCTCGAACTGGGCATCTGAACTCAAGTTCCCCCACTTCACAGCAAGCACATTACCCTCTGAGCCCTTTCCTCAGTACATGGACGACAAGGTTGCATGTGCAATGGTTTAGATTTCCTCCTCTTCTTCATAATGACCCTTTAAGCAGTGCTATGGACATAATTATACGGGGAAGGAGCCAGGAAGAGGTTAGGGATTTGTCCAAGGACACAAGGCAATTTGTGGAGCTGGGGTTTGATCAGTTGTTACTTTTGACTGCCTCGTTAACTGTGGAAGTGCCTATAAACTCTCAGGGCAAAAATCTTGATGCGCCATAGACAGTGATGCAAGGTTCACAGTGCAGGACATGGCATTTCCTGCCAGTAGAAGGCTCATGAGATTAGACTTAGGTTTTCTTCCCAGACAGAGAAGAGGCTTGTTCATGGGGAAGATGATGTGACCTTAGAAAGATTGTCACACACTGAGAAAAGAGAAAAGAGAGGGACAGAGTAAAGCAGGCCTGGAGTGGGGGTGCAGGTACCCCAGATTCATGCTCCAAGAGTCAGGGCCTCTGTTCTGATCAGTTGCACTGGGGCCTTCTGGGATTTGTTCTTAAAGAAGTAGGAACAGAAGGCTCAATATTCTCCCCTGCTCTGAGTCTCACTGTGTAAGCTGCAGAGAGATACAAGCTGGAGACTTGGGAGTGCGGTGTTTGTTTGGTTTACCTTGTCACTAGTTGATAGGTCAGTGGCTTATATGTGTAATCCTAGAACCTGAGATGATAAGGCAGAAAAGTCGCCACAAGTTCCAGGCCAGCCTGGGCTACACAGAAAGTACTAGACCAACCTAGATACACAGCAAGACCCTATTTCAAAGAACAAAGACTAGTAACAAACAAGATGTGTGTTCCTGTCTAAGTGATCTAGCCTTCCCGAGTCAGTCGGGTCCTATCAACCTTAGATGGTGTCTTAGCTACTTTTCCGTTGCCATGATAAGACACCATGACCAAGACAACTTATAAAAGGAAGAGTTTTCTTGGAGTCTATGATTTCGAAGGGTTGGCATCCATGAGCATCACGGAGAGCACGGCAGCAGGGAAGCAGGCATAATACTAGAGCAATAGCTGCAAGCTCACATCTGGACAGACAGCTGTGAGGCAGAGAAAGACTCTGAGAGGCAGTATGAACTTTCTGAAACCTCAAAGCCCACACCCAGTGACACACCTCCTAATCCTTCCCAAACAGTTCTACCAGCTGGGACCAAGCACTCAAATATGTGAACCTATAGAGGCCAATCCCATTCAAAACAACACAGATAGCTAACATATGAATTTATGAGGTATTAGTTATATCAGATATGACATATACATCCTGCTCAAAAAATGGCAACCCAGAAGTAACCCAAAAGAAGGAGCTAAAGAAAACATTTAATTCTGGCCTGGAATTGCCTATATAGAACTTAGACTGTGTGGGGGGGTATGGGTTGGAGAGACAGCTGAGTAAAGGTTTGAAAAAGGACTTAAGTTCAGATGTCCCGATTGTGAGAGACCTTGTCTCAAAAAATAAGGTGGACAGTGACAGAAGGTATCCAATGTTGACATCTGACCTCCACACTCACATGTATACATGTCCAAGAACATATACACAAGCATACATCACACACACATATATATGTACAAACATACATACAAAAAAATCAGTCTAAGCCCTCCTAGTTGGAGCAAGTCTTAAACCAGGGACGTTTCTATTACACAAGTCCTCTACCAGGCATATCTGAAGGCAAAAAGTCGAACACCCTGCGAGTGGAAAAGGCAGGAGTTGAGGTTCCCACTCTCCTGTGACTGTGTTAACCTCGGAGTCTCTCAACAAGGCAGTACCTATCTCTTGGGCTACTTTTGAAGTAGCAGCTCTTGAAGGAGCAGCTTTGCTACTAGGTATGGGCCAGACACTGTGTTGCATGAGAGATGATGCTACCAGCTGGCTCCACCGAGGGCAGGATTCTGATGGAGCTCAGAAGCATGCTCCTGTGAACAGCTCAACCCCTCCCCCTGCTCTTTCTCTGTGGAATTAGTGCTAACTCCTCCAGCTCTGAGATTTAAAGGGCCCTGCCTCCCCTCTGGGTGTGGTGGTTTGAAACACATGAGTCTGTGGAGTCATGTATTTGAGTACTTAGTCACCAGGAAGTGGCACTATTTAAAAGAATTAGAAGGATTGGGAGGTGGTATTGTCGGAGTAGTTGTGGTCTTGTTTGAGGCAGTATGTGGCTGGGGGTAGGCTTTGTGGTTTCAAAAGCCCAAGCCAGATGTATCCATTCTCTCTCTCTCTCTCTCTGTCTCTCTCTGTCTCTCTCTGTCTCTCTCTCTGTCTGTCTCTCTCTCTCTGTCTCTCTCTGTCTCTCTCTCTCTGTCTCTGTCTCTCTCTCTCTGTCTCTCTCTCTCTGTCTCTGTGTGTGTGTGTGTGTTTGTGTGTGTGTGTTTGTCTGCTTGTGGATAAGGATGCAGCTCCCAGCTACTTCGTCGACACCACTCCTGCCTGTCACCATGCTCTCTGCCATGATGCTAATGGACTAAGCCTCTGAAATTGTAAGCCAGCTCCCAGTAAAAGGCTTTCCTTCCTATGAGCTGCCTTGGACACAGTGTCTCTTCACAGCAATGGCACAGTGATTAAGACCATGGGCACTATTAGAAAGCCTCGGGCCTCCATAGCCTTTATTTCCCCATAGGAGCTTTACCTACCATATCAGGGAGATTAGTCTCTGAATCTCAACAGGCCTGAGGGAGTAAAGGAAGGAGGTGCCCTCATGGGGCCTTCTGAAGACTCTGCCAGGGTTCAAAGGTAGTCCTCTAGACAGTGAGTCCCCTGCTGGCCTTAAACTGTCTACACAAGTAAGAACAAGACACAGGGTTATGCATGGTGAGAACCTCAGATGGAGAGCAGGAGTCTTCTTTTTGAGACTTTTGGAGAGGAACAGATGGTATCTGAACACAGACAATAGGCTGAGGGATTCACCTTCACAGCGTAGACACTATCCATACCATAGGAGAGGAAACTGAGTTCAAAATATATGTCTGATCCATGAGAGAGCCACACGCTTAGCCAAGAGCACCATGCTGCCCTCTGCACGAGGTGCCATTTCTCCACGTGACCATGACGGCAGAGCTGATCAACATAGAACCACCTCTCCACAGAGGCTCGGTGTGCACCCGACCACACATGTACAACAGGTCTATGCTGTGTGTCTTCAGCTTGCTTTTATTGAGCCAGGAGCCTCTGGAACCACCTACTTTTCAGTGTGTCAGTAGGAGAACTGACTGTGGCTGTGTGTCCCTTCCCATGGAGGCCACTCTGGGAATTGCCTCTCCCCTCTACAGCAGGCTGTGAGCAGTGTGTATGCTCCTCCCTCATGGGGTTGAGCTCCCCAACACTGCCAGCACTGTACCTGCTGCCCCACAAACTATAGGCTAGATGGAACCTTTGCACATGACTCTGATAATTTTTGTCATGCCTGTTCATCTATTAATATTCATTTGTAAGCAATGAACCAAGGTTGAAATCTGGGCTCAACCACCTACTAACTGCATGTTGTTGGGCAAGTTCCTTGCCCTTCCCTCTCTGTGCCTCATCTGTGCAATGAAGACAACGATGGCAGCTGCCTGGAAGGGTTGTCATGACAGCTTCGTGAGCCACTGCTGGTGAAGCTCTGACTATCACCAGTACACAACAGGCCTTCAGTGATGCCAGCAACCACTGTCGCATTTATTTAAAGGAGAAACTCTATGCCCTATCTAAAGTGACAAAAGTCAGTACCAGTTAACACAGAGAGAGCTATAAATGCAATGAAAACAGTGATTTCATCCCAGCTATTGCTTACCAAAGGTTCCACGCCAAGACCTGTTCTCATTTTACCAAGAAGAGAGACAGGAAGCAGAAGAAAGCTGTTGAAGGCACGCTGGGCTCACACAGGATGATCACTTCCTGATCCTCCCAGGCTTATCTGCTTTAGCAACTCTCGTTCCCAGACATGGGACTTCAAACACAGAATCCCTCCTTAGCACAGGAGACCAAGAGGATCTAGAAATTGTGTCCTAACCATGCGATTGTCTGTGCTTAAGGCTGGCCAGAACCCCACTGGCAGACATCTTGCAGAACAGCCTAAGTTTCAGGCCACACAGCACATATTCACCTCTGAGAACTGAGTTCCCAAACACATGGGAAAGTCATCACCTCACGTGTGTCCCTCAGGTAATCCTCTAGGGAAACCCACATTGCAAGCACCAC
The DNA here is from genome assembly GCF_903992535.2 of Arvicola amphibius. NCBI lineage: Eukaryota > Metazoa > Chordata > Mammalia > Rodentia > Cricetidae > Arvicola > Arvicola amphibius. The sequence goes on from NC_052047.1 coordinate 112,666,599, forward strand.
TAACAAGAAGGCTGCTGACGGAACTGCCATGGCTAACATGACTCTGCACGGTGAAGCCACTGCAAAACCATTATGCTCGAAGAACTGTAACCAATGCAGAGAAAAGATCACAGTGGAACTGCAGCTTAAAAAAAAATAGACTACAAAGCCCTTTGAGGTCTTAGCTTTATAAATTATAAGACAATATAAAGAATCTAAAGGACTGGGATACGACTCAGTTGGTAAGCTAATTGCCTAGTGTTCTAGTTTGCTTTCTGGGATAAACCCATGACCAAAGCAACTTGGGCAGAGAGAAACCAAAACAGGAACTCAAGGCAAGAGCTTGAATCAGAAACCACAGAGGAATGTTGCTTATTGGCTTGTTTCCTATGGCTTGCTCAGCTACATTCTTAAACAACCCAGGCCCACTCACCCAAGGATGGAACTGCCCATGTGGGGCACTTCCACATCAATCAGCAATTAAGAAAATGCCCCCTCAGACATGCCCGCAGGCCAATCTGGTGGAAGCAATTCCTCCATTGAGTTTCCTTCCTCCCCGGGACTCTTAGGTTTGTGTTAAGTTGACAAAAATGACAATGGCACCCAGAACACTTGAAGCTCTATTTGATAAACTGTGACGCAAACACTGAAAGTTGCAGCAGGTATTGAGGAATAAGATCAGAAGTTCAAGGCCATCTCCAGCTACTTGATGAGTTCGAGGCCAATCTGGGCTACCCAAGTCCTTGTCTCCAAAGAAGGACAATGGAGGAGAGGAGAGCGGAGAGTAGCTTATAGACAAATCTCACACGATCTCAGTGGCTAAGCAGGGTCTTGGCCTGCACAGTCCTTGAATGGTAAAACTGTATAAAACCGTATAAATAAGAAATATACCATAATAGTAGCGATATTTATCTCTGAATGATGGGATTCTGAAGTGGCTCTCCTCTTTATAATTACTTCTGAATTTTGTTTTTATACTTGTTTCTGTATTCCAAAGAAAGTTTAGCAGAAGCATAAACTACTGTAACTACCAGAAAATAATTGAATAAAAATTATAAATAAAGGAAAATAATACGTAACCAGTGTTGATTAAGACACTTCGTTTTGTAGTAATAACTTTAATTATATTATTTAACCATGTTGTTATTGAGAAGACATTTGGTTGAACTTAAGATTGTTTTGACAATTTCACACACACACACAAATGAACTGTGATCATATTCACCCTCAATACTCTCCCTATCCCCTCCTATTCCTGCTCCCCCCTTCTCCATTAGTCCTCTTCTGTGGGTTTTTATTATTATTATTATTTATTTTTGAGCCACTGAGTTAATTAGGGTTGTCTGTGTAAGCATGGGGGGTTACTTACTAGAGTATAGGCATCTTAATGGCTACACTGATGAAGAGATTCACTCCAACACAACCCTTAACTGTCTACAGCTCCTCAGGGAAGGGTGGGACCTTGTGAGCCCCTCCCTAATCCATGATGGAATGCTGAAGGGTCCAATCTTGTGCCTAAGCCCAGTCCTCACACACTTTTTTATAGCTGTCACCATCTGGGGAAGCTTTTCTGTCTGACTGTCACTTGCTTTCTGTCTTCCCTAGAGAAGTCCTTGGCAGGGAGGGCAAGGTTTGCCCAAGGCCACAGGCAAGAGTTACCTCGACTCAGGTGCCAGGTCCAAAGGTCCATCATGTGAGATTGACCAGGGCTGCTCTCAGCTCACGAGAGAAAGACATCATGAGACAGAGCTAGGATGGAGGGGTTCTTATTGGGAGAAATGAATGGGAAAGGAGAGAGGGGAGAAGAGAGACCAGCCTCTGGAGATAGGAGCAGCAGAAGAGAAGAGAGAGAGGCAAGGAGAGAGAGAGAGAGAGAGAGAGAGAGAGAGAGAGAGAGAGAGAGAGAGAGAGAGAGAGAGAGAGAGAGAGAGAGAGAGAGAAAGAAAGAGACAGGAGGTGGGTAAGGCCCACCTTTCAACGGTAATGCAGCAAATGGAAACAGAAGGTGCTCTTAGTGGCTGCAGTTGGGGACGTATCCTGTCAGGACCTCAAGGGCAGACCAGTACAGATACCTGAATACTAACACACAGTCCACAGGGCTGGTGTGGTGGTCCCTTCTCTCTTCTTGATTGCTGTTTGGGTAGCAGCACCCCTGGGACCTGAGTCACTAACCACAGGGAGGGTGACATCTACTGCAGAAGCTGCCTGATCCTAGAGAGAAGCAGCCTGATCTAGACCCCACCCCTCCCCCACTAGTAGAGCTGTGTGCCTCTAAGCTACAACACCCTGGGTTAGAACACAAGCACTAACTTGAAGAGCACACCTGGACTAGGTCTGAGCACACAGTAGGAACTCAGTTAACGCCTGTTTCTTTTCCTTTTCTCCTTGCCCTTAGGGCTGTTACTATACCAGCACTTGCTTCTCCATCTCCCCGCTCTGACTCAGGTAGCTCCCGAAGCTGCAGGGGCAGAGTTATTGTGTCTCCATCTGGGCCCTGGGCATTAAACAGACTGTAAAGTCACAATGAAGATGGCTATGGAGTAGCCCAGGGGCCCTGTGGGGCTACTCAGTTGACACAGCAAGGAGAGGGGGCTAGCCAGAGCCTCCCCTCCAGCATCCCCCAGATGGCAAAATCTGACCTTTGAATCTTCGTTTACATAATCAATAAACCTGCGTGCTGTTTAACCAGGAAAACCTTAGAAGTTTTCCATCTGTCCATTCATTCAAAAACAATTGGCTCTGGAAACTCATTCTGGCTCATTCTGGGGATGGAACACACAGTGTGGACTCTGTCTCATAGACTCAGTCTCCCAACTGCTGGAGCCCATTTGTCATGTAAACAATCCAGTTTCCTCCCAAGAACTCCCAGAATGCTTTATCTCCAACGTAAGAGCCCCTGGGCCTATTGGGGATTGGGAATCCCATGGTTCTTACTCAACCTACCTAAAATACTGGGTCACTGGTGGCACTAAATACCTTCTAGCCCTAGTGCCCCAACCTGTAAAGCTGAGGGACAGATGTATGTCCTAGCAAGGCTGTGGGGCCATGTGACACTTCATGTCACAGCAAGAGGGTTTGTGCTCCTCCCACAGTTCTCTCAAGAAACAGGACCCAGCAGAAGTGAATGGTACGTGGGTGTGGGGGGGAGGGGTCAAAAGCAGAACCTCTAGAGATGGCCAACTGCGGATAAATCAGTTGTGCGACTTCTCCATGGCTCAGAAAATACATTTATAGGCAATGCCTTGTTCGTGTTGGAGCGATTAGCACGATTTTCCTTCCCAGAGGGTCATAAAGGGTGCATACATGGCCATGACTCACCACCACGCATATGGGAGGAGACACAGGCTTGAATACAAACAGCCACCTCCAACGCATGTACACACATGCTGTACACACATGCCACTGAATTGTGAGCCAAAATGTAACAACTGTTTGTGTTGTCGCTTAGTTGAGAATCAGAGGCCAGTATTAGAGGCACTCACAGCGGTCGGGTGTCGGGTGGGAACCCACGCAGACCGGCTTTCAAATCCTAGCGCTGACACTTCTTGTGTGGTTTAGGCAAACCCCTGAACCGAGGAGTGGGTAGCTGCTTGTGCCCCACTGGCATGTGTTACCTCTTTGGGGGTGGGGAGGCCCTTCCTCCAGGTCCTTCCTCGCTTAATCTCCAGACTGGCAGCCCTGGCAGCTTCCTCCTGCTCCATGCAGAATGAAGCTCAGCCAAATTCAGGGCTGCCTTGCTTCCTCTACCACCCCAAAGCTGCCTGAAGAGTGTTAAAGAGCAGCAGCTGTCTCCTGTGGCGGCAGGAGCGCCAGCCAGGGGTCCCAGGCCATGCTGTTGTTTATGCAGACTCCGAGGCCTCTCCAACTTTTACAACTGTTTACTGCGCAGAAGGGAGCCCAGCAGCTGGGCCTCTCCTGGGCCTTGCTCCGCTACCTTCCCTTTGGGAAAGCCTGTCTGAGTGCCACTCACTCTAGAAATAGCTTCCAGTGATCTCTGGAGGGGTACAGGCTGGGACACACAGAGAAAGCCACGAAAGGGTGGAGGATGTGGTGGGCTAGGGGACAGGTACAAAAAGAGAAATGGGGTCAGAGATGGAAACGGGAGCTGAGAACAGAGCACAGGTCAGAAAGGTCACTCATAGAAATGGAGCAGAGTCAAGGATGGAAGCGGCTGGACTTAACGGCCGTTCACATACACGGACCTGAGGGGTAACAAAGCAGAGACACAGGAAGTCCCGGGGAGGAAAGCCCACCCTGCTTATCATGCACAACCTTGACCCGCGTTACTCTACTGCCACAAAGGTCCCACAGGAAAACCAGGGTGAGGGTCTCGTGGAGAAGCCCCATCTTTACCCCAACCTGCACATGCTTTCTAGAAGCAAGCAGAAGGGGCAGGATTTAGTGAGGATCGCGAGTTTCATTTTTTATTTAAAACTTAAGACAGCAACAATAAAAATACTCGGCTAAAATAGCACCCAACCAAGCCACTTCCCCTGCAACTTAAAGTTAAGTGCCCCCATCCCAGCACCCTGTACCTTTAAGGAGAAGAAGGCGCCTCTCTGCTTCCCTCGGGCTGAAGAGGCAGGTTATTCTAGGCAATAGCGATGACTTACCTAAAACTGAGTTATTCCCCTTTCCTCCCTGGCCAGCCTCTCTTCACTCTGGGGAGCTTTTACCATTTAAGGTCAATGTTACATCTGGCTCCAGAGCTCCGAGCTGAAAAGCTCTGGCTGCAGAGCCCCGGCTGCCTGCCTCCTCCTCAGAGAGGGGCTGGGATGAGGGGTTGGGACTGGGAACCAGAGATCCACCAGGCCCCCTGCAGCCTGGCTCTGGGGATAAAGACAGAAGAAGCCTCCCAGTCAGTCTCAGGGTTCAAGGGACTTTGGGCCTGAGTGGTAGCCCCTTATCCTGGGATCTTGCAGGGGTACCCCTGTAGCCTACGGCAGTACCTAGGGGGGTGGTTAGAGATGCCAGACACTGTCCTCGCTAGAGTGGGATGAAGGGGACATATGCAGAGCAGCCTCCCACCCCCGAGTGTCCAGCCAGCTTGTGAGCCTAGATAAGATCCTGGCCCAGTGCCAAGAGAAGCTGGGAATGTTTCCTGTCCCAGGGATTTGGGGGCGGAGGCTACTCCCATCTTAAACTCTCAGAATTGCCAGAGAAAAGAAGGGCATGGTGAAGGGGATTAGCTAATTCCAGGCCTGGCAGCAGCCCCGGGGGTCAATCCACCTAATAGTGATGTAGTCTTAACATGGCAAAGCCTCCGTCTATCCATCTCTGAAGTGGAACAATAGTGAAAGATCAGGACACTGTGGGCCAGGGACTCATGGGTACTAAAACAGCATGGATGAATTTCTTGCCCCCACCACACCCCTCAACTCAGGTGGAGAAGCCTGCCTCTCTTCTGAAGTCCACACCCTGTCCATGCTTGTTCAAGGCACAGACTGTCAACCCTAAGACAACCACACGGGGGCTCCACCACCTTTCTGCAGTTAGAGATCTCAACCCCAAAGCCCTTGGGTGGCCCAGGCAGATCACCACAGGATACTCAAATTTAAACCTCAAATGCAATGTAATTATTTCCATACAAGGATGCCCCAAATACTGCATGAGACATGCTTGTACCACAAGATAGTATGTTGTTCATTTGAAGCTCAAATGTAACCAGACATTTTACTTGCTAAACCTGAGAACTCCAGTCCTCAAAGGCCCACAGCCTCGTGCCTTCTTCTGCCAGGATGAGCACATGCCCCATCTCCAGCCCCTAGCCACAGGCCAGTCACAGAGCAGGTGCTCCCAAACTAATCTGTATCCAGCCGGTTCTGTGCCAGGCTTGCTTCCGGCACAACGTCCTGGCCATTCTCCTGGGTGTTGAGTAAGCTTTCTGCTGCCTAGCAGATCTGCCTGTTGGCCTCACGAATCACTCTTTCCCTGGGAACCCACATCTGTCTGTGGATGTGCATCCCACTAGCAAAGCCACACGTGCAAACTACTAACACTGACTGGGCTGGCTGGCTGCTCTGCCAACCTCAAAATGACTCAGACCTCTAAGCCTGAACTGAGAAGCCCTAGACTCCTCTTCCAGAAATTCGAATGTCATGGGCCTGAGTCTGAAACAAGACACAGGCATCTCGTCCAAACTAAGGTCCTCTGTGACTCTCAACAGCCCTAACTTTGGGACAGGCTGCTCCAGAGCAGTGGTTCTCAACCTGTGGGTCATGACCCCTTTGGGGGTCAAATGACCTTTTTACAGGGGTCACATATCAGATATCCTGCATATCAGATATTTTCATTTACAATTGATAACAGTAGCAAAATTACAGTTATGTATTGAAATCATTGTATGTTTGGGGTCACCACAACATGAGGAACTGTATTAAAGGGTCCCAGCATTAGGAAGGTTGAGAACCGCTGCTCTAAAGGGTATTACAGGAACACCTGGTAACCAGAGGCTAAAAATGGAGCCTAAGGCTTTGTGTGCTTATGAGTGTGTGCACACACTTGTATGTGTGTAAGCCACTTAGTGAACACCCGCTATTTTCCTAATTGTGCATTAGATACTTTTTGTGAAAGCATGTGTGTATCTCACAAGTGTCTTAACAAACGGAATTGTTGCATTTTGCCTTTGAAAAGAAAACTGAGGTTCAAAGAAATGGAACAACCTTCGAATGCTCTGCCGCCTTGGGTGCCAGGGCCCACATGTGAGCTGAGGTGTTCCAGCTACAACTCCTTCCTCTACGCCATCTGCCATCCCTTCCACCATGGCTCTTCCCCCAGGGGCCTGGACGGACTTGTGAGTCTCAGAGGCAATGCTTGATTCCTGTTTCTCTTGGTAGAGGCCCAAAGCTTTCGCCAGACTCCAAAGTGGTCACCAAGTGACTTTTTCAAACTCACTTCAATTACAAGCATTTCGTAAAATATCACTTGGTGGATGTGCAACACAGAACGAGTCCAGAGCGGACACATCAGCACTGTCAAGGCTGTGAGGCTCGTGCCCACAGAACGAGTCTAGAGCGGACACATCAGCACTGTCAAGGCTGTGAGGCTCGTGCCCACAGAACGAGTCTAGAGCGGACACATCAGCACTGTCAAGGTTGTGAGGCTCGTGCCCTTTGACCCAGCTCTACTTCTAGGACTTTAGTTTATAAACAACTCCCACACTTGGGAAATGACAGATGTATGTGATTACTCACTGCAGCATTGTTTATACAAGCAAGGGGATTAGGAGTGACATAAATGAGCACTACTTGGGGGCCATAAAAGAAGATGGGGTGCAGCCATAACAAAGGAGGAGGGAGCTATTGCTCTAACGATGGGAAAAGGCCGCTAAGGCAGTGGTTCTCAACCTGTGGGCAGTGACTCCACAGAGTGGCACATCAGGTATTTACATTATAACCCATAACAGTAGCAAAATTACAGTTATGAAGTAGCAATGAAAACATTTATGATTGGGGTCACCATAACATGAGGAACTGTATTAAAGGGCCACAGTACGGAAGACTGATGTATTGGTACATGGGGAGGTAGCTAAGAACATCTTCTACCACATGGGTGGGAAAGTGTATGTGGACGTATATTTATACACATATGAAGACATTTATATCCATTCATATACACCCACACTCAATGCATACAAAAGCTGGCACAAGAGTCAACAATATTAAAACATTATCCCTGGGAAAGGAATCTAAGTTGTGGAATAAGTGAACCACTGGAGCCAGTGAGATAGCTCACAGGATCAATGTGCCTGCTGGCAAGCCTGCCCACAAGGACCCACGTGGCGGAAGGAGAGAATTGACTCCAATGAGCTGCCCTCTGACCTCTTCGTGCCTACTATAACATGCACATGCCTACATGCATACATACAAAATAAAAATGGAATAAAACATGCTAAAGACTAACATGTATTCTCTCTGTCTTACTTATTCATTTAGGGTCTTGGGCCACAGGACTAAGTCATGTGTTTACATTCAATAACAGTAATAACTAAACAAAAGCATTGCTCTGAGCGGAGATTTAACTCATTTGTCTTCCAGCACTGCCTCCTCCAACCGTCAAGAGTGCCGGGAAGATTCTGACTAAAGGTTATTGGTGGGTGTTTTTTTTTTTTTTAACTTTTGTTTTGGAACAATTACAGGCATACAGGAAGTTATAAAAATAGTAGAGTCCCAAGTGCTCCTTCATCAGCCTCCCTCAGGGGTGGCACTTATATCACAGTTATGGATTTCAGAACTGAACAACCAACATCAGGATGCTACTGTTAACTAGATACTCTTATTTTTTAAAATGCAATCTTTTCATTCATGCACTTAAAATGTTCATTGATGGGGCTGCAGAGATGGGTAAGAGCCTGCTTTGCTATGACGACGGAGGACCCTACCTTCAGTTCCCAGTATGCAGGCTGAGTGGCTCACAAGGCTGTGACTCCAGCTCCAGGGGATCCAACAGTCCCCTCTGACCTCCATGAGCACCTGCACTCACGTGCACAGGTACACACATCTACACATGATTAAAATAACCATAAAGCCAGGTGATGGCAGTGCACGCCTTTAATCTCAGCACTCAGGAGGCAGAGGCAGGCAGATCTCTGTGAGTTCAAGGCCAGCCTGGTCTGCAAAGCAAGTTCCAGAACAGTCAGAGCTACATAGAGAAACCTTGCCTCAGAAATAAATAAATAAATAAATAGCATTGTTGACTGAGTACCTGTGGGGAACTGACCCAGTGCTGGCTGGTCATGGAATGTGGTGGTAGGATCATCTGTGACCTATCTGTGCCCTCTTAATGACCCCCAAAGTCATGTGACGGTAGCGTCACTAAGACCTAGGATCCAGCAATGTACAAGGAGTGCTGACCACAGCTCTAAAAAAGGAACTGTGTCCCTCGCTGTCCTGGTCACGGAGCTTCACAGCTTGCCCAAAAGCTGACTTTTAATCCTTAAAAGAACATAAGCAATTACTCTGGCTATATTTATCCGTGTTCCTGGAGCCACACAGGGATTTGGCCTCACTCTACCAAAATCTCCAGCTCATCACTCATCCCATCAGCGGCCACCATGTGTCCTCGGCACAGAAGCGATGGCCAACAGAGGCAATACTGGCCCACGGCTCAGGGAGGCGCGGCTGGCCATCTGACCTTTGGCTGGGAAGAAGTTTTAAGGCCCGGGAAAACAAAAGCTCATCCTGGGACAGAGGGACGCCAAGAGAGGAGACTTGGCTTCTTGCCAAGAATGCAGCCAGCTCTGGGGTTGATTGCTGGACAGCTTCTCAGGGAGCTTGACTTCCCTGCCCTGTTAACTTAGGGACTCTGGGAAGGCCCAGTACTTAGCAGATCCCGAATGAATGGACGATGAGAGGCCAACTCAGTAGCAGGCATGGCGACCAACAGGTGTCACTCAGTGACGTCGGGGTCAGGCACTGTGCCAGGCTCTGTGCACACATGGTCTAATGCTGCCACCATTGCCAAATAACATGATGTGTAGCTTCCCACCCCAATTCCTAGATGAAAAATGCGATGTGGAGAGCTGAGGAACCTTGCCACCACCTTGCAGTTTGCAAACTCCAATCTAACTCTAGCATCCTCGAGTGACCAACCCAAGACGGCAGACCGCAAACACAAGATCCCAATCTCTGTCCCTCCTCCAGGATGATAGTATTTCTTGCCTCCTGTCATCCCAATAAAATGCTAGCAGGAACTCTTTTAAAAGGAACGTGTGTTTAAACTGAGAGCTGTGCAACACACCCTAATCCCAGAGCTTGGGGGTGCGGGGCGCTGAGAAAGGAGGCTAGCGAGATCCAGACAGCCTGAGCTATATAGAAAGATGCTGCCTTGGGCTGGAGAGATGGCTCAGCGGTTAAGATGCCTGCTCTTCCAAAGGTCCTGAGTTCAATTCCCAACAACCACATGATGGGTCACAACCATCTGTAATGAGATCTGGCGCCCTCTTCTGGCCTGCAGGTATACATGCATACAGAATACTGAGAATACTGTACACATAATAAATAAATCTTAAAAAAAAAAAACAAGAAAGATGCTGCCTTAAGCAATAAGTAAATAGAGAGAGAAAATAAGGTAAGGAAAGAAAAGATATAGGGAGGGAAGGGACACGAGTGGACGTTTCTGCAAGTTTGCAAGAGAATAATCCTGGAGTACTAGTGCCGACCAAACAGGACATGGAAGCTGAGCTCCACACCACATGGAGAAAAGGGCTTCCAGATCCAAGGAGGAGCTCATACCTTCTCTGGGACTCTGAGAGGTTCAGGTGTGACAAGGACAGGAGTGAGATGGCCAGGAAAGAAGTAGGATGTGGGGAGGGGCATGTGCGTGCATGTGCATGCTGCGGGTAGAGGTGGATGACTAGTGTCTTCCTTAGTCACTGTCTGCCTCACTTTTTGAGACAGTCTCCCACTGAACATAGAATTTACCGATTTGGCTACACTGGCTGCCAACAAGCCCCTGGGAAGACCCCCCTCCCCGGCCGCTTCTGCTCCCCAATATTGGGATTAGTACCATCCTGACTTTTTTGATGGGGGTTAGAACAGGGAAAATGTGAGGTAAAACTAGAGTTTCTTATGTCACAAAGCAAACAGTATCAAGATGTCAAAGTTAAGTAGAGCTTCTTGAAGAGGCTCCAATTGGCCACATCCAAGACAGCATGAGTGTGCTGGCTACTTTTATGTCAACTTGACATAAGCTGGAGTCATTTGGGAAGAGGGAAGCTCCATTGAGAAAATGTTCTCACCAGATTGGCCTATGGACAAGCCTACGGGGCCCTTTCCTGAGTGATGATACAGAAGGGCCCAGATCACTTTGGATACCCCAGGCAAGTAGGCCTAGGTGCTATAAGAAAGCAAGATGGGCAAACCATGAGGAACAAGCCAGTGAGCAGCATTCCTTCATAGATAGCCTCTGCTTAAGTTCCTGCCTCCAGCCCCTGCTCTGACTTCTTTCAGTGACAGATGACAGATGGTAACGTGAAATAGGAGCTGGCATAAGCCCTCTCTTCCCCAAGTTGCTTTTGGTCATGGTATCTTATCATGGCAATGGAAAGGAAAGCTAACTAAGACAATGGATAGCCAGCCAAATAATGCTGGTAAAGAGTTATTGGCCACTGAATAAAACAAAAATTATGAGTTCATGCTAATAAAGACAAACCAAAGAGAAAGGGAGGTTCTACTTTGCAATGGAACAAAATCTTTGATAAATGTAGAAGAATGTGAAAACTAGACAGTCGTGATCTGGCAGTCATGTTATTTATTGATGGGGAGGAGACACTAAGGAATATTAAAATTCCCGTTGAAAGTTTAAGAATCACAGACATTTCCATAGTCTCAAAGTGTTTCCTCCATGATATGCTAATTAAGAAGCTTTACAAGGAGAAATGTGGCAGAGTCACGTGAACAAGATTAGCAGCCCCTGTCATGGGAGAGACTGACATAGGCACTCCACAGCATTGCTTCCACCATGTTACTGCCAAAGATTTGGAGCCTCCACAGAAAAGGGGGCCCAAGAGTCCTAGCAGTTAAACACAACAAATGGTCTGGAATTTTCTTGGGACATTTGGCAAAAATCTGTAGACAGTTCCAGGGAAAAAGATAAATGCTAAATAAATAAATAAATGAATGGGTAGATCATCCATGCATGCATAGACATGGGATCAACGACTGGGCAAATATGACAAGATATTAGTATCTGAGTGTTGGGTTTCTCTTAAAGGAGCCTCTCCACTGACGCAAATAATTCCAATCAGTCCAGGAAAAGAGAGAGAAAAGGGAAAACCACGTGAAACCCAGAGACCACACGTTCATTCTGAGGGGCAGTTTAAGTAGCCTGTGAGAGTTGTGGAAGTGGTCTTGACCCTCCCTGGGGAGGGGGTCACCATTTGTCATGCCTTTTTTTACCCTCCCTGGGGAGGGGTCACCATTTGGCGGGCTTTCTCAGAGGTGGAGTTTGGACTAAGGCAACTCCCAGGGGAGGGGGCTTGAAATGGAGTTTCCTGCCCAATATTCCAAAGATGGATGCCAGAGCCTGGGATGAGGCCCCCGACCAAATATTTTAAACATTCTAAGCTTTTTGGATAAGGGGACACCAGTGAGCTGAGGTGAAACCCCTCAACCAAACATTTTAGACACCGTGGATAAAGAGGCGCCAGCTCAAGTCTGACTGCTTTCTGTGGGCATGGAGGGATGTGGAAGAGGGGAGAGCTGGGAGGTGATGGGTTCACACTCAGCAAGAGGTGTGGCTGGAGAGGCATCTGCTTTCCTGTCATCCTGGAGTTCTCAGGCAGCTGTTTCTTGAGGGAGATGAGAAGACAGATGGTTAGGAGGAAAAAAGTATTGTTATTATTGGCCCTATGAATGGGGCTAGCCATGGGAAGTCATTAACTGCCAGAAAGAATGGGACAGAGAAGTGCCCTGGTTTTATAGGTGAGGCTCGTGTGTATAATTGGGACACAATAGCAGATAAAATCAGATTTTAGTTGGTAGGTGTCCTTGGTCCAAGACAGTTTGTACCAATGGTGAAGTCCCAGGAGCTGGTGCAGGTGTTGGCATTGTCTGGAGAGCACTTTATAAGTTGATCTTGGCCCAGACAGCAGGAGTGACCTGCAAAATATGCTTGAAACTGGATGTAGCTAAAATAGGCTCTGGAGACTGTTAGTTTTTACCAGACCTGATTTTTGATACAGCAGCAGAACTTTTTCCAGGAACCTGTAGGTGTCTATAAGGCAACTGGAACAGATTTACATCTTGGTGACATAGCAAAAGGCTATGGCTTTAAGTAAAAAGGCATGAACATTTTAGAAGACAATTAAAGGGAACTGGAAACTCTGAACCTCTGAAGATAAACCTGAAACCTGTTAGTCCTGGACTATGAAGCCTGTTAAAGAGGCACACCTGTGTGTATTTTAGCAGGAAACTTAACAAATGAAGTAATGAGCTACCAGTACCTTAAGTCATCAAATGCCATTAGACAGATCTAAGGGAGATAAATGAGCACAAATGAGAGAGCTTTTTTAGGTACGCAGGCAATCCCAAGTCTCTCCTTAGTCACTGGAGAACACCAGTCCTAGAAGCAGGGCTTGCCATTAGCTGCTGAGTACAAGAGGCCCGAAGATTTTCCTGTCGGGGGAAGATTTAGTCCACCTGTCTTGGCAGGATGAGAAGATCAATTCCCGGGTGGCATCCAGGAAACTGAAGAGGTAGACGGCAGCTTTTTGCTGTGTGGGTGGCTTTGCCAAACCAAAGGCAAGCCCAGAGGCAGGACTTTTGCTACCATGTATCTTCTTGGAGGAGCTCTAGGGTGCTGTGGGAGCTGGCATGTCTCTGTATTAGAAGCTCTTTTGTTAAATGTCATACTCTCAAATCTGTAAAGGCACCTGAGAATTGGATACCATTACCTGTTAGTTAAATCAGACATCTATTTTACCCAATAGTTAGTTACAGCTTACCAATGCTAGCAAATGTAAGAAGATTAAAAGGAATATTTTAATAAGTGAAAAAATACTAGCACATGTGGGTACTCTTACCCAAGATGGTGATGGGGTCAAAATGGGGGTTACCTACATGTATGTAATTTTCCAGAGCTGTTGTAATCTGTAGTTATAAGTTTTACAGATCTTAAAACATGAACACATAAACACATAAAGACATAAAGCAACATACTACGAAAACACACCCACATATTCACACAGATATACTGTGGCCACATTATTCTAACAGACAGAAAAATAAAACACTTTTAGGAACTTGTGTCAGCTGACCAACTTAAAAATCCTGGCGCAGGCAGGAGGCAAAGCCAGGGAAGCACAGAGGTGGTCCCTTTAAGGACTAGATTAGCAGACACTGCAAGGAGGAACAAGAACAAAAGGATGGAGGAACTATACGGTTTTTGTGTGGAAGGACAGGGGAAACAGATTTGGATCCGTTGTAGAGAACAAACACTGAAAGAGGAGAGAACCTGTGTCAGCTGACCAACTTAAAATCCCGGTGCAGGCAGGTGGCAGAGCCAGGGAAGCACAGAGGTGGTCCATTAAGGACAGGATTAGCAGACGCTGTAGAAACATAAGGACAGAAGAGCTCTAAGGTTTTGGAGTGGAAGGACTGGGGAAACAGATCTGTTTTAGAGAATCCCAGACCAACAGCAAACAGCTAGAGAAGCAGGGAGGGGGAGGGAGAAAGGGCGTGGGAACACACATCTAGAAACCATGGGCTTTTTTTTGGGGGGGGGGGGTTCGAGACAGGGTTTCTCTGTGGCTTTGGAGCCTGTCCTGGAACTAGCTCTGTAGACCAGGCTGGTCTCGAACTCACAGAGATCCGCCTGCCTCTGCCTCCCGAGTGCTGGGATTAAAGGCGTGTGCCACCATCGCCCGGCAAACCATGGGCTTTTTGAGCCTTGTTTTTATGTTAGGTGTTAGCCCCAATTTAAAAGGATTTTTGTAGAAGGCAGCCCAAGGGCATTTGAGGATTCAGCTTTGAATCGCAAGAACCCCTTTAAAAGTCTATGCCAAATTCTGGGACTCAAGTCTGTCTCAGTGTGTCTAAGGGGACAAAACTCTTGAGTCAAAAACGGGGGTCGTGAGAAATGAGTGGCAGACTTCTCTGATACATGCAATCTCACCTCAGCAAAGCCTGGCTTCGCAGCTTGGATGGGGCTTTTGGCACAATTGTGACTCTTACAGAAAAGCCCGAAAATAGACAAAGATAAATGCGAATGGGTCCCATAGCCCTAGCGGCATAAAGTAAAAAAGGGAGACTCACCGAGACAAAGCCAATCTTAGCCTAGCGGAGAGTACGCAGAGAAGAGCGTTTTCCAACACGTGGCCCTGGGCCTGTGGGAAAGACAGCCCCGCCCCCGCTGTGGAACCTCCAAATATTAGGAATATTTGTTAGATGAGCCTCTCCACCAATGCAAATGATTCCAATCAGACCAAATTAAGCCAAATTAAAAGGCACCCATGTTTAATGCAATGCCCCCCGGTTGCCCCAGGAAAGCATAGAGAGGAAAAGAGAGAGAAAAGGGGAGACCACGTGTTCACTCTCTGGGGGCAGTTTAAGCAGCTGTGGGAGTGGTCTTGACCCTCCCTTGGGAGGGGTCACAGTTTGGCAGGCTTGGAGGTGGAGTTTGGCTAAGGCAACTACCAGGAGAGGGGGCTTGAAATGGAGTTTCCTGCCCAGTATTCCAAAGATGGTTGCCAGGGCCTGGGATGAGGCCCCCCCGACTAAATATTTCAAACACTGAGTATCCAGGTAAAGAGTATACAATAATTATTGCTACTGTTCCAGAAGTGATTTACTGGAGACAGAGCAAATAGGAGGAGGAGCTGGAGGTGAAGGAGCCCAGAGAAGACCAGCAATGGCAAGGGGACTCGGGGCATCCAGAACGATTTGAAATTCAGAATTAAAATCACATCCTTGCTAAGAAAGAAGAGAGACCCATGGAGGTGACTCAGGTGATAAAATGTTCATTGCACAAGCGGGAGGACCTGAGTTCAGGTCCCCAGTACCCACGGAAAGGCCAGATGTGGTAGTCATCACAATACAGGAGCATTTCTGGGGTTTGGGGTTTGCTGGCCAGCCAGTGTTGCCAAGTTAGTGAACTCTAGTTCAGCGAGAGATCCTGTATCAACAAATAAGGGTGAGAGGGACTGAGACACCTGTTGTCAACAGCTGGCCTCTGCGTGCACATGCACACACATGCACATGCACACACGTGCACATAGGAAGGAGGGAGGGAGGGAGGGAGGGAGGGAGGGAGGGAAGGAGGGAGGGAGAAAGGAAAGAAATGAGAAAGGAAGAAAGGAAAGAAGGGAGGGAGGGGGGAGGAAAACGGAAAAACAAAGCCTATTTTGGGCATCTGGGTAAACTAACTCATGGATGCTTCCCTGCTGGGTTCTGCTAAGACCAATTCCACATCAGGCCAGGCAGGGAATAACCTTCAACACTCCCTCTTCCTTACAGCCATCTTCCTGGCCTGACCAGAGGAGAGAGACAGCTCTGAGGTCTGGGGCAGTGACAAATGGCCTGTGGAGGTGTTGGGGGGAGGGCAGCTGAGTGAGAAGACTGTGCAGGGCCTAAGGGCCAGAATGGATGCCACCACACAGGCTTCTTGGAGTTCCAGAAACCAACTCTGGCTAGCTCAAGTGGAAAAAAAGCTTGTGCCAAGGATAAATCAATCTCCAAAGGCCCAAGGACAAGAGAGGAAGAGCACACAGACCCTAGGGAAGCAGAGCCCTGGCCACTGCTGTCTCCCAGAAATGATGCTGTCTTTCCAAGCCCCTCCTCTCTTTGCCTCCTTTTTAGCTGCACACCCATCTGGCTATGACCCATAATAGCCTCACCACTCCTGGCTTGTCTAACCATTCTTTGAAACTGGCAGGAGAGATCTCACCTGCCAGCATGTGCTTAATCGGGTCTCATACACCATGAGCTGCCTTGGGGGCAGCTAACCCTAATAGTTCACATAATGATACCTGAGGCCATAACCTAAGCATCGTGGACCACTTTCCTAGGCTGTGAAGCAACAAAAGATGCCACTGAAAAGGAGTTACGGAAGGACTTCACATTTCCCAAACTCTTACCACATGCCAAATGTTTACTGGGCGACTTGAAGCCACATTACAAAGTGAGGTGGATTTTATTATTCCTATTTTACAAATAGAGGGATTAAGCTTAGAGGAAGTTAAGCACGCATCTGGGATCTCAAAGGTAGAAGGCAGCTGCTGGGAATATAAATAGAAGCTTGCCCAAGTACAAAGTCCACATCCTTCCTTCAGGAACATTCTGCTCGGGGACTTGCTATGTCAGAGCCTGTGAGGACCACAGCACTTAGCGTGAGATGGCCACAGAGGCCTCACAGCCGCCATGTGCTTGCTATTCTAGGACAGCCCTCTCTTAGCACCTTTTAGGGCCTCATACCTCTGCAAATGTGACGAAAGCTGTAGAGTCTGTTGCCAGATAACCCATGCATCACATAAACTTGGCTAGAGTGCACAGAACCCCTCCTCCAGCTCCTCCATTGCCCTCCTCAAGCATCCTCAGTTAGCAGTGGCTCACCTCCCTACTCAAATTCTGCAGGGGAGCAAGCTTGCTGCTTCCTGTAGCTTCTAAATCCGTCTCATGACACAACAGATTGCTTATCTCACCGCAGGAACACTCCAACCTTTCTCAGATTCTCCCTCCTGGCTTCACATGGTTCTTCTGTTGGATGGAAAAGTGAAAGAGATGTGAAGCAGAAGATTCTTGAAGTTTGGATGGAAAAGTGAAAGAGATGTGAAGCAGAAGATTCTTGAAGTTTCCGAGCTGACATTCCACTGGGATGAATGCTAACGAAGGCCCCATTTCACTAATCCTGAAAGGGATGCGCTGGCCTTCCTGGGTCACTGCCTGCATCACGCGGCCTTCTTCCCCAGCCTGGGGTATGGAGCTGTCTTTTGAAAAGCCTTTGAAGTCGCAAAGAGCACACATTACTTTTTAAGAGCAAACCCTGGAGATGTTTTATAAGCACCTTTCTTCAAGTAAATGCTAACTGAATTAAATAGCATAGTTGTTTTCATAATGATAAAAAGAGAAAGAGGAGAGTTTGGGAGGATGAACTTGTTCCTCCCTATCTCCCTGGTGAGCAATACTGAACCGCCTCAGACTCAGTCCTGAGACCTAGATTTTCTTAACTCATCGTTAAGAGTACCTTATCCAAACTCAAGATTGTAAGTGCCATCTACACACTGAAGACAGTTTTTCCATATTGTAAAAATTTATGTGTGCCTGTTCACGTGTGTGCAAATGTATGTAGAATCACATATGTGTGTGTGCCAGAGGTCAGCCTCAGGCCTGTTTCCTCAAGAGATGTCCATCTTGTTTAAGAAACAGTCTCTCACATGCTTGTTCAGTCCTGGTCCAGCTGGATTTGGTGAGCTCCCATTAGAACAGGCACACTGTCTCAGTGGGTGGACCAACCCCTTGTGGTCCTGACTTCCTTGCTCGTCTTCTCCCTCCTTCAGCTCTTCAACTGGACCTTGGCTCAGTCCCTTGCTCTGATGAGGGTCTCTGTCTCTATCTCCATCCGTCACCGGACAAAGATTCTATGGTGATATCAAACAGGACTCTCTGAATGTGGCTGACAATGGGGCCTGACTGAGAAGCCAATGATAAAGGCACTGGGACTTGTTTCTACTGCATGTACTGGCTTTTTAGGACCCTAGTCTATTTGGATGCACAGCTGCCTGGGCCTGGATGTAGTGTGGAGGGCCTTGGACTTCCCACGGGGCAGGGTTCCTTGCCTTCTCATAAGGAAGGAGGGAGAGGGAGGTGGATGAGTGGGGGAGCGGGAGGGGAATGGGAGGAGGGGAGGAAGTGGAAATTTTTGAATGGAGAAAGAGAGAGAGAGAGAGAGAGAGAGAGAGAGAGAGAGAGAGAGAGAGAGAGAGAGAGAGAGAGAGAGAGAGAGAGAGAAGAAAGAAAGAAAGAGAGAAAGAGAGAAAGAGAGAAAGAAAGAAAGAAAGAGCGAGCCTCTCACTGATTTGGCTTGCAGATTCGGCTAACCTAGATGGCAGTGAATGCCAAAGACTTGCCCATCTCCTCCTCAGTGAAAGAATTATCCGTGCTTGTCGCCATGCCCAGCTTCTCATGAGTTCTGGGTCTAGAGCTTAGGTCCTCATGCTTGCACAGAAAGCGCTTGAGCAACTGAGCCATCTCCCTAGGTGCTACACTCTGTGAAATGTTCACAGCCAGCCTGAATCTGTCCCTCAGACCCCCATGTCAAACATCCAACTTTCACTCAATGCCTCTTCTTGGATGTCTCAGGAATCAAATTAAACACGCTCAACCTGAGCCCCTGCTCTCCCCTTGTCTCCGTCTCAGTAAGCACCCAATCCATCCTTCAAGTTCTCAAGTACAAATGTAAACAGTACCCATACGTGTCTTGTTTACATCATGCCCCTCAGGAAACTATCCAAAAACTCTGCCAGCCTTATCTTCATGTGTCCATAATGCAGCCATTTCTTTTTTATTTTAAATTGTTTTTATTGAGCTATATATATTTTTTTCTGCTGCCCTCCCTTCCTCTCCCTTCCCTTCCTACCCTCTCCCATGGTCCCCATACTCCCAATTTATTCAAGAGATCTTGTCTTTGTATGTCTCTCTTAGGGTTCTCTTTGTTGTCTAGGTTCTCTGGGAAGTTAATTGCAGAATGGTTTTTTTGGTTTGTTTGTTTTTGTGAGGTTTTTTTATTTTTTTATTTTTGCTTTTTGTCTAAAAGTCACTTATGAGGGAATACATATGGTATTTGTCTTTCTAGGTCTGATGTCTTTCTCACTCGTTGTGATGTTTTCTAGACCCATCTATTTGTCCGCAAATTTCAAGATATCATTATTTTTTCTGCTCTATAGTATTCCATTGTGTAAATGTACCACATTTTCCTTATGCATTCTTTGGTCAAGAGGCATTTAGTTTGTTTCCAAGTTCTGGCTGTGACAAACAATGCTATGAACATAGTCGAGCACATGTCCTTGTGGTACAATTGAGCATCTTTTGGGTATATACCCAAAAGTGGTATTGCTGATTCTTGAGGTAGGTTGTTTCCTAATTTTCTGAGAAATTGCCATACTAATATCCAAAGGAGTTGTACCAGTTTGCACGCCCACCAGCAATGCAGAAGTGTTCCCTTTGCCCCACATCCTCTCCAGCATAAATTGTCATCAGTGTTTTTGATCTTGGCCATTCTTACAGGTATAAGATGGAATCTCAAAGTTGTTTTGATTTGCATTTCTCTGAAGACTAAGGATGTTGAACATTTCCTTAAGTGTCTTTCAGCCATTTTAGATTCCTCTATTTTATTGGGTTATTTGTTCTTTTGATGTCAAATTTCTTGAGTTCTTTGTATATTTTGGAAATCAGCCCTCTGTCTGATATGGAGTTAGTGAAGATCTTTTCTCATTCTGAAGACTGCCATTTTGTCTTGTTGACTGTGTCCTTTGCTTTACAGAAGCTTTTCAGTTTCAGGAGGTCCCATTTATTAATTATTTCTCTCAGTGTCTGTGCTGATGGGGTTATATTTAGGAAGTGGTCTCCTGTGCCAATGCGTTCAAGTGTACTTCCCACTTTCTCTTCTATGAGGTTTAGTGTGGTTGGTTTATGCTGAGGTCTTTGATCCATTTGGATTTGAGTTTTGTGCAAGGCAATAGATATGGATCTATTTTCATTCTTCGACATGTTGATATCCAGTTATGCCAGCACCATTTGCTGAATATGCTTTCCTTTTTCCATTTTATAGTTTTAGCTTCTTTGTCAAAAATCAGGTGTTCTAAGATGTGTGGATTGATATCTGGGTCTTCTATTCAGTTCCATTGGTCCTCCTGTCTGTTCTTATGCCAATACCAGGCTGTTTTCAGTACTGTAGCTCTGTAGTAGAGTTTGAAGTCAGGGATTGTGATGCCTCCAGAAGTTCCTTTCTTGTACAGGATTGTTTTGGCTATCCTGGGTTTTTTGCTTTTCCATATGAAGTTGAGTACCGTTCTTTCAAGGTCTGTGAAGAATTTTGCTGGGATTTTGCTGGGCATTGCACTGAATCTGTAGATTGCTTTTGGTATGATTGATGCAGCCATTTCTTACAACTTCCCTCACCCCACCCCTATCTAAACCACTGACTATCCTTTCCTGGAGTGTGATCAGTTCCTCTAACTGCCCTCCTGCCTCTCAGTGCAGGAAGAGTGGATCAATGCGATTGTGTTAGATCCTGTCACTCTTCTTCTTGTAATGCCCCAATGGCTTCCCATGTATTCAGCATAAAAAGCTAATGTGAGGCCATACATGGTGGTACATGCCTGTAATCCCAGTATTCCAGAGACCAAGGATGGAGGAGTACGAGTTGTAAACCATACTGGACCACATAGTAAAACTTCACCTCAAAAAAAAATTATGAGTTTTGCAGCTATTACAGAGATCCACAACTAGCCAAAATGCAGAGAGTAAATAAGCATGGGATACCCAGCCCTAACTGATATATCTTCAGTGCATCTACACCTAAGGCTCAGGAAGCATCTCTTTTGAGGTGGGCTGGAAAAGTTGTAAGAGCCAGAGAACTAGGGCGCCTACTGTGAGACTGTGTCCTCCAGCAGTAACAGGGACGCTGCCCCATGAAATCTCAACAATATGGTTCCCTAAACAGGACCTGCACAATGGGGGGTGGGGTCATTCTGCAAGTTCTGTTACTCTAGACAACTGACTAATACGCTGACCTCATCAGTCCTCCAGCTTCGTGTCCCCCGCTGTGCTCACTGCTGTACCGTGGCCTTCCCCAGCCACTGTCAGCTGAACAGTCCCTCCATGTGCTTGAGTCCCTTCTAGAGCTGCTTCTTCTGCCCTGTGGTTCTCCATCCTCCCACCCCCACCTTCCTCCACCCCCACCCCATCCATTGATTTCTTACACTTATCACCACTAAAATGCTGCATATTCAGTTCCTCTTGTCATCTGTCAGGTCCCAGTGCCTTCTACAGCGCCTGGAGGATGTTTATATTTCGTGCTTGACTAACTTGGAGGATGGAAAGAAGACCGAGGGAGGTACACACTCAGGAACTGTCTAACCTCCAGGATGAATGGATGGAAGGACTGCTAATCTACTGAGTACTATTGTATTCTGACTCACATTTACACAAGAGTCATCTCACACTCCAAGATCTCTTAGGCGTGAAAAGCCAAGATGTGAACCCAGGTCTTGGAAGGAAGGAAATTGGAGATGTTGAAAGAGAAGTGGGGAGGGGAGCGGAGGAGACATAAGCAAACACTCAGGATTTAAGACTCATTGCACTCCGAACAGAACTCACCTCAGAGTGCACGCCTAGAAGTGTTTGGTGCATGGCTTCCAGTTAAGAGACTGAAGCTTAGAGAAATGAAATGCCTTTTGCAATGTTACACGGCTGCTCTGTGACAGAACTAAGCCTAAACATCCCAAGGTCTGTGCTCTCTCCTTCAAAGAAAAGGAAGGCTTGGTTTTTATGGCTGAAGCAGAGTGCAAGACCCACCTCAATCCCTGGGAAACAGATTTTTACAAAGATGCCTGACAGAGTCAATGCCATCTAAATTCAAGTTAACAAAAGGAGGTCATAAGGAAGTCGGGCTGAGCCAACAAGGGTAGAAGAAGGCGGGCCACGTCCTCTGTTCTTGGCAGAAGCTTCCCAGTCCATTTACTCGATTGAGCCAGCTGTCTGCCAGTTATTTTCATGTTAGTTAGACCAGAATACCTGAGATGATTTACGAGGGGAAGGCTTATTCCAGAGGGAGCCATCAACCGCTCTCGGAAGGCACGGCCGAGTTTCTGGCTGCAGGAGCATGTGGCAGACCAGGGACCAGAAAGCACTAGGACAGGACCATACCCTTTAAAGACCAGCCCCTAGAGACTACACATGCCAGCTAGTCCCATCTTCTAAAGGCTCCTCCACCCCCCAAATAGCATCAGCATTTGGGGAATAAGAATTCAAAAAGGAGCATGAGGGGCACTGTGCAAATATAAACGCTAACGACGTGGTATTTACAAGTGTTGACCCCTTCTGGAGTCCCATGGAGGCGGTGCCAACCAGGGTCGCTGTTCTGCGTGCCATGGTCTGTAGCCTCAGCGCCTCTTTTATTTCAGCAATGCCCAAAAATCGCACAATTATCTGAGCATGTCCTCCACACATGGAGAAAGAGCTCTGTCCCAGAACTCACAAACACACAGGCAAACTGTTTGCTTTCATAACCTTGAACTTTCACATTTAAAATAGACCATGTACTAGACAAAGAATTCTTTGGACCAGAGCCTTCCTTTGTGATCTTCCTTCCTTTCTCTGGATAAAGGGCGAGTTTCTTAGTGCCTCTGAGCCTGTGCTGGATTCTCCCAGTGGCAGTGTAGCTAGGGTGACGCTCAAGTCTCCCAGGCTGAACTAATGCCTAGTGTGCTTTTCTGGATGTCGAAAACATCTTGGTATTGAAACACGACAACACAAGACCCTGAGATAGGCATTTGGACCATGGGTCCACAGGAAGAACGAGTCCTAGTGTGTCCTGATCTGGTCCCCGTTGCTGGGATGAGAGACTGAGAACAACTTGGAGAAGCAAAGGTTTCTTTAACTTACACTCTATATCCCAGTCCACCTTTGAAGGAAGTCCAGGCAGGAACCTAGAGGCAGGGACTCAAAGTGGAGATCATGGGGGATGCTGCTTACCAGCTTGCTTTTCGCTTCACATTCATCTACTTTTCTTTTTTTAAAATATTCTATTTGTTGTGTATACAATATTCTGTCTGTGTGTATGCCTGCAGGCCAGAAGAGGGCACCAGACCTCATTACAGATGGTTGTGAGCCACCATGTGGTTGTTGGGAATTGAACTCAGGACCTTTAGAAGAGCAGGCAATGCTCTTAACCTCTGAGCCATCTCTCCAGCCCTCATCTACTTTTCTTATACCTCCCAGAATCACATACCCAAGCATGGCACCTCCCACAGTGAGTTGGGCCCTTCCACAACAATCATTAATCAAGACAGTGCCCCCACAACTTGCCTACAGGCCAATCTGAGGGAGGCATTTTCTCAGCTGGAGTTCTCTAATTCATCTCAAGTTGACAGAAACTAAGCAACACTGTCCCTTCCAGGTGCATGGCCTTTGGCAGTACCATGGTTCTGCATGTGAGCTGCCATCCTATGGCCCAGAGATTACCTGAATTTAGATGTAGGGTATAAGGGGCATTAGTGCTAGTAGGCTAAAAATGATATAAGCCAGAGAGGTTATGAGGGACCGTGCAAACTACAAGAGCTGGAGAGATGGAGTTCATGGAGCACAGACCTGGACATAGCATCAGCTGCTGATGGCACCAGAGAACACACCAGAACGGACAGCAGGGATGGAGCTCAGCTGGTGCAGTGTTTGTCTAGCATGCACGAAGCCCTGGGTTAAGTCCCTAGCACAGAAACAAAACAAACTTAGCAGCACGTGCTTGTGCTGCCGGCACTCACAGGTAGAGGCCAGCCTGGCCTAGAGATCCTATGTCACTGTATAGAAGTCAGAAGAGTGGAGGATACAAGATCTTAAGAGGAGACTGGTTTTACTTCTCCAGGAATCTAAAGACTCACCACTGTTCTTAGAGAATTGGTAGGATCCAAAACCACAGCTTAACAGTAATATCCACAGCTCAGGACTCCTTCATTCGTTCAAGAGATGCTGCTACATGCCTCTTCCTTCCATGCCATCTGGCAGAGGGGCACAGTTGCCAGCCATAGAAAGCACTGTATCCTTAACACTCCCTTTCACATTTTAATCCGTTGCCTTCTTAAAGCCTTCTGCTGCTGCTACAAAGCTGGGAGCCCTCTCCAAGGGGTTAGGAGTCCCCATCTCCATCTTTAGACATGAAAATTCCGAACACCTGCTTTAAAAAACAAATCCAACCAACATCAACAAAAGGCCAGGCATGGCGGCACACATCTCTAATCACAGCACTCGGGAGGCAGAAGCAGGTGACTCTCTGAGTTCAAAGCCTCCCTGGTCTCCACAGCAAGTTCCAGGCTACCGTAGAGCTACATAGTGAGACCCAGTCTCAAAAGAAAACCAAACAAATCACCAGCAGCAGCTCAGCTCCAGCTTCAGTGGTCAAGGATGCTCTGAGGTAGACTTTGAAGTACCCCCTTCATAATAGGGTCCCAGTTACAAACCTCATCGTGATTACTACGAAGCTCAACTTGGGCATCAAATGAATGGGCTTTCCTTACAGGGCATGGTAAGGGGCTATTGGTGGGAATGTAGGAAAGCCCAGAGTAGCCACACTGGGAAGTCATCACATGGATGATGGCTTCTCTAGAGCTGCAGACGACGATCTTGCCCCAGCTTACACGTGCTCTAGCGCCCCCTGGAGAGCGCCACGTGGGATTAGGGCAGAATTGTACACAAATGGCTGAGAGGAGCAGCTCAAATCTCAGATGAAGATCCGAGGACTGCCTCTACCCTTCCTTCTGTGACGGAATGTCAACAGTCCACAGGCTTGATGGGTGGACTCTCATAAGAACCAAAGCTCGGCCGAGAGAGATGGCAGCTGTTTTGCCAGGCAAACCATGACTGAGGTCTACTATGATACTACTGACTCCATGCCCCTCCCTCACTGGTCAAAATGGCCACCTCCCCTGTGAGGCCACCTCTGACAATGAGAGAGAGAGAGAGAGAGAGAGAGAGAGAGAGAGAGAGAGAGAGAGAGAGAGAGAGAGAGAGAGAGAGAGAGAGAGAGAGACCTTGGCTGGGACAAAGGAGGCAGGAGTAGTTTCCCAGAGGCAGAGTCCTGAGTGGGTGGTATAGCATTAACTTTGCATTGCTTGAAGAAGAGGCCCCATTTCTGCAGGAAGCAAAGCTATTAAGCAAAGACCACCTCCAAGTCTATAAACATTGAGGCACACAAGTGCCCAAGTCCTTTCTCAGCCCAGACTGGTCAAGACTTTAGGCAGTTCAGCCCTTGGAATCTGACAAACAAGCTCTGACTATTGCATATGAACAGATCAGGAAGACAGGCTAAGGAGAGGGGGTGGGGAGTGTTTCCTCCCCATTGAGCTGTAAACAGACTTAACAAAAGAAATTCTCTCAGAGGTCTAAAATTCCTATCAGTGAGGAATTTTATTTGGTTTGCATTGAGCAAATCCCTCGTAGAGGCCACACTGAAACTCTACCCTTCACCATCTTATCGAGGAAAGGTCAAAGATTCCATGACTTCTTCAGCAATGTGTGTCACATATGTCCCCCTGTGATGCATGCTTTAAGTGTTATTTTGGGATTCTACTTCAAACTGGAGGCTGGGAGGGAACATGGACAACTGTCATCTCTAACAAGGCTTCTGAGAAGCATGCCACTGAAATCTAAGGTCGGTCCCAATTCATGAAAGCCAAAAATAACGACTAAGGAGCTCATGCAAAATGAAGGCTGTAATTTTTCTCAAAAGACACTCCATGTAATTACTTGCAGAAGACTACTACAATGTTCTAAATAGGGGAACAAGGACAAGAACACTTCCTTTCGGTCATGAGAATACCAGTTCTGGATTGGAGGATGCTCAGAGGTGGAAGGACCACATAGAGACAGGAGCATTCAGGTTTAGCAGGTGTCCTCACTAACTGGCAGCTCTAAGAACATACTGGGGCTGTCCTAGATCTCACTCTGTATACCAGGCTGGCCTTGAACTAATGCAGATTCACCTGCTTTTGCCTCCTGAGTGCTGGGATTAAAGGCATGCACCACCACACCAGGCCCCAATATCTAACTCTGTGTGTGTGTGTGTGTGTGTGTGTGTGTGTGTGTGTGTGTGTGTGTGTGTGTGTAATGACTGGATTAATGTGGTAGAACTGGAGGCAGGAAAGCCAGAGTGGAGGCTGTTACAATAGCCTGATCAGACACTGGTTGCCAATTGTTCCCCAGCCCTGCCTTGGGGAAAAAAAAAAAAAGAAAAACCTAGATAATCAATGTGTGTGTGTGTGTGTGTGTGTGTGTGTGTGTGTGTGTACATTCACATACACATGTAGGAGCCAGAGGAGGACATCAGATATCCTGCTCTATCATGCTGCACCTTATCCCTGTGTCTCTCACTGCACCTGAAGCTTGACTGATTTTTGCCTCAGCTGGCTGGTATGAAAGTCTCAGTGTTTTCCTAGCTCTACCCTCATGACCCCAGTGCAGGATCTACGCACATGCGGCCATGCCTGACAGAGCATCTGAACTCAGGGCCACACCTCTCTTACCAACTGAGCCATCTCCCTTGCCCTGATTAATCTTAAAAACACAGGATTTTAATAGTTTTCATTCTGCATATGTGTGTATACCTGCTTCTGGGTAGGTCTACGTGAGTGCAGGTGCCAAGAGACATCGCTTCAGGCAGCAGATCCTTCTAGAGCTAGAGTTACACACGGGGAGTTGTGAGCAAGCCAGATCCGGGTGCTGGGAACCAGAACAGGTTCTCTGCAGGAGGAGCGTGCACACTTAACTCCTGCGCCATCTCTCCAGGCCCTTTAAGACACAGTTGTGATCAGACTGTCCACATAGCATGAATTCCTTTTTAAATGCCATCCACATTGTTTACTGAATAAAATTTAATCCCTCAAGATAAGATCCTGCACAATCCAGGCCATCTTTATGATTTCATCTCCCACTATATCCCTCCGGGAAGCCTGCCACCACCCCATGCTCAAGCAGCACCTCAATCCCTAAATCCCTAACTGCCTCACCTGAATCCCTAAAGGCTCTGGCTTCCTGTCTTTGCTTGCCTGCTCTTCACACTCCTCCCTCTCTGAACTCATTGAAATCCCATCCAGTCTTCCCTCATCCAGACTAATAAGCACCTCTTCCATAAAACCTCAGGTGAAAATAAGCACTTGCTTCTTACTGCCTTCTGTGCGTGCGTGTGGGTACATGTGTATATGTGTTCATGTATATATGTGGGCAGGTACACATGCATGTGTGTACAAGTGGAGGCCAAAGGTCAACTTTAAAGCATTCATCTTGTTTTTGAGCCTGGATCTTGCACTGGCCTGGGGCTCACCCATTCAGCTCAGTTGAATCCCTGGCCAGTGAGCCCCAGGGATCTGCTTCTCTCTGCCTCCCCAGCACAGGGATTACAAGTATGTGCCACCATGCTGGGGTTCTGTGAATTGAACTCAGGTCTTTACACTTACACCAAAGCTACTTTACTGACTGAGTCATCTCCCCCATATCTTCTCTCTGCTTCTTAACACTGGCTTTCCTTCAAACAGCCATTACTGTCGCTCTCTGCCTGTCCTTCCGTGTGCCTTTCCCACATCACTTTTTATCCTGGTGAATATAAACTCCAAGTCAGGATCATGTATAATGATCTTACATATGTGTAATTGCTGACATAACTTGGATAGTGTGGTGATTTGAATAGGTATGACCCCCACAGACTCATGTGTTTGAATGTTTGGTCCATAAGGGAGTGGCACTATTAGGAGGTGTGACCTTCTTGGAGTAGGTGTGCCCTTGTTGGAGGAAGTATGTCGCTGTGGGGGTGGGCTTTGAGGTCTTAAATGTTCAAGCTACACCCAGTATACAGTTACTCCTTGTGTTGTCAAGGTGTAGAACTCTCAGCTCCTTCTTCAGCACCATGTCTGCCTGCATGCTACCATGTTTCCCGCCATAATGATAATAGACTAAACTTCTGAAACTATAAGCCAGCCCCAATTAAATGTTTTCCTTTATAGGCATTTTCTTGGTCATGGTGTCTCTTTATAGCAACAGAAGCACTAAGACAGTTCAGATAGCCAATAAATACTTGCTGACTCTGAGTTTGGTAAGAAGATAAATTAGTGGATCCCTAAAAGATAGATCTTTATCCCAAGTCCTCCACAAAGTCAACACAGACTCAAGAGTGAAGGTGAGAAGGTGAGGGCTAAGCCACAGCATCCCAGGCTGGGCTACACCAAAGGGTTCACTAACAATCCCCTGGGGCCACCAGCCAGGGGTCTGAAGAGCCAAGGGCATTGTTGCAATGTTCACAGACAGATCTTTGACCTGATGAGAGGCAGACACAACAACAAAAGACAGATCACCTGGCTACTGATGTCATCAGTAAGCATTTCAAATTTAAATTTCTCATCCCTGCCTTTCAGAGTGATGGCTTCCCTTGGAAAAGCAACCATGACATTAGGCTCTAGCTAATGGCATGAAGATATATTGAGGGACCAGGGCTGTAGTCAGGTAGTAGTAGAGTGTTTAGTAAGCATGATGAAATTCTGGTCTAATACCCAGCACAGCACAAAGTGAGAATGGTGGCCTGCATCTCTAGAGGTCCAACATGGACATCTGGCTCAGGTGTGGCCTTCATGACCCTTGGATGCTACCCTGTCTTTCTCACCATCCCTGCTGCCACTGCTTGGGTCAGGAGAAAAACAGAACAGAACAGAAGACCTCTCCACACTCTGCTTCTGCATGAGCTGCTCCTACGAGGGGTGCCGAGCATGTAGCTCAACAGAAAGGCTCTCTGATGGGGGTCCACAAAAAGTCCCCTTAGTGACCAAAGCTTCAGTAAACCTTCTAAGCATACTAGTCACATGCTAATCACTGTTATGAGTTGGGCTGTTACCCCAAAATTCACATGTTCAAGTCCTAGTCCCCAGAACCTCAGAATGTGACCTTATTTGGGAATAAGGTTGTTATAGTTGTAAATGTAATTAGTTAAGATGAGATCATTAGAGTGGGCTCTGGTCCAATATAAATGTTGGTCCGGACTCCAACTCCCAGCCTCCCAAGCGCTGACCTCTCCCACAGGGTATTTAGGCAGGCCCAGAGAAGGAACACATGGTTTTGGGTTTGTGTGTGTGTTCCCTCTGTCTTTCCCCTGCCATGCTTCTGGCCACCGGGGACCACCCTATTCCACAGGCATTTAATTTGGTTGAATCTGGTCTGAATGGAATTCTTTGCACTGGCAGAGAGGCTCTGTTAGAAAATATTCCTAACAATAACTATTAGTTTAAAAAAGAAAAGGAAATTTGGGCACTGAGTCCCTTATAGGGAGAACAGCACCCCAGAGAGAGAGAGAAAAAGAAGTCAGCTAAAGCAGCCTTCCCTCAGAAGGATGCAGCCCTGAAGTGCTTTCATTCCAGTCTTTAGAACCAAAAGCTAATGGATTTCTACTGTTTAGACCAGTCAGCCTGGGCTCTTTGTTACAGCAATCTTAACTAGTGCTACATTAAATTTTTTTCTCACTATAAATCAGGTTTACTTATGTTAGTTATCTTTATATCTGTCTTTACAACTCAAAAAATTATTTGGTACTTTTATTTGTTCTTTTTGTCCAAATGGGAACTCCAAAGTTCTTCTGAAAGGTTAAAAAACATGCAAAGAGCCCATGCCTTTAATCCCAGCACTCAAGAGGTAGAGGCAGGTGGATGAGTTTGAGGCCAGTCTGGTCTACAGAGCAAGTTCCAGGGCACAGCTGCCCAGAAAAACTGTCTTGAAAAACCTAGAAAGAAAGAAAGAAAGAAAGAAAGAAAGAAAGAAAGAAAGAGAAAGAGATTGAGAGAGAGAGAGAGAGAGAGAGAGAGAGAGAGAGGAAAGAAAGGAAGAAGCAAGGAACTAGGCTGCTGAGTTATTACTAGAGCTCTGCCGCCCCTCCCTGGAGTCTTGTTCTTTGCTCTTCATCCTACAGAAGAGATTCCTTGTGAGTAATGCTGCCATGTGTCTTATTAAGGCTCACAATCTTTAAATCCAGCTCTAGGAGATTTGAGGGCTACTGCACTCTCACATGTGCACAAGCATACATGCACACGTGTGCGAACACACACACACCACACCTGGGAACCACAGAGCATGTGGCCATGCTCAAGCACTATTGTTATCAATACAAATGGGCTCCTTCTTGTTCTTCTGAGGACATGCAGCGTGTGTGGCAGCTCTAAAATGGTCACATAAAAGCTGGAGTGGCCAGCAGGTCAGTAAGGGAGGGCAGGGGAAGCCTGGCTGGTAACAGGAGTCGGGAAGATGATGCAGCCGAACATCATCTTGTACTGTGTGTACAAACCCACAGTTTGAAGGAGCTAAGAGAGAAATAAAAGGCAAACAAGGAGTCGGGAGAGCTGCATTAGCTGCATGGGTAGGCAAGCTAGGGAGACCATGTCAAAGTAATGTCCCCTTCTTGAAAAGAGGCTTGGAGAGTTTTATCTGAGACCACAGATACTTATGTGGGTTACTTTGGAGTCTGGCACATTCCTGAACATGTTTAAGGTAAATACTCGGGCCCCGCAGTGGTGGTGCATGCCTTTAATCCCAGCACTCGGGAGGCAGAGGTAGGTAGATTTCTATAAGTTCGAGGCCAGCCTGGTCTACAAGAGCTAGTTCCAGGACAGGCTCCAAAGCTACAGAGAAACCCTGTCTCAAAAAGCAACAACAACAAAAATAACAAAAACAAAACAATAAAAAAAAAACCCAAGATATTCAGTCAGTTTAAGGTCATAAGTCAAAAAGGAAAAATGGGAGATGGGAACACCCCTGGATATTACTAGTTTGTGTCTAAAGATGACAGTAACCCTGGTGCTGGGCCTGTTGCTGGTGGCCTGTGTACTTTTAAGAGCTGTCTACTGACTGCAGGCCATAAATAAGGGCTAAAAATTATCTTTGTAGATGTCCCAGAAAAGTCCGGCTGCAGCTAAAAGAAAGGGTGCTTTAAAGATGAGTTCATAGAAGACATTAGCCTCCTCCCAACCACGCTGTTTAGTGAAGCAGTGTTAATGGGCCTAGCAGGCTAGGACTAAGCTGTGTAGAGGGCGCTGGGTACCAGGAAAAGGCTCTAAGAATCCAGGGTGGGCAGAAAACAGCTCAGCAGTTGTGTGGAATAGGGTATGAGGTGTGGGGGTTAAAGGGAGTACAGAAATGGAGCATCCAGGACTCAAGAGGGCAGAAAAGCTGCAGCTCCAGGCCAGGACAATCTCAGGGCTGGCCAAAAAGTCAAGGGCAGGGCAGAGCATCCCTCAAGGAAGATGCTACCTCAGGTCAGAAGTGACTGGTCTTAGGGGCTGACCTAGTTGGGGTTTAGGTTGGGTGGGAATGAAGTGTAGCTGACAGGAAATAACTCTCCTTACAAGTGAAAAGAAGAAAGAGAAGGAGGAGGAGGAGGAGGAGGAGGAGGAGGAGGAGGAGGAGGAGGAGGAGGAGGAGGAGGAGGAGAAGGAGAAGGAGAAGGAGAAGAAGAAGAAGAAGAAGAAGAAGAAGAAGAAGAAGAAGAAGAAGAAGAAGAAGAAGAAGAAGAAGAAGAAGAAGAAGAAGAAGAAGAAGAAGGGACCTGTGTACAGTGATCCACCCAAATTCACATGATGAGCTTACATGCATCCTTAGTTCAAGTTTAAGACCAGCATCTTGCAAAAACATGACTCCTTCATTTCTCTTCCAACTCCAGGCCAGATAGCATACTGACAGGCCTAGAGGATGTGCCCCAGCCACTTCCTGGGGGAGGGGGTGTTCTAGCTGCTATCATCTGGCCACAATTGCTTCCCTGAGTGGCTGAAGTCTCAGATATGGGCTCATCGGCTCACTAGATGGGGCCAAGGCCAGCCTGCAGGAAGTTGGTGACGGGGGAACAATCTTTCTCTGGGCTCTGCTCATCCATTTTGCCAACATGCTGATATTTTCTCCAGGGTGTATATGTACTTTGGATGAAGCATGAATGAGTATTTTAAGTGTTAAATAGTCTAATATACATGCATATCATGAAAAATAAATTTTCTAGAAAACAGCAAAATTTATGAATCTCATTTCAAGCCAAGCCTATAGCAGAGTAGAAAAACATGCTAGAAAAAGGACCTATTGGATATCCAACTCTGGCTGGTGATGGCTGCCTGGAACATGATGTTGAGACTCTAAGGAAACCTCTAGAGGGTAAGCAGACATGGCTGTTCTCGTAAACAGTGTGGAGGTTCCTCAGAAAACCAAAAGTAGGACCATCTGACCCATATGCCCAAAGTTCTCTAGATCTCACCAAATAGTACTGACGCGTCCATGTTTATTGCTGCTCTACTCGCAATGGCAAGGAAATAGACTCAATCCAGCTATCCATCAAAAGGTGGATAATAATAATAATAATAATAATAATAATAACAGGTAATGCAAATGTGAGCATATGCACGAGGGATTATTCAGATAAAGAAGAAAGAAAAAGTGTTGTTTGCAGGAAAATAGATAAAATTTGAAGTCATATTACATGAAATAAGTCAGATCGAGAAGGACAAATGTCACGTTTCTTCTCTTACATGGGACCTAGATTACCCGGGTACATGCATGTATACACGAATGGCACAAAAGGACCACTGTTTGAGAAAAGAACGCAGGATAAGCACAGGAGAGGGTAGTGGGTGAATGGGGTCAAAGGTCATGGTATGAGTGAATAAAAAGTTATGAAACCATAACTTCTTACAACAAATATACACCAATGAAAGACTTAAAAGTCACGCCGGGCGATGGTGGCGCGCACCTTTAATCCCATTACTCAGGAAGCAGAGGAAGGCAGATCTTTGTGAGTTTGAGGCCAGCCTGGGCTACAAGAGTAGTTCCAGGACAGGCTCCAACGCTACAGGGAAACCCTGTCTCAAAAAAAAAAAAAATCACAGGCCGAGGAACCCTCTCAGTCTATTAAAAGTGCTTGATACACAAGTATGAGGACCTGGGTTTGAATCCCCAGCATCCTTATAAAGCCAGATGCAGGCTGGGCAGTGGTGGCGCATGCCTTTAAACCCAGCATTCAGGAGGCAGAGGCAGCCGGATCTCTGTGAGTTCAGAGCCAGCCTGGTCTACAAGAGCTAGTTCCAGGACAAGCTTCAAAACTACAGAGAAATATTGTCTTGAAAAACCAAAACAGAAAGAAAGAAAGAAAGAAAGAAAGAAAGAAAGAAAGAAAGAAAGAAAGAAAGAAAGAAAGAGAGAGAGAGAGAGAGAGAGAGAGAGGAAGGAAGGAAGGAAGGAAGGAAGGAAGGAAGGAAAGGAAAGGAAAAAAGCCAGGTGCAGTAGTGTGTGCCTATAACCCCTGTGCTAGGAGTCAGAGACAAGCGGGCCTTCAAGGCTTGCTGGCCTGCAAGTCCCCCCAAATCACTGAGCTGCAGCTTCAGTGAAAGACCCTATCTGGAAAAGAAGGTGGATGTGATAGGGGGAGGTGCCCAATCTGATCTCTGGCTTCACATCTGCATGTATGTGTCCATGCACCTACACATACATGTGCATACACATCTACCACATACACTTAAAAATATTTACAATATTTTTAATATTTAAAAATATTAAAATATCTGGAGAGGTGGTCCGGTTAAGAGCACGTTCTCTTCTTGAAGAGGATCTGGGTTTGGCTCTCAGCATCTGCATGGCTGCTAACAACTGTGGCCCCAGTTCCAGGGGATCTGATACCCTCTTCTGGCCTCTATAGGCACCAAGCATACACGCCACATACAGAAATACATGGAGGTAAAACACTCATACACATAAAGTAAAATAAATAAATCTAAAAAAATAGCATCACCATGAAGGTGATTTGTTCACTGTTTAAGACTATTGAGTTCTAACTACTATAGTAATTTTTTATTTACTTAGTAAAATATTTGGATTATCTTTAGAGGTTAAAAACTAAAGTTACTTTTCAAAACTCAAACCCATCTTTTAGCACTAAAGTCTTCCACTCAGATTGAGTACCCACAATGCTCTGCAGCTCACGAACTGTGTGGTTAACCTACAATCAGTGACTGGTTTTAGAATTCTTTTAACCATGAGCTCGGCCAAACATTTGGACATGCTTGTAGTGTCTCCCTCCAGGACACCTCATCCTTCAGAGATATCCACAGGCCAAGCTGACCCAAGGGAGGCTCCTGTGCTCGAGATCCATGCTGTCTCTGAGTCCAGCCTGCCTTCTCTTAAACTGTAAATATTTACCAAGCAAATGTGGGGGTGGTGGCTTGGAAGAACCTTGGGGGAAGTGTGTGTATGTGAGAGAGAGAGAGAGAAAGGAAGAGAGAGAGAGAGAGAGAGAGAGAGAGAGAGAGAGAGAGCCCCATGGTACTGGCATGTGATGAGGTAGAAGATGAGAATAGAGTGTGGTGGTACATCCTTGTAATCCCAGCACTGGAGATGTGGAAGCAGAAGGGCCAGAAGTTCAAGACCAGCATCAGCAGATACAGAGAACTTGAAACCCTGCCCAGAAAACAAACAAACGACAACCAGGACAGAATGGAAAATAAACACAGTAGAACCCATCACAAATCTGAGTCCCCACTTCTTGCCCTACTATACTCTACGTGAAATTCAGATACTCCTTTGGACTCAGTGCCAAAAATAAATAAATAAATCACACCAAGTATGTGCACAATCTTTGTGGAAAACATGAAGCCGACCTAGGTCCTGGGGAAGGACGTTACAATACAGCAGCACCTGGCCGGCACCATCCAGGGCCCTTCTGCCTCTAGCTACATTTCTGTTCAGTCTCCAGCACATCTCAGTGACTCCTTTACACACACACACACACACACACACACACACACACACACACACACACACAGAGAGAGAGAACTTAGAACAACCCAGCTATTGAAGTTTCTCCATCCCACTCGGATTGCTTAGCTGAAGGGAGTAAAGTCCACTCTGGCTAGAATCGGCCAGTCCAGATTCACAACAGGGGATTAAGTGTCTTACAGAATCACCAGAAGGGATTTATTTAGAGAATAGTTTAGGCTGAGCTTTCAGCAAGGCTCCCAGAAAACCTGGACCACCAAGCAAGCAGCAAGGCCCCTCTAACCAGGACTCTATCTTCTCCAGAGCCAATGCTGCCATAGGCGCCCGATTAAATGTGTACCCCTTGCTTCCCGGTGCCCAAGTTGATGGCCAAAGAATGTCTGCCTGTACTCCCAGAGAAAGGCCAGTCAGCCCCGCCATTTCAAGGCCAGCAGGAAGTACAGGAACAGAAGTGTGGCCTCTGTCCTCCCACAGTGCTTCAGAAACCCTTTTGTGTCCCAGCTACAAGGGATTCTGGGAAATGTTAAGTTCTAGCTTTCCAGTCTTTGCTGTGTTGTCGAGGACCACGTGGCAAGAAATGAAGAAAGCTTCCAGGCAACAAGTAGGAAGGAGTCAAAGCCCACCAACACACCTGAGTAAACTCAGTATGTCCCCAGGCACCTAAAGACTATGCACAGGTGGCTTCTTGATTCTATCTGTAGAAACTCTGAAATGGGACGAGGGGGGCTGAGCCAGAGTCCTGAGCTATGGAAAGCTTTGAGAACCTGCCACACTGCAGTAGATGCTGAGGTACTTTCCTCCACAGAATCCTCAGCTCCATTCTGGGCCACAGCTGTGAGGGAGGAGGAGAGAGAAGCCTGGTACTTTCTGATGTAGCGCCTAAGAGAATATAGACCTGAGTCAGATCCCCTGGTCTACCTTGAAGTCGGCCGAGTACAGCCAAGCACTCATCCGTGAGATGTGAAACACACACACACACACACACACACACACACACACGCACGCACGCACGCACACACGCACACACGCACGCATGCTCACACACAGGTACACCCTTCACTAAGCAGATGCCGTCTCCCTTGCTCTGAAACAGAACAGTAACAGGAAGCCTGTTACTGGCCCCAGAGTGAGGCAGGGAAGGTGTCCCAAGTTCTAATTTTTGTACATTATGGGGGATACCCCCCATTAGGCTCATGCAAGGGCAGGGTACCAACGTAAGAGCCATCTCCTTAAATGCATGCCCTGTTTACCTCTCCTGCTTCTCTCCCTCCCACTTGCTCCCAGAGTAGACCTAACATACACTACTCCCTGAATCTTGCAGGGCCCTGCCCAGATAGTGGGAAGGCTTCCTGCCATATCCAGTTTGACTCCAAGGCCAGACACGAGAAGGGCATGGACTCTTAAAGGCCAGGTGTATTAGTTACGTGGCTTGTTGGTGTGACAGAAATAACTGACAAACACAGCCGAAGGAAGGAAGGGTTTCCTTTGGCTCAGTTGATATCATGATGGTGAAGGCACCAGCCAACCAGTGGCCCTTCCTCAGTTAACCCTCTCTGGAAACACCAGGCACACCAGAGGTGGATCTCCTAGGTCAACCTGGCAGTGAAGATTAGCATCAGGCCGTCTGGATTCAGAAGACTTCAGCCATTTCCTGATGCCTCCGCGGGACCACCAGCCTTCTGCCGTGCGGTAAGAACTCCTCCTTTTAATCCACCAACAGTCTGAACCAGGGGCAGCATGTGGCTCAGCGTGCTCCATTGCCCACCAATCTGCCCCCACCTCTGCTCCCAAGGGGAAAAAGAGAAAGGACGAATTGTTCATGACTGCCTCCCTGTGCCTCTCTGACTGAGTGTGGCCATTTTTAGGAGAAAAGGACTCCCGAGTGCCTGCAAACCTGCTCAGTGCTGTGTCTTCTGCAGCGTGGGAACAGCTGCTCTTTGGGGAGCCAGGCACCCAAATAAGTGCTCTACTTGTGGGTTTTTGTTGGACCTACACCAAGGCCCAAGGAAGTAGTTCTTGTATTCAGGCCTGAAACTCAAAACTTGATAGCTTGCCGTATTCCCCGATGTCATAGAGCAAGCATCATGGCCTAAGAACTTAATCTCAGCTGGCACCAGGATGGCCGAATGGCTAAGGTGTTGGACTTAAGATCCAATGGATATATGTCTGTGTGGGTTCAAACCCCACTCCTGGTATAAAGCGCTATTTTAATAATATTGTAAAATAAATATATGATGAAGTTTTAAAAAAAAGAACTTAAACCCATA
The DNA here is from genome assembly GCF_903992535.2 of Arvicola amphibius. NCBI lineage: Eukaryota > Metazoa > Chordata > Mammalia > Rodentia > Cricetidae > Arvicola > Arvicola amphibius. Next base: position 112,703,824 of record NC_052047.1, read on the forward strand.
GTTGGGCTCCAAGTCTAGGTGCCAACTTCCTGTGAGGCAGGCTCACTGGGCCTCTTTTCTTCCTTCCTTTCTTCCTTCTTTCCTTCCTTTTTCTTTCTCTCTCTTTTCTCCTTCCTTTGGTATATGTATATGTATGTATTCGTGTGTGTGTGTGTGTGTGTGTGTGTGTGTATTGGTGTGGGTGGTTGTTTATATGGGTGGGTATTTATGCAGGTGGGTATTTATGTGAGTTGTTGAAGTATGTGTGTTCATGTGTGTGTGTGTGTGTGTGTGTGTGTGTGTACTCATGTGCATGTGCTCATGTGGGTGGGTGCTGATGTGTGGGCAGGTATTCGTGTGGGTGGGTGTCCATGTAAGTGTGGATTCACGTGAGTGCACATGCACGTGGAAGCCAAAGCCCAATCTCAGGCATCCTTCCTCAGGAGAATCAGCAGTTTTCATTTCTTCGTTTTTAAGGATTTCTTATTCGTATTTCATATGTATGAGTGTTTTGCTTGCATGCCTGTGGGTGTACCAAGTGTTTGAAGTACCTAAGGAGGCCAGAAGAAGGTGCTGAATCACCGGAACTGAATTTATAGGTAGCTGTGAGCTGCATTGTGGGTGCTGGGAATCAAACCCAAGTCCTCTGAGGCCCGGAGCCATTTCTCCAGCCTTCTATCATGATTTTTAAGACAAGGTCTTTCACTGTCATCTGGGGCTGGCCTGATGCTCGAGGCCTGCCTCTGTGTTCCCAGAGCTGGGATTATAAGTATGCACCACCACACCCAGGGTACTGGGGATCAGACTCCCGGCCTCATGCTTTGAGCTGTTCACCAGCTGAGCCATGGCACCGGTCCAGAAAGTGCCTTTCTGAGGTTCACCTTGCTTCTCCTACTCATTACAAGTAGAACCTCTGTGAGAGGCCCTCCTCACCGCTCCCTCCACCTCCTGCAAAAAGTTGATAAATGTACAAGAACATTTGAAAGCTTAGCTCTTCACAAATCCTTTCTCCTCCAAAAAGCGTGTCCGAAGCAGATCACACACACGAGGCAGACCGCCCAAGTTCAGTCATTCCGTCCTGGAGAGGCCCCCACAGTGTTTGAGCTCCACTATGTGTTGAGTGGACGACACTTGCTGAGACATTTCATCATGTCTACAAAGTGGGTGAGTAACATCCACTTCTCGAGCAGTTAGAGGGGCTGGCAGTGGGGGACGACAGCCAAGGTTTCCTGCCCTCCTGATCCAATGACACTGACTTGACTCTCATCTCAGCCTCTACAAGAAACTAAGATCCACATAGAGAGCCATCCTTCTCCAGCTTTGAAGGCAGAGAGTTTGCTGTGGGTCCTGGTTTAAACACTTCTCCTATGGGAAGTTCCAAGAACCATGCCTGTGGTCTCACCGAGGATCACAAGGTCAAAAGACAGAGGGAAGGAGAGGCTGGACCTGCTCCAGGCCTTCCCATCAAGAGCTCTGGCCAGTTGTGGTGGCGTAAGCTGGATTTGCTAAAGGAGGCAGAGGCAGGAGGATCATGAGTTTCAGGCCAACCTGGGCTACACATTTTAGGGGGCTGGAGAGATGGCTCAGCAGTTAAGAGCACTGGAAGTCCTGAGTTCAATTCCCAACATCCACATGGCAGCTCACAACTGTCTATAACTCCAGTTTCAGGACATATGACTCTCACACCAATGAACATAAAATAATAATAATAATAATAAAATAGATTCTATCATCGGGCAGTTGTGTGGTACATATCTTTAATCCCAGCACTCAGGAGGCAGAGGCAGGTGGGTCTCTGTGAGCTCGAGGCCAGCCTGGTCTACAAGAGCTAGTTCTGGGACAGGCTCCAAAGCTACAGAGAAACCCTGTCTCGAAAAACCAAAAGAGGGGGGGGGGGGGGAGTTTTGACAGGGGTGGCTACTCATGGGGAATCCCAGAGAGAAGAAACAAAAGCCCAATGTGAAGGAATTAAGAAACCATAGCAATGTGATGATCGAATCTAAAGCACAGAGCTGACACAGGCTATCCTGAAGTTCCAGTTTGGGGGTGAGGGTGTCATTGTCAGCCGTATCTGTAAGTCTCTCATCTGCATATCCCTCTCGGCTTTTTCTACCTTGGGCTTTTGGGGTAACAGAATAGTCGACAGCTTCCATGTTCATCCTTAAAGCAGTTGCAGTCAGCAAGGCACTGTCAAGGAGCTGAGGTTGTGTCGGGGGTGTTAGGCAGCTGGGGACTGAGATGTGACTTGATCCTAGACTTAAATCACGCTGAGGTGTGTTCACACGCATGCTGCGTGTGGATGTGTGTTTATGCACAGAGTACGAGGTGAGAAACCAGAATCCTGGACTAAGCAGTTTCCACGCAGAACCTTGCCCTCTGGTCACTGCGTCTGTGACCTCGACGGCCTCCAGGAACCTGTGCAAAATCCTTTTCCCTAGAGGTGCCCATGATAGGTTGAACATTTAAAACACACACACACACACACACACACACACACACACACACTACACCTTACCAACAAAAAAGGAGGACTGAAGGAAAACCACCAGAGAACAAAAGAAACAAAGTTATTTCTGAGCATGAATGTCCTGGACCGTTGCTTTTAGCCTCCCTAGCTCCCGGTGCCCTAAATCCCACTTGTCGTCACCATTCCACTTGGGGTCTAGGCAGCCTTTTCATAGCTCCCAACCCCACCCTTGCCTTCCAATCTCATTTTCCTCTTTTCCCGGAACCCACAGGAAGACACACTCAGTGCGGAATCAGCAGTGTGGTATCTGAGCGGTATCAGCAGATCTCAACACCGTAGTAAAGGCTGCCTTAATCTCTGTCTTTACTTTGTCAAGCACTACAGTACTGCAAAGAATTAGCGAAACCCAGGCTGTGGCTGCTCAACCCGGGACCTTGCAGGAGGATCCCGGGAAACAGGCCCTGCACGGCCCTCTGCTGCCCCCTGCTGGGCTCTGGCCTGCACAGCCTCTGGCTCCTCAGCAACTATCAACCGTCCCTAAAACAGGCTTGCTGACATCTTTACCCCGTCACTACTTGCTGTTCTAGACCCCTATGCAAGAAGTCACTTTCTACTTCCAAGGATCCTGTCCTCAGTGTGTTTCTTAAGAAACAAAAAGGTAGCCAGGCAGTGGTGGCACACAACTTTAATCCTAACAGAGGCAAGGATTAAAGATCCCTGAGTTCAAGGCCAGCCTGTCTATAGAGTGTGTTCCAAGACAGTCAGACTACAGGGAGAAACCCTGCCTTGAAAAACAAAAACAAAATCAACACCCCCCCCCCCAAAAAAAAGTAGAAAGGGTTAAAGCTGCTTTACAGAGTCCCAGTCGGGTAAAAAGCTTATTCATTCCTGAGTCAAAGTCACTGTACACCTGCTATTTGCTAGATACTGTCAGATCTATGGATAGGAAAAGGAACAAAAAAGAAACAATCCCTACCGCACCTTGCTCTGAATCAACCCAACAGTGAGTCAGGCTGAAAATAAGGTGCTGTGGGGTGCAGGTGGGGTGTAGAAAAAAGAGGCAACCAACTGATAAAAGCACAAGGGACAAAGGGACAGAGGCCATGGAGTCAGGAGAGATGAAGCCAGGAGCACACGGTGGGGGAGGGGCAGCCTGAGCAGAGGGTGGGAAGGACACACGGGCCTGCCATCTAAGAGCACTGGAAGCCTCGGAAGCCTGAGAAGCAAGGTTGGAAGATGGTGCCCACCCGTCTTTCTGTTCTTGCCCCTGGATGACCCCTCCTTTTCCAAACTCTGGGAACTGGCTGGCATGCATTGGTGTCTGTCCCCTGCTCTTTTCTGTCTACACTCTCTTGCCAGATTGTTCTGATTCTAAACAACATTCACAGGTGGGCCGGTATCTCAATGTGGACCTCTCTGCAGACAACGTAAGACATAAATTCTTTTCTGCCTGCCTTTGGGTGTCCTGGGAAAGACTTTAATATCTCTACCCTGTACTCTACATGGTTAGCACACAGAGAAATGAGCTGTACTGTCACGTGTTTATATATATATATGTCATTATTCACTGCTGAATGAAAACATATATATGTGTGTGTATATATATCATGATAAATATATATCATGAAACAGATTTGCCAAAGGGTTCTTTTCCTTAACTTAAAAAAATGGTATAAATGAGGTGTATGTGTGTGTGTGTGTGTGTGTGTGTGTGTGTGTGTGAAGCCAATAGAAGACTGTGCCAAGTATAGAAATACTTTATAGAAAAATAAATACAGAAAACTCTGACCATATGAGAAGTTCTCTGGTATGGTTGAAGAAATTAAAAGTTCGTTTTCATTTAGAAAACTGGCAGAAAAAAATTTTTTCTGGTTTCAGTAGGAATCACCCCCTCTCCTGAAGGTGCAGGCAAAGAGAGTGCATGTATTCTCTCTCTCTCTCTCTCTCTCTCTCTCTCTCTCTCTCTCTCTCTCTCTCTCTCTCTCTCTCTCTCTCTCTCTCTCTCCCTTTCTTTCTTTTTTCCCCTGAGACAAGATTTCTGAGACAGGACTCCATCTGTCCTAGAACTAGCTCTGGCTTCTAGCTCACAGAGATCCATCTGCCTCTGCTTCCCAAATTCTCAGATTAAAGGTGAGGACCACGACCTGGCACATTCTTTTTCTACTTCCTGGGGATCAAACCCAGGAACCTGTGCATGCCAAGTGGCATGCTCTGCCAGAAAGTTACGTCCACAGCCTGGATGCATCAAATTACAGTTTCACTCTAGAATCTATATTAAAATTTAAAAGGTGTATGTCCATTCACACAGCCAATAATTTCAGTATGTTTGTATGATACTCACGTATACATGTAGATATATGTAAATACTATCTGTCTTTGTTAGGGTTTCTATTGCTGCAATGAAATGCCCTGACCAAAAGGCAAGTTGGGGAAGAAAGGGTTTATTTGGCTTACACTTCCAGATCATAGTCCATCACTGGAGGAAGTCAGAGCAGGAACTCAAGCAGGGCTAGAACCTGGAAGCAGGAGCTGATGCAGAGGCCATGGAGGAGCTGCTTCCCCTGGCTTGCCTTCTTATAGAACACAGGACCACCAGCCCAGGGATGGCACCACCCACCATGGGCTGGACCATCCCCCATTGTCCACTAAATGAGAAAATGCCTTACAGCTGGATCCACAGAGGCATTTCCTCCACTGAGGCTCCTTCCTCTCTGATGACTCTAGCTTGTGTCAAGCTGATACACAAACCCAAGCCAGTACACGATCCTTGTGTACATGGGTGGTTCTTCTTGACAGAATTTTTATAGGAACAAAATGCAAAGTACACATCAAAGTATGAAAATTGGGGCCTGGAAAAATGGCTCAGCCAGTAAGAGCACTTGCCTGGCAACTGTGAGGACCATAGCTCAGATCCCAGCACCCACATAAGCCAGACATGGTCTTGCCGATGCCTGTAACCCCAGCACTGACACGGGCAGAGACAGGAGAATCGATGGAGCTCTCTGGGTACCAGTGCAGCTGAAGCAGAAAAGCTGGTGACTGAGTTGATAACTGATCATGCCTGCATGATGGAGCCTCTGTAAAAGTCCCTAAACTGTGCCATCCAGATGACTTAGATGCCCCGATACAGGAGGGTGGGATACCTTGAGAGGACACAGATGACAAGCACCCTTCCCTACCATACCTTGTCCTGTGGTTCTTTTTCTGGATGTTCATCTTCTTCACTTATTTTCAACTATTGTAGTGTGGATGCGAGCAGGCTTACTTTTCGTCCCACTCAGCTCCCGCAGGGCTAGATCAGCCCCAGAATAATTACACGGAAACTGTATTCTTTTAAACATTGTCTGGCCCATTAGCTCTAGCCTCTTACTGGCTAACTCTCACATCTTACTTAACCCATTTCTTTTTTTTTAATATTTTATTTATTTATTTATTATGTATACAGCTAGCCAGAAGAGGGCACCAGACCTCATTACACATGGTTGTGAGCCACCATGTGGTTGCTGGGAATTGAACTCAGGACCTTTGGAAGAGCAGGCAATGCTTTTAACCACTGAGCCATCTCTCCAGCCCTACTTAACCCATTTCTAATAAACTGTGTAACACCACAAGGTGGTGGCTTACCGGGAAAGATTCAGCATGTCTGACCTGGTGGCTAGCTTCATGGCGACTGACTCAGAGAGGAGAGGCATGGCGATTGCCTCACTTCCCTCTTTCTCCCAGCATTCTGTTCTGTCTACTCCACCCACCTAAGGGCGGGCCTATCAAATGGCCAAGGCAGTTTCTTTATTAACCAATGATATCAACATAAAACAGAAGACCCTCCCACATCAAACTATAATCAGCCTGTAACCCGGCGATGATGAGTTTGTGAGCTCCTCTCACAAGGAAATGGACCTGGAGGAAGGCAAAGCTGGAATCCCCAGTTTATAACTGAAGTTGGAAATGCTGGCTCACAACATAGAACTTGAGATCTGCAGCTGAAAGCTATAGCAGTCTAGAGGTACTGAGCCTTGATCTGTGGGCTGTGGCTCTATCTCCTGAAGATAGTGCTCAAACTGAGTCAAATTAAAGTACCTCCAGACTTCTGGAGAACTCCCTAATACATGGGAAACACCTCACTCACATTTCCGTGACTGGCAGTGTCTATGGTGAGTGGTAAGCAGGAAAAGCATGTGTTAGCAATCCCAGCATTTGGGAAGTGTTGCTGGGGGCTCAGGTGTCATCTTCAGCTGCTTAGCTGTGGAATGAAACTCTGCCTTAAAAAGCAAGACAAGAAGCCAGATGAGGTGGGGGGGTCACACCTAGGAGGCACCTAGGAGGCTGAGCGAGAAGGGGCTGGACTGGGAAGCCAGCCTCACGGTACAGGGCAAAAATGAGATTACCCTAACCTATAAGAGAACCCCCCCTCCCCGTCAAGAAACTAAAACACGGCTAGCTGGGTGTGCTGCACACACCTTTAATTCCAGCACTTGAGAAGCAGAGGCAGGTGACTCTATGAGTTTCAGGACAGAGGGAGGGAGGAAGGAAAAAAAAAAAAAAAAAAAAAAAAACTAAAACAAACAAGCTAGTGTCCCTGAATGCAGAGGGAGCTAGACAAAGTTTCAGCTAGACAGATCAACTTATTTTAATAGATACAGCTTGGAGCCAAAGACAGAACAAAATGCTTTCTGTTACTGTGTGTTCTTGAATAATTTAGGGAACTTTCTAAGTTCAGGTCCTTCACCTGAAACAGAAGAGTCACTCTTACCTTTGGAGGTTGTTTTTTGTTTTTGCTTTTGTTTCTTTTGTGGGGTTTTTTTTTTTTTTGTAGTTTTAAAAGACAGGGTTTCTCTGTGTAGCTTTGGTGCATGTCCTGGACTTTTGGTGTTCTTGCACAAATTGGACCTACTGTGTGCTGCCTGCCACATGGCCATTTTTCTACTGTCTGACTCATCGATCCTCCATCCTTGGGTTCTCCAAGTGTGGGCCCAGGACCAGCAGTGCCAGTATCAGCTGGAGAATCAGTAAAAATTCACTCCTAAAAATCAGATGCTCGGGAGGCACTCAGAAATCTGGGTTTAACTCAGCCCCCAGGTGAAGCCTGTTACACTGATGAACTTGAGCAGCAGAGGCTTGTCTCTGAGACCCATGAAGACCTCTCCAAACCTTAAACACTTCTCCTTCTCTCTGAGCATGGGGGCACACACCTTTAATCCCAGCACTTTGGAGACAGAGGTAAGAGGATCTCTATGAGCTTAAGGTCAGCCTGGTCTACATAGTGAGTCCAAGGACAGCTAGGACTATATAGAGACACCCGATCTCAAAAAACAAACAAAGAGATCTCCTTCCATCCCATTTTAACAGAAGTTATTTTAAAATGCTATTAATGTTGGAAGAGAATCTTTCCAAACAAAGCAAAAAGACTTGAAATAAAAATAGTGCTGACATTTAAATCCCAAAGCCTTTTTAAATTATCTCTGTAAACAGGTCTGCTGCATGGGAGCAGCCTACCCTGCAGCAAAGGCATGTCAGTATGACCTGGACTTGAACTTTCCTTGGCCAAAACTCACTGATAAGTTGGCAAAGTTTACTACTCTGCTTAAGCCATTAATTCTACTAGCCACAAATTCCATACTCAAGTTGGCTTTCCACATAATTGAGGGGATAAGCAGGTACGAAAGCTGGAAAAGAATTTCGTGAATCATTATAGCATTCTTTAGGCATAAAATCCCATGGGGGACAAGCAAAAACAGTCTCCACCAAAGAGTAAGTTGATTCATTTTGGTTTGTCTCGTTTTGTTTCTTTCTCTGCCACAACAAGTTTCAGAACTCAGTGGTATGTTTTTGTTTTTGTTTTTATGTGTACGGTGTTTGCCTACACATACGTCTAAACACCAAAAACATGCCCAGTGCCCAAAGACCAGAAGAACGCATCAGATCACCTGAAACTAGAGTTACAGATAGTTGTGGGGTGCTTACCATTCTGGGAACTACACTTTTGACACATTTTAATTCTGACAGAGTTTCAGCAGAAGGCTTCCTAGAGCAGAAGTAATACACAGCAGATACCAGAAAATTTAAGTTTTAGTGGTGCCATGATCTCGCTTGTCACCGGCCTTAAAGCATATTCTTGTCAAGATTCTATTCTGCTTGAAATTCGTTTAAGCCTGGTTTAACATTTATCTCCCTCCTTTAAAACCATCAATAGTAAGGTCTTTAAAAGAAGAGGAGGGTCTAGCTGCTCTTTGGGGACAAGGAAAGCAGGAAGGAAGACATAAGAAACTCCGTCCTCTTGGGCTGGAGAGATGGCTCAGAAGTTAAGAGGTTCTGAGTTCAATTCCCAGCAACCGTGTGGTGGCTCACAAAAGTCTGTAATGAGATCTGGTGCCCTCTTCTGGCCTGCAGGCAGACATGCAGGCAGAACACTGTATATATAATAAATATTTTTTGAAAAAAGAAACCCTGTCCCCTGTGGGGCAGTGGTGGCACACACCTTTAATCCTAGCACTTGGGAAGCAGAAGCAGGTGGATCTCTGTGAGTTCAAGGCCAGCCTGGGCCACAGAGTGAGTACCAAGACAGGCTCCAAAGCTACACAGAGAAACCCTGTCTCAAAAAACCAAAGAAAAGAAAGAAACTCTGTCCCACTTTAAGTGAGAGAAAAGGCAAAGGTCACAAAGATGGTGGGTGATGTAGGGACAGCACCAATCAAACGTCACTTCATCTCGTTTTCCCGTCACCACAGCCGACAGATGTGACTGCCACCTACCTGCCATTGCTTGCACCCCAGACGGACCACACTGCTCATGTCAGGGGGTTGCTCTGAAAAAAATAAATGACCTTCAGCATGTAATATTCTGATACAAGTAAACGTCCACAGCCTGCCAGTTGCTATTATTCAATTACTACCAGAGGAAATAAGGATCAACCAAAGAGGTTAAGTACCTGCCCAGACATTCTGAGGAGAGCACACACTTAAGCACCATTTCTACATTTACCCATTGGCTTGGGGAGCCCCAGACCAGGCAAGCCAACCTGAAATACAGACCTGTGCAAACATCTATACTTATTTTTAAAAGGTTTATTTTTAAAATTTCAATTTTTCTTCCTCTCTCTCTCTTTCTTCCCCCACCCCACCTGTGTGTGTGTGTGTGTGTGTGTGTGTGTGTGTGTGTGTGTGTGTCCGTCCAGGTGCCTTTGGAAGCCAGAAAAGGGCATCCAATCCCCTGGAGCTGGAGTCAGAGATAGTTTTGAACCACCATGTGGATACTAAAAACCAAACTCAGGTCCTCTGCAATAGCAGCAAATACTTTCCCTATGTGTAATTTTTATACCCACAGGTCAGACTGTCACCTATATTAGTGGGATTTTTTATAATTAATTTTATTTGTTTGTTTACTTTTTACATACCAATACCGGTTTCCCCCTCCCTCCTCTCCTCCAGGTGCCCCCACCTCCCCCCTTCCCACCACCTATCCATTCTGCAGGGTAAGGCCTCCCGTGGGAAGTCAACTAAGTCTGTCCTATCACCTTGTAGGGGAAGAGCCACGCTCCACACACTGCACTCCCCAACCTGGGGCCTAGGCTGAGCAAGGTACCTCTCCATAGAGAATGGGCTCCACAAAGTCAGTTCATGCCTTAGAGTTAGATCCTGGTACCAACGCCAGTGCCTCCATCTACTGCCCAAGCCACAGCATTGTCACCTGCATTCAGGGGACCTAATTCGGTCCTATCCAGGTTCCTCCCTTGTCAGTCCAGAGTCAGTGAGCTCCCACTAGTTCTGGTCAGTTGAGTCTGGGGGTTTCCCCCTCATGATCTCGACCCCTTTGTTCATATTATAGCTCCTCCCTCTCTTCGACTGTACTCTGGGAGCTCAGCCCAATGGTTAGTTGGGAATCTGCATCTGCTTGTATCTGTTTGTGGACGAGGGTTCTAGCTTCTAAGGGTTGTGAACTATAGGCTGGTTATCCTTTGCTTTATGTCTGGTATTCACTTATGAGTGAGTACATACGATATTTGTCTTTCGGGGTCTGGATTACCTCACTCAGTGTAGGAGTCCACTCCTACAAAGTCAGCTAGGGTTCCTGGAGTGGGGGGTCATTAAGGCTAAAGGAAAGTCAGATGAAAGAAACTGAGACAAAAGACACGGGTTAGAATTGGGGGGCCTGCCTGCTAGCCGGTTGCTCAAACCAAGCAGCCAAAGAGCCCAGAGTTTATTTCAGAACTTGCTTATATACAAAAGCAAAGCAAAGTACAGCACAGACAGTCAGTCAGCATCTAACCACAAGACCATTCCTGTCCTTGAGTGAGTCGCCTCCTCTCCCACACGTGCTTGTTGCTTGGAAGCAGCCTTACTTTCTTATCTCGATGTTCCTGCCGGTTGTTGTCGGCAGTCTACTAGATAGTGTTCTTTGCTCACAGTCTAAATCAAAAGTCTCTCACAGCCTTCAATGCTAATGGAAAAAGTAGAGCAGGTAATCTTGAACTCAAATGACTTATAAGTCAGAATGGACTGCAGAGGGGAACTGGCTCACACATGGGCTTCCACAACTCAGGATGTTTGTTTCTAGATCCATCCATTTGCCTACAAAGATGCCACTGTCTTTTACTGCTGAGTAGCACTCCATTGTGTATATGTACCATTCTTTGGTTGAGGGGCACTTAGATTGCTTCCAGGTTCTGGCTATTACAAATAATGCTGCTATGAACATAGTTGAGCAAATGTCCTTGTAGTATGATTGAGCATCCTCTGGGTACATGCCCAAGAGTGGTATTGCTGGGTGTTGAGGTAGAGTGATTCCTAATTGTCTGAGAAATCACCATACTTGTTTCCACAGAAGCTATACAAGTTTACACTCCCACCAGCAATGCTTCTACATCCTCTCCAGCATAAGCACTCATCGGTGTTTTTGATCTTAGTCATTCTGACTGGTATAAGATGGTATCTCAGAGTTATTTGGATTGCATTTCCCTGATAACTAAGGATGTTGAGTATTTCCATATGTGTCTTTTGGCCATTTGAGATTCTTCTGTTGAGAATTTTCTGTTTAGATCTGTACTCCATTTTTAAATTGGATTATTTGGTAGTTTGATGGAAACTAGTTTCTAGAGTTCTTTGTATGTTTTGGAGTTCAGTCCTCTGTCAGATGTGGGATTGGTGAAGATCTTTTCCCATTCTATAGACAGCCATTTTTCTCTTGTTGACCATGTCCTAACTGAGCTCTAACTGTTACACAGAGAAACCCTGTCTTGAAAAACCAAAAAGAAATACAGGTTAGTAGTTAGTCATATAACAGTCAAATTTGTGGCCATGTTATGTATGTTTTCAAGGTCAAATGGAGATATGTTTTAGATAGACAGATGGTCTTCAAACACTTCAGAGACCTATAGGCTATGGCACTTAAGATGTTTTAATAACCTCAGGCTTTTCATGACATTAAGACATGTCTGCTCCTGGCAGTACCAATTTACTTCAAAAAAGGATGATGGGCATCAACGAACCTCCATATGGAGTTTGCTTTTATTGTGGCAAAGTTAGCTACTGGGAAAGAAACTGCCCTTGCCTCAACTGCTGACAGTATGCTTTCCAAACTGGACAAGCAGGGCACAAAGAAAGTGACTGCCAAACTTTGCCAAGACAAGGTAGAACAGTCCTTCAAAATTCCTGCTTCACAAGAGTGTGTCAGATATTATAGGACTGTAGGCTGGATATAGATGTCCCAGTGTTGCAGAGGAACTTGGGTGACTGTCCAGGTAGCTGTGTCTTTATCATTTCTTTTAGATTTGGGAGTTTCTTACTTTACACTTCTTATTTGCTCAGGTAATATTATAACCTTCTTAGGATTTTTTCTTAAATCATTTGAAGTAGAAAGACTCACTTTTAATCTGGGCCCCACCACCTAGTGGTAGCCTGCATAAGGACATGGGGGAAGGAATTTTGACCTTTGCTCTTCACCCCCACCCCTGCTCCCTGCCATTTCTAGCAAGTCCATCCCTTCACTGGCAGCAGAGCCTGCGTTTTCCAGGATTCTGGTGTATACTGAAGACCAGCTGAGGCATCCAGCTTTATGGACTGAACAACTACCAGGTTCTGTCAGTAGACTTCCATAGAAGTTCTATGTCTGTGTGTGCCAGTGTGTGTGTCTCTATGTCTGTGTGTGCCAGTGTGTGTGTCTCTATGTCTGTGTGTGCCAGTGTGTGTGTCTCTATGTCTGTGTGTGCCAGTGTGTGTGTCTCTATGTTTGTGTGTGCCAGTGTGTGTGTCTAGGTCTGTGTGTGCCAGTGTGTGTGTCTCTATGTCTGTGTGTGTTTCTTGTACATTTTCCTTGGCTCTTTATTTTTCTGTTTGTTTTGTCCCACTTGATTTCATTTGTTCTTATTTTATTTTTTTTTCTTTAGGTTCCTGTTGGTTTTCTAATGAAGAAAAGCAAGGAGGACTATGGACTTCAGTGGGTGGAAAGGTGACGAGGATCTGGGAGGAGTTGGGCCATTTGGAAGCATAATCAGAATAGATTGTATGGGAAAATCTATTTTCAATTTAAAAAGTAAAATTTAAGTACAATACGGTCTAAACAGGATGTAAGTAAGAAAAAGGAATCCCATGTAAGAAAATTCAAACAGAATTTAGCCCTGAAAAAGGCATCTCAGGGGAATCATTTTTCTCTTGGGCTTCAGAAGTTTCAGTCTTAAACATAATTTTAAAAACTTCTAAAATTTAGGCATTTCACAAAATGATATCCCATCTTTAATATTTAATATTTAATATTGTCTACATACCCCTTTGTTGTTTTCTACTCTAATTCTCTGCTAATATTGCAACATAGTAATATAGCTCAAGCCTCAAAATGAGTTAAAATGTTAGGAAAAAATGATGTTCATAACCATCAGCACCACCATGTGAAGGTATAAGACTATTTTTATTATTGTGTGTTTATACAAAGAATATAATGAAACCATATTAGAGAGTAAATAAGAGTATAAACATAACAAATTAATTTGAAAAATAAAACATTCTACTGACAAAGAAATACTGATTTTGATAATTTTGGGTTCCGCCTCAGCCATGTCAGGGTCCTTTGTTGTTGCCACAAAAACAAGGTGGCGGGGTGCTACACTCCTCACAGTGCTGGAGGGTACAAGACTCATCAGTAATGGGTTTAGCCCGGATGATCTTTTCTTTAGTGTTCTTCCTTGATTCAATACAGCTTTCGACATCTCCACGATTTGCGAATCTTAGAAAAGACACACACAAAATGAGCTTAGAATTGTCCTTTCCAGTGAGCGTCTACAGTCATGAGGGCTGTATGGGAAAGTCCGGGGCTGAAGCCCATCACACATGTGACACCAGCCTTGAGGTAAAGCTCCTGCTCCTCCTCTCTCTTTTCCTCTCCTACAGTTGCTATGCATGTGAACCTAGGTTGCCACTTCAAGCAAGGGAGAGTGACTTGCACCCCAGTGGCTGCTACAGGCCCATGAGATGTGGGAATGATGAAGAAGGTGCTAGAGTTGGCTGGGCTCAGCCTGGTCTCCACCATCTAAGTCCCAAGAAAGGGACATCATCACTGCTGACAGCCTGCCTCTCCCAGTCTTCAAACATCTCTCGTCTGACTTCCATCCCTGTCAGCTGTCCTCCATGGAGTCTATTCTCTGGACCCATTTCACTTTTCCCACAGCCACTGGCAATGAATCGGGGGACATGTGAGCTCCCCAGCGAGTGTGAAGAGGTCGCTATAGCAATACTCTTTGTGAGTAGGAGACAGCTCATGCCCAAGGCATCCTCTGTGGATTCCCCAGTCTACAGTGTCAGAGAGGGAAAGGGTGCTCAGCCAGGGTCCTGTTAAAACACCTGAAGGCACACTCTCTGGTGACAGAAGTCAATGCTGGCACATGCTTGCTTTTGCACACGGGAAAACTGACACACACACACACACACACACACACACACACACAGTCCAGGCTGAGAAGAGTGGACTTGTAAGTTCTCAGCTCCAAGCTAGAAGGAAAACCCTTAAGTTTCTGTACCCATCTGCCCACATACTCTCAAACATGACAGTGGTCTTGACTTTTCCTACCAGAAGCCACTGTAGTAAGAAATGACCCTGCTCCTGCAGAGGGCCCAGTGTTCCATTGCAGAAGTGATTTCACCCCTACTCATGTGACTTACATGACTTCCTTGACTTCTTTCCAGACAAGACGATAAGCAAAAATTAACAGCATATATATAATAAACAGCAGACCGCTAGCAATGCCGAAAAGAATATATATTTTCAGCTTTGACATCTTTCACACCTGGAAGAGAAGATCGGGCAGAGGAGGTGGCTTCACTCCCAAATTCAGCAACCACTTGGCCACTGCTACCCCATGTCCCATCCCCAGTGAAAAAGAAAGGTCCCAAACATGGATCTTCATGTGTGTAAGTAGAAGGAACTCTGTCCAGGGAGGTCCACGCTGACCTCTGGTGGGTAAGAGAGTTTATTTGTGGTTGAAAAGGGATTTGAGACATGCAGTAGTGGCCCAAGACTTTAATCCCAACATATGGGAGGCAGAAACAGGTGGATCTCTGAGTTTAAGGGCAGCCTGGTCTACAGAGCGAGTTTCCAGGACAGGCTCCAAAGCTACACAGGGAAACCCTGTCTTGGAAACAGAAAACAAAAAAACAAAAAACAATCAAACAAAATATCAACAACAACAACAAAAAGAGGCTTGATAGTAAAATCCAGATACCAGGAAAGGAGGATGACAGTAGAAAGTGATTAGTGTTCAGAGGCAGTGAAGGACCCTGAGCGAATGAAAAGCCCACACTGGAGCTTCCCACACCTTCCCAACTGTGCTCCCTGAGTCAACTTCCTCCAGCAAGTACACTGGGGAGAGCTGTTTCATGGACGGAGGGAATGACGCTTCAAAATGTTATTGCCTTAAACTGATGAGAAAAAAAATTATGTTAAAAGCAGTATTTTTTTGGAGGGATGGGAGACCCCCACAAACAAAGTAGGTTATGCTATCTCAGGGTTAAAAAGATTCTATAGGTGTCCAGGCAAGCTCTTGCTGAGCCTGAAACAGGCTTGTTCAGACCATGAGCCAGCTTTCTCAGGAGTTTCTTATGCCTCATTCTGTCTTCTAGCAGGCTATGTGTCTCCCTGCTAAACACTTAACCCTCCCACCAAGTCCCCCTTTCCTGGACTTAGTCTACTATCTGAAACCGGGGAGCAGCAAGCCCAGAGACTACAGGAAACAATATGACTACAAAGCATACTTACCAAAGTTAAGATGTCTAGCACTGAATTAACGACAATTATTTAAAGCACACGCATGCACGTGCGTGCACACACGTGTGAGCACACACCTCCAAATAGAAGGAAAAGGTTCTGACATAGGCTGCTTCAGAAACTTGCCGTTTCTCAAACCCGTGATTTGAGAAAAGGATCTAAACAATCTCTTTGAGCAGTTCAGAGACAGACCAACGTACTCCACTGAGGGAGGGATAAGGTCTGCCAGGGATGCTAGAAATTACCACCAGCTCTAAGCCAACTTCTGTGACATCAGCTTCCAGCCCCCTTCCTCACAATGCCGAATTCTGTCCCACCTCTAGGCATAATTTGGCTTCAAGAACTAGAGACTATTTTATATCATTTAAAGTCTAACAGTTGAGAGTCTGCCAATCAGAACCTGGTCAACTGTTTCAATTATTTAAACACAATCATGGATTGAGGTTTTAAACACCCTTGACATCATAAGCTACATGTGTTTGGCTGTGTTCACTTGTACAGTGAAGTGAGGTGAAGCTGTTCACTAGGATTCAAGCGCACACTCAGCGACACTGGCAGGGTCTCACACCTCATGCTTGAATAGCTGCAAAACAAGGAAGTTAAAGAGAATCCCTATTTTAGTCAGGTTAATTGTGTGATTTTTTTCTTGTCAGTTTCTTTTCAGGCTCCATCTTTTTATAGTTGAAGATATAAGATAACCTAAGAGAAAGATCCATCCCTCCTACTGAGATTACTCTTGTTTGAGGCTCTGTTCAGAAGCCAGATTTCTTACCAGGAACAGAAGCATTTCTCTGATGAGCAAGTTCACTTGTCATCTGAATCAAATTAACTGAGTCCCTTCCTTTTGGGCCTAACGTTACACCCGTCACCTAAGATCACAGCTATCCAAGTATGCATCTCGACTGGAAGTAAAAATTATATGCAGTTTAAGATATATATAGATATAGATATAGATATTTTTTAATTATATTAAAAATTCCAAGACCATGTCTGAGACTCGAGGCAACCTATTAATTTTCAATCCTGCAAAATTAAAAATATATTTAAAATACATCTTTCCCACTTTCAGACTGGGCATCCAGGAGGTCACAACTCTGCAGCTATGCCACTTCTAACTCCAGGACATATGGTAATGACCAGTGTAGGGTCTCACTGTGGCTGGTGAGCCGTGGTTCTCTGTTAACCTGTCTATGTGTGTAGGCTGGCTCTCTGTCCTGACTTCAACTCTCTAATTGACCTCTGTAGAGCTGCTGATTTTCAGTTTGTTCACCTTCTTGTTGTGAGCATGGCGATGACTTACATTTTTCACACATTTGGAGGAAACACCTAGAGCCCTATATTCCTTTCTATCCACCCTTCCCTTTTTCAGAATAACTTCAGTTGGCACATCTCCCAGTCTGTGGGTTCTTTCTTCTTCCTGTTCACACTCGAAATGGAGCTCTGCTGGTGACACTGTCATTTTGTTTATTGTAGTTTCCAACTCTGTAATTTCTACCCACCTCTTCATGGTAGTTTTCTTTTTATTAATATCCTTTATGACAACCCTATACTTTCTCTTAGTTACTAGACATGGCTTTCTTTGAACATATTTTAAAGTGGCTGAATTAAATCTTTGTTTAAATAGGGCTGAAATCTGGGTCTTTTCAGTTGGCATTTTGGTTGATTGCTCTGTCTTTTGTGAGTTCTATTTTATCATGCTTTATTGTCATTTTGAAAACTAGATATTTTAAATAATGTTTTTGAAAGCTAGTCTTCCATCTCCCAAGACTGCTATTGCTGCTTGTCACAGTCTTGTAGCTTCTTGGGTGACTTTCTCCAACAGATTCTCTAACATCTGTGTCCTTTATTGTTTATAGACACTGATTTGCCCAGAGGCAGTTAATAATTAGGCAAAGATGTCTTGAAATTCCTGGGAACAAGAACAACAACCAAATCTTCCAGTCTTTGCAGAGGGGCTCAGGGTACCAGTGGGCTATGCCTACAACACTGAGCCAAACAGCTGAGAACCATGTCTCAGGCCTCTCCTCCTTGGGAAGAACCTCCAATATCCTCAGGATGCACTACCTTAGGACAAGCTTATACTCTCTAGGTGTGTTACTAGTCCTCTCAGGCACACACCTTAAAATGGTGCATAGTCTTCTAGACTCCCAGGAATATGTCAGTGCTTTCCAAAACCATATAATTTGGGAATCTAGGTGTCAGGTTCAAAGGAAACTCCAATTTCCCAAATTTCCAACAGACAGAATGGACAAAATGCTACCTGTGGTACCTAGTACCATATTAAAACCTTTCCTTGCTTCCAGGCTCCCTCAGTATCACAAGTACCTGTTACACATTTCAAAGTCAATGCTAGCATCCTAGCCCTTCTCACCTCCTCCCCTACCCTGAACTCCCCCAGCCCACAGACTTCCCTCCCCACAGCTACTCCTGTTCCTTATGACCCTGCTGTTCTGGTTATGCTCACTCTCTTTGTCTGCCTCTCTCTACCTTCCTCCTTTCCCTCCCTTCTTTCTCCCATGTTCTCCCTCTCTTCCTGTTCCTTTCAGTTCTGCTCTTCTGATTCTCTCCTGCCCAGCTCCAGTCTGTTGGCCATGTTCAGTTGATTTTTTTCTCCCACTGCTCTGGACTCTTCCAGATGCTTCTGGCTGTTGTCTCTCTTACCTACAATAAAACCTTCTCCTTAATCATAGCACAGAGTGGTCGTGTCATTAGTTTATATACTAGGAATAATTGTCTCTCAGCTTTTCCTTTAGTTTTATTTTGTCAACCAGCTAGAATCATCTGAGAAGATGGAATGTCAGTTGAGAAAATGCCTCCATCACATCGGCCCGTAGGCAAGTCTGTAGGGGCATATTCTCGATTAATGATTGATGTGGGAGAACCCATCCCACTGTAGACTGCACCAGCAATGGACATGTGGTTTGGGGTTTTATAAAAGAGCAAGCTGAATGAGCCATGGGAAACAAGTTAGTAAGAAGTTTTCTTCCATGGCCTCTGTTTCAATTCCTGCCTCCAAGTTTCTGCCTTGAGTTCCTTCCTTGGCTTCCCTTGATGGGTTCTAATCTATAAACTAAGTAAATGCTTTTCTCTCTCAAGTTGCTTTTAATCACTGCTTTATCACAGCAGCAGAAAGCAGACTAGCACAGTAGCCAGCGTTTTTGTTGTTGTCAGGTTTAGAGTACCAGGCATAAATTCCCTCTTGTGCAAGAGACCTCAACTCTAATGAGAAAGCAGTTGGTTACCTCCCTCCCTCCCCATCATGGTAGTGCCACTATTGCTCCAGCAGACACTTCTTGCCCGGCAGGTTAGTATTGTAGTATACAAAGGTCATTGATCTCTTTCCTACCCCACAGGCCTACAGAACACCTTCTGGAACTTGCAAGCTAACCAACAGGGGGAAAGTTTCCCTGTCAGTTTCACCTTGGTTTCTCTATATCCTGAAAACCAGAGCATCCAAATCATCTTCTCCCACTTCCAGTAAGTGGAGGCTTCAATTTCTCAAAGGGGTGTTGACTATAACCAAGTTGGGGTGGGAGATGAGTACCCTGTAGAGGGAACTCAGCTGCCTCCAAAAACGAATGGGTCCCCACAATGATAATGAAGATGATGATGATGATGATGATGATGATGATGATGATGATGATGACGATGATGATAATAGTTATGGCTGCTGGCCAACAATGAAGACTGGCAATCCAAAATCTGAGTCACACAGGTGCTGTGAGGCCAGTGTTAAAGGTCCAGACACAAGCAGCTTGCCAATGTCAGTCAGCTAGTGCACAAACCATCAAGGTTGGTACTCAGCTAGTCTAGTTCTTGAACTTTAAATCTTAAACTCTGGTCCCAAACTCTGATCTACATTAGAGCTATCACAGATGCTTCCCAAAACCCAGTCCTAGACTGCATCCTATACAGTTAGATCACAGTCTCCAAGGGCCTAGCCCTGACCAATTCTGAAATTTTATTTAAAAACAGCATACATTTCTCCATTTTGTAATGCCCTCACTATGCCATGCTAAGATCCGAGACTCCATGTACTACAAAGTCTTGGGACTTCATAAGATCTGCTTTAGTTGATTTCGCAGCACCTCTCTGTAGCAGGTGCAACCCAATTCAGTAAATAAGAAAGTTCAGAGAAACCACTCATGGGACCAGGGCCACCAAATAATAGGTGAAAGAAGGGGATGAAATACAAGCATCCTGGCTCTGGGGTCCCTGTTCTTACCCCCTCACTCGGTAGCTGCCATAATCACCAAGAGGGTTCATCAAAGTCACATGCTGGACAATGTTGGGGTCCTTACTCCCTAATTTAAATAATATGGGTGGAGCCTGAAAATCTGCACAAGAAACAAATTCTCAAGTGACTCTGATGCTGCTGTTCCAGCCACCATACTTGAAGAACCAGGGCTCTACATGGCAGAAGCAGGAATTGGCTGACCTTCAGTCCACTGCAAAGAAGGCAAACTCACTGCCTTCCTGAATCAGTAGAGTTATGAGAAGGCTCCAGCCCTCCCCATATTTGATCTATAAAGAGAAAGAGCGGAACTGTGGTAAGAGCAAAGCTCAGAGGAAGAAAACAGTGTTCATTGGGGCAAATTCTTTTTGAACAAAGCCTATGGTAGCTGCTTCATGCTAGGAATATCACAAACAAAAAGAAAAACCTCACATAAAAGTTAAATACACTGTGGTGGTCCTTTTACAGAAGAGAAAGCAAGGTCAAATTTCTGGTCCTAAGCTACAGGGCAGGGAGTTGCTGAAGGTTGGAGGGCTATGATATTGGCTCAAAGCCATCTTGGACATAGCTCCTCTGTGGGTATTGGGAAAGAATCTGACAGCACAGGCAGAAAATAGAAACCCTGGGCTGCTGTGTTCAGTGCAGGGCACTGGACCGTCCTTCAGATTGATCATACATATGGTAGGGAAGAAGGGGAAGCTGGAGTAGGCTTCTGGGATGAAGCCTACTTGATCATGGTGGATGATGTTTCTGATGTGTTCTTTGATTTGATTTGCCAGTATTTTATTGAGTATTTTTGCATCAATGTCCATGAAGGAGATTGATCTGTAATTCACTTGCTTAGTTGTGTCTTTGTGTGGTTTGGGTATCAGGATAACTGTAGCCTCATAAAAAGAGTTTGGCTATGTTCCTTCTACTTTTTTGTGTGGAACAATTTGAGGAGTATTGGTATTAGCTCTTTGAAATTCTGTTAGAATTCTGTGCTGAAATCATCTGGCCTTGGGCTTTTTTTGGTTAGGAGGCTTTTGGTGACTGTTTCTATATCTTTGTGGGTTATAGATCTATTTAATTTGTTTCTCCTGTCTTGATTTAACTTTAGTATGTCGTACTTATCCAGAAAATTGTCCGCTTCCTTTAAATTTCCCAATTTTGTGAAGTACAGGTTTTTGAAGTATAACCTGATAATTCTCTGAATTTCCTCAGTGTCTGTTGTTATGTCCCCCTTTTTATTTCTGATTTTATTAATTTGGATATTCTCTCTTTCTTTCTCTCTCTCTCTCTCTCTCTCTCTCTCTCTCTCTCTCTCTCTCTTTGCCTTTTGGTTAGTTTAGATAAAGGTTGTCAATCTTGATGATTTTCTCGAAGAACCAATTCTTTGTTTCATTGATTATTCGTATTGTTTTCTTTGTCTCTATTTTATTGATTTCAGCCCTCAATTTGATTATTTCCCACCATCTACTCCTTCTGGGTGAGTTTGCTTCTTTTTGTTCTAGAGTTTTCAGGTCTTCTGTTAATTCACTAGAGTAAGGTTTTCCCAGCTTCTTTTTGTAGGCATTTAGTGCTATGAACTTTCCTATTGGCACTGTTTTCATTGTGTCCCATAAGTTTGGGTATGTTATGTGGTCAGTTTCATTGAATTTTAGGAAATCTTTATTTTTTTATTTCTTTCTTGACCCAGTGGTAATTCAGTTGAGCACTGTTCAATTTCCACGTGTTTGTGGGCTTTCTGGAATTAGTGTTGCTGTTGAATTCTAACTTTAAGCCATGGTGATCTAAAAAGATACATGAGGCTATTCCATTTTTTTTTTTAATCTGTGGAGGTTTTCTTTATTACTGAGGATGTAGTCAGTTTTTGAAAAGGTTCCATCAGGTACTGAGAAGAAGGTATATTCTTTTGTGTTTAGGTGGAATGTTCTACAGATGTCTGTTAAATCCATTTGAGTCATAACATCTGTTAGTTCCATTCTTTCTCTGTTAAGGTTCTATCTGGCAGACCTGTCCAGTGCTGAGAGTGGGGTGTTGAAGTTCCCACTATTAGCATGTGGGGCTTAATGTGTGATTTAAGCTTTAGTAATGTTTCTTTTGCGAATGTGGGTGCCCTTTTATTTGGGGTATAGGTGTTTAGAATTGAGATTTCCTCTTGATGGATTTGTCCTATGACAAAGATGAAATGTTCTTCTTTGTTTCCTTTGATTGATTTTAGTTTGAAGTCTATTTTGTTAGATATTGGGATAGCTATATCAGCTTGTTTCTTAAGTCCAATTGATTGGAAAATTTTTTTCCCAACCCTTTTCTGAGGTAATGTCTGTCTTTGAAGTTGAGGTATGTTTCTTGTAAGCAGCAGAAGGATGAATTTTGTTTTCATTTCCAGTCTGTTAGTCTGTGTCTTTTTATAGGTGAGTGGAGTCCATTTATATTAAGGGTTGCTAGTTTACTAGCAATTGCTAGTTCCTGTTGTTTTGTTGTGGTGGCATTGTGTGTGCGTTTCCCTTCTTTGGGATTTGCTGCTGTGAGATCATCTATTGTCTATGTTTTTGTGGACATAGCTGACTTCCTTGGGTTGGAGTTTCCATCTTTCTGTAGGGCTGGATTTGTGGATAGGTATTGTTTGAATCTGGTTTTGTCATGGAATATCTTGTTTTCTCCGTCTATGGTGATTGTAAGTTTTGCTGGGTAAAGCAGTCTGAGCTGTCATCTGTAGTCTCTTAGTGTCTGCATAATGCCTATCCAGGACCTTCTGACTTTCATTGTTTCCCTTGAGAAGTGGGATATAATCTTGATAGGTCTGCCTTTATATGTTCCTTGGCCCTTTTCCTTTGCAGTTCTTATTATTCTTTCTTTATTATATATGTTTAGTGTTTTGATTATGTAGTGAGGGGACTTTTTTTTGGTCCAGTCTATTTGGTGCTCTGTAAGCTTCTTGTAGTTTCATAGGCATATCCTTCCTTAGGTTGAGAAAGTTTTTTTCTATGTTTTTTTTTAAATATATTCTCTGTGTCTTTGAATTGGACTTCTCTCTGTATTATTCTTTTTTTAAATATTTATTTATTTATTATGTGTACAATATTCTATCTGTGTGTATGTCTGCAGGCCAGAAGAGGGCACCAGACCTCATTACAGATGTTTGTGAGCCACCATGTGGTTGCCGGGAATTGAACTCAGGACCTTTGGAAGAGCAAGCAATGCTCTTAACCACTGAGCCATCTCTCCAGCCCCCTCTCTGTATTATTCTTATGTTTGGTCTTTTCATGGTGTCCCAGATTTCCTGTATGTTTTATGTTAAGAATTTGTTGGATTTAACATTTTCTTTGACCAATGAATATATTTTCTCTATTGTATAAATGCCTGAAATTCTCTCTTCTATCTCTTGTATTCCTGTTGTTTATGCATGCATTTGTGGTTCCTGATTATTTACCTGAATTTCCCATTTTCAGAATTTCCTTGGTTTATGTTTTCTTTATTGCCTCTATTTCAGTTTTCAAGTCTTAAATCGTTTCCTTCACCTGTTTTGATTGCTTTTTCTTGGTTTTCTTTAAGGGATTTGTTGATTTCTTCCATTTTTTGTTTGTATTTTTTTCCACTCTTTAATGGAATTTTTCATTTCTTCTTTAAGGGCCTCAATCATTTTCATAAAGTTATTTTAAGGTCATTTTCTTCTGTTTAATCTGTATTGGAGTGTTCAAGTCTTGCTGTTATAGAACCACTAGTTTCTGATGGTGCTGTATTGTTCTTTATATTGTTGAGTGTTTTCTTCCCTTGTTGTCTACCTATCTATTCTTCCTATCATTATAGGTGGAGCCTGTGCTTCAGGGGGGTCTCTCTTCCTCCAATTGGTATAGTTGGGGGCTATGGCTCCACTGATGCTCCTTCTGGTGCAGACAGAACAGAGCCTCAGGTGATCGCTCCTCCAGGTGCAAGTGGGCCCAAAGCTCAAATGGTCCTCCTCCAGGTGGAGGCAAGGTCATGGTTCCCATGATCACTCCTCTAGGTGTAGGTGGGGTTGAGGTTCTGGTGGTCACTGCAGCGGTGGAGTATCTTGTATGGAGAATGGCAGTGAATGATGGCTGGCACTCAGGTGCTCTTTCCCAGAGGAACTTCTTATGATAGCTTCTGTAAGCCACTGCTGTCATTGTTCCCAATGGTCGCTCACTGCTCCTGGGCAGGTCGCTCAGGCCTCTATGACACTCTGGGCAGGTCACTCAGGCCTCTGACACTCTGGGCAGGTCTCCTGAACCTTTTACTTATTCTTTTAATGAGTGTAGCGTGGGTCTGAGACCCTAAGTCTGTGTCCTTACAAATATCAAACACAAGTCCCTGAAATATGGGAGCAATACCTGTCACTCTATGGGAGCCTTAGTAAAAGCTCAAAATATCAAATTATTAGATGACTTGGCCAAGAATTTTTGAGGATATACATTCTATTTTTAATTCATAAAATCTAGGCAATCTTAGCAAGAAAGTGTTGTGGAATATTTATACACTGTGTGCAGGTATGTTGCTATGATCGGTATAATAAAAAGCTGAATGGTCAGTAGCTAGGCAGGAAGTATAGATGGGACTTCCGGGCAGAGAGAGGAAGTAGAAAGAGGGGTCTAGACATGAGTGGGGAGGCAAGGAGACATGGAGGAAGCAGGATGGGTGGTACATGACAGAGCATGGATGACTAGGAATGGGTTAATTTAAGTCATAAAAGCTAGTTAAAAACAAGCCTAAGCTAAGGCCAAGATCTTGTAATTAATAAGTCTCCATGTCGCTATTTGGGAGCTGGCTAACAGGATGGAGAAAGACTTGTTACATATGATCTTCAACATTGGGGCATGTATTTCCACATAAGTCCTGAGAAAGCTTTTTTAAAAAAGTTTCAAACTCACAAACAAGGAACCAGATGTGGATTCCTAGTCCTGCAGTCTCTCAGGGCATCTGGTGCTCAGTGGTATACAGAGATACGGCTCCTGGACCCTGCCGGTTAGAGTCACATAGTGGCTGACCTGACTGTTTAAGATTTGTCTTGTAGTCAGAGACCACTGAAGGCTCACAGTAAAGCTGTCCTTTAAACAGATTTTTTTTTTAAAAAAAAAGAGTATAGTAGACAGTCATAGACAAATAAAATAGCTTAAAATAATTAAGTAAAGTCTTTAAAGAAAGAGTAAAGTTATATTTAAAAAGCCACATGAAGATGGGAAATGCGTAGGGTGTCTGGATCCTATATGGTACTTTTAAATTTTTAAATGCTAATGTACAAAAACAGTAGCTGCTGAGAGACATTGGATTATGGAAACTGCTAAATTAAACCAACCTATTAGTTTTAAAATGTCTTAACTTCAAAATTGAAATCAGAAAAAATGTTGCATTGGAGAAGAGGTTATGCCTTTGTTTCTACCAGAAATGAAAAGTTTTGGTTCTCTTCAAAATTAATAAATGAAAGATTTGATTGGGAGAGACCTCCTGAAAATCTGAGGCTACAGACATAAAAAAGAAACCAAAAAAAACTATAAGACAGGTGATGGAAATGCTTATCCCTCTATAAGGGAACAGCTCTGAGACTGACTGAGACACAATAAATCCTGTTTGCTACAGGGCCCTCATGAATTATTATTATATGTCATCCTTTCATATGTCATGGATAGGGGTTTGTTATATAGTCCAAATGGACTCATAAAGTTGACAAATACCCTTTACCTGATCAAACATAGAACAGAAAATCATATTTAACTGACTTGTATAAACTGCACATTCCATACTCGTGTTAATACAGATATATATGTATGTATGTATGTATGTATGTATGTATATGTTACCTTTAAAAGTTTCTGTATTTTCAGAAAGAAAAAAAGACAAAACACCAATAAAGAAGACAAGTATTCCAGGTGATTCAATCTCTCAGAATGCCTCTGTTGCAGTTTCCTCAAAAATCTACATTTGAAACATAGTCTAGCCTCACACACTACTCTAGCTGCATCTTCAGATAAGCCCTAACTGACTCATTACACAGAGACTGGACAACAAATGAAACAGCTAGCTCTCCTAGGACTTGACCATTATCTCAGTTTTTCAGGGTCTCTTAAAGACAACAGTAGTCTCAGACAACAGGAAGCAGTCTAGAGAACACAAAGCCCACATTCCTAAGAGGTAGGTGGGGTGGGTGGTTTTGGTCTTTCATTGGGTATGGATATTTATTATCATTTAAGGAGGAGATTACAAGTTGTTATTGATAATGATCAAGAAAAAAAGCTGAATAAAATTAGAATCAGGGCTCTCTTTCTGAAAGAAAAGGGGGGATATAGTATATAAATTATGAGATAAAAGGGTGGATTGTTGAGTCTACTTTTGAACAACAACTAGTCTCAAATATTTTACATTGGTATAAATTTGTGTATATTGATGCAAATTTAAGGTCATTTTTGTTATATTGTATATATGTTTCTACTCTTGTTTAAGGTATTATATCTTTTCAGCTTATTTTAAAATGTAAAGCAAACTTCTAGTCCTTGAAAGTTATTATTACAAACTACTTAGGATAATTAAGAAATACAGGTTAGTCATGCAGTGGTGGCTTACTCGAGAGGCAGAGGCAGGCAGATCTCTGTGAGTTTGAGGCTAGCCTTGTCTACAAAGTAAATTCCAGGACACTCAGGACGGTTACACAGAGAAACCCTGTCTTGAAAAACCAAAAAGAACAAAGAAATACATGTTAGTAGTTAGTCATATAACAATCAAATTTTTAGCCATGTTAGGTATGTTTTCAAGGTCAAATGTAGATATGTTTTAGATAGACAGATGGTCTTCAAACACTTCAGAGACCTATAGGCTATGGCACTTAAGATGTTTTAATAACCTAAGGCTTTTCATGACAGTAAGACATGTCTGCTCCTGGCAGTACCAATTTACTTCAAAAAAGGATGATGGGCATCAAAGAACCTCCATATGGAGTTTGCTTTATTGTGGCAAAGTTAGCTACTGGGAAAGAAACTGCCCTTGCCTCAACTGCTGACAGTATGCTTTCCAAACTGGACAAGCAGGGCACAAAGAAAGTGACTGCCAAACTTTGCCAAGACAAGGTAGAACAGTCCTTCAAAATTCCTGCTTCACAAGAGTGTGTCAGATATTATAGGACTGTAGGCTGGAGGTGGATGTCCCAGTGTTGCAGAGGAACTTGGATGACTGTCCAGGTAGCCTTATCTTTATCATTTCTTTTAGATTTGGGAGTTGCTTACCTTATACTTCTTATTTATTCAGGTAATATTATAACCTTCTTGGGTCCTTGATGGGATTGAAGACTAGATAGTTATAGTTACAGTTTTCATTGTTACCAAATTCAGAAAAGAATCTCACAAAAGAGGTGCAAAATATATAGGGTTGAGACACATAAAAGCTTAAGTTGGCTATCTAAGAAAACGTTTTAAGGTCTAAAAAGATAGTTTGTGGTTGGCAATATAAGTTAGGATAAAAAGCAAATTAGGACAAAACTTTGGACTCACCAAGATAGAATAGATAATGGTATATTGTTGTCTCTAAATTTGTCAAATATAGATAGACTAGACATTGTAAATGTAATTTGGGGGGGTGGGTTTTTTAACAGGGCTTTTCTGTATAGACTAGACATTGTAAGTGTAATTTTTGAGGGGGGTTGGTCTTTTTTGAAACAGAGTTTCTCTATATAGCTTTATATACTTGCTCTGTAGTTCCAGCTGTCCTCAAATTCACAGAAATCCGCCTGCTTCTGCCTCCCGAGTGTTGGGATTAAAGGCATGTGCCACCACCACCTGGTGTAAATGTAATTTTTACCTGATAATTGTTCTTATTATACACAGTTTTACTATGTTAGAGTTAAAATCTTTCCTTTTTATTTAAATCAAAAGGGAGAAATATGAAGATGTATTGCTATGATTGGTGTAATAAAACATTAAATGGCCAAAAGCAAGGCAGGAGGTATAAGCAGGACTTCCGGTCACAGAGAGGAAACAGAAGGAGGAATAAATCTGGATGGGGAGGCTGCAGAAGGGGAGGAATGAGGCATGGAGGAAGCAGGATGGGTGGTACGTGACAGAGCATAGATTAATAGCCATGGGCACTGGTTAAAAACAAGCCAAAGGCCCAGCTTTCATAATTAATAAATTTCCATGTCATTATTTGGGAGCTGGCTGGCAGGACAGAAAAAAGACTCCTTACAGGAAAATTTTTTGGTTATTATAACCTGCTGAAACAAAATTCCCATGTAAAAGTCTTAAGTTTCAGTATTTAGAGTATATTTAGAGACAGAATCATTGACAATGTAATTATATTAAAATAAGATCATTAAGGTGACTCCTAATCTACCACGAGTGATGTCCTACTAAGCAGATGGAGGAAGATCTTTGACACACAGAGGGAATGACGGTATGAACACACAGACAGAAAACAGACGCAGACAGGCCAAGGAAAAACACCTCAGGGGGAGAAAACCTGTCCTGCCAGCACCATGGCCTTTAACTCTCAGCAGCTGAGAGAAAATGAATTTCTGTTAAGTCCCCCAGCCTGAGGTACAGTGTTATTTATTACTTTAAGCCATAGCAAACTATGTACAACTCCTCAAACCTTCTTAACAATGTGTACAAACTGCCCAAAATATTTTTCCCTTTGTGCACTAATACTTAAAAGATATCTAATTGAAGAAGTAAAATATTGTTTAAGATGAGCTATTCCTTATGACTTTTAATATTTAGATATTGTGTCAAAATATGAAGTAGCTTGTTTTCCAGATTGGCTCATTGTGTGTTTAACATGGCCACTGACTGCATGCCAGCAACAGAGGACAGCCCTCACAATGCGCACTTCATATTCTCGTGGTTACCAAGCTTGTTGCTTGTTGCTTTACCCTGACCTGGGACACATAGGCCCAACGTGGAACTCAAAACTTTTGTTGTTGTTTTTATTGTTTATTTGTTTTATTGTAGATGAGGTCTCACTGTTTAGCCCTGGCTGATCTAGAACTCTATTTGTAGACCTACTCTATTTGTAGCTGCCAGCTCACAGAGATCCCCCTGTCTGCCTCCTCAGAGCCAGGATTGAAGGCATGTGCCACCACAGCCACTAGAGCTCAGCATTTTGTGAGCAAACATTGCTTAGTCAAGCTAACTGAAACAAAATCTTTGAAATCACTCAGAAACTGGATTCACAGCTAACATATCTGATCTAATCAGAATCAGCTATTGTCAGGGAAGAACAAGAAGCTGGCTGCACTACGTCAGAAGCTGTGCCTAGGTCACACTTGCCAGGACTGTGCCAGCTGGTCCTCTGCATACCACTGCTCTCCGCGGCTGCTTGCTGACTGCCCTGTCTTCATGCCGTCTGTTAGTGAAGTTCCTTTGGAGTTGGACCCTTTTCTGTTCATGTTCCACTCTCTAGATTATCTCAGCCAATTGTATTATCTGTTTCGTTCGGGTTTGGGTTTTGCGAGACAGGGTTTCTCTGTGTAGCTGTGGATGTCCTGGTACTTGCTCTGTAGACCAGGCTGATCTTGAACTCAGAGATCCACCTGCCTCTGCCTCCATCTATATGCCAGAAGCTCTCGGGTTTACTTTTCTAGGTCTTCATATCCAAATGCCTATTTGCTATGTGTCTTTGGCTGTCTCAGAGACAGTGGGAAAGACACTACTAATATATGACCTATGTACCTTGCTCCGAGTCGTCCTCCACTAATCTTTCCTAAATAAGGAAAAGACACCCCATCTTCCCAGTGCTTGTGCAAAAACCGGAATGTATTCTTGGCATGATAATTTTTCAGTGACCCCCCTGTATCCAGTGCCCTGGGAAGTCCTAATACTCAAGATGCTAACCGCTTGATCAGTGGATAGACTGAGATGCATCTTAAACCCACTCACTTCTCCACTACCTTAAAGCTATTCTTAGCAATGTGCGGTGCCACTGGGATGGGTGGTTCCAAAGCAATCTAAGTCTGCCTTCTTTCACTTTCCAATGCATTTTCAAATTCACAGAACAATCTAAGGCCACACGGTCAAATTTCTTATTCTTTTTCTCTCACTGATAAATGCATATCTTTTAAAACTTTTTATCAAGCAGTGGTGGCGCACACCTTTAATCCCAGCACTTGGGAGGCAGAGGCAGGCAGATCTCAGTGAGTCTGAGGCCAGGCTGGTCTACCAAGTGAGTTCCAGGACAGACAGTATTGTTACACTGAGAAACCCCGTCTCGAAAAAATAAAACAAAGGGGCCAAAGAGATGGCTCGGTGGTTAAGGCTGTCTGCTCTCCCAAAGGTCCTGCGTTCAATCTCCAGCAACCCCATGGTGGCTCACAACCATCTGTAATGAGGTCTGGTGCCTTTCTCTGGCCTGCAGGCATGCATGCAGGCAGGACACTGAATACTTAACAACAACAACAGCAAAACTTTTCAGTCACACTGTATCTAAGACAAAAACCCCAAGGGGGGGGGGGGGGGGGGGTGTAGAAGCGGCTCAATGGTTACAGCTGTGTACAGCTCTTGTAGAAGAACAACCTGGCATCCACGTGCTGCAACTGCCTGTAACTCCAGTTCCAGGGCATCCACGACCTTCTTCTGTCTTCCACGGGCACTTGAACACATGTAGCATACACTCACATATACACTTAAATAAATCTGGAGGGGGTGGGAGGAGGCACCCATAGCAGAGTTGTTCTCAGATACAGAAAAACAACCATTCAAAACCATTTGTGCGCTAGTGAGATGGCTCAGGAGGTAAAAGCCCTCGAAGTTCAACCTGACACCTAAGGTTGATCCCCACAACACTTGATGAAAGAAAGAAGAGACTCCTAGAGGTGTCTGCTGTCTCTACACACAACAGTAACACTAAATACAATTTTTAAATTAAAAATCTTGCAAGAGTGTTTAAGTGAGTTCAGGAAAGGATGGCTTCATCAAATGTATACTCACCAGAGTTTCCAGGTTTAAAATTGGTCAGTTCATGGTGGGAAAAGAGCCATTTTCTCACATGGTTCCAAATGATCTTCTATCTCCAAACTCACATTTAAAGTCAGCAAATAGGGGCTGGAGAGATGGCTCAGAGGTTAAGAGCACTGGTTGCTCTTCCACAGGTCCTGAGTTCAATTCCCAGCAACCACATAGTGGCTCACAGCCATCTGTACTGAGATCTGGCACCCTCCTCTGGCTTGCGGGCATACATCGAGGCAGAATGTTGTATACATAATAAATAAATAAATCTTTATTCATAGGAGAACTGCTAACTAGTTTCCCCTTTGAAGATGCTGGCTGATTAGACATTGTCCTGTATGGTTTATTTCAGAGCACAGAGTATTTTGCATTTCCTGCTGTGGGACATCAGCACTGACCAATGCCATAGTCTTTGTTCCACACGGCTGAAGCCCAGCATGCTGGAAGTCTGCAAGCTCACCCACTCTCCACTCATGCTCTATGTTCCAGTCTTGTGGCTTTCTTCTGGATTCATGAAGCTCTCCTTTCTAGTACACACTCACCCCACACTAATCACACTAACTTTCCTATTAATTATTACTTCTTCTAAATCTCAATCTAAATAAAGTTCCCCTCTTAGCGAACCACTGAGCTCTCCACTCTCAGTTAGGATATCTCTGGTTACCAGTAAAGAACGACCAAACAGCTCACAGGGACTTTTGTATCCTGGAGGTTTTGGGACATGCAGAATAACAGCCACCACCCACCACGCGCACTTGGTTTTGGTTTTTTGATACAGAGTTTCTCTAAAACTTTGCAGCCTGTCCTGTAACTAGCTCTTATAGACCTGGCTGGCCTCAAACTCACAGAGATCTGCCTGCCTCTGCCTCCTAAGTGCTGGGATTAAAGGTGTGTGACAGCAACTCCCAGCAGTGTGTGTATTTTTGTGTGATTTGTCATGTAATAAATGAATGTATTGTACTGCTCCAAACAGTACTCATCACCTGTATGTGAGGACATTTGAAATATGGCTCGTCCAAGTGGAGGACTGAATTTTAATTCTAATTCATTGAAAGTATGGGAAAACGAGGTGTGTGACTCCTTTTCCAACTATAAATGTTAGAAAATATAAATATTGACCAAAATAAAGTAAAACAACTAAGTTAAGTATATTTGTTTAAGGGCTGGAGAGATGGCTCAGTGGTTAAGAGCATTGCCTGCTCTTCCAAAGGTCCTGAGTTCAATTCCCAGCAACCACATGGTGGCTCACAACCATCTGTAATGAGGTCTGGTGCCCTCTTCTGGCCTGCAGACATACACACAGACAGAATATTGTATACATAATAAATAAATATTAAAAAGTATATTTGTTTAAAATACATGCTGGATTTCCAAGACCTAATAGGAAAAATGTAACTTATAACTCAACTTTAATATTGACCATCAGTTGAAATAATAGTATCCTGGATTTACTGAGTTAAATAAATGCATTACTGCCTGGCAGTGGTAATATTTAGGAGGAGGTCGCTTAGCCCTGAAATAACCACACAGATACTGTATTAATTAAATCACTGCTTGGCCCATTAGCTCTAGCTTCTTATTGGCTAACTCTTACATATTAATTTAGCCCATTTCTATTAATCTAATTCCAAAGCAGTTTCTTTATTCATTAACCAATAAAAGAAACGCATAGATAGAAAAACCTCCCACACCATTTCCCCTTTTCTATTTAAACAAAAGGAAGGCTATAACTTTAACATAGTAAAATTACATATAACAAAAGTTATTAAGCAAGAATTACAGTTACAATATTTATACCTACTTCCTATCTATTCTTCAACTCCATCAAAGACTCCAGAGGATATAATATTACCTAAGTAAACAGGAAGTGTATTGTAAGCTACTTGCAGAACTCTAGAACTGACAGAGATATCTCGCTGCCTGGACAGTCACCCAATGTTCTTCTGTATCATTGGAGCATCCATCTTCAGCCTACAGCCCCATCATATCCAGTAGGCTTTTCCACAAAGCAGGACATTTCAAAGACAGTTCCACCTATATTGGCAGTTTGTCAGTCACTTTTTTCCTGTGTCCTGCAGAATGTCTGGCAGACTCTTTCATGAAGTAGGAACCCCAAAGGATCGTCCCACCCTTCAGTCATTTCTCTGCAGGTCCTACATGTCCAGTTCATTAAGCAGTCCAGGAAAGAGCAGGTTTTTTTGCCCAAATGGCTAACCAATTCCATAAGGAGCCTCTTCAATGCCCATCTTCCTCTTGAAGTAACTGGTATTGCCAGGAGCAGACATGTTTGTTTATTTGTTTTGTTTTGTTTTTCAAGACAGGGTATCTCTGCAGCTTTAGAGCCTGTCCTGGAGCTAGCTCTTGTAGACCAGGCTGGTCTCGAACTCACAGAGATCCGCCTGCCTCTGCCTCCCGAGTGCTGGGGTTAAAGGCGTGCGCCACCACTGCCCAGCTCGGTTGTTTTTTGTTGTTTTAACCTAGTGTATAATATGGCAGAAACGGGGATGTGTCGTGGAAGCAAAGTAGATGAAGAGTCACGTAAAGATGGCTGAGGGTAATAGTGGCTTAGGCTCAGCAGAAGAAATGAGAAGGAAGAGCAGGGGCTATTCCTGAAAAATGCTTGCAGTTGGGAGTGGGAGTAGCTCTGTTCTTCTGTTTGCTTGTTTTGAGACAGGGTCTCTCTTTCATGAAGTCTCAGACTAGCCTGGAACTCGATATATAGAGCAGGGTGGCCCCAAACTCACAGAATCAACTCACAAGACCTGCCTGCCTCTGCCTCTGCCTCTGCCTCTTGAGAGCTGGGATTAAAGGCATCACCACCGTGCCCAGCTAAACTGGCACTTTTAACTCGCTTATTTACTTGAGATTCTTCCCTTATTTATTTTATTACCCCAAACACAGACAACTAATTTAATAACCTTCTATAATGAAATCATTAGTTAAAATGTTTTCTTTCAAGTTCTACAATTTCATTATTTAGGTGTAATCAAATTCTTCTGGTTTTATTTAAGTCAAATCTAGTGGTTCTTTTTAATTGTGCTTCCAAAGAAATATAAGTACATAAAGAAATATAGAAAAGCCAGGTGCCCAAGCTCATGTCTATCACCGCAGCAATCAGAAGGCTCAGACAGGGGTTTCAGGTCAGCCTGGAGTACAGAGTGAGACCCTGTCTCATAAAAATAAAATAGGGCCGGCAATATGGCCCAGCAGGTAAAGCTGCCTGGCACCAACCCTGACGACCTGAGTTCGATCCCCAGGACTGACAGAGTAGGAAGAGAAAACTGACTCCCACAAGGTGTCTCCTGACCGCCATCCGCCAGACATTCGGTCGCGTGTCCCCATACAAAAATAACTAATGCAACAAATAAAAATAATTAGTGCTTTATCACCATAACTTCGGAATTCACCGAGCATGTCTGTTTAAACTAGTCACAAAGATATCACCAGTGTGACTTGCACAAACGGGCTGCAGAAAGACGAAACGACTGTAGCACTGATATGTGATTGAGCTGCCCCCCGAGAAACTTAGGGGGTCCCGGCGAGGGCCCGCCCAGGTGCTAGTTCGTCATCAGAGGCCCTTCCCCGCCGCGGGGCGTGGCTTTGCCTTCCGCGCTCTTCTCCCTTGGGCGCGGGCCTGTGCAGTCCTCCGTTCGGGCCACTCTCGGGCTGACGCCGGGCTCCCGAACGCGTTCGGGTCACCTGCGACCGACGCCCCCAACCTCAGAAAGATCAGTCTTTACAGAGCGGAACCCGCCAGAGCCGCGGGGCGGAGCTCGCGCGGGACACGCCCTCCCGATAGTGCTTCCGGGACAGGGGGCGGGGCCTCCGGAAGTGGTCGCTCGCAGTCAGAGGCTCGTTGTTTCAGCGGCCGACAGAGAGGGAGAAGCCGGAGCTTAGGCGGCTCGGTGGGCTGTGAGGTGCGGTTACCTCTCCACGGCTGGAAGCCAGGACAGCGAGCTGCCGAGCGGCCGAGTGAGGAGCGCCCTCTTCCCGAGCTCGCCATGTCGCGGGGGTCCATCGAGATTCCCCTCCGGGATACTGACGAGGTGGGTGCCGAGTGTTGAGCGGGGGAGGGAGGGCTGTGAACTTGGACGATCCCAGCGCCGACTTTGCTCCGCTTGGCTTCTGAGCGGAGAGCTCCCCGACCGAGGCTCTGTTCACCTGTTCGCCTTTCTGGCTGCAAGGACTTCGGGAAAGTTCGCCTGCAGCTTCTCCTTGTTGACAGTCCTCGACTCGGCTGTCTTCCTAATTCCGGGGGCAGGGGTGTGAGCGCCGGGTAAACCTCACCGATTGCAGAGGGCGCTCGATGCCCCCGGGCATCTACCTGCTGCTCAAACTCGCAACCTTTTTTTTTTTTTTTAACCTCCCTGGGGATCTCAGAGGTCGCTCTTAGAGCCTTCGAAGAAGAGACTATCTAGGCACACTGTTACACAGCTCGCTCTGCGAGATAAGGGGCCCGAGATTTAGCCGCTCCGAGTGCTGGGTGGCCATGACCCACTCTCCACCGTGGGTGATGTGCGGTTTGTCCGAATAAAGCTTCACTGAATATTGCACACTTTAATTTTTGATCGAGGTAGAATCTATTTCTAAAATCCGGTAGTCTTGGGATATATATATGATATATATGGATATATATATATGGATATGATATATGATATATAACATATATGGATATGATATATATTATATATAACATACATGGTTATGATATATATGTATCTCATTTATATATATATATATATATATATATATATATATATATATATATATATATATATATATATATATATAGCTATATATATATTATCCGGAACACTTTTCTTCTTGTTTTTGGTGTCTGCATTTCAGGCACGTATATGACACACAACGCTGCCTCCGTGACTTGTGTTGACATTCAACTTTGCCTGGCTTCTGGGGTCGTGTTTCTCTAGATCCCAGACCTACGGCATCAGCACTTTATTGGATTATAGGTTATACAAGGTTTCATTTTGTTTTTGAATAAGCAAGTAGTTGGGAATTTTATAGTTCAGTGATGAGAGGACAGCTAACAGGGTTTGTCTGCTTCTCTGTGCTTTCACCAAATCAGACTACAACCTATTTGCCATGTGGTCCCTAAATATGAACATGTATTAGTACACCCCACCAAAAGTGAATAGACACCCTTTGTAAAGTGCATACTGGTGAACATTCAAAAAATCGTGAATTTTAAGAAAGGAGATAAAACATTTATTTTGTGTTTTAGGTCATTGAACTTGACTTCGATCAGTTACCGGAGGGAGATGAAGTTATCAGTATTTTGAAACAGGAACACACACAACTGCACATATGGATTGCTTTGGCGGTCAGTATTCATATAGCATATTATTTGTTGATTGGGAATATGTGATTTTGGTTTTCATGTACAGTAATAGCCCACATGATTAAATCAGATCAGTTGTACATGATGAAATGATCTGCCTGAAAATCAGTGTTGCCAGGCATGGTGGCATACAGCCCTAATCCCAGCACTGGGGAAGCAGAGGCCAACCTGGTCTACAGAAAACGATGGAAAGTTATACAGCCCTAAGAACAGCTCCACTGGTAAATATTTTTTTGTTTTGTTTTTTGGGAGTTTGTTTTTGTTGTTGTTGTTGTTCAAGACAGGGTTTCTCTGTAACTTTGGGGGCTCCTGGAACTTGCTCTGTAGACCAGGTTGGCCTTGAACTCTCAGAGGTTCACCTAGCTGCCTCCCGAGAGCTGGGATTAAAGGCTGCACCACCACTGCCCGACTCCACTGGTAAATTAATATGTGTTAATAAGTCAAGATTCGTTTAAGGTAAATAGTTCTCTCCATCAAGGTTTTAATTACTTAATGGTGATTCGGGGAAGCTTAGCTTATGTATAGATAGAAAGACTGTGTAAGCATTGTTTTCCGTAGCTTCTAAAACATCTCGAAAGTGACTAGGCTCCAAGCTAATGCATAGGAGTGAAGTTTATCTCAGTCTTATGTTCGTTTGTTTTTTTGGTCACATCTGTTGCTGCCTCCATAATATGAATGTTCCCGGGAATTCTTAACGAAATCCAAGCTGAAAAGCCTTTCAGAACTTTAGACTCTGCTCCCTAGCACCATGTTTCCTTTTCATGAGAAGTAGTGAGATAACTCTTGTACTCACCATTCCTAAACTGGAAGCTCAAGTGGCTTTCATATAATGATGTGTAAGAAGTTCCTCATATTACCTTGATGGTCAGAAAAATAAGTTTGGAATTGGGCGTATTTTTTTAAGTATCTTGGGAATTGAACCTAGGTCCTTGCAAATGCTAGGCAAACACTCATCTACTAAGCTATATCCCCAGCCTTATTTTTACCTTTTATTTTGAGATAGAGTCTCACTAAGTTGACCAGGACTGGCCTTGAAGTTTTAGTCTTCTTCCTCAGTCTTTCAGGTATTCATTTAAAAATTACATAGTGCATTAGTATGCATGTTAATGGATTTCTCTGAGACATTTCCATATATGAATATGTTGTATGTTGGTCATATCTACCATCCTCCTAACAACCCTCTTCACTTCCCTTGCCCTTCTAATAATCCATTACTTTGAGGTTATCCTCTTCTTTTTCTCTTCTCAATTCCAGCTTCACATACAAAAAAAATCAGTACAATGCTTAACCTTTTATATGGCCTCTCGTTCCATTCATTTTCCTGAATATGACATGATTCATTCTGAATGGGCCAGATAACACTGTCTTATGGATGGTATATCTACCATTCATCTATTGATAGACACCTAGGCTGATTCCATAGCTTGGCTGTTGTGTTAGTGCCACACTAAAAATGGATGTACCAGGAACCGGAGGGATGGCTCAGCAGTTAAGAGCACTGGCTGCTCTTCCAGAGGATCTGGGTTCAATTTCCAGCACCCACATGGCAGCTTACAACTGTCTGTAACTCCAGTTCCAAGAGAACTGGTATCCTCACACAAATATACATACAAGCAAAACACCAATCCACATGAAATAAAAATAAATAAATTACTTTTTTTGGATGTGCAGGTAGTGTTTATATATGCTACTTTATTACCTTTGGGATAGGACTAGAAGTGGTATAGATGGTTCTTGCTAATGTTGTTGTTGTTGAATATAGCTATTTTAACTAGGGTGAAATAGTATCTCCATATATAATTTTAAAATTTAATTTTTTATTTTTTGGAGGTTTTGTTTGTTTTTAAAGATTTATTCATATTGTATGGTATGATGCTTTGCCTGCATGTATGCTTGTGTACCACATGTGTGCCTGATGCCTTCAGAGGACCCTGTAGAACTGGAGGTATTGAACAGTTGTTAGTTGCCATTCAGTTTGCTGGCAACCAAACCCAGGTCCCCTATAGAGCAGCAAGTGCTCTTAACATCTTCCATCCTTTGGTTTGTTTGCTGTTGTTGTCTAGGGTAATGCTGTTGTTATTTGAGACAGAATCTCATATAGGCCAGGCTGGCCTAAAACCTGCTATTCTGCTGGCTTTGAACTCATTATTTTTCTTCCTCACCTCCCAAGTGCTGGGATTGTAGGTTGTGCTACTGTGCCCAGCTCACAGTGTACTTTTCCTATACACTTTCTGGTGGCTAAAGATGCCGAACATTTTCTATGTACTTTCTATTTCCCTTTGGAAAGTATCTGTCACAGTATAGCTTGTTTATTGAGTGGCTTACTTATTCTTGTGTTTGTTTGTGGTTGTTGAGTTCTTTATGTATTCTCGAGATGAATTCTCTGTTGTTAGACTGGCAAGATTTTGTGTAAGCCATCTCCTTCACTCTGTTGACTCCTTTGCTGTGCAGACCGTAATTTATCATAGTTATTTCTGTCTGTCTGTGCTTTCATTTCCTGAGGACATCTGCTCAAAGAGTTCTTCCCAGTGGGGTGCAGTAGACCTACTTTCTAAAAGCAGGTTGTTTCAGGGTTCTGAAGCAGGAGGATTACATGTTTGAAGCTACTCCTAGTCTACATATTGAGACTGGTTTTCAAATAAAAAACAATAAAAAGTGTCTTCCATTCTCCTGTGGATACACAAAGAAGTAGCATTACTGACAGACATTGCCTTTTGGCTAGAAGAGTCAAGTTTTTCTGTCACCTAGAGATTAAGCCATTAATCTTGTTATTAATTGGTCGAACTTTGTTATTAATGGCATGTAGCTCCATGAAATAGATGCCTAGGGAGGTTACTCATCTGTCCCAAAGTTACTGGTAGTACTAAAACCAGAGCTCAAGTTGGTTTTAGAGAAGTCTCTTGTAGCATGCTTAGGCAATTTATATCCCTAGCTAGGATTCTATTTATTCTTTACCGTGAGGGTGAGGGTAGTATGTATGGTGTGTGAGTGTGTTGTATGTCGAGGTGGATGTATAACACGTGGCCAGAGGTACAACATTGGCTGTGTACATTTTCTGTTTGTTTCTTTTTTTTGTTTTGGAGACAAGTTTCACATAGCCCTGACTGATATAGTACTACCAGGCTGGCCTCAAACTAATAGAGATCCATCTGCCCCTACCTCTCAGATGCTGGGATTAAATATGGTGAGCCACCACATCTGGCTCCACATTGTTTTTGAGATAGTCTCACTAACCGTGGAACTCCCATTTCAGTTAGAGTGACTAGCCAAAAAGCTCCAGGATCCAACTGTCTGTTTCCTCAGTGCTGGGGTTGTTAAACTATTACTAGATGAGAAGCAGAAATATCTTTTGTGGTTTTCAGTTTTAATAGCATTATTCAAGTCTAGTGGCCTGTGATAAATAACTTTGTGTGAACTGTGCCATTTGGTATTAAGTCTGGTTGTGTACCTGTGACAGCAGTGAATGTGACCATCGCCCCAGACTTCTCTCCACTGTTCTTCCCCAGCCCTTCTGTTTCCAGCCTCCACTCAGGACCTGGAAGAGCTGCCAGGCTCTTAAACCCCTGAGCCGTCTCCAGCCCAAACTAGCATGTTTGTTGCTAAGTATTTTTAGAGTCTTAAGGAAGTGGAATCACACAGTATGTATCCTGTGGTGGACAGGCTTGAGCATAAATTATTGATTTTATCTATGTTGTGGTAGCTATTAGTGGCTTACTCCTTTTCTCACAGAGATATACACAGCTGGTTTATTGACTTGTTAATTAATAGTTGCTTCCCAATTTTTGCTATTACAAATAAAGGTTCTGTAAATACTTTGCGTAGTTTTGTAGTGGACACATGTTCAGTGGTAATTAATTTCATCCTTTGCCTTTAGCTGGAGTACTACAAGCAAGGGAAGGAAAACGGAAAGAGTTCGTAAGTTGCTGGAAGCAGCACGGAATAGATTGGCAACTTGGACTATCGAGACCATGAGAAAGACCAGATGACTTGCTTGGATACATTGGCAGCCTACTATGTGCAACAAGCTCGGAAAGAAAAGAACAAAGACAATAAGAAGGACCTTATTACACAGGCAACCTTGTGTATACAATGGCTGATAAAATTATTATGTATGATCAGGTACTCAAATTTATCTGAATTTATAAGAGCCCCAAATACCACATGAAAGCAAAATATGTATGTAGCAGATTCTTATAAAAAGAATTTTTGCTAAAATAATGTTTTTGTATAGTAAAAAAGAAGGTTTTTATTAAAATCAGAATTGGTAGTAGTCCTTATTACTGTTAAATCTGGACAGATTAGTATATATGTACCTGTTGAATCCATAATCCCAGTGTTCTTAGGTGAGTTTCAAGCAGATTTTAAGAATCGTGACCTTTGTATTGTCATTGTTATCAGTACAGATTTGCATCTCAGGGTAAGCTTCTCATTTGTGCTTAGAGTCTTCATGGTAGCTACACTGACCATTAAGAGAGGATGCTATGCTTCTACCCTTTGTTCTTGCTGGCATTTGGTTTTGCATGCTTTTGGTAAATTTGTCTCTGGTCCTAGTAAAGTCTGCCTATTACAGAACCATTTGTTGGGAAGAGCCTTGCTTCTGTCTACTCGAAGGTGACAAAATGGATCAAGCTGACGCACAGTTTCATTTCGTACTTAACCAGTCTCCAAACCATATTCCAGCCCTTCTTGGTGAGTGCCTCTCAGCAGGGACCTGAGGAATCTCTAGTTGGTTAGCGTTTGCCAGAGCTTTGGTGTGTGTGTGGTGTGTGTGTGTGTGTGTTTTATATATATTAAATTATAATGTATGTATATGTTTATATATATAGTAGGAATCTAGTTGATCAGAATTTGTCAGAGCTTTTGTTTATATATATACTATAAAATAGTGCATGGTTTTATATATTGTAATATATGTATGTTACATATATGCATATATATTATGTGAATATAATAAGCTTGTGTGTGTGTGTGTGTGTGTGTGTGTGTTTGTCTATACAGAGTCCTAGTTAATGTTTTATCAATTTGACACAAGATAGAGTCAAATGGGAAAAGGAATCTCTATCAGATTGCCTGTAGGGAAGTCTGTAGGGCATTTTCTTGATTGATAATTGACAGAGGAGCATCCAGCCCACTGGAGCAGTGCCACCCCATGGGTGGGTAGTTTTGCGTGGTAAAAGAAAGCTGGCTGAACAAGTTGGGAGAAACAAGCCAATAAGCCGCATTCCTCCTTGGCCCGTGCTTTAGTTTCTGCTTCCAGACTTCTCCTTGGATGTTGCAAGAAGGGCTGCTTGTTGGTTTACGGCCACCCAGCTAGCTTAGACCCGAAATAATCACACAGAAACTGCATTAATTAAATCACTGCTTGGCCCATTAGCTCTAGCTTCTTATTGAATAATTCTTAAATTAATTTAACCCATTTTTATTAATCTGTATATTGCCACGTGACAGTGACTTACCTGCTGAAGTTTCGGCATGTCTGACTCTGGCAGTGGCTCCATGACTTGTCTCTGACTCCGCCCTCCTTTCTCCCAGCATTCAGCCTAAGCTTTTCCCTGCCTGCCTAAGTTCTGCCTTGCTATAGGTCCAAAGCAGTTTCTTTATTCATTAATGGTAATCACAGCACAGAGAAAGGACTGCCACATCACTTGGAGTTCCTGCCTTAACTTCCCTTCATGATAGACTAAACTGTAAGCTAAAATAAGCCCTTTCCTCCCCTAGTTGTTTTGGTCCTGGTGTTTATCACAGCAATCAAAAGCAAAGTAGACTAAGTTATTGTTTGTTTCCAAAGAGTCAACAAATAATCTTTTCATAGGTAACTACAAGCTAGCTATTTATATTGTTATTTTACATAAAGAGTTTTAGAACTAAATTAATGCACAGCCTATGGAAAACATATTTAATATGTTACTTCACTACTTTAAAGTATTTCTTACTGAGATATAAATAGGTGTAAAACAGATTTGTGTTCGTTAATTGATAGTGTTTTTTTGTATGTTTAAATCACCACAGGGAAAGCTTGCATTTCATTTAACAAGAAGGATTATAGAGGAGCTCTTGCCTACTATAAAAAAGCATTGCGTACTAACCCAGGATGTCCAGGTAAGGGAAATTTTTTAATTGTAAGCTGTTAGTGACCCAACTTAAAATGTTGAAAGTTAATATAAAAAGATATTTTACGAGTAATGTAGGACAGAATCAAGGTTATTTGTTGGGGAACTAGCTCAGTGAAAAAAGTACTTGTTGCCTAAGATTAAGGCCTGAAATTTGTATCTCCTGCTCCCGCGGAAAAAACCAGGCAGGTGTGGTAGCCATTCTGTAATCCCAACCTCAGGAGGCGGAAATGGGATGCTAGCACAAGCCAGCTAGCTACATTCACCAGAATTGGTGAGCTCTGGTTTCATTGAGAGACTCTGCATAGACAAATAGAGAAGGATCGAGGAAGACACCCAGTGTCAACCTTATGCCCCACCCCCAACACACACACAAGATTCTTTCTTTTCTTGATGTTTCATTTTATTTAAAACCTGGCTGGGCAGTGGCATTGCACACCTTTAATCCCAGCACTAAAGAGGCAGAGGAAACAGATCTCTGAGTTTGAGGCCCAGCCTGGTCTATGAAGTGAGTTCCAGGACAAGCTACGGCTGTCTACACAGAGAAACCCTGTCTCAAAATCAAACAACAACCAAAAAAAAAACTTGTATAGCAAGATTGTATCATATTTTTGACCTGTGCTACTTTTCTTCCCAAATATTTTCCATTTAGTATATTTTTGTTGTATATCAGCTATGTGCCAGGAACTGTTCTATGCAGAAAATGCAGCAGTAAACCCAAAGACAAAAGTTCCTGCCCTCTCATTTAATTTACATTCCAGTGAGTTAAATGAGAAACGTAGATACTGTGAAAGGTATTGGTGAGACTTGAGAACTTGAAACAAAATAAGGCTATGAGACAATACAGATAGATGGGAGACTATCATCCCAGGAAGAGCAGAGCAGGCTGTGAGAAATACTGTGGATGCCAGTGTATCCAGAGTGGAGATGGATGGGAAGTAGTAAGAAGTGAGCTCATATATGCTGCCCAGTGCTTTTCATGTTGAGCATCTGAGATTATATTGGAGACTTCAAGCTTTTGACAGAGATGAGAAGCCTTGGAGGGCTATGGGCAGAAGAATGGTGTGATCTGACTTATGTTTAAGAGTACTGTTGAACTAGATGCAGACTCAAGTAGGATGTGGGGCAGCTAGGCAAGGACCAGAGGTATTGTGGACTTG
This sequence comes from Arvicola amphibius, assembly GCF_903992535.2. Taxonomy (NCBI): domain Eukaryota; kingdom Metazoa; phylum Chordata; class Mammalia; order Rodentia; family Cricetidae; genus Arvicola; species Arvicola amphibius. The sequence continues at coordinate 112,747,303 of NC_052047.1, forward strand.
GGAGAAGGCTCCTGTGCACATTTGTGCACATTACAGACTATTAAAGCTCACAGCTAGGGTGGTAACAGTGGGTGGTACATGTGGTTACATTCTAGTATTTTGAAAGGAGAGCTGGGCTGGAGAGATGGCTCAGAGGTTAAGAGCACTGACTGCTTTTCCAGAGGTTCTGAGTTCAGTTCCCAGCAACCACATGGTGGCTCACAACCATCTGTAATGAGATCTGGTGCCCTCTTCTGGCCTGCGGGGATACATGCAGGAAGAAACCCTGTATACATAATTAATAAATAAATCTTTTTTAAAAAAAATCATTAAAAAGGAGAGCTGATTGAAGCAAAAAACAAGAATCAGTTTTAAGAGTGGAGTTACATTTTAGTACACTTGGCAAACAGTCCAAGAGAAACTAGTTTTAGACTTGAAAGGTTAAATATCTGAGTCACAAGAAGACAGGATTTTGTCTCATAGTTCATAAAAGAAGTCTGTACTGAACAGATTGGCTTGGAAGTCACCAATATGTTGATGGTGCAAAAGCCTGGAGAGTGCATGAAGACACAAGGGGAGTAAGTGTAGGCAGGAAAGAGGGCCCTGGCACACTCAAGCAGTGGTTCTCAACCTTCCTAATGCTGTGACCCTTTAATACAGTTCCTCATGTTGTGGTGACCTCCAACCATAAAATTATTTTCTTTGCAGCTTCATAGCTGTAAGTTTGCTACTGTTGTGAGTTATATAATGTAAATGTGTGTGCTGTCTGCTGGCCTTGGCAGCCCCTGTGAAAGGGTCTTTTGACTCCCAAAGGAGTTGAGTACAGCTGCTCTAAAGTATAGAGGTTAGGAAAGTGGAAGACTCAGAAAAGCAGACTAAGGAGTGGCCAGAGATAAGAAACAACTCAGTCCTTGAATGTGAAACATTTCCCAAGGGGAAGGTGATGGACTGTGTTGCATTCTATGGTTAGGCCAGTGAAACAGGCGGAATTGATGGTGGATTTAGCAGAGTACAAATCACTAGTGATCTTGATCAAAAGTTTTACTGGAATGGTAGGCATGCACCTCACTAGAGTGGATGCCAGAGGAAATGTCAGCAAAGAACTAGAGGCAGCAAGTGTTTCATCAGTTGAGGAGTCTGTTGTCAGGAAGAACAGGAATTAGCTGGAATGGAAGAAGAAATATTTCTATAAGATGGTGGAATGTTTGAATATGGCTGAGAATGGTCCAGAAAGGAAAAATATTATAATGCAGGAAAAATAACAGGCAGTACTATCTGATGTCTTCAAATAGATGAGACTGGATCCCATGCCCAGTGTAGTGTTGCCTTAGGGAGAGACATGTGTGCTCCGTTATGATCTTGAAATAAGATAGGTGTATCAGCATAGCTCAGAAGTGAAGGACGGCAGCTATATGTACTCAGACACAGCTTGAAGGTCTTGATGGGTTTTTTATTCTCTATTTAAATACTGGGGTTATTCATGAATGCACCAGTGTATATATGTGTTCACTGTCTGTGTGGATGTGTGTGTGTGCGCGCGCATATGTATACATATAAACTTTAAATATTATGGTGTTGGTTTACTGCAGTGGGTGCTACATGATAGGAAGAATGCCAGTATTAATTATTCTGCTGTATGGTAAGAGTGGTACCCATAAGAGGAAAGAAGGATTGGAATGGTATGGTCTAACTACTAGTGAAATCAAGTGTGTGGTAGCCCAACAGTTCTTAAGGAGTCCAGATGCTGGAAATTGAACTCTTAAAGTGCCCTAGGTTGACAAGACAAATGACTTGGTTTTACTTATTTTTTAGCTGAAGTTCGTTTAGGAATGGGCCATTGCTTTGTCAAACTTAACAAACTGGAGAAAGCTCGACTAGCATTCAGCAGAGCGCTGGAACTCAACTCTAAGTGTGTGGGAGCACTGGTTGGACTGGCTGTTCTAGAACTCAACAATAAAGAGGTATGGGAGGAAAGATAGTCTCTAGCTCTGGGTTTGTTGGGCCTGCTGTCCTTTATCTAGGACTGCTAGAACAAGTTATGCTTTCGAAATCAAGATTTCAGGTTATAGATAAGGAAATGTGCCTTGCTGCAGGCATCATCCCCAAAGTAAGCACATTTCTACGGCATAGCTATATGAAGATAGCCTCACAGCTTAGGTAAGGTGTCCCTGCCACATGATTTTGCTTTATGATCAGCACATGTGTACATGTGACACACAAACACACACACACACACACACACACACACACACACACACACACACACACACGCTCCTACACCCGTCAAAAATAGATTTAGTTCTTTGAAGTTTAGAATTTCAGATGAAAGATTGCAGGCTTATCAATCTGTCTGGAATGCATCTTACAAAGTAAGAAACCTGCACTCAACTTAAACATTAACATTTTTATATTTTACTAAACCAGTGTCTAAGGTCTCAAATTTGATACCACAATGTCATCAGACTCAAAGATTTTTTTTTAATCTTTATTGAGCTCTACATTTTTCTCTGCTCCCCTTCCTGCCTCTCCCCTTCCCTTCAACCCTCCCCCAAGGTCCCCATGCTCCCAGTTTACTCAGGAGATGTTGTCTTTTTCTACTTTCCTGTAGATTAGATCTATGTAAGTCTCTCTTAGTGTCTTCATTGTTGTCTAAGTTCTCTGGTATTGTGATTTGTAGGCTGGCTTTCTTTGCTTTATGTTTAAAAACCACATATGAGTGAGTACATGTGATAATTGTCTTTCTGTGTCTGGGTTACCTCACTCAAAACGATGTTTTCTAGCTCCATCCATTTTCCTGCAAAATTCAAGATGTCGTTATTTTTTTCTTCTGTGTAGTAATTCATTTTGTAAATGTACCATATTTTCCTTATCCATTCTTCGGTCAAGGGGCATTTTGGTTGTTTCCAGGTTCTGGCTATGACCAGACTCAGAGATTTTCAATAACTTTATGTCAGCTCCTCCTTAATGTGTGACTTTTCCCTGTATCTGTCACTTAATAGTTCTAAGATGGTTGTTGCAGCCCCAGGTTATTCCTTTAGTCTCGCAGGAGGGAAGGAAGCAAGAGGCTTTCCTCTAAGGCTTTCTCTCAGAAGTTCTGACTGATACATGAGGGTGGTTCCTGTCCCACCTCTCTATTTGATTCTCCAAGTGGTTGCCAGTGTTTCTCAGTGTCAGCGCTGTAGACAGTTGAGCTGCAGGATTCTTTATGTGAGTAAGTGTCTCCTCTGTTGTGGAATGTTTACCAACCTCTGCTCCTTCACCCACTAAATGTCAGTACCATCTCCACAGTAGTGATGGCAAAAACAGACATTGTTCCTGGTAAGAATTTCTGCCTTAGCTAATCTCTAGAGAAAGAGAATAGACTATCTTGACTAGTTTAGCTCAATCATGATTTATCTCCTGGGATTGTAAAAGGGGAAGGGAGCTTTTCTTCCAAAAACAGAAGGTCTCACAGACAACAAAACCTGTTCTGAGGCCAGACATGGTGAGTCACACTTTCAATCCTAGCACTCAGGACACAGAGGCAGGCAGACCTGTGAGTCTTGGGCCAGTTTGGTAGACAGAGAAGGTTCCAGGCCAGCCAGAGATAAATGGTGAGACCCTGTGTCATAAAGGAAGGAAGTTGTGTTCCATTAGCACGGTAAAATGGCACCATATAAAGAAGACAGCTGCGGCAGGACTACTAATCAGACAGCCTTAAGCAAGAACCACAGAAGAAAGAGAAGGGGTGCACACCCCCATGCTCACACACAATCAAATACTGAGATTCAGGTGGGGATTTCATCACAAATGAACGTGTAAAAATCATAAAAGGGGGCTGGAGAGATAGCTCAGCAGTTAAGAACACATGCTGTTCCTACAGAAGACCTGAGTTTAGTTCCCAGCACCCTTATTATAGCTCACAACTGTCTATAACTACAGCTCCAGAAAATCGATTCCTTCATCCGGCCTCCACAGTCACTGCAGACACAAGTTAGTCACATATGCAGACAGAATGCTCATACATAGCAATAAAAATTAATGTATTTAAAATATGTTTCCATTCTTTGCCTCAGAGTGAGCATAAGTTATTAAGACTGACACCAAACATACATTGTTAAAAAAAACTAAATTGTAACAATTTGGGACTTCCTTATATGGAACTTCACATCCTTGATGAAGAATAGCAAACTGTCCTGTGGTGTTGAACTGTGGGCGTGGGACCTTGTTTCTTGAAGCTAGAGCAAGCTGGACAGTGCTAGTTACAAGATGCTTTCACTCCATTCTCACATTGTTTTCTTTTAGGCTGATTCAATCAAAAATGGTGTGCAGCTTCTTTCCAGAGCCTATACTATTGACCCTAGCAACCCTATGGTACTGAACCACTTGGCAAACCACTTTTTCTTCAAGAAGGTAAAAAATCATTTATTTGATTTTTAAATCTGATTTTTTGAGTATAGTGAGTACGTGAGTTTTGTTTTACTTGGGAAGAAATTTGAAAATGTCATTTTGGTTTTTTTATTCCCAAATTAGAGCTTGTATTAGTTGCCCAGAGATGAGCACACATTTATTCATTCTCTGACTTAATTATGTATTGGCACTTTGCACTGTGTGCAGCCTGTGATCAGATGTAAGATAAGTAAGACTGCTTTCTGCACTCAAAGAAACAGGCATGTGAGCTCATATAAATGTGAACATAAAGCCTCTGCTCATAGAGAAATAAGGATGTGATAAAGTGGCAGGGGGGGGGGGGGGATTTACCCCAGTGCAGAAGCTCTTCTTGTGTTAGACTGGGTGTCACTGGGTAGTTGAAAGAGGAAAGGCAGAGGCTGAAGAGACCCTTAGCCTTTGGAGAAGTCGGGACACAGCATGTAGACTACAACAGGTGTTGTGTTAGGCCCAGTTAGGGGCGCATTTGCTTCATAGAATTTGGCTATAATTGTTGATACGCACCAGAGTCTCTTCATTTTTACCTGTTAATCCCGCCTATTAATTCCAACAATTTTGTGGAAGCAGCAGTATTTTAGATTTCTTAGCATACCAAATCCAGGATACTACTGCTAAAAGTTTTTCATTTTTAAAGTTTTTGTTAGCATATATTAATCAGCATATATTAATCATACATAATGGGTTTTACTTGACATGTTCATATATGTATATAATATGCCTTGATCAGATACCTCCATTTCCCTCTCATCCCCTCCTGCTGTCCCTTCCTCTTTCCAATTAGTCCCTATGATTTTTTTGTCTTATGTTTGGTGAGTCTAATTAGTATTGCTCGTAGCAACTTGGGTGAGGGGTTGCTTACAAGCTTATGGGCAGCTTACCAGAGGAATACTGCTGAAGGAAATGTCTCTCTTACTCACTGATGACAAAATCTTTACACAAGAAACAGTAAAGTTTAACCTGCCTTATTGGAATCGGGGACTAAACTTACTATGAACTTTAAAATACTTGTGTAACAATTTAGGTAAAAGTTGACAAAATGTATCAACTTTATTAACATGAGCAATGGTACTGTTCCTGTTGTTACTTGGGTACTCAGTGCTTACTGAATCCCAAGCATTGTTAAAAGTACTTAGTGTCTCGAAAAACAAAAAAAAAAAAAAAAAAAAAAAAAAAAAAAAAGTACTTAGTTCTGTAATGGTCACATCTACCCTATGAGGGAAGTAGTCTGATCTGTCCATCTTTCCTCTCTCCTCCCTCCCTCTCTCTCTCCCTTCCTCCCTTCCTTGTGTGTGTGCATGTGTGTGCACATGAACATGTGCATGTGAGTACACAGAGTTGTGTGGAGGCAAGAGTCTGGTGTCAGATATCTTCCTCTATAACCCTTTACCCTTTTTTTGCAGATTTTATTTATTTTTATCTTTTGTGTTTATGAATGTTTTGCCTGCATGTATGCATGTGCACCACATGGTTTTTGGTGCCCAAGGAGATCAGAGGAGGGCATTGGATCCCCTGTAACTGGAGTTAGAAAAGGTTGTAAGCCACCATGTGGGTGTTGGAAACCTAACCTGGGTCCTCTGCAAGAGCAGCAAGTTCTCTTGATTGCTGAGTCATTTCATTTTCTTTTCTTTTCTTTTTTTTTTAAGATCTATTTATGTATATAGTGATCTGCCTGCAGCTATGCGTGCAGGCCAGAAGAGGGCACCAGATCTCATTATGGATGGTTGTGAGCCACCATATGTTTGCTGGGAATCGAACTCAGTGCTCTTTAACTGCTGAGCCATCCCTCCAGCCCCACTGAGTCATTTCTTTAGTCCCTCGCACCTCGTTTTTTGAGATGGACCTGCACTCATGTCCCCATGACTGCATAACTCTTACCAGCTGAGCTGTCTCTATCCTGTGACTATTTTCTTGATGAGTAAATTGAGGGCGAGCTAATAACTCAGACCTAATACTGCATCAATCCTGTTTGATGCTTTACTTCTTGCAGTTATGGAAGCATACTGATTATTCATTAAGCATTAGGTTATAATTGTTACAGTGCTGAAGTTTAACTACTTAGGGAGAAGATGAAAATATACCTTATGGCTAATGAAATGTTACCAGTTAAAATAAACCACTATTCAAGTAATCTTCTGACATCAATCAATTAATTTTTCTGGCCATCAACTTCAGGATTATAGTAAAGTGCAGCACCTGGCTCTCCATGCATTCCACAACACAGAGGTGGAGGCTATGCAGGCAGAGAGCTGCTACCAGCTGGCTCGGTCATTCCATGTGCAGGTAAGACCATTAGCACCTTTCTAAATATTTAGTCCTTTTAGTTACGGGATCTCAGTTTTCTGGCCACTTTGCACCTGTCACTTGTCCTGTTTCACTCTCGTTTACCAGGAAGACTACGACCAAGCCTTCCAGTACTACTATCAAGCCACTCAGTTTGCGTCATCCTCCTTTGTACTTCCATTTTTTGGTTTGGGACAAATGTATATTTATCGAGGTGACAAAGAGAATGCATCTCAGTGCTTTGAGAAAGTTTTGAAAGCTTACCCCAACAATTACGAAACTATGAAAATTCTTGGCTCTCTCTATGCTGCTTCAGAAGATCAGGAGAAACGAGACATAGCCAAGGTATGTTGTAAACCTTAGCTACCCTGAGCCTCAGAAGTATGAGCAGATTATAGTAGCCATGGTTTCTTTGTTTTTTAACTTTGACAGCGTTATTTTAATGATCTCATTTATCCTAGGGCCATTTGAAGAAGGTCACAGAACAGTATCCTGATGATGTGGAAGCTTGGATTGAATTGGCTCAGATCTTAGAACAGACTGATATACAGGTATTGATGTCGACTTTTCGCACCCTAAATTATGTGTTTCTCTTTGTTCTGTGAGTAAACCTTACTCTGTCCACTGTAAAAATACAGGGTGCCCTCTCAGCCTATGGAACAGCCACTCGCATCCTGCAGGAGAAGGTGCAGGCCGATGTCCCCCCTGAGATCCTGAATAATGTCGGAGCCCTCCATTTTAGACTTGGGAACCTCGGAGAAGCAAAGGTGGGAAAACAGAAACGTTCCTTTTTCTCTATGCTTGACCAGGCTGCAGGCAGTTTGCTCAGCCATATCTAATAACAATGCATTTTCTACCTCACAGAAATACTTCCTGGCATCACTGGACCGTGCAAAGGCCGAGGCCGAGCATGATGAACACTACTACAACGCCATCTCCGTTACCACGTCCTACAATTTAGCCAGGCTCTACGAGGCCATGTGTGAATTCCACGAAGCAGAGAAACTGTACAAAAACATTTTACGAGAGCATCCTAACTACGTTGACTGTAAGAATTTTAAGCTTCTTTTGTGTGATAAAATTCCTAATTCTCTTAGTAACAGAAAAACTTATTTAGGAAAGAAAGTATTTGTTAAAATCAATAATAACTTTTTTTTTTTTTAAAGAGGTCTAATACTCTTTTTTCTCTAAGGCAAATTTGTCTCCTTAAAAAAAGATGCAGCCTGAGGGGGTAGTTCTCATCTGTAGTACTGGTGCTTAGGAGGCAGAGGCAGGAGCATCAGGGATTTAAGGCCAGCTCTCCTACTTAGCAGGTTTGAGACCTGCTGTGGCCGCGTATGAGGTCCTGTCTCAAAAAGTGGAATAAAGCAAAGTGCAGTTTCATTTACTGGAAAATAAAAGAATGCGCAGCAGCCTCTTGAGCTGTGTCAGTGGCAGGTTGTGCCTCTGCCCGGTGAGCTGGCTGCAGCCCCTGGAGTGTTTTTTTGTTTGTTTGTTTTTTTTTTTTTTTTTTTTTTTTTTTGGTTTTTCGAGGCAGGGTTTCTCTGTGGCTTTGGAGCCTGTCCTGGAACTAGCTCTTGTAGACCAGGCTGGTCTCGAACTCACAGAGATCCGCCTGCCTCTGCCTCCCGAGTGCTGGGATTAAAGGCGTGCGCCACCACCGCCCGGCCCCTGGAGTGTTTATAATGGGCGTAGTTTGTAAGTTACCTGCTTTAACTTTGCACCAACATTTTTACATTGTGTGATAGTAAGACAGTAGTTTTCTTCTTGAAACAGTTATTACTAAAATGTCCTTAATTTGAGTTTTTACAGCAGGCACTGTAAATTACTTACATTTTAAGTTAACCTATATATGCTTTGTAGCAGTTCTCTCTTTTCCAAGGTTCCACTCTCCATAGTTTCATTTGCCTACACTTGAGTCTGCTCTCAAAATACTATATGAAAATTCCGTAAATAACTCCTGAGGTCAAAGAGTGCACCATTCTGGGTGTTGTGATGAAACCTTAGGCTGGTCTGCTCCACCCAGCCCAGTGTGTGGATCATCCACTACTTGATGCCCATACTGGTGGTGACCAAGCAGCCGTTTCAGAGAACAGCTGGACAGGGCATCAGTGTTTGTGTGCACAGAGGTCCTGGCCAGGTGTGGTGCACACATTTTTACTCCCAGCACTCCAGAGGGCCATCTAGAGGTACAGAGTAAGACCCTGTCTCAAAAGAGAAAAAGAAAAAAAAGATTGATCTATTGGTGCAGTTTCTCTTTTGCCTAGCTACAGTGCCATGTGTCTTCATATATGAGGCTTTTCTCTTGTCTGAAAGTAGTCACAAAGCATGACTTTTCCGAAAGGGAGACTTTGGTGTTAGGACCCCTTTAGACCTGAGATAGTGAAGATGAATTAAATGTGTACTTTCAGGCTATCTGCGCCTAGGAGCCATGGCCAGAGATAAAGGAAACTTCTATGAAGCTTCAGATTGGTTTAAGGAAGCCCTTCAGATCAATCAGGTTGGTGGTGTTCACCTTTTACCTGCAAAATCAGTCTGTCTGTGTAATGGCTGTGATGTTTCTAATCCATGGCATCTGTGTTTAATGGCTTGTTTTGGTTTTGTTTGTTTTACTTGTTGAAGACTTTAAAGAGTATAATAGGGCTGGAGAGATGGCTCAGAGGTTAAGAACACTGGCTGTTCTTCCAGAGATCCTGAGTTCAATTTTCAGCAACCACATGGTGGCTCACAGCCATCTGTAATGAGATCTGATGCCTTCTTCTGGCATGTAGGCAGACATGGAAACTAACACTGTATACAAAATAAATAAATAAATAAATAAACAAACAAACATTTTTTTTAAAAAGAGTATGATAGTTTGTATAATTAATCATGTTATAATCAGCACCTTTTTTTAATATATAGAACTATCTCCCTCTTATTTTTCCCTTCCTTGTGTGTGTCCTGGCCTTTCACCTGCACTCAGCCCAGTGGCCTGCCGAGATGTTTCCAGAGTCAGTGTCTTACATTCCGTAGGTGATTTCAGTTCTGATTGTGGCTCCCAGGAAGAGGAGACTGCACACTGCAGCCTGGAGCCTGAAAGACGGGTTTACAAGTTGCTATCTGCTCCTACTGCCTGGCAGTACACTGTTGTTTTTACTTCTTTCCATTCTGTTGCACTTTGTATGCTGATATGGCACTAAATTGCTCTTGAAACTCACTGGTCGGTCTGAACTCACGGTCTGAAAACCACGATGGTAGTGTAGCTGTAAACATCTTCAGCTGTTAGCTATTGTAAGACAACTGGCTTCTCAGATCCCAGATTGGAAAGTTTACTTCTTTATGTTTACATAGGATCACCCGGATGCCTGGTCTTTGATTGGTAACCTCCATCTGGCAAAACAAGAATGGGGCCCAGGCCAGAAGAAGTTTGAGAGGATATTAAAGCAGCCAGCCACACAGAGTGACACTTACTCTATGCTGGCCCTTGGCAATGTGTGGCTCCAGACTTTGCACCAGCCAACCCGAGACCGAGAAAAGGTAATCCCCTTTGTCTCCTTCAGCAAGATTGCTATCGGTGTCCTTGTTGAATTTTCCAGTAATTCCTCTTTCTTATAGGAAAAGCGCCATCAAGACCGTGCCCTGGCCATCTACAAACAAGTCCTCAGAAATGATGCCAAGAACCTGTATGCTGCCAATGGCATAGGTAACTGAAGCCTTGGTTCATGGTGATTGCTGAAATTAGTGCTTTGGGGGATCAGTACAGCTGTTTTACTATTGGACTTTTAGTTGTTTTGGCAGAGGTTAGGACATTGTCAATGTCAGCCTTTGTGTAACTTTAGGAGGCAGTTTGGCTCACAAAGGATACTTCCGTGAAGCTCGTGATGTGTTTGCCCAAGTGAGAGAAGCAACAGCAGATATCAGTGATGTGTGGCTGAACTTAGCACACATCTACGTGGAGCAGAAGCAGTACATCAGCGCCGTTCAGATGGTAAAGTCTTTGCCTCTTCAGATGTTTGCATGTCATATGGGCCAGTCATGGACTTTTGAGAGAGATCTCCTCTGATACTGTCTGTTCAGAGGTTCGTAACCATGTAATGACAAAACCAGGTAGATGTGAGTCCCAGTGCCAGGAGTGCACGCCAGAAAATGTCCTCTTTGACCATTTCCCTCTCTGTAAAGTGTGGGGGTCTTTCAACCTCAGGATTTTGTGAGGATCTAATATGAAAAGAACTAGGCACTAACATGAAGAACAAGTGTCCACTAAACAGCAGGGTTTATTGTTTATTCTTCAGTTCCTGAAGTGAGTCCAGTTTCAGAAATGTTAAGTGATTTTATTGTTAATGGTTTGTTTGTTTTGTTGTTTTATTGTTAACAGTCTCTCTATAGTGCCCTAGCTGATCTGTTAAGTGCCTTTATTAAGAGTCCTCCCACTTCAGCCTCCAAGTACATGGGATTATAGCTCATACAACTGCCCTCAATTTAAATGGTTTATCTTTTTTGGTTGGTTGGTTGGTTGGTTGGTTGGTTGGTTTGGTTGGTTTGGTTTGGTTTGTTTTTTGAGATAGGGTTTCTCTTTGTATCCCTGGCTGTCCTGGATCACTTTGTAAACCAGACTGTCCTTGAACTCAGATCCACTTGCCTCCGCCTGAGAGTACTGGGTTTAAAGTTGTGCACCACAACTACCCAGTTTAAATGATTTACCTTTTAAGATTTACTTTTACTTGTGTGTGTGTTATATGAAAGTATGCCGTGTGTGTGTGTGTGTGTGTGTGTGTGTGTGTGTGTGTGTGTGTGCCTGAAGAGGCCAGAGAAAAGGCATTGATCTCCTGGAGCTGGAGCTATAAGCTGTTATGAACCACGCGACAATGGGTGCTGGTGATAACCATCCCAATCTGCAGAATAACAACACTGCTTCTAGAAATGCAACTTAGTCATCAGGGATATTCCTAGGAAAACTGTCTTACCATTTCCCATGTAATTACTTTGTCAGTTGCCTGTACCAGGTTGTATGCTTGTGGTTAAAAAGTGTCACGTTTAAATAAAAATTAGCTCTGGGGGCTTGAGAGATGACTTGGTGGGAGCGCTTGTTGCATAGTTGTGAGGACCTAAAATTTCAGATACCCATGTAAAATCTGACCATGCCTGTTTGTAATCTCACTGCTGTCGGAGCTAGACGGGAGGGTCACTGGGGCAGTGTGTGTGTGTGTGTTCCATGAGAAGTCCCAGCTCAAGGAGGTAAGGCAGCAAGTGATAGGTCAGGATACCTGACATCCTCTTCTGGCCTCTGTAGCCACCTCTGCCATACATTTGAGGTACATGCCATTCATTTGTTAGTCTGAGTAGCAAATGAACTGAAGTTAAGAAAATAGCTTCCTCTGCTCATTGCCACTAGTTTGCACAGGTCTCAAGAGGACGATGTTAAAGGATGTCATGCACAGGAGCCAGGATGTAACTTGTCCTAGTGCTGGGCAGGTGGATTCTAGATTTTGTCCTAAAGACAGAAGAAAGGATGCTGAAGGCGAGGCAGACAGACAGACAGACCTAGTCTCTTTACCCTTCCATTCTGCATTGGTACAAATTTCAAGTGAAAAAACTACTTTGAATCTAGTTTTTCTGTGGTAAGATTTTTATGTTGTAAAAATGTATACTGGCAAATGTCAGTAGTCAAGTCCCGATTATTCTCTGAAATTAACCAGAGTGGAGTGTCTTTTCAGAGTCTTAAAACTGCTTTGAAATCTGACAGCATGAAAATCGACTTCTACCCAGCTGTCTCTAACTACCATTCCCATTCTGTAGTATGAGAAACTGCCTCAGGAAGTTTCTATAAGCACCAGAACACTGAAGTCGTGCTCTACCTGGCCCGGGCCCTCTTCAAGTGCGGCAAGTTACAGGAGTGCAAGCAAACTCTGCTGAAGGTGACAGGACTCTGCCCGCCCACGCCCCTGAACTGCTGCCTGCTTCCTACATGTTAACATCCCTTTTGTGCTGTTCAGTCGTAAGAAGTTATTTGCTTTGTTTTCTGCTTACAGGCCAGACATGTGGCGCCCAGTGACACAGTTCTTATGTTTAATGTGGCCTTGGTCTTGCAAAGATTAGCTACCTCTGTCCTAAAAGATGAGAAAAGTAACCTGAAGGAAGTCCTTAATGCTGTGAAAGAGCTGGAGCTCGCACACCGGTAAGAATTGTGAAGAAGAAAGGCTTTTAAGTGGTTTGCTTTCTTGAAACTATCTCAAAAGACACAAAAAAATTGACTTCCCTCAAAAAATAACCGTTGGTGGAAAGCAGGCATTGGGGTTCTAGCACAGGTTCGTGTAGGGAAAGCTCACAGCTACCATGTGGTGGCGCCCAGCTCCAAGCAGAGTGCTGCCACGCTGGGCTCTGGAAGCCTGATCCGAGACCTAACTGGCTAGCTGCGGGCTTGCCCTAGACTTCCCATTAACCTCTCGGCAGTATGAGCCAGCATTTTACACATGTGAACTATTTAGTCTCCACTTGTGCTGGTGTCTTTATGGAATATTGGTTTTCATAAGCTAGGATTAAGATCTTATCACTTACTGTTTACCAGATTTATTCAGCGCAGTTCAAATGTGTTTAACCTTGTAGGACTTAGCAGTTCAGTGTGTGCTAAAATGAGAACCCCACATCTATGATTGGTCAGCTATACTTATGCTCATCTCTGTTAACATTTCTTACCTCATCTGAAGTGTGAGTGCTGTCCTGACCTAAGCTCCACCCACGGTGCTGATACTTAGTAAATTTACTGTTACTACCTGTTTGTTTACTGATAATATTCAATATATTTTTGCCTTCCTTGATGGACTTCTGTTTATTAAACCTTGAGGGTATTAATGATAAGGTTAGTGAAATATCTTCTCTTTTCCTTTTAGATACTTCAGTTACTTGAGTAAAGTAGGAGATAAAATGAGATTCGATTTGGCTCTTGCTGCCTCTGAAGCCAGGTAATGCCTGTTTACACAAGTGGCTTTGGGGGAAGTGGTTGTTTTGGTGTGGATCAGGAGAGTGTTGCCATAACACGGTGGTTCCTGGCCTTCTCGGGTCACTTGTTCCCTCTCCTTGGGGAGTCCCTCCCCATAGCACCTTTCAGACTTGGAGGAAACTGATGGAGTATTAGTACTTAGGTTGTAGGAAAATCCTTTTCTTTCTGTTGTCCTTTTGTGGCAGAGTCTTGCTCTGCAGGCCGACTAGAACTCAGGATCCTCCGAGGACTGAAGTACAGGCCTGGGCCACCACCCCCAGCTGAGAAATACTTCTTTGCTTTACACACCTTGTGTCATTGAATCAAGACAGGAATTCTAAGTTGGGGAACTTAGCACAGTTGATAGCATGGGCATGGGTTTAAGTAAGCAGGTGTCCTAACTGTGATGCTATTTCTCTGCATTTGAAATGTTAGGCAGTGCTCCGACTTACTGAGCCAGGCCCAGTATCATGTGGCCCGAGCACGCAAGCAGGATGAGGAAGAACGGGAGCTGCGGGCCAAGCAGGAGCAGGAGAAGGAACTCTTAAGACAGAAGCTTCTCAAAGAGCAGGTGTGTGCACACGCTATGTTAGGAGCTAGTCCTCTGTCTACTCTCTCTGGTGGTTTGGTCACTTTCAGAGCATTTTGATAAGTCCCCATACTCCCTTCTAGGAAGAGAAACGTCTCAGAGAAAAGGAAGAGCAAAAGAAACTTTTGGAGCAGCGGGCCCAGTATGTGGAGAAGACCAAAAATATCCTCATGTTTACTGGCGAGACTGAAGCGACAAAGGAAAAGAAAAGAGGCGGAGGTGGAGGGCGGGTAAGACCAGACTGGACGTCCAATCTGCCTTTGGGCTTTCTGAAATGAAGAGTATAGTTTAGTTGGCTGTTCTTAGTTCCTTAGTCTTGACTTCCTCTACCAGCACAGGATTGCAGTGTCCAGTGTGGGCAGTGGCCCTGCCTTCTTGGTGCGTGTGGTGCTGTGGGTGATCACAGGTCTTGACACACTTGTGCTTTGCAGTTCTGCTGCCGACCTCACCAAGTCAAGTGGTCCTGCTTTCATGATGGGTTGACTTAACACTTCTTTGACGTCACATGGTGTAAAAACGAGCATTCTGTAGAACTGTACTTTGAATCTTGGTCTTTTGCCAAGTTGAGGTATTTGGCATGAAGTTCTGTTGTGATGTTGGGTGGCTGCAGAGACCCACAGCTCCCAGTCAGCCATGTGATCTTGAGGGTGAACAACCAATACTTTTCTGCATTCTGTGGGCTAAATGGGTTAAATCCATTTTTGATTGAAGATGTGTTTGCCTTGTGCTGAGTTCTCAGGTAGTTGATGATATTTGCCAAATCTGAGACAGTGGGACTCCTCGTGAAATTCGGGCCTAGCCACGCCTCTCTTCCATGTGACTTAGTAAAGGTCTGCATTCGTCAGAGACCTGCAAGGGCGCTGTACGGTTCTCTGCACCCTACCAATGCTGTTACTACCTAGAAGTACCTGACTGTGGTCTCCTTGGATCGTAGCGTTCTAAGAAAGGAGGCGAATTTGATGAGTTTGTCAATGACGACACTGACGACGACCTCCCTGTATCCAAAAAGAAGAAGAGAAGGAAGGGCAGTGGGAGTGAACAGGAAGGCGACGAGGAGGAAGGTGGAGAGAGGAAGAAGAAGAGGAGGAGAAGGTAATGGCTTCGTTAATGTTCTTAAGTGTCTAGGAAGTCAGGAGACCTTTTTTTTTAATCTTTTTTAAAAATATTTATTATTTATTATGTATACAGCATTCTGTCTGCGTGTATGCCTGCAGGCCAGAAGAGGGCACCAGACCCCTTTACAGATGGTTGTGAGCCACCATGTGGTTGCTGGGAATTGAACTCAGGATCTTTGGAAGAGCAGGCAATGCTCTTAACCTCTGAGCCATCTCTCCAGCCCCGAGACCTTTCTTTTCTGTATTATAAATCTCCATCTTCCTAAACTGACTCCCTGCTTTAACTTGTTTCAATATCCCACAGACTTAATTTACATGTGTATCTACTTGTCCCCTGAAGACAGCTGACAGTCACCATTGTCTTTCTTGTTGTTTTGTTTCTTAAAGCAGGGTCTCATGTGCCCAAACTGGCTTTGAATTCACTCTGTAGCCTAGGTTGGCCTTGAACTCCAGAGATCTACTTGTCTCTGCCTCTGCACTGGGATTATGGGTATGCAGCACCCATGCTCAGTTTTCTTTTCTTGTATTTTGGACACGGATGTGACGTGAGCAGCCTGGGTGGCAGCTGTACCGACACTGCCAGTGCAGTCCTGGCATCACTGAGCCCGTTCCTCTCTGGGCTGTGAATGAATGGTTGGGGAAGTGCCTTTTCACCGCCTGCTGCCATCTGTCTTGAGGTCCAGGGTGCCCCAAGCTTTCCTGCCCAGGAATCTCCTTTCAGCTCTTTTACCCAGGCCTGTCCGTATCTCTTGACCGGGTATCCTTGAGAGAGAACTGTGACTCCATTAGACGGTCACAGGTGTAGCTGTGGTGAGGATCTTGGTGGCAGCTGGGAAGGAAGGAAGAGTAGGGGAAGATGTGGATCCCAAACCCAGGGCATTTCTCACTTACTCACTGCAGCGAGCACAGGTTGCAGTGGAGGGGAAGGAGGGAGCTGCACAGGGACGAGTTAGTAGCAGATACCATGCAAACCAGTGGTTGGCAGACTGTGTGCCCTGTGCCTTGAGCTGTAGTGGAGCTGAGGTCAGCATCCATATAGAAAGGTTCTACTGCGGTGGCAAGATAACCTCAGTCCTGGCGGGTCCAAACCTCCTAACAAGCTCTTGATGTTCACTGTTTAAGACCTCAGAAGGGAGAAGAGGGATCTGATGATGATGAAACAGAAAATGGCCCCAAACCAAAGAAGCGCCGTCCACCAAGAGCAGAGAAGAAGAAAGCTGTAAGTTCTAGAGCTGTCTTCCTGCCTCTCTGCCTCTCTGCCTCTCTGCCTCTCTGCCCCTCTCTCTCTCTCTCTCTCTCTCTCTCTCTCTCTCTCTCTCTCTCTCTCTCTCTCTCTCTGTGTGTGTGTGTGTGTGTGTTAGACTGATGGGGTGCCACAATATACTTACTCTGCAACTTCTTTCAACATAAATGCTTGTTTTATTGGTGACTGTTGATTCTGTTGCTATAATAAACCTGGTCTAATAAGATGTCCCAATAACATGAGAGTTTCAACTAATGGCCATGCTTGACATTCTCTAGCCCAAGCCAGAACGCCTGCCTCCTTCAATGAAGGGAAAGATAAAATCCAAAGCCATTATATCATCGAGTGATGATTCTTCAGATGAGGATAAACTGAAAATTGCTGATGAAGGGTAAGAACCCCCCCCACCCCCGGAAATTCTAATGGTGGGTAAATCCCAGTCTGATGAAGGGCAAGAATTTCCCCAGGGTAAATTCTAACAGTAGGAAGCCACAGTGGCTACTGACCAGCCCTCTGCATCCTCTTCTTTGTCTCTGTTGTCCTGTGAAGGAAAACTAAATTGGAGACTAGATGTCTGGGAGTGCTCAGTGTGCCATGCTGCCTTCTCCCCAGCTTCAGGCTGGCATTGTATTTCACTGACTTCCTGCCTCAGATTTGAACTCCATGCTGAGCTGTCTTCGCCTCTTGTAGCTAAAAGACATCACAACAGACATCTTATTTAGAAACTTGGCTGATGTTCCTAGGTGGCATAATCATTTCTAAGCACAGTGTCATTCTGCTGCCCAGCACTGACTGGCTAGCAATACTAGGAGTAGCCTGTCCTAGACAGCCTGTACAGAGTTCACCCTGAGTTGCCAGCCTTGGTGAGGTGACAGCTGGCTGTGCTAGCCTCTGGAGCTCACAAGCCCACCCCAGCCTCCTGGATAGCACTTTCTATGCTACACTCCCTGAACCCTCCATTGTTCCAGCATCCGCAGACAGTATGCCCTTCTTGGGAGACTGACAGATGAGGAGCATACAGACGGAACGAGAGGTGCAGGAATTCCCCAAGGAACTTCTTTAGATTCAGCGGAGCCCAAACCACCTTGCAGTGGGCTTGTGTGTCTCCCTGGAGTTGGTGGAGGCTCCTGTTTTTGACAAGAGTGAGGCATTTAAGTTCAGTGGTAAGAGGAAGAGAGGGAGTGGCAGTTGGTCAGGGCCACTGTGGCACAGGGACACTGATATCAGTGCAGCAGAGAACCCCGTGAGCCCGTGGGTTCCTTCTACTCCACAGAGACTGGCTGATACAAATCTCGATTGTTTTTCCCTGAAGGGCTGCTTGGCCCTTGTCCGCACTGTGTCCCCCAGGCTGTTGGTGAAGGGTCTGAGGCCAGTGGAAGAGGTGCAGAATTGTCTAGGAAGGGGGCTGTGAGGCTAAACTGCCGCCAGGCTCGTGCCCACAGTCAAGGCATTTGAGTAGAAATAAATAAGTTTGCTGTGCCATTTGCATCAATTAAACTTGTCCCAATCATCATGAAAGGGGTCTGAGTATTGGGACAGCTGAATGACCTCAGAATGAATGTCAGTGCTGTCCTCTTGGTCACATCTCCATATTCTCAGAGTGGCCTGGCCTAGATAGTGCACATATGGTTCCTTCTTCCCAGCTGGGCACAAGGAGCCTCTCAGCAGTCCGTAGGGATGTTTTCCCTTCTGAAAGGAGTGGCGCATTTCACCTCCCTCACCCTTCCTGGTCTGAGTCGTGTTGAAGTGTGTCCTGGAAACCACACTGTGAACACACTGTGAAACACACTGTGGAAGATGTCTAAGGCAGCTCTCAGTGGCCATGTGGTTCTAACCTATTGAAGCTCCAGGAGGCCATCCACTGGCTCCTGCTGCCTCACGTTCCCCCAGGGGAATGTGGGGACAGAAGCTAGTAAGCTGATGAACCTTAACCCCAGCCTCCTGTCTGATAAACCTCACCCTCGTGAAGACCTGGTGTCTTCACAAATCCTAGAACAGCAGTGAGGTCACTCTTCGGGTGTCTGTTGACATGGATGTTCTAGGACAGGAAGTGGCCTGTTGTCCCAGGCTTAGGACTCCTGAGCCTCAGCCACCATCAGAGGGCTGGCGTTTCACCTTTGTGCCTAGGATTTGTTGATATGGTCAGCTGAAGGCTTCCCACCCTTTGCCCTTTTGAAAAGCTCACATTTACAGACAGCAAAAAAAAAAAAAAACAAGTATGACAGGAGCCCCCGTGTCCAGCACCAGGCATGACCCAGAGCAGGAAGTGCTGTTGAGTGACCTAGTGTCTCACCCACACTTCTCTCCTCCAGACATCCCAGGAACAGCAACAGCGATTCCGACGATGACGAGCGGCCCAATAGACGGGCCTCCTCCGAGAGCGAATCAGATGACAACCAGAACAAGTCTGGCAGCGAAGCGGGCAGCCCTCCGAGGTCTGGAAGACAGGAATCGGATGAGGATTCTGACAGTGACCAGCCGTCCAGAAAGAGAAGGCGCTCGGGCTCTGAGCAGTCGGACAATGAGTCTGCGCAGTCTGGGAGAAGCCCTTCCGGAGGTTCAGAAAATGATTCTCGCCCAGCTTCTCCAAGTGCAGAGTCGGACCGTGAGTCGGAGCAGGGGTCTGACAACGAGGGCTCTGGCCAAGGCTCTGGAAATGAATCAGAACCAGAGGGCTCAAACAATGAGGCCTCAGACCGAGGCTCAGAGCACGGATCAGATGACAGTGACTAGGTTTTGTTTCATCCAAGACTCCTGGGGGTGGGGGAGCTTTATAATATATAAAAGCTGTGATAAAAACATTTCAGATGCTTAGTCATTTGTGAAGTTTTCTTAAGGCAATTTTTTTTCTATTTGTATATTTACTAAACTCCAAGAGACATTTCCTGTGCTAGATCCAGTGTCTGAAACTGGAGCAGTGAGATCCCTTCATTGTGGTGCAGCCCCACCTGTCATATGTGAAAACTGCATTCCTGCAAGGCTTGCCCAGGCTAGCCTGGTCTCTGGCAGGCAGCATGCTGCTATGTATGGTTTTTGTTGCAAGCTTACCAAATGTTGCAGAGACCGGGATATATGCCTGTGTTATATACCTGGTGAGCAAAATGAAAGTTTTATTTCTGGAGCATGGAGGAAGAGACGTCCCCGTGTGGAGCTCTGAAAGGAAGGTGTTCACAGGGTGAGGCTGCAGACACGGGGCGGGTGAGGGGTGGAAAGTGCTTTTCTGTTGTTAGAGTGGGAAGCCCTCCCCAGCCACGCAATAAACCCTTTACCAACCGTGCTGGGCAGCGCGTCTCCTTTTTCTGCTCAGTAACATATTTAATACAAATATATTAAGCAAAAATTTGGAAAACTGTCCAAATCAAAGGCAGTTTTCTCAAGACTTTTTTTTAATACATGGCAGATTCCTGGAAGTTTTTTTAAATGCACAAGAAAACTGAATTTTTATTTATTTTTGAGGTAAGGTCCCTACATAGCTCTTTCTGTCCCAGAATCTAGTATGTAGACCAGGCTGGCCTCCAACTCACAGAGATCCACCTCCCTCTGCCTCCTGAGTGCTTGGAATAAAGGTGTGCACATCACACCAGGCTGAACCTGGGATTAAAGGTGTGCACATCACACCAGGCTGAACCCAGGATTAAAGGTGTGCACATCACACCAGGCTGAACCCAGGATTAAAGGTGTGTACACCACACCAGGCTGAACCCGGGATTAAAGGTGTGCACATCACACCAGGCTGAACTTCTGTTTTTAATAAGTAGTAACACAGTTTGTAAACATTGTAAGAAGGCTTTAATGAGTATATGGAATGTGCCTGAAGTCAGTGAACTGAGAGTGCAGAGGCGAAAAGCCCCGTGACTACAAGTGTGTCCCTGTGGTGTGAGGTGGAGTACAAGTGTCTGCAGTGTGGAGGACCCCTGGGTGTCTGTAGTGATGGGGCGAGCAGGCCTGCTTTTCATCCCACCCGGATCCCACATGGCTAGCTTTACACCCGAAATAACAACACACAAATTGTATTCTTTTAAACACTGCTTGGCCCATTAGCTTCAGCCTCTTACTGGCTGACTCTCACATTTTGATTAACTCATATTTAGTAATGTGTGTAGCACCACGAGGGGTGGCTTACCGGGAAGATTCTAGCCTGCGTCCATCTTGGGTCAGAGCTTCATTGCATCTGACTTACTTCCCTTCTTCCCAACATTCTGTCTACTCCACCCACCTATGTTCTGACCTATCAGGCCAAGCATTTTTCTTTATTAATTAACCAATGAAATCAACAGATTGATAGAAGACCTTCCTCCATCAGGTGTCTGCAAGTGTGGTGACAGAGAGTGGCAATAGCTCCTAGGAAGCTGAAGGTTGGGGTTTACTGAATGGGTGCAGGTCACACAACCGTCTGTGATGTCCAGATGGGAGATGCATGCCTTCTGTCTCTTCTTTCGCACTTCCCAGAGCACCAGTACCCCTCCAATCTGTCCCCAAAGGGATAAGAATCCATCAAAAAGACCATTTCCTACTTGGAAGTGCCTATTACTACAGGTGGTAAATAGCAAGGCAGGCCTTAGGAAAGCCAGAGATTGCATGTAGAGTGTGTTACTCTTGAGGTCACTCCATAAGGTAGAACAGGTATTCCAGGAGACTTCACTTTATAAGCAACTTTTTAAAAATGTCTGTGCATGTATGCACCACATGCATGCAGATGTTCTTGAAGGCCAGAAGATCAGATCCCCTGAGATCAACAGTTTTTTGAGGCAGAAAGATGGCCATGGTCTCTGGATGGACCTAGAAATAACACCTGCCAGTCATCACCCATGCAGCAGAGATTAATTAGTGACTTACTTATTCCTAGGAATAGAAAGGGTGCCACTCTATAAGCTGACTGGAGTGAATTAAGACTGTGGGTGGGGGCACATGGAAGTGTTAAAATCACATCAGGAGGCAGAGACAGGTGAATCTCTGTAAGTTCAAGGCCAACATGGTGTACATAAGTCCTTAGATAGCAGCTCCAGCAGAGCTCCCTAGTAAAGTCCCCCTCAAAAGGAAGGAAACCAGGGGGACCAGGTACACACTTCACTGACACAGCAACCAAGGAAGGGGTGTAACTCTCTTCCCTGGCCCCCATGGGTGCTGGGCACCTGACACTGAGCTAGCAGCCTCATATCAGCCAACCTAGTGTCTGTGTGGGTCAGGGACGGAGGACCTCTGCTTCCCTAGAGCTTCGGCTAGGTTCAGGCCCTAGCTGTCAGCAAGGCCTACCTGACTGCTGCCCCCTTGACCTGGTCCCGTGGCCTGTTTCCTGCCCGACCTATCTCCCATCTCCTGCTTGGGACAGCTTTGTCTTTCACCTAGCAGCTGGACTCTGAGGCTTTGCTCTCAGACCTGGATCCAGCAGCTCCCACCCCCCCCCCCAGGCACTCTCTGGTCTTCCCCCCCCCCCAGGCATTCTCGGATGTCTTTGTCACTACAGACTCAGTCCTTCCTCCTCTAAGGCCTCTCAAACCGCTGCAGGCTCTTTAACTTGTGTTTATTCTGTAACCCTTATATACATATGCCGGTTTGAATGCGAATACCCCCCATAGGCGGTGTTTGAATGCTTGGTTCACAATTTGTAGCACTGTTTGGGAAGAATTAGAAGGTATGGCATTGTTGGGGGAGGTGTGTCACTGGGACTTGGGCCTTGAGATTTGAAAGGCCAGTTCTCCCTCTCTCTCTCAGCAATTACTCTATCACCATCCTTGCCTGCCTGCTGCCATGCTCCCCAGCATGGTGGTCATAGGCTCACCCTATGGACAATGAGCCCCTGAATTAAGTGCTTTCTTCTATAAGTTGCCTGGGTCATGATGTCTTATCACAGCAATAGAAAAGTAACCAAGACAATATACAAATATGTAGATACATTTACTGTGTTATGTGTGATAAGAGCATTAATAATAATTAGACTGGGGGAGAGAGAATGTGGTAAGGGAGGGACAAGGAAGAGAGGAGAGGAGGAAGGGAGGGGGGAACCTCCATCAGGATGTAATATATAAGAGGAGAATTCAAAACAAAAACCGTGCATTTGCCTCAGCCAGTCTGTCAAGGCAGACAATTATATGACAAGTTGCTATCACCGAAAGCATGACCTTTGTGAATTTATTGTCACTAATAAGTCCTGACATTTGTTCCTATGTGTCTAGCATAGGGCATTCACATTTCTGTGGTGATTTGGCCTCAGAGGTGCCTCTGAGTAACACCCCATTTCCTTCTGTTGAATCAGCCTGTTTCTGTGTCCCCAGATTACCAGAACAGCAATGTGAGGTTCCCTCAGGCACAGCTTCCTTCTGAGCCTCCATCTTGGATCCTGGACAGTCACTATGGGAATGGTCCAGAGTGGGAAAGCCCTCTGACAAAGGACCGATGAGTGACTTAACCGGCCCTACTTGGCTGCTGCCCCCTGAGATGCACAGAAACTGGCCTCCGTTGTCCTGGGCCTGGGATTCTGTGTCCCCGCAGCATTGGCTCTGTTACCTTGATGGGGCTGTTGCCAACAGCAGGCTGTGGAGAACCCGTTGGTGAAGAGCCCAGACCCTGAGACTGAGGATGTAACTTAGTTGGTTGTGTGTCTGGCATGCATGAAGGCCAAATTTAAGGTTTGCCTGGGCTACAGGAGACCCTGGAATCCAGCAATCTTGGGTCAGAATCTCACCCCCCAGTGCTGAGAAGCTGTGTGGCCTCGGGCATGTTCTTCTTCCCAGCTGGCTTCTTGGCCCCTCTGATTCAGACCATTTCTCCCGACAGTCAGGGCTGAAAACCTTGTTGGAGAAATGATTTTCATTCTTTATTGATCAGTTAAGGCACAACCATAAACCCAGAACTGCCAGGCTAAAAAAGTCAGTTTTGTTGCCATTTATACAAGAAAAACCATTTTATTCTAAACCCAAAGCCTAAGTTACTGTTGTCAGATGCAGTAAACCGACAGCTCTTTCGTAACAGCAAGAGTGCACTGAGCTCCCAGGATGCTTGGGAAGATTTAAACAGAGGAAATGGTGAAGAGGTAAATTCCCAGGAAAACCACCCTGTGGACGCATGGTCCTGTTCTTCATGCCCAACTTGTCTGGACCAACGGGGCAAGGTCAGACATCCCTTCACAGGTTATCCTTTTACATTTTTTCTTCCTCCTACTCTTGGTACCACGCAGTCCTCGGAGCAAAACAGCCGCTTTCAGATCAGCTGCACCTGCTTAAGTAGTCTGTTAACTTTCCTCATAGAAAGATGCAGAAAAGAGGGTCACTGGACCCTCATCTGAGATTCCCGCCACCCCTCTCAGCCCTCTGGAGGCAGTTCTGCCCTAATTGCACCTGGCCTTGGGGGGCTGGGGCACCGCTGGAGTAAACAGGCTGTGGAAAGCTGCAGGGGAAGCCATGCTGTGGGGAAGCCATCAATCCCAGCTGGGTGAAGACTTTCCTCCCCCGCTCCTGAAGTCCAGTGAACTCATTGGTTTCCCGGGTTGGTCTTTGTTCTTAGAACCCCAGGAGGAGAGGATAGATGTTGACTACTCTTCAGGGAAGAAATTCTCAGAAGTCCAGTTTTCCAGGGGGAAAAAAAGTTTTTTTTGTTTTTGTTTTTGTTTTTGTTTTTTTTGAAACAGGGTTTCTCTGTAACAGTCCTGACTATCCTGGAACTCCTTTGTAGACCAGGCTGGCCTCGAACTCACTGAGATCCATCTGCCTCTGCCCCTCCCCCGAGTGCTGGGATTATAGGCATGTGCCACCCACCACTGCCTGGCCAGAAAAATATTTTTCATCTAATGCAGTTTAAGTGCCTGAGGAGTTTCTAAATAATTGAAAATGATATTTACTATTTCAGACCTAAAATTTCATAGATATAAACTATAGTTTTGCCTATAAATCTGTATTTGGCTCTAATTTCTCACTTTTCCTCTACTTTGTAGAAGAAATGTTTCTGGTAATATTTTCCATTTTTAAATATTAATTCTTGGAAAAGACTCCAACTTTGAGTTAATCAGAAATATTTATGTTAATTACGTATTTATTCTGTGTGCATGTGGCGACCCAACCTCGCCACCGCCATTTCACCAGGGTCTGACTGGTCATGAAAGCTACAGCTACTGACCGAACACCGAGTAGGGGTGAGGCTTCCGGAGACCAGAGTTTCAGATGTTTTAATGCTGGATTTGAGCTCACGTTCTCATCCACCTTGTCTTTCAAATAGATCTTTATGCCAAAGAGTCTTCCAGTACACATAAAGTCTCCTTTAAGAAGTCCACTCAGAGGTTAAGAGCATTGCTTGCTCTTCCAGAGGTCCTGAGTTCAATTCCCAGAAAACACATGGTGGCTCACAACCATCTGTAATGGAGTCTGATGCCCTCTTCTGGCCTGCAGGTGTACACACAGAAAAAATATTGAATACATATATATATATATATATATATATATATATATATATATATATATATGTATATGTCCACAGACTATGCCAAGCAGTGGTGACACATGCCTTTAATCCCAGCATTCAGGAGGCAGAGGCAGGTGGCTCTCTGAAAATTTGAGCCCAGCCTGACCTCTGGTCTACAGAGTAAGTTCTAGGACAACCAGGGCTATGCAGAGAAACCCTGTTTTCGGACCTGTTGAAAATGCCGTACTCTGCAGCCCTGTGACAACTCCCAAAGGCTTTCGGTGTCAATCACAGACTAAATTAACAGGAGCGCAGAGCTGCACTTGTGGGAGATTGATTGGTGACAGGAACGTGTGACTCATAAGACTCAGTGTAGCCAGGTTTCGTGGTATAGACCAGTAGCCCCCGTACTCCAGAGGCTGAGGTAGAAGGATCTCTGTCAGTTTGATACCAGTTTGGGCTACATAATGAGGTCCGGATGAGCCTGGGACACATAGTGAGACCTGACTCAAAACAAAACAAAACAAAAAAACAGCCTCCTCTCAGGCAAGAAGACCCAATGTCATGAGACTCAGCTTCATTCTTTCCATCCCAGATGCCAGATGGATGCCACACAGCAAAGCTGCCCCCGCCCTGCTCCAGAGGCGTCCTCATTGCTTTTCAGACTCATTGGATTCTAATCGTGTGTCTGGGTCTCTGAGGGTTGTGATGCACATGAGTGCAAGCGCCTGCAGAGGCCAGAGACATCGCTCCCCTGAGCAAGGCACCCAACACGGTGGGTGCTGGGACCAAGCTCAGGACCTCCGGGAATGCAGCAATTGCTCCTGATCACTGAACCATGTCCTGTTTTTGTTTTTTTGTTTGTTTGTTTGTTTGTTTATTATATATATAATATCCTGTGTACATGTGTGCCTGCAGGCCAGAAGAGGGCATCAGACCCCATTACAGATGGCTGTGAGCCACCATGTGGTTGCTGGGAATTGAACTCAGGACCTCTGGAAGAGCAAGCAATGCTCTTAACCGCTGAGCCATCTCTCCAGCCCTGTTGTTTTGTTTTGTTTTTTGAGACAGGGTTTCTCTGTGTAACAGCCCTAACTGTCCTGGTACTCCTCTGTAGACCAGGCTGGCCTCCAACTCACAGAAATCCTCCTGCCTCTGCCTTTGCCTCCTGAGTGTTAGGATTAAAGGTGTGTGCCACCACTGCCTGGCCACTGAACCATGTCTTAAAACAATTTTTTTATGTGGTCAGGGGAAAACTTGTGGGAGTTGGTTCTCTCCATCCATCATGTGGGGCCTGGGAATCAAACTCCTGTCATCAGACTTGACAGTAGGCATTTTTCCCTGTCGAACAACTATCTCACGTGTGCGCACACACAGAGATGATCTCTTAAAGGTACCGCTCTCATTTCTCACAGAATTGGAGAGAGAGGATACATATGTGGTGCCACAGCATGTGTATAGAGGTCAGAGGACATCTTGCAGGAATTGGTCCTCCCCTTCTTTCCTGAGTCCCTGAGATGAGGTTTAGGTCATCCTGGTGGCAAGCATCTTTACCTGCTGAGACATCTCACGCACCTCCCCAGCAGACTTCTGTGTGCAGGATATAAACCTAAATGGGCCTTCTTTGGCCAGCATAGGGTTGTAATTTGGACACTGGTCACTGTCACGTGCTGCTGAAGAAACTAGTATGAGGAGCTCTCTGGTGTGACCCTAGAGATTCTCACACTGCTAATTGAAATGGTCTGCTGGAAAATCCCCACCAGACAGAGAATTCAAGAACTGTGGGGAGTGGGTGCACCCTTGTGTGTATGAACATTCATGACCTGCCGTGTCAAGAGCACAATGCCTCAGAACCATGGGTGGGAATGCCAAGACATTCCCCTGGTCCAAGTGTTGACCAAGGGATGACCTGTAGGCAAAGACAGTATGTGCAAAAAGTACCCATGGCAGCCCCTTATCCTGGATGGCCGCGTGCTCATACCTCGTGCGATGGGTGATTCTGAAAATATCTGTATGTTTTAAGAGAATGAAACTTTTGAGGACCTCACAGCCGGAGTTACTAATACACCTGAAGAACGCCATCCAAGGGGCTGGAGAGATGGCTCAATGGTTAAGAGCATTGCCTGCCCTTCCAAAGGTCCTGAGTTCAATTCCCAGCAACCACATGGTGGCTGACAACCATCTGTAATGAGGTCTGGTGGCCTTCAGGCATACACACAGAAAGAATATTGTATACATAATAAGTAAATTAAAAAAACGCCATCTGACTGTGTATTCAGTGAGTTTGTTAAGCCTGCTTTCAAGAGAACACTGGAACGACCTTACTTGCCTTGGATTTCCCCTGTAATCAGCTTTTACATGGAAACTAGTGCTGAGCTGCAATCTTAAAATATGCAGCTTCTGCCAAGCGGTAATGGCACACGCTTTTAATCCCAGCACTCGGGAGGCAGAGGCAGGTGGATCTCTGTGAGTTCGAGGCCAGCCTGGTCTACAAGAGCTAGTTTCCAGGACAGGCTCCAAAGCTACAGAGAAACCCTGTCTCAAAAAACCAAAAAAAAAAAAAAAAAAAAAAAAAAAAAGGCACTTCCATGTCCCTGACCCAAAAGTAATGAGTGTGTGTTTGCAGCTTATGATAATCATTTGTTGGAAATAGGCTAACATCAGTCTTATAAAATGAATATCTACTATAAATGCTGAGTGCAGCATTTGGGCATTGTTTGCTAGTGTTTGTTATCTGAGTTAGTGGGGGTCAGTAGAGTCAATGACTTAATCCCTTGTAAAAATGGCTAAAGATTTCTGTAAAGTACCTCATTCCTTTCCCATCTGATGCTTTCTATGCTGTTCAGTTAAGAAAGAGATCAAAGGACAGACACAGACGGGGACAGACAGATTAAAAAGACAGCTTTAGGCAGGCATAGATACAGATTCATACAACAGACAAGCAGGAATGATGGCAGACATGGAGAAAGCAAAGCAGAGGATTCCAATCTGGGTTCACTCTTGGTTAAATGACACCAGGAGGAAAAAAGGGCTTTGATTTCTGACCTTAGTGCAACACCAATCAATGCATTACTGGTGACTCTGTGTTTATTATCAATATGTTCAAACTGACGAAATCCCCCTCCTCCACAGAGACACCCTACTGAGATGAGCTTGCTCTAGTCCTCCCTCGTTCATGCCCTGAACATCCAGGTTGCTGGTTCATCTCCATCTGAGCACAGGGCACCGGATCCCAGATTTATGTTACCCGTGTCTGTCTTTCTACATCAACTGTTGTTCCCAGTCAGGTGTCTGGTCCCCAGCCTCAACAAAGAGCAGACCTCATGTCTTTCATATCTGTTTCCGAAGGTCCCCAGCCATTAAGACTGAGCAAGAAGTGTTCATTTAGTTTCTGTTCCTTGCATTTCTTGACAGAAGTGGTGGCTAATCCCAGCACTAATCAGCAGAAGGTAGGAGGATCAAAAGCTTGAGGCCAGCCTGGACTATGTGGTGAGACTTCATCTCAGACAAAACAAAAATCACATTTATCTAAAGATGGAAGCTCTGGGCAGTAATTTGACTGTTGGCTCTTTGCAGTGCCTGGCTCCTCTCTCTTCTATCCTGAGTTCTCGCAAGTTCAGCGGGTTGGAGTCATGTTGGCATGTGCGCTGTGAGACAGCAGCCACGTGTCCCTAGGAAGGTTCTCCCTCCGCTTGGAAGGGGTCTGCGGGCCAGACAGATGGCTTAGCAGGTAAAGGTGCTTGCCAACAAGCTTTACTCTGGAAACCCAAATGTTGGAGGGAGAGAACCCTCCAGTTGTCTTCTGGTCTCCACATGCACACCGTGGCTTGCATGTGCTCATACGTACATACACAACTGCACACAAAATAAGCATGTAATTAGCATAATTTATTAACTCAAATTTGTAAGCCTTTGGGAGGTATGTGAAATAGTTCAGCTACTAATATTTTATTCATTGTTACATTAAAATGCACATTAAAAGCACATATTATATTAGTATGTGTTAATAACCAGTGTTTTCTTCTGCCCACATTTCATAAAATAATTTCATTCAAACTCTACATAAAATCTCTGGCCAGTGGCTTGCCCCCATGGTTTTTGAGAGAATATCACCATTGTGTTGCTTGAAGTAAGTCCAGGCTGTGGGAATCTGTGTCCCTTCTCAGCTAGAAACATTATCCTGAGCTCCGGTAGAATGAGCAATTAGGACAGCTGACCTTCCCTTTACCCAGTAGGTGGGGTCTCTCTACATTCAATGTACTGCTTTTAAAAGTACTTGGAGCTGGAGAGAGATGACTCGGTGGGTGAGAGCTCACACTGCTTGCTCTTCCAGAGGATCCAAGTTCAGTTCCCAGCACCCATGCTGGGTAGCTTATAATCTCCTGTAACTCCAGCTTGTAGAAGATCTGATACCGCTGGCTTCCATGGGCACCTTCATCCATGTACACAGTCCCACACAGATATGTTCTCAGAAACACAATTAAAAGTAATAAAAATAGCTGGGTGGTGGGGGTGCATGCCTTTAATCCCAGCATTCAGGAGGCAGAGGCAGGCAGATTTCCAGGTTTGAGGCCAGCCAGTAGTTCTACAGAGCAAGTTCCAGGAGAGCCAGAGCTGTACACAGAAAAACCTTGCCAAAAAAAAAAAAAAAAAAAAAAAGCTGGGTGGTGGTGGTACACGCCTTTAATCCCAGCACTTGGGAGGCAGAGACGGTTATCTGAGTTCAAGACCAACCCAGTCTATAAGAGCTAGTTCCAGGACAGGCCCAAAGATATAGAGAAACCCTATCTTGAAAAACAAAACAACAACAAAAAGAATAAATCTTAAAGAAACATGTGGACTGGAGAGATGGCTTAGTGGTAAAGAGGACATGAATTCAATTCCTGGCCCTCATATAACAGCTCACAACACCTGTAACTCCAGCACCAGGATGGTGCCATCTTCTGGCCCCCACAGGTACTGCAAGTAAATGGTACACATCTGTGTATCTATGTATGTGTGTATGTATCTATCTACCTACCTATCTATCTATCTATCTATCTATCTATCTATCTATCTATCTATCTATCTATCTATCTATCTATCTATCTATCTATGCTTTAAAAGCCAACCTTTCAAGGGCCTTCCTGGACATCACAAACCAGCAGTGGTTGAAGCAGTTTTAGAGGGATGTGTCATTCCAAACAGAACAAGTAACTGAAAGGCCTTGTGAGGGAAGAAATGATGAATGCTGGATTTTTTTTCTGAAGAGTAATTTGGACATTACAATTTGCAAGTCTGGAGAAGAGGTTTGTAGCTTAGTGGTAAAATTCTCGCCTAGCACACGAGACCTTGAGTTTCATCTCCAATATTGAAAACAAACAAAATACCACAAAATGGTTGACACAGATGCTCTATCAGGAGTTTCCCCAT
Organism: Arvicola amphibius; assembly: GCF_903992535.2. Classification (NCBI taxonomy): domain Eukaryota; kingdom Metazoa; phylum Chordata; class Mammalia; order Rodentia; family Cricetidae; genus Arvicola; species Arvicola amphibius. The sequence continues at coordinate 112,777,698 of NC_052047.1, forward strand.
TGTATTTGGAAATAAACTCCAATTTTAACTGCTGCATTAGGAAGCGAAAATATGAGATTTAGAGTTATTCAAACTCTGAGTTCCCAGGCTCCTGACGGACAGGACTTTTAAATAATTGTGCCTTCCTATTTGTCTGAATTGGAATAAACAATGTCTCCATCTTTGGCTTGAGAAGTTCATTGCTCTTTTTTCTGCCTCATATTTGAAGAGCTTATGTGGTCAACTCCTGAGGTGTGTATGACAGATCCTTTTTTTTCTTAAATATATTTATTTATTATGTATACAATATTCTGCCTACAGGGGACATTTCCCATTCAAACCACCAATAACTTTTCTTGTTAATGAGACCAAAATAGCAGTTTATGGAGGGAGGGGCTTGCTTTGGAATACAGCTCAAAAGGATATAGTCTATGAAGGTCAGGAAGGTAAGGTGGTAGTGTGATGTCACTGGTTACATGGTACCCACATGAGGAAGCAGAGAAAGGTGAGTGCTGGTACCCTCTTCATCCATGCTTCTGAAAAAAATCCCAATAAATTCACTGGCTCCCCGGTCTGTTACCCATGGCTATCTGGGGTGAACAGACATTTCTCCACAGCATTTTCATCCCAGTCAAAGTCACACAGGAGTGCTTAACCAGTTATGTTATCGGAAGGAGTGCAGAAAAAGGGAAAAGAAACAAAATGGGGCTGGTGACATGGCACTTGCTGCACAAGACAGATGACCTGAACTGAATCCCAAAATCCAATCTTAAAAGCCAGCTGAAGTGGCTCATGTCTGTAATTCTAGCACTCCTACAGTGAGATGGAAAGTGGAGACAGAATCAGACGGAAACTCACTGCTGTGCTGTGGTAGGAGAAAATGGACTTCTGAAAAGTTGTCCTCTGTCCCCATGCAAGTGCTGTGGCACCACACACACACACACACACACACACACACACACACACAATCTTAAGAACAAAGGGCCCATCCCACAGGCATGAAGCTTTTCTCTGGATGTGATAGTTAACCTTCCTTGCTAACTTGTTTAAATTTATAATCACCATGTAAATCTCTGGGTGTCTATTTCCGGTTTTATATATATATACACACACACACATGCATACACATACATGTATGAATGCTGTTTGCCTACACACCAGAAGAGGGCATCAGATCCCACTGAGTCATGTGGTTTGGCCGGGAACTGAACTCAGGACCACTGAACCATCTCTCCAGCTATTCTAGTTCCATAAAGTTTTAACTGAAAGGGAGAAGCCTCACCTGAATGTGGATAGCATCATCTTTGAGCTGGGGTTCCAGACTGAATAAAGTGGGCAGTAACTGGACCACAAAGCAAGGCTGGGTTTGGAACTATTTACAGTTCTTGGATAAAGTGTCTAATTGTTTCTGCATCGATAAACTAGAGATAGGATAGTACCTGGGGATGCTAGAAAGATTAGATGGGATGAATCAGTTTACTCCAATCTAAATTAAATGCTCAGTGAATGTTGGCTAGAATAATCAGCCAAATGCAAACACTGGATCATTTTAATTATCACTGTTAGATAAAATTACCTATTCTACTTTGAATAAAAGTATCTTTATTGTCAGACTGGTTCTACCAATCACCCCATCGATCTCTATCCAGCCTCAGGCCACCTTACTCTGTTCAACCACCCTCAACTCGCATTCATCCCCATCTGAGGGCCTGTGGATTTGCTTTCTTCTGCCTGAATGCTCTAGTGGCTTGATTCCCTCCTGAACTTTATCTCCCCCACAGGTGGCTTTCTCTGAATACCGTTTCAAGTAGCATTAATATTCTTTCCCCATTGGATACTTATCACCCCTAAACAGTTGTTTCTCTCCTGCCAACCATGTTCCAAAAGATGGTTGAGTGTTCAGCTGACCTGAACAGCTCTGCTCCTGAGTCTCTGTCATTAGTACTTTCCCAAGAGTCTTACACTTGAGTGTCTGTCCACAAGGTCTTCAAGGTCCCCTCCTGGAGCCAGGCAGAGAGCTCTGAGAACACTCAGTGAGTGGGTAGATTGATGGCTTTCTGTCCTCTTTTCCAGACGTGGGAGTGTGGAATGGCCCCTCCATGTGACTCTTAAGTTCAGTTTCCGCTATTGTGTTCTTATCTAGACCAGGACTTGTCAGGTTGTCTGACAGTGAGCTTTGTGCATCTGTCCTGCCCTACCTCGACCCTGAAAGCTATAGCTGGTCCACAACACCCACCCCAAGGATTTGGAGCTATGTGAAAGGACTGTCTTCCCACCCCAGGGGCCTGCTTTCTTCTTGAATGGGTCTTAAAAAATGTCTCTCACACACACATATTCAAGTAACCACTGCATCGTGAAGTTTGAATGCAACTAAGTTGCAAGCTCTGAAACATTAGAATTAAGGGGTATAACAAATGAGAAGAACCCAGGTCACTATCCAAACATTTATTCATTACTAGTTTTTCTAGTGGGTGGGGCAATACACAGATCATTTCAGTTAGTGTGTTAGCCCTAACTCAGTTACCATGCAATCAATCTTCAGATTCAAAGACAATCTTTTATCCAGGACATTTTGGATCCTAAACCTAATTTTGAATTTCCCTTAAATCCTTAATTCCCAAAATTCACTAATATTGAAGGCTCATAAAAATCCCACTCAGCAGTGATGAGACCTACACTAACTATCCTGTCCCTTTGGAGCTCGCTTTCACCACAGGGTGGATGGGTAGTAGACCACAGGCTAGGCCGAGCTGTGGGATGAACCTCAGTCCTACAATTATCCTTGGCTCGACTTCAACTTTTCCCAGTTTCTTATATTCCACTGAGGGTTGATGACAAATCCACCAGAGCAGACCAGGGTTCTTCTGGGAGGGAGCAAAGAGCCTATCTGTCCCCACTCATTCCACTGCAGGCTTTAGGAGCTGGTGACACCTGAGAAGATATTGGCAGGGGATGCAGGGGACACAGTGGGATTTGACCCATTCAAGCTACTTCGTGGTCCACTGTTCTGGGTTCCCTGTGGACCTTTCAGTGACATCTCAATAAAAACTCTTCTCTTGTCCTGGCAGAGGAAGAAGGCAAGTCGAGTGAAATTTAAACCAATACCTGAAGGTTAAGAGGTAAGGAAAGCACTGTTCCAGGTAAAGGAACTACATATTGCAAGGGCTAGACAAAATGGAAAGTAATAGGAGCCAATTTTATGATTTAAATTTTTAAATCATAAATTTAAAGCCTAGCGTTTGCTGAGTTCTAAACCACATGGCAGCTTTGTTTTTCAGTTTCTTGCTCTGGTTGTTTTGTTGTGAAGAGTAAATGGAGATTAAGGACTCAGCAGAGAGGATGGTGTGATGAGGAAGCTCATTCCTAAGGAGCTTAGAAAGCAGTCAGAGTTGACAAAGTCTCTTAACAGTAAAGGCAGCTCCAGATCAAGTTGACAGCTTGCATTATATGACTGACAGAAATAGTCAGTCTGAAACAGGGTGAAAAACTGAATACTGAAAAATATGATACTTACTAATGCTGCTTACAGGGTGAATCACTACTAAATAGCACTGGTGTTAAGACTATGAAGTTAAAATTTTCCCAAGTTCTTAAACTGAGGTAAGTCCTTACCTCAAAACAAAATGAACAATTTTCCATAACTCTGGAGGTACTATTTGAAGTCATGTACAACTACATCAAGTATCACAATGTTTATTGATAGATACAAGTATATAAAATCAGGGCATGAACATGACTTGATAAATTAAGTAGACTTAATTTCAATACTATAATAAGAGGGACCAATTCAAATTCTCACCATTTGCTTCACACCCACAAAAACCACTTCAAGGGCATTAAAGATCTCTCAAAACTGATCAGTTTTGTGCAAGTAAACCATGTTTCTTTTAAAAAGACTTGTGCACTTGCCCAGGCTCAAGGATATTAAAATCTAGCACATAAAGCCCATTACTAGAGGTAGAAATACAGGCAATATACTATTACGGCAACAACCATCAATTACAGTTAATTTTTCTGTAACAACCAAATGGATAATCAAATATTGCAACAACTCAAGTATTACTGAGCAAAGTGCATCTCTACAGTATTCAGTGTTGCTATTCAGTTTTCTAACTTAAAAACAGCCTATGGTAACTGGCAGCAAAGAAGATCTTTGCAATAGACTGCCTCTGCTTGAGAACTTAGGATGTAATTATTGCATGCTGCTAATATTCTATCTAAACATTAAGGATAATCCTAAAGTATTTGATGGTAGACTATGATTAAGACATCACACTACAAAAACCTTATGCAGAAGGAAACCTTACTGACGTGCTTCTGCTTTAAATATTGTGAAAAACGTTACAGCGGAATGAATTTTCGCAGTGGTTAGGTCAAATGCAGTTACATCATAGTATGCTTTGCACAATTTAAGGCTTTGGCTGGTTCTTTAGTCAGCTTCTTCCTCTGATTCTTCTTCTTCAGCAGTTTCTAGCCAGGTTAGCCACTGATTTACCTGTAAATTAAATTTATAATAAAAAACTTACTATATTATATAAACATTAGTTTAGGGTGCTGGAGAGAAAGATGGCCCAGTGGTTAAGAGGCATTAACTGCTCTTCCAGGGGACCTGGGTTTAATAGCCAGCACCCACACAGCAACTCAGAACTGTCTATAGCTCCAATTCCAGGAAATCTGACACCTTTATAGACATACATACAAAATAAATCCTTAAAAAAATTTAAGTTTTGTTCAGGATATACAATCAAGAAGTCCACCCAGAGAGTAAGTTGATTCTGGAGTCTGGTCTTCACAAGCTTTACCTATTGAGCCATTTCCAGCCTTCCTTTCTTTAAAACATTTGTGCATGTATGGATGACTGCCTGGTATATGACTGTGTACCATGTATGCATGCACAGGGCCCAATAGCCAAAAAGGACTGAACCTTTAGGAACTGGAGATAAGACGGTTTTGAGCACTCTAAATTGCTGAGCTGCCTCTCTAGTTGCCCACCAGAGAACAGGCTTATCCCAGACTCTCTAACTCCAAAGTGCTGTGCTTTAAGGCACAAACACCACCTAATCTTCAGCTAGTCAAAGACAGCAAAACTCTTCCAGACCAAATTTATCAGTGTCTAGATAAAGAAACAAGGCATACCAAGCTGCATTCTGGAATTACTGTCAGACTCTCAAAAACAGGAGTAAGGGATAAATGCTTAAAAACAATCCTTACAAAGTAGTCTATAAACCTTAGATTAGAAGCTGTAAACCAGGGCTTCCTCAAAGCTGAGTGAGGCCTTAGCTAGAACTATACTATTATAGTAGAACTATCTGAATTGCGTTAAGACCTTTTTAGCTAGCACCAGGCTGAGATCCTACTTTTAAATTCTTCAAAAAGCTAATTTTAGCCGGGCGGTGGTGGTGCACGCCTTTAATCCCAGCACTCGGGAGGCAGAGGCAGGCGGATCTCTGAGTTCGAGACCAGCCTGGTCTACAAGAGCTAGCTCCAGGACAGGCTCTAAAGCTGCAGAGAAACCCTGTCTCGAAAAAACAAAACAAAAAACAAAAAAGCTAATTTTATCTAGAGTTCTTTCATGTCAAGTTCTATTTCCAGAACTCTAATTCTCCTGGATAACAATATCAAAGCATGCTTTTTTTCACTTTTAGTTTTAAACCCAAATGTCTTTATTCTGTTAACCATGTAAGCAGCTTTGCCACCAAAACTGTTAGCTATCTCTAACACCTTTACACAGCACTATGGTTTTAAGCATGATTTCATCCTGTATCTTCATCTCATTTGCTAACTGCCTATTTAACCACATCTGGTAATAGTGCAGACTAACAAACTTTTGGATGCATTGAAGTTAAGAAGAGGTCCATTTAAAAGACTACCAAAAACAACCAAGCCAAGTCAATAACAAAAAAATCTTAACAAAGCGCTTACCTGGAACAAAGCCTTGCCTTTTCCTGGAAACTCTTGAGTTATGTCTTCCTTCCAAGCCAAGAAAGCTTCCTCCTCAATAATTTCCATGTCATAGAAATGAACAAAAAATCGAAGTAACATGCCTTAAAACAAAACGAAACAAAAACAACCAAAGCATGTAATTAATTCCATTATTCCAGTGTGCTATTTCAGACTGCCCCTCATTCTCTACGGACACCAGTCACCTCACCTTTTGGGAAGCTGCTGTTGTAACAGTGCACCTGCAGAGCATACAGGGCACTGACCTGTAGATCCACATGATCATGAAGGAATTTCTGCATCACTGGCTTGAAAGAGAGTAGCAGTTGTTTCTCCTGCTCTAACTGTTCTTTGGAAGGAGCAGAGGAAGAATCTGTTTCATCACTAGGTGGGCTTACTTCACTAGAAATGTACTGTAAGAAGCTGAACAGCAGAGATCATGTTAGAAATTGTCTCGTTCAACACCAGCTCTGCCCTGTAGACTTTCTACCAAGTGAAAACCATTCCTCTTACCTGGTCATTAAGATGTTCACAAATCCTTTATCTACATGAAGTTTGGGAGATATGTTATCTTTAATCCATTTATATATAGTTTGAGGGGATGGATCCAGCTTAATTTGCTTCAATAGTTCCTTCTCCAATTTAAGAAGCGGGAATAAGAAACTCAATCCCTTTCCTTCCAGAATCTCCAACATTCGATCTTTATTCTGATCAATTTCTGCAAAGAAAGACATTTCTCATTTTACCAGGTTGATCTATCTAGTAGACCATTTTACATTTTCCTAGTACACAAAATCACTTATTGTTAACTAAGTCAGTCAGCTCTTACCTGGCAGCATTTTCTGCATATTGACCTTGCTTTGTTGAAAAAGTTCAGTTAGCCATTCTCGATCTTGTAATTTAGCTAATTGTTGAAGACAAAGTAAGAAGAGAGGGAAGTGGGTGCCACTCTCCAGTGGTTGAGCTAGTTCTGAAATGCTCACCAACTCTGAAATTATAGCACGAGCTGCAAACTGTGCCAAATAAGATTTCACCAAGGGGATGTCAACCTCCAGTTTGGGGCACTGCTCCAATACGTTCAGGAAAGCCTTGGGAAGAACATTCAAAACAGTTATTAGCTTCCAACCACAACTGGAAAGAGCTATCACACAATCAGTACAATGTTCTACCTGCATGAAGTTGTCACTTGTGGCTATTCCTTCCTGTTTGAGTAAACTGATCAAAGAGCTCGCTTTTTCTTTATCTTCATCACTTCTATCTAGTGACAAGATGATCACTTTGCTTAACATCTCAGGAAGAAAGTGTTTCGGGGCTCTCATTTCTCTCATGCCATTGACGGCCTCATTTGCATTTCCACTATTCAGATATTCAGTCACAACGGCTTCCTGAGAAGAACACAATCCAATTCCCATCAGTGTTCCTTATCAAATGTTTAAGCAAAAGAGATGACTTAGGGGGCTATCTAAAACTTACAGTCTGTTTAAGTAGTTCTTCCTTTGATGGTGGTGGCTTTTTGCTAGTCTTGGCAGGCTTTTCCTGGATAAGTGGTGGATTAGTTTTGAGGCCAAGTTGTGGTGTCTAAAGGCAAGCAGCACAACACATATTTAATCAAAATATAAGAAACCAAAAAGAACAGTACCACCCGAAACAGAGGGAAGAAAACAGAGTTCTCACTCATCTTCAGAGGACAGATACTTTGGGGCCATTACCTGTCCCAGAGGTGGTGTTTGAGTGCGTGGTGGCTGTGCACTGGGAGGAATCATAGTTATCTGGGGCTGAAGCTTTGGCACCTGATTTTTATTCATTAGGAACGACTGAGCAGGCCTCAAACTAATCTAAAATCAAAAACAAATCAACACATAACCAAGTTAACAGAGCTAATAGACATTAAATGTCAAATGTATAGAATCCTATACAAACCTAATAATTATGGCAGAGACATTAATTCTCTAAAAACAAAAAGTTACTTCATATCACGTGATTAAATTTAACTTCTGGGAAAAGTAATCTGATTTAATGGATAAGATACTGGAGAAAGAGAAAGATACTGTTTACAAACCTTAGTTTGTAACATAATTCACCCAATATCAGCAATATAGACACTCTTTATTCTACTTACAGAGAAATCCACCAACATCTTAACCATTTCTCACACTAACTAGCAAAAACTTGCCCTCATATCTCATAATCTTCGCTCATAGGACGCTGGACATCCAAAGAGAGAAAAAGAAGCAGAGGAAAAGTGGGAGGGAACTAGAAGAGTTAGACAAAGAGTAGAGAAGAGAGAAAAAGGAAAAGAATCCAGCTTCAAGTCCTCTTTCGCGTCTTTTTATAATCATCGGGCAAGAGATTCCTGCACTGACAATCTACTGCATAGAAATAATGTAGGCGAATGTACCTCATCTGCATTAAGCTGTCCTTTTTTAGAAAACCGAGGTGGCATATCCTTCGACTGTCCTTGCAGCTGGGATAAGAGTCCCTGACTCTGGTTATGGTAGAGCTGGCTTAGCCCCTATTTCAGAAAGGGAGAGAAAGTCTAGATAAAAATTATGGTAATCGAGTACCAAGGGAATGAGCCAAGCCATTGCTTTGCCCAGAAAAGATGAAACAGGGAAGAATATCTAACCTATCTGTTGAATAAAGTGATGTGATTTACTAATTTTAAGGATACATATTTTACTCCATTTGAAATTGTCAGGTGGTAATTTGGATAAGCAAAAAAAAAAAAAAGCATTAAAGGCAAAACTCAGCCATTTAAAAAAAACAATAAAGGACATAATGTACTGAACCTAAGATGAGCCCTAAACACGACAAGCACTCTCAATGTTTTACCTGGCTTTTCATAAATTTGCCCCCCATCTCTCCAAACTGCGATTGCGTGGGAGGCATGATGTGTCCCCCATGGCCATTGAAGAGCTGATTTGAACGATGTCGTCCCATCGTGGGTGAAAATCTATCCTGGATAACTCCTGGACCAGTACCAATTCCACTACCTTAAAATACAGACAATTCTTAGAACTTCACTAAAGCATTAACTTTTAGTTTAACCAAAACACTGCTTTGTTTAAAATTACCCGGCATTTGTCCAAACATATCAGCGAGTCCCCCAAGTGGGTCCCTATCCATTTTCATCCTTGGCGGCATGAACGGTCCCTCCAGGAAGAAGTCATTCCTCCCTTGAGCCATAGGAGCAGGAATAAACACTCCTAGATCCTTTGAGAAGAAAAGTGGGTAAGTACTGCTGCCCGTAGACCCTGGATTGCTTATTTACAGTTCTAGAACCTCTCTCCAAAAATGGCCTGAAGGACACTAATTCTAGATTTTAAGAGTTAAGGAAAGGACTACACTACTATGGAAAAGAAAAAGAAATTGAAAATCTCTTACTTTGACTGCATCTTGACGGATTTGATTGATCGTCTTTGGTCCATTGTCAAGAAAAGCCTTGCGAGGAACCCAATGGTGTTCTCGCAACTCTACGGTATCCTGTAATTTTAAAAAATCTAAATTTAAATTTACTATTCCAAAGGAAAAACCCTCAAATTTATTGGACATTGTTGAAAAAAAAATCTTACCTGCAGTAGGAAACGAATCCTTGCTGGCAATTCCTTACTTAACATTAAGGAACACATTCTGGCAAAGTACTGATCCATTAAGGACTGATAAAAAGATAAAACAAAAAACACAATTAGAACTAAGATAAATGTATACTATCTAAGGCACTTTGAATTATCGTGCCATAGGGTAAAGGCAGACTAACTAGAGCAAACCCCAACTCACAAGACACACACCTTTACACTGTTCTCAGTAAAAGCATACCTTGGCTCGTTCATGGTCTAATCGAGGTCCCACTGTCCTCATTATCTGACAGAGGCACTCCAAATCCTCTCCCATATCTTTGAGTTGGACTCTCTTTTTCTTTTCCAAAAGCTACCAAAAGAACATGTTTAAAATTTTAGTTATCTGGTTTATGTAGTATTTCCTTCCTTAGGTTTGGACTGACCCCTAATTCCTAGAGCACGTAAGACAATGCTTTCCTACCTGTCTGTGTTGAAGAAATCAATCCCTCTATGAATTTCAACAAAGGCAAAGCAATCCAATCTACCTCTAAAAATGAAATTCTGAGTTTCTTTGGTTACCAAACTATGTCAAGTAGCCAGCCACCTTTTCAGGTATGCAGCAATTGACTAACTTTCCCCAAATAAGGACATTCTTATTTATTGACTACCTCACCCTGAGCTACTCCATACTTACTGTTTTGATGCACTTATGAAGGATAGATTCGTGAATAAGATCAAGCTTGCCAAGTTCTCCAATAAATTTGATGTTCCCCAACATCTTGATCTTAGCAATAGCTCTTTGTTCCTCCTCCTCAGGGAGGAGGGGATTTTCACGCTTATCATAGACTGGAGGGGAGGCAAACAGAATAAAGAACACTTAGAACCATTCTTGCAAGCGTTCTGACCATTACACTTAGGCCACAGAAGGCATAAATGTAATAAAAACCACCCGGTACTAGTTAACAGCAAATTTAAATGCTTACCATCAACATTTCTGGTTCGGTTTTCAAATTCATCTTGCAATTTGGAAATCAAGAGGCGTCTGAATGTCTATTTGCAAACAAAAGGCATTATAAACTTTGCTAATAAAAAAAAATTCCAAACTAATTTTAAAACAAAGCCAACAAAAACTGTCACTCACTGTGCTTTGCTTCTGTCCTGGTTGACCCTCTGCTGCTGGGCCATCAAAGTTTGGTGCATCTTCTGCCAATCGCAGACATAGCTGAGCATACAGCGAGCTATACTTTGGCTCTTCTAGGGCTTTGTCCACAATCTACAGAAACCATTAAAAAGCAAGCCTTGATGAATAAGAGGCTGAATGAAGGAGCCCTCTTTTAAAATAGCCTTAACCCCCACAACAAGCTAGTCTCAATTCACTTGGACAACACCTCAAAAAAAAAAATAAAAATTAGTATCTGTGGTACAATCTTATATCATGTTGCATACACCTCCCCGGCTAGAAAACTATAAATCAAAGACACCATTGAAGATGCAACTCTGTGGTTGATAGTCATGCAAAACAAGATGCCAGAATCCTATGAATCATCATAAACCCCCAAAACCACTTTCATAAAGGAAAGAACTCAGCAGCTGTTTCCAGACAACTTGATAAACCAAGGCAAATGAGGATTCAAGGTTCACTTCTTGAATCCTAATGTCAAAGTAGTTCTGTTTTTATTATCATTATTCAAACACACATATCTGTATCTAGGACCTATCTCATGATTTAATGCAGTAATAAATGTAAGAAACTTGTCTAAATTTTCTGCCCCCCCCCCCACTAACATTTAAACTTACCAGCAGTATGACCCCTTTAAGGATGAGTTTAGACTCTACACCCACATTGAGGAGCTCAAGGCATAGCTTGTCAAACTTTTCAGGAGTAAGCTTATTTAGTATGCTGCAGGAAAAACACATTTCAAGTATGGGTTAACAATTATTTTCTAAGCTGAAAAATAGCTTTTAAATTTTGACTTTCCCTTTACTAACTTCCTAAACAGGGAAAAATGTTCCTTTCTTTCCTATTCATTCTTTGATAATACCATACAGTATATTTTTATTATAGTCTTTCCTGACCTCCAGCTCCGCTCTTCCCCCATTTCACGTTCTTTCTCTAAGAAAAAAAAAATCACTAAAACCATAAATTTGTGTTGTTATTTGTTCTTGAGCCTTATCTTGGAGTGTGGCCGATATATCGCTCCATGGGAAAAAATAAAATATTTCCCGTCTCCCAGTAGTTTCTTGTCTAAGCTTGAGCTTATGTAAACCTTGTGCATGGTATTACAGAAGTGTTCATTTTTCATCTAATCAAAGAGATGTTGAAGTAAACTTCTCACAGACACAGACTATGACATCTGAATCATTATCTGGGCTTTTCTGCGGTTTCACAAGATACCTTTCTCAAAACTCAGAGCACAAGGTTCTCATTATCTGAAACTGACCACAGGCTAAGACGGTATCACTCCCATCACTGATGTTACACACCAGATCAACATGGAAAAGTTAGCATAAGCTCATGGGTAATAAACAACCCATGTAGCCAGATTATCTATGGGCAATGGACTCCTCGTCAAGATTTTTATAATATTGCCGGCAAAAGAATCACTAAAATGTTGAATCATGTCCGTGAATTGTGCAGCATACATACTAGAACAGCACAGCTACTCTACTCCCACCCCCCCCCCCCGAACGGTTCGACACTCACCCTCTTACTTTCCTGAAGATTGCATCATGTCGTTCTTTTTCATTTGCGGAGTTGTTTGCTGCGGAGTTGTCATCTCGTCTAGTGCTTCGTGCAGGAATCCATTTCTGAGCGTTTTGCCCTGGGGTTTTCCCCAGGAACTCGCTAGTTTAACAAATCAACAAAGTAGCTTACAATTAAGAAAACCTAAAACAGTATTCACTCGTTTAACAAATGTCCCACCACTTTGCTAAGTAAAAATAAAATGAAACAAACCTTAAGGCTTTATATTCTTCCCATACAACAAAGCAATCCTGGAAATCTTTCTTAAACAGCACCAGAATCTTATGGAAGACTAAAATGACTGGGAGGCCCATTCCCAATTTCTGCTCTAGTACCTTAGAATTTCTGGCAATATAGTCCCAGGTCATGTCAAAAAAACCCTGCCGATCCAGGAACCCAACCTTGAGACTTAACACCAACATGCTTAACAAGCATGTTCCACACAGACCACATCAAAAATAATCATTTGAGTCAGCAAATATGAACCAAGAGGATGAAAACAGCTCGAAATTATGAATTCACACCAGGATTACAGGTGATTTCCCAAGGGTTATCCTGTTAGGCGTGGAGAAGTCTTTAATAAAAAAATCCAGTCACTGTCTTTATCTTACCAGTTACCATACCTGTTGCCAGCAGTCTTGGGATAGTGCTGAGGTGCACCCCTACTTCCTCCTCCGCCCGAAGAAGCACTATTCAAAAGAAATGTTTACTTTACCAATTATGTCTCACTCAAAAGGGAACCTATTTATATTTAGAAATTGCATCACAACCAAGACTGAACTTTGGCCTAAAAAAAATGAACCACAGAGGCTAGAGATGGCTCAGAGGTTTGAGAGCTGGCTGTTCTTCCCTAGGACAAAGGCTAACACCAACACCCACAGGGTGTCTTTAACTCCAGTCCCAGGGGGTCTGATGCCTCCGTAGAGGCGCAGACACACTTGCAGCCCCCCAGTATACCCTATAATCTAGAGACACAGCACACAAGTGCGATTTAGTGCGGTTTCTTTCTCAGAAGGCCTCCCCCTATGTATCCACCGCCCTACCCAACACCATACCTGAAACGAGAAGCACCCCCTTCTGCGATCGCACTCTCCACTTTGGCGGCTTGACAACGAAGAATCTTCAAAAGAATAATATTAATGGATGGGGTGGGGAGGGGAGGGGATGGTACAAACGAAAAGCCTGGAACGAGAGAGAACGCCAAAATTAGGTCCTGCCAACAAACACATGTATAAACCCTTGCTCTAATCTATTTCGGCTCTCACTGCAGCTGATTAACTTTCACTGCACTGCAGCCCTTAGAAGACTAAAATAGAATAAAGTCAAAACCACAAATACACAGTAAAATCTTGTTTAGCTACGTGGATCCCCTTAGCGGTCAAGGATGCCGGGAACAGCCTTTGTGTGTGGTGTGTGTGTGGTGGTGGGGGGGTAAGAACATCTGGACACTGCCTAGAACGCAGCCATATTCCGGGGCCTTTAAAATGTAACAGAAACGCTTTAAACACCGGCGGTGGCCCGAGGTCTGCCGCACTGCCGTGCGCGGCCCGGGCAGTGACAGGCCGGCCAAGGTCTCACTCCCCGCTGCCGGGACGGCTCTGTCCTCCGCCCGTCCTTTCACCCCTTCCCACAGGGCGCGTGTGGGAAGCCGCCGGAAGAGCGGGGCCACAACATGGCAGCGGCAACCTCCGCCCCACTCCGCGCGAACAAAAGAGCAGCGGGTTCCTCCCCCAAGGCCAGTGTGGCCGGGCTTCCGACGGGGGACGGCCCGGGCCGGGCGGGAGGCGCCCCCTCCGGGCCGCCCTTTGTTCTCCCGCAGGAAGGCGGCCTCCCGCCCGCCCGCCCGCCGCCTCCGCTCGGAGTCCCCCGGTGACAGCGCCGCGCCTCGCCCTCCCCGAGCGCGGCGGCCGGCCACAGGGCCCACACACCTCCTCCCCACCGGGAGGCCGGGCTCCGGACTCGTCCGCCTCGCTGGTCCCGCGCCAACGGCCGGGCCCCGCCGCGGGCCGCGTCCCTCCCGCCGAGGCGCGAGGCCCGCCACGCTCGCACGCCGTCCTCGCGCCGCGCCCGCCACTCAGCCCGGACTGCAGACTGCGTCTCCCGGGCCGGCCCGGGAAGGGAAGCAGAGGCCAGGGATTTCTAGGTGGCCCAGAGGCAGAGGAGAGCAGCCCCGCCCGGCGCCGCCTGCGGCCGCCATTTTGTAGCACTCGACAAGAAGCGGCCAGGGGCGGCGGCCATCTTAGAGGGCTCCGCTCGGCGGCGGCTCCACTCACCTTCACCGAGAACTCAGCAGCTGCGACCGCAGCTGCCTCCTCTGGATCCGGTCGTCGGGGACGGGGAAGGGAGGGGGAAGGGGAACGGAAAACAAAAAAGGGGGAGGGAAGGGGGAGGAAGGAGTCGAGGATGGCCTGAAACGCTCAGCTCAGAGGAGTCGCCGCTGCAGCCGCCACCTGGTACCCGCCGCCGCCTCCATAGAGCTCCGGCTCGCTGCTGGCGCCGAGGCGTGTCTGAAGCCCAACTTATCACTCCGGGGCGGCCGCCCGACCGGAGCCTCCCCGAGTGGCTCCTCCGCTGTCCAATCAGCAGCCGGGCTTCCGTCCGCCACCAATCCGCGCAGGGCGGCGGGGAGGAGCCACCGGCCAAGCTAGGTTGCGGCGCAGCTCCGCCGCAGTGCGCAAAGCCATATTCGCGAAGGCTCTGGGGCCAAGCCGGTGGCGTAAGGGCGGCGGGCCGGCGCGCTGCGGGGCTTTTGCGTAGCGCCGGGAGCCCCGGGAGTGTGCGTCGCGGGGCCGCCGCGTCTCCCCGGGCCGGCGCTTTGTTCTGGAGGCCGAGCCTCATGCTTGCCTTGAAGAACCGCTTCCTTTCCTCTCTCCTTGACCCGCTCGGGCCTTGTGCCCCGAGAGCTCCGCGTGGCCTCGTGGCCTGGCCTACGGCGGGCCTGCGGGCTGAGGAGAGGGACGTGTGCCCGCCCGAAAGGCGCGTTCTGTTTGTTGGTCCTCCATCTGCAGAGGAACGAGGAAAGGGTCGCCTTTGTACCCTGGGCCGGAGGCAGCTTCTCCTCAGTGTTCGCCCTGCTGGCCCCGAGCTAGACTCAGTAGCTAGGCCTGCTAGAGAAGTGTTTGTAGAGAGCGGGCATTTGGAGGATGTGAAATTGAAGTCTCGTTTTTATTTTTTTCTTCATATTTCAAAAATGTTAAAGATGGGCTGCGGATTACCTCTCCTTGGTCGGCCCGGGAAGGAAAGCAGAGGCCAGGGAATTCTAGGTGTGCAGTGTTTTCGATCTTACTTAGGGTTATTAAGGAAAACGAGGCATTACAAAGGTGACAGGCTATAGGATGGGTTATGGTTATGTTCCACGGTTTGTGAACAGCCTTGGCTGTCCTGGAATTCGTTGTCTAGACTAGGCTGACCTCGAACTCACAGAGTTGCTTCTGCCTCCAGAGTGCTGGGATTAAAGGCGTGCTACCACACAGTCACCGTTGTCGATATTTTAGCATTACAAAAATGAAGGTATGTAAACAACAGAAAGCTCTATCTTTGTGTTTGAGCAAGCAGTTTTGGTACAAGGGTTGACCAAAAGTAAAAGCACGTGTGTTTTTAAATCACGCCTTGGAATACCCAAGAACTGGATTTTCAAAGACCCAAACCTAATTTGACATATCTTGGTGTTTTAAGACCTAGTCCTGCCCTGTGGTGGTGGCAGGCAGATCTCTGTGAGTTCGAGGTCAACTTGGTCTACTGAGTTCCAGGACGGTAGGGCTACACAAAGAAAGAAAAAAGACCTAGGCCTTAAATAGAATTCTCAAGAGAATTGTACTCTCCTTAACATTTAAGTCTGATAATAGGATAGTTTGGCTTTGCCAGTTTTTAATGCAATTCTAGCGTCCTGAGGTCTTTGCCACAAAATTAATGCTATTAAATAAAATTCCCTTAAACTGAAAACTGTAAAAAGCATTTTTTCAGTTTTGGAGTTAGTTACGTATAAAAAAAGAAAAACCTTTTTGGGAAAGGGTCCACTTTTAAAATACAAGAAATTTAAATGTGTGATATTTTAGTTTTATACAAGTGATTTATATGCCTCCTGATATACTGAAGACATCTGTGTTGTAGGAACACAGTGATATTTTTTTAAAAAAATGCCATACTCACTATACTAGTGTGGATCTCAAAGAATAGCCACTTTATTCTAAAATATAGGTGTCCTAAAAATAAGAAATTTGACTGCAATTAATTTTTTTTAAAGGGGCTAGCAAGATGGTACTACTGGTAAAGGCGTACCAGTGATGACTGAGTTCAGTCTCCGGAACCCACATGATGGAAAGAGAACAGGCTGACCTTTTACCTCCACATGTATGTTGAGGCACCATGCACAAACAATATTTTTTTACAAAGTCTTGTTTTGCTAGTTGCAAAACTCTGCTGTAAGTTTTGCAGATACACAGGCTTGTGAGGTGCTGAGCTGGCAGGGAGTAAATAAAAACAAAGGAAAAAACAAATGTAGACTTAAAACAAATCTTTCTCCACGGGGCAGTGGTGGTGCACGCCTTTAACCCTAGCACTTAAGGCAGAGGCAGGCAGATCTCTGAGCTGGAGCCTAGCCTGGTCTACTGAGTGAGTTCCAAGACTGTCAAGGCTACACAGAGAAACCCTGTCTTGAAAAACAAAAACAAACAAAATCTATTTTTCAATCATAGAAATAAGCATTCACAAATTTGAAGCTAGCATGTTTTGGGTGTATAAAATTTCAGATACTTGGATTTTAAATGTAACCAAACAGCTTGACATGTCTATTTTATTCATTTCTAATACATCTAGAAATCTGCTAAGAGTCTTTAGTTGTTAATACATTTTTACATTTTCTGTTTGTTTGTTTTCTAGGCAGGATTTCACTGTGTAGCCTTGGCTGTTCTAGAACTTGCTCTGAAGACCATGGTAGCTTTGAACTCATAAAAGTTCTGCCTCTGCCTCAAGAGTGCTGGGGTTAAAGGTGTACCCCACCACTGCCTGGCTTTTCAGATGGTTTTAAACTAATCATGTCAAGTATTATTTCTGCTTTTCTTAGCCTCTCACCATGTAACTCAGGATGGCCCCATACTTTGTTATCTTCCTCCCTCAGCCTCCTAAATGCTTTTATTGTTTGTGCCTGGGATCCCTGCACCACCCACCTCAATGGTTATTATCCCAGCACACACTATTCTTGGTGTGTTACTATCATTTCTGCCTAAGGACTCCCTAATTATGTATCTAAAGTTCAGAGCTCTTCCTTCCAAATTTCCAATGTCTTATGGATCAGAGAAGCAAATTTTTAGCCTCATTTGGTTTGAACCACATAATATTGTTTTAAGCACCTTGACACTGAAATATCAAGAGATTATATACAAAGAAAAGATTTTCATTTTTTTTTATCTTAAAATATAACCCTGAAATTCCCATACGGCGAGTGTGGCTGAGTAGATGTTTTCTCTTGGGATAGGAATGTAATCTAGCAGTAGAGCACTTGCCTGCCCTTCCTGAGGTCTTAGTTTGATTCTTAGTCATGGACAGAGAGGGGCGTGGAAAAAAAAAAAACTTCTTGGTAGTTAATCTGACTTGATACACTCATTTCATGGTGTTCTCTAGCCTTTATAGTCAGTTTGCTGTTTTGAATTGTTCAACAGATTCAGTACATTAGTACTTGATCTTGCAAGTAATAGGTTCTCTTCTGTTTTGAACCTGTAAATGGAATAATGACACTTATAGACTTGTAATGATTAAATGAGATTGTATAGGCAAGGGACATAGCATCGTCACTGACATAATGTTACATACTAAGTTTTTATTTGACTCTGAATTTTCCCTTTGAGGAATGTTTTGAGCATTTGTTCTCTGGCACGTGGCACTTTGTGAAGGCTGTGGAGCCATTTGGAGGTTGAACATGACTAGTGAAGTAGGGCACTAGAGGCCTTTGGAGATCACACTCACTCCTGCTGCTGGTCTGTCTTCTCTGCTCCCTGATCTGGTAGCTTCAGCTCATACTCCATTACCGTAGACAAAGTCTGTGTATGCCGGCTACTGTGCCCTCCTTGCTTTGATGGACTGAAATCTCTGAAATTATGAGTTAAAATGTTTATTCTCTTCAGTTCTTACTGTTATTTTTGTCACAGCCATAAGAAAATTCACACAAGGACCATAAACCTATTGGTGGCTGCTTTTAGCTTGAAAGTGTCGTATCACTCACTGATCCTTGCATTTGAACACTTGGTCCCAGCTATTGATTCTAGACCAGATAATTCTGAGTATTTGGTTTTGGGATCCAGGCATCAATAGTATTTAAAGTGCTCATTTTATTTCCAGTGTGTGGTCAAGTTTTAACAACTACTACCACAGGGAAGAGGATTATAGAAAATTATATTTGCAGGCCCTAGGAAAGGAAACCGCTGTCTAGAAAATGGAAATTGTCTTTTCCCAAGCAGGGTAACAGACATTCAAACCCAGGCATCTTAGCTTTTAATTCTTTATATTCTGGGCTAACCCTACCTCTTCTGATCTTCTTATTTTTTATCACTCCTAAGCATCCTGTCATCTCTTAGGGAGCCAGTTAGACAAGTATTGTTGCCCTTAAAAATTTATTCCTGAGATGGGGAAATGGCCCAGGGCGTAAAGGTGCTTGCCCCTAAGCCTGGTAATGAGTTTGAACCCTAAGACCAATTCATGTGAACTGTCCTTTGATCTCAACAGGTGCACTGTGATAGATAGGTCCACATAAACCCACTCATCCCCATGAATACAAAATAAATACAAATGTAATTTTAAAAATGTTCCCATCTAATACTCCACTGCAAGCATTTATTTCCCCTGTCATCTCAGTTTTGAAGCACAGAGAAGTATGAAGCCCTCACGATTCTATTGCTGTGAAGAGAAACCATGACCAATGCAACTCTTATAAAAGAAAGCACTTAAATGTGGCCTTGCTTACAGCTTCAGAGGCTAAGTCCATCATAGTAGAGAGCATGGTGGTAGGAAGGTGTGGTCCTGGAGAAGCTGAGAGCTACAGCCTGATCCACAAGCAGAGGAAGAGAGGGAGGGAGGGTGACAGGTAGGGTGGGAGGGAGGGAGGGAAAGAGGGAGGGTCTCAGCTTGAGGGCCAATTTTTCCTTTAACAAGGTCATACCTCCTAATCCTTCTAATTCTTTCAAATAGAGCCACTCCATGGTGAATAATCATTTAAATATATGAGTCTATGAGGGTCATTCCTTTTTGATTTTTGTTTTGAGAAAAGGTTTCCCTGTGTAACTTTGGCTGTCCTGGAACTAGCTTGGTAGATCGAGCCTTGAACACGCAGATCCTTCTGCTTCTGCCTTCCAAGTGCTAGGATTAAAGGTATGTGCCACGACTGCCTAACTATGAGGGCCATTCTCATTAAAACATCATATTCAACTCCCTGGTCCCCATAGGCTTATAGCCATGTCATACTACCAAAAATGCATTCATTTAAACTTTAAAAGTCCCCATAGTCTATCAACAGTCTCTCCTAAGATTCAAGGCAGTCTCTTAACTGTAACCTCCTGTAAGACCAAAATAAAAAACTGACCACATACTTCCAACATACAAAAACACAGAACATACATTACCATTCTAAAAGGGAGGAAAGAGAGCATAGTGAGGAAGTGTTGGAACAAAGCAATGCCAAAAAGCAGCAGGACAAATTCCAAATTCTGCATCTCCATGTCTGATGTCAAAGTGCTCTTCAGATCTCCAAGTCCTTTCAGCTTTCTTGACTGGAACATCCTTCTTTCTCTTTGGCTGGTTCCATACCCAGTCTGCAGCTCTCCTTGGCAGGTGTCCCATGACTCTGGCATCGCTAACATCTTGGGGTCTCCAATGAAATCCTGGATTCGCCTTCACAGCTTCACATAATGGCATTTCTCGGCCTCCATTCAGGAACACCTCTGACACACACCTGGCCTTGGTGGCTTTCTTTAGCCATGGAGGAAGATTCCATAACCCCTTTCTTATATTCTTGATTCTAAAGCAAGAACCATGTAGTCAAACTGCCAAGTTCTGGAGCTGGAGTTTGGCCCGCTCCAATTACATTTGTAATATCTTCCTGCAGTTGATGGTTCCCTGCTGCTGCTTATGTTTTCCTTTCATTTCTTTTCACAAGTTGGAAACTTAGCAGGTTGGGGTCTCTCAAGTCACTGCCTTCTTTATTCCATATAGCATCAGACTTTTCTTTATACCTTTTATCTCCTCAAGCACTAAAGAGTTAGCTCCATTACACTTCCTGGTGCTCCCTTTCTCTTCACATGGTACATTTTGTACTTCTCTTTGTCTAGCTTGCTCTTCTCCATTCTAGATACACATGACAGAGTCAATACTAGGCTGTATTGAAATCTCTTGCCAACACCAGTCATTAGTCCGAAACTCCTCAATTTAGCCTCAGGCTTTTTTTTTTTTTTTTTTTTTTTTTTTGCACATGGGCAAAAAGCAGCCACAGCTTTTGCCAAAATACCACAAGAATAGTCTCTAGGATACTTAATAATATCTAACATTCTTCCTCTCTGAAACTTCTTGAGCCATATACTAATGATTATGCCATTGCTTTCCTAATCCAAAGTCCCCAAGTCAATATTTTGCTAATAAGCAGCCTAGTGAAGCCTGCCACAATACCCAACTCCTGTACCAATCTCTGTCTCAGTCACTGTTCTATTGCTATGAAGGGATACCATGACCAAAGCAACTCTGAGAAAATAAAGCATTTAGTTAGGGGCTGGCTTACAGTTCAGAGGCCTAGTCCATTATCACCATGACAGAGAGCATGGTGGCAGGCAGAGCTACAACCTGATCTGCAAGCCAAGAGTCTGGGCTTGACAAGGGCTTTTGAAACCTCAAAGCCCACTCCCAGCGACACACTTCTAAGGTCACACCTCATAATCTTAATTCTTTCAAACAGTGGCATTCCCAGTGACTGAGCATTTAAAATCTCTGAGCCAATAAGAGCCATTTTTATTCAAATCACCACACTACCTTTCCTCTAACACCATAACCTCTGAATTCCTTTCCTTAGTTTGGCATAAAAGGACTTTGGCTAGTTACAGACAGTTTCCTTGTTCTTAGGTATTCCCATCCTTCATTCTTATAGTTAACCTTAGTCTAGGTGTATGGAACTTAGGCTTTGCTCCATTACACCATGTTCTACATCAGCGGTTCTCATCCTCCCTAACACTGTGACCCATAATACAGTTCCTCATGTTGTGGTGACCCCCAACCATAAAAATTATTTTGTTGCTACTTTATAACTGCAATTTGGTGACTGATATGAATTGCAATGTAAATACCTATTTCCAATGGTTTTAGGTGACCCTTGTGAAAGGATCAGTCAACCGCCAGAGGGGTCGCAATCCACAGGTTGAGAACCACTGTTCTTTATATGATTAAAATTCAGTTTTTGTCCATCCGGGAGATATTAATGTGTTCATATACTAATGAATATGCCAGGAGCTTAGGTATAATTATTTTTAAGTGGCTTACGGCATAGACAAAAATAAACATGCCAGTCCAGCATTTGGGAGGCAGAGGCAGGCATATCTCTGGGAGTTTGAGGCCAGTCTGGTCTATATAGTGAGTTCTAGGACAGCCAGAGCTACACAGTGAAATCCTGTCTCAGAGATTAAAAAAAAAAAGAAAGAAAGAAAATGCTAGTTATAATTATGGGCAGGGAAGGGTTGAATCAATGCTAAACTGGACAACCATGAAAAAAAAATTGTAAGATTTTCTAATAGGAATAAAAGATAAAGCTGTGGACATCCATCCTTTAGTAACAGTGCAGTGCTTTGATGTCTGAATATACAGGGAAAGAAAGTTCTTGAACATATTTGAACTCTGCTCAGTTTTGTTTACGGCTAACAACTTTTCATTGATGAGTGGATGGTTTTAGGGAAATTACCACTACTACAAAAGCTTTACCCCAGTTTCTTACATAGATGACTTTTTTTTTCTCCCCATAGTTTAGGGTTCAACCCGGATAGCCATCTTTGAAGAAGCCTTTCCTGGGTTACATCTGTAGTTCAGGATCAGTGACTGTCAGGCATGCTCAAGGCCTTGGGATCAATTCCCAGAGCTGCAGGGGTCAGAATGGGGCCTTCCCTTCTTACCCTATGATGTTCCCTTTTCTAAGTATTATAGTCCCCTCACTTGAAAGTCCTTATTTTCTGAAATGACTTGCATTCTTAGGTATTATCTTCTCATTGCATTGGCATGTAAGCTCAGTGACAATAGGAACCTTGCCTGTAATGTTGCATCACTTAAGAGTTTTTAAAATTTAATCCCAGCTGGGCGGTGGTGGCGCATGCCTTTAATCCCAGCACTCGGGAGGCAGAGGCAGGCGGATCTCTGTGAGTTCGAGGCCAGCCTGGTCTACAAGAGCTAGGTCCAGGACAGGCTCTAAAAAAGCTGCAGAGAAACCTTGTCTCGAAAAACCAAAAAAAAAAAAAAAGAAATAAAATTTAATCCTAGCACTCGGGAGGCAGAGGCAGGTGGATCTCTGAGTTCGAGGCCAGCCTGGTCTACAAGAGCTAGTTCCAGGACAGGCTCTAGAAACTACAGGGAAACCCTGTCTCGAAAAACCAAAAAAAAAAAAAAAAAAAAAGAGTTTTTAAAAATAACCAATTTTGGGGTGGAGAACAGGCAAAAATTTCTGAACAGATTAGAGACATAAATGAGTCTTGTGAAGAGGACAGTTGATGCTTTTTAGCTTACTGTGGATAATTATTTCATTTAGAAATATTAAAGTTGGAGAATGGGTGATACTCATTTGCAAGAAGCATTCCTGAAAGTTGATCAAGATTATCTGGCAGCGAGTTAAAGGAAGGCTGCTTCAAGATGTGTATGATTCCTACTATTCCTTGTCTCTCCAAAGCAGTACAAGATATATGAATACAGCCGGGTAGTGGTGGTGCATCTCTTTAATCCCAGCACTTGGGCAGAGGCAGGTGGATCTCTGTGAGTTCGAGGCCATCCTGGGCTACAAGAACTAGCTCTAGGACAGGCTCCAAAACTACAGAGAAACCCTGTCTAGAAAACCCAAAATGTATGTATGTATATATGTATGTGTATATATATATATATGTGTATATATATGTTACTATTATAGGGATAATATCAAATCCTTTCTCTTCCTTCTCTTTTTAAATTCTTCGAAAATTTCATACAATAAGTTTTGACCATATTCAACCCTCCCCACTACTTCTACATCTACCTCTTCCCTACTCACCTAATTTTGTGCCTTTTTTTCTCCATGTATTTATGGATGTGTGGCCTTCCTTTGGAGTATGGGCAACTAAACAGGGACAACACTCTTAAAGAAAACTGATTCTCTCTCTTCCCCGCAGCTATCATTTGCCAGTAGCTCCTCAGGCAGGGTTGGGACTTCATTTTACCTTCTTTCTTCATTCTAGGATTTGACGTGGCTTGAGCTTGCACAGGGCTTGTGTGTGTTCTCATAACCACTGTGAGTTTATATGTACAGCTGTTCTATGTGTTTGGAAGCTACTGTTTTCATTCATCCACACCACTGGCTCTTATATTCTTTCTACCCCTTCTTCTACAGTGATCCCTGAGCTTTGGTGGGGGAGGGGTTGTTCAGTATAGATATTCCATTTGGGGCTGAGCATTCTGCAGGGTCTTAGTCTCTGTACCTTTGGCCATTTGTGGGTCTTGTGTTAGTCACCATCTACTGCAAATAGAAGTTTTTCTGGTAAGGTTTGAGAGATGCATTTATTTGCATCTCTGTGCCACCGTATGCTTTCTTATTTATTAAAAAAGGAAATCACAGCTTGGTTTGGTGGTTCCTTCATTTAGTTACA
Organism: Arvicola amphibius; assembly: GCF_903992535.2. Taxonomy (NCBI): domain Eukaryota; kingdom Metazoa; phylum Chordata; class Mammalia; order Rodentia; family Cricetidae; genus Arvicola; species Arvicola amphibius. The sequence goes on from NC_052047.1 coordinate 112,801,760, forward strand.
TCACTTGGGAGGCTGAGGAAGAATTGCTGCAAGTTTTAAATCAGCCTGGGCTTCAAACCTTATCTCAATAAAGTTATTTACCATTTGAAATATTTTATACTTTTTATTTGCAACAGTATTGATAGTCCATTTTATAATCAAATGTGATCAAAATTTGCTAAAATAGTGCAGCTGAAGAACCATGTCTTAGAAAATAGAAATTATTGAAATGAAATAGAAAAATTTAACTGCAATAAATTATTTAATCATACTGTGGAGAAAAGTACATGTTATTGACACAGATTAGGAAGTTGGTTCTCTCTCTTCACAATGTGTGTCCCAGAGATGGAACTCGTTGTGAGGCTTGGTGGCAAGCACCTTTACCTGCTGAACCATCTTATGGGTCCTGAAGAATGCTTTTGTGTGCAGAAGAAATAAATCTTTCACTGCTGGGGCTGGAGAGATGGCTCAGCGGTTAAGAGCATTGCCTGCTCTTCCAAAGGTCCTGAGTTCAATTCCCAGCAACCACATGGTGGTTCACAACCATCTGTAATAAGGTCTGGTGCCCTCTTCTGGCCTGCAGGCATACATGTAGACAGAATATTGTATACATAATAAATATGAAAAAAAATCTTTCACTGCTAATGGTAGAACTCAAGGCCTCAAATATTAAGTTCTTGAATTTGCATTATGGGAGACATTCTACTATTGACTCAAATTCCTTACTCATTGATCTGTACAGATTTTCTGTTTTTCATTTTTGTTTTGGTAGTGTCATTTATTGAATTTAGAATCAATATAAGATTTCAGATATGTTCTTCCTTTTGGATAGAAAGTTAATTAAAGACCACTGGGATAAAAGTTTGTTTGTTTGTTTGTTTATTGATTGATTGATTGTTTTTTTCAAGACAGGGTTTCTCTGTAGCTTTGGAGCCTGTCCTGGAACTAGCTCTTGTAGACCAGGTTGGCTGCAAGCTCACAGAGATCTACCTGCCTCTGCCTCCCAAGTGCTGGGATTAAAGGTGTGCACCACCATTGCCCAGCTCTGGAATAAAAGTTTAAAACACTAGGTTTTATTTTTAACCTATTTGTTTCATCTGTAAAATGAAAAAAAATACTTCCTGTGTGCTGTGAACGTAACTCAGTGGTAGAACACATAGCATAATCAGATGATTTGGGCCTGAGAGATGACTCACTGGCTACAGGTGCTTGCCCATCAAGCCTGACAAGTTGTGTGTATGCTCATACCCACACACATACAGGAGTGAACACACAAAATGTGATAAATTTTATAAGATGATTTTCCCTGGTTAGGTGGGATTCATCTTAGAAATACAAATGTCTTTCAATATCCAAATATCTATAATTGTAATATATCACATTAACAGAATAAAGTAAATATTATATGATCAGTTTAATAGACACAGCAATGGGATTTGACAAAATTCAACATTCATTCTTGACAAAAACACTCAATAAATTAGGTATAGAAACAGTGCCCCTCAGCACAGTAAAATCCACTAACAGGAAAAAAAAAAACACAGTTAACATCATACTCAACAGAATAAAATTTGAAAGCTTTTCCTCTAATAGCTGCATTGTAATAGAAGTTGGAAACAGAAATTAAGGACGAAAAAGGGAGAAAAAGAATCCACTGACATTGGAAAGGAAGAAGTTAAAATTTCCTTGTTTGTAGATTATGTAGACTTCCATGTAGAAAATGCTAAAGGTACCCCTTTTTATCCCTTTTAGAGGGATAAAAGCTTTTAGAATAAAGTAGAATTTTAGGATTAAAAAAACATAAAAATCAATAGTGTTTCTGTGCCCTAATTGGGAGCTATCTGAAAAAGAAAGCAAGAAAATAATCCCATACAGTAGCTCCAGAAAAAGTGTTTAGGAATAAATTTAAAGAAGCAAACTATTTGTAAAAATAAATACAAAACATAAATGGTAGGCATGAGACAAAAAAGAAATGGAAAGATATCACATATTTATGGATTGGAAAAATACTATTAAAATGTCCGTCCAACATAGATTAATCTATAGAGTCAACACAATCTCTATCAAAATATCAATTAACAGTCTTCATAGAAATAGAAAAGTATTCTTTAAAAAAAATTAAAAAAATTAAAAAAATAAAAGTATTCTAAATTTGGAACCAGACAGTGGTGGCATACATCTTTAATTCCAGCACTTGGTAGGCAGAGGCAGGCAGATCTTTGTGAGTTTGAGGCCAACCTGGTCTACAGAGCAAGTTCCAGAACAGGTTCCAAAGCTACAAAGAAGCCCACTCTCAAAAAAACAAAAACAAGGCAGGCAGTGGTGGCTTACGCCTTTAATCCCAGCCCTTGGGAGGCAGAGGCAGGCAGATCTCTGTGAGTTCAAGGCTACCCTGGCCTACAGAGTTAGTTCTAGGACCGACTCCATAACTACTGAGAAACCCTGTCTCAAACAATGAAAAACAAAAATTCTAAACTTCATATGGAAATAGAAAAGACCCTGAGTAGTCAAAGCAATCCAGAGGTACCATAACAGGACTTCAAAGCTATTTTTACCAAAGTAGCATGTTACCAATATACAAAAAGAGAGACGAATGTGAAAGAACAGGGAAACTGGAAATAAATTCACACATTGATAGCCAACTGATTTTTCAAAAGTAGCCAAGAATATACAATATAGGAATGATCTTTTCAATAAATAGTGGAGAAAACAGAATATCCACACGATCTAGGAATGAAATGAGACTCTCATTTCATAATTATATATAGAAATTAATTGAAAATGGATTAAAGACTTAAATGTAAGTCCAGGAATGATTAAGCTACCAGCAGAAAATATATGCTCTATGCTATTGGTTTGGTGTCTTAGGTTTTTATTGCTGTGAAGAGACACCATGACCACGGCAACTCTTATAAATAAAAACATTTAATTGTAGTGGCTCACTTATAGTTTTAGAGGTTCAGTCCATTATCATCAGGATGGGGATCATGGTGGCATGCAGGCAGATGTGCTGGAGCAGAGAGTCCTTGTCTCTGAGGCAATTGAAGTTATTTGAGACACTGGGTGGTATCCTGACCATAGAAAACCTTCCTCCAATAAGGCCATACCTACTCCAACAAAGCCACACCTTCTAATAGTGCCACTCCCTATAAGATTATGGGGGGCAATTAAATTCAAATCACCACATTTGGGAATGATTTCTTTGAATACAGCTCCCAGAACACAGGCAACCAAAACAGTAAGACAAAAAGGATCATATTAAACTAAACAGCATAGCTTAGAAAACAATCTATAGAATGAAGAACAGGTAGGATGGAAGGAAATATAAACTATGCATCTGGTAGGAGGTTTATGTTCAAAATATACAAAGAACTCAACTCAAAAGCTAGAAAGCAAATAATCTGATTGAAGACCAGGTATAGGACCTAAATAGATATACATCAAAAGACACACAAATGGCCAATAGGTAATATATTAAAAATGTTCATAAGGGAAATGTAAATTTAAAACACAATGAGATATATTGCTCCATACTTACTAGAATGCCCATCACAATTGTTAGCAAGGGCATGGAAAAATGTGTACCTTTGTATTCTTGGTGGGAATGCAACTTGGTTTGGTTATTAGGGAAAATAATATGGTGGTTCCACAAAATTTAGACTGCCACATAATCTAGCAGTTCCAATACTGGGTAAGTTTGCAAAGGAAATAAAGATAGAGTGTCCAAGAGATAGCTACGTCCCCATGTTTACTGCAGCAGTATTTGAAATAGCCAAGACATAAAATCAACTGAAGTGCCCATTAAATGATAAATGGATAAAGAAAATATTCCTTTTCCCCCTATCTACAATTCTTACCTGTCTCTAGCCTGCTTTTTTATCCATTTTATGTTGGCCTAACCAAGCCTCCACAATCAAGTGAGCCAATTCCTCAATATCACTTGTCTCTCTTTCTACCAGTCTTTCTATACACATATATACACACATATTCTTGGTTCTAGTACTCAGGAGAACTTGAATACAGAGGTTGTTGGAAAGACTATTATGATAAGTTGTCTTACAAAAACTGAAATTAATCTTATACTCTTAATTTCTTTGGAACACTGACAATTTTAAAAGCTATTAAATAAAAAAGATTTCCTACCTGAGAATGGTAATTTATGCCTGTGATTCTAGTACTTGTGGGGTTTAACACAGGCAGATCATGAATTCAAAGCTAGTCTGGAATACATAGAAGTTCAAAACCAGCTGGGCTAAATGAGACCTTGTCTGAAAAACATAATGAAAATGTGGTACATATACAACAACGGAATTTTATTCAGCCACAAAGAAAAATGAAGTTATGAGCTTCTCAGGCAAGAGGATGGAACTGAAAAATTTATTAAGTGAGGTGAGCGTGGCTCAGAAAGAGAAACAGTGCATGCTCTTTCTCATGCAGATACTAGTTTCTGAGTTTTATGTACCTGTTTATGTGGTAGTTAAGTGTATGTAGAGGACAGGAAGCTGGAAGCAGGCCAGAAGAGGGAGGGGAAGCTTCAAGAAAGGAGTACAGTAGAACAGATGTCCTATGAAAATGTTCTAAGAAAGTTGATGGGATGGATATTAGGAATAGAAAAGTTTAAGCAGGGAGATGGGGAGAAGAGATTCAACTAAAACCAAGGATATTTGAAAAAGTCATAAGGAAACTTGCTATTTAGTAATTAATATAATATTAATATAATAAGAGAGAGAGAGAGCCAGGAGTGGTGGCATACACCCTTAATCCCAGCCCTTGGGAGGCAGAGGCAGGTGGATCCCTGTTGGGCGCCAATTTGTTGGGGGAGCAACTGATGGACTTAGCCATTACAAGGCAAAACAGATCTGATCTTTGGATTTCCTGCCTCACGGAAAAGTCTGCTGGATACTATGGGCCAGTAAGCTGAAGATGGGTGCCCACAACGTTAAAAAAAACCTTTGGGTGACTGTTCAGGCAGTGAGATGTCTCTGTCAATTCTAGAGTTTTGGAAGTTGCTTCCAATGTACTTCCTGTTAACTTAGGTAATATTATATTCTTCTGCAGTCTTTGATGGAGTTAAAGAATAGATAGTTATAGTTTTCCTTAGTTATGATAAAATATAAAGTAGATATAAATATTGTAACTGTAATTTTTGCTTGATATCTGTTTTGTTGCATCTAATTTTACTATGTTAAAGTTAAAACCTTTCTTTTTATCTAAACAGAAAAGGGGAATAGTGTGGGAAGACCTTGTGTATATGTGGTGCTTTTATCGGTTAAAGAATAAAGAAGCTGAGCCGGGGAATAATGGTGCAAGCCTTTAATCCTAGCACTCAGGAGGCAGAGACAGGTGGATCTCTGTGAGTTTGAGGCCAGTCTGGTCTACAAGAGCTAGTTCTAGAACAGGCTCCAAAGCTACAGAGAAACCTTGTCTCAAATAAAAAAACCAAAAAAGAAAAAAAAGAATAAAGAAGCTGCTTTCAGCCAATGCTTAAAAAAAAAAAATCGATGCTGGAAAAGATATATAGAGAGAGTAGGCAGAGTCAGAGAGAAGCCATGTAGCTGCCACTGGAGACAGACACTTCTGCTGGAGCCCACTGAAACTTTGCTCATGGTGATGCACTGAATAATGGAGATGGGTTAGTTTAGGATAAAAGCTAGCTAGTAATACGCTTAAGCTATTGGCCAAACAGTATTGCAAATAGTATAATTTCTGAGTGATTATTTCATGGTCTGGGCAGGTGGGAACGAAGTAACAGCTTCCCCAACAGATCTCTGTCAGTATGAGGCTAGCCTTGTCTGTATACTGAGTTCCAGGACAGCAAGGGTTATGTAGACAGAACCTGTCTCAAAACAAACAAAATAAAGCAAAACAAAATTATTCAAGACAAACAAACAATAATAAAAAGAGTTTGAATGGAGGTACTCTGCATGGGTGAAAAAAGCTACTCCCAGAAGCCACAGGTAAAAATGAAGTAAAAAGCTTGAGTATGGGTAACTTTTAATACTTCAGACTACGTAGCACTGTTTTCCTGAGTTCTGCACTTTCCTGCACTCAGATCTCACTATCCACGAGAGAAGACTATAAAGAGGAATTAGAACTCTCCAAGTCGACAGATAATGAAACCAAAGCAGGATGAGATCTATGTTTAGGGTCTTGCCCTTACAGTTGCACAAGGCAGGGAGCAGATGCCAGAACAAACTCCTTTGCCAATACTCTGTCTTTGAAATTCATTTGCTTCATGCCTCCTGTGCTAGGAATTTCAGACATTGATTCTGATCCATGTTCAGGCAGTGAATCAGAGCTATGCTTGCTGTATGGTCAGATACTCTCTCTACGTCTAGTAATTTTGTCACATATTAAAACATAAACTCAAAGGACCATGTGGTGGTGTGAATGAGAATGGCCCCCACAGGCTCATTGATTTGAATTCTTAGTCACTGGGAAGTGGTACTATTTGAAAAGATTAAGAGGCCTTGTTAGAGGAAGTGTGTCACTGGGGGAGGGCTTTGAGGTTTCAAAAAGCCAATTCCAAGCCCAGTGTCTCTCTCTTCCTGCTGCCTGTGGATCTGGATGTAGAACTCTCTGCTCCTTCTCCAGCACCATATCTGCCTGCATGCTGCCATGCTTCTCACCATGATCACCATGATGATAATGAACTAAACCTCTGAACTGTAAGCCAGACCCAATTAAATGATTTCCTTTATAAGAGCTGCTGTGGTCATGGTGTCTCTTCACAGCAATAGAACACTGACTAAGACAGACCACTTTAAGAAAGAGAATTTCAAATATCTGTACTGTATGTTTTCCATGTTTCCATTTTCATATTCTAGTTGCTGAGCATTCTCCAGGAGAGATAGTACTTGTAACTATACAAACAAAGATGTCTCTGTTTGGGTGGAAATGATAAAAAAGAAAAAAAAAGTTCTTTGTTTTTTAGGTAATTCACCATATTTTCCTTAAGATCTACCCCCTCTTTTTTTTTGACTCTTACCAGTCATTTATATTAGAACTTCATATTTTGTTTTAGGAAGTGTTATTATCCGGTGAGAACATTTAAAAAGTTTGTCTCTGTTAGGCAGTGGTGGCACACACTTTTATTCCCAGCACTCGGGACACAGAGGCAGTCAGATCTCAAGTTCAGGGCCAGACTAATTTATATGTTGAGTTCTAGGACAGGTTGAGCTCACTCCTTTCTCAAAAATAACACACACACACACACACACACACACACACACGAAAGAGAGAGAGAGAGAGAGAGAGAGAGAGAGAGAGAGAGAGAGAGAGAGAGAGAGAGAGAGAGAGAGAGAGAGAGAGGTCAAGTCAAGGTAAAATGCTTTTTGGCATTCAAAAAAAAAACAGATCTGGTGAGATGGCTTAACAGATCACACACACACACACACACACACACACACACACACACACCCCACACACACAAACACACACCCCAGTGGAACCTGGAACCTGATGGCACAAATCTGTAAAACCCAGGAGATAGAGGGAAAAGAGTTGCTATAAATTTGAAGACAGCCTGCACCACACAGCAAGTTCAAGCCAGCCGAGGTTACTTTGCAAGACCCAGTGTCAAAACAAATCAACAAAAGAAAGCTAATAGAGAAAATAATAAAAGATCATCTAGAAAAATAGCTATTCCTTGCCATTGGCACTATCAAAAGACCAAACAGTGCTCATGGAAGCTAGCATTAGTTTTTGTTTCCTGTCTGTGATCTGCCTAGCACACTGTCTGGCACCTGTGGCTAATAAACACTTGCTAAATTGTTTCTGTAATATGAGTACCAGGAGTCTCTTTCAAGCAAGGTCATAGGTCAATTCATAATAATAATAAATGCAAGGGTTTACATGTTTCAGTCTATGTTCTCTAAATAGTTCATATGTGCATACCAATCTCAGGAGGTGGTTGATACAACTTCTTTAGTAGACAAGAAGACTTAGACACAAAAAAATAAGCAAAAGTGTTTAAAAGCTATAAACTATACAACCACATATATTATTTTCTAAATTAGAAAAAGAACCCTGGGGTTTGGGCCAAGAACCAAGGATGTCTGCTAGCCATAGAGTGGAGTGACTCATTTCCTCCTACAGCCTGGGAAATGGGTAACAGAGCAAAGGATTTCAGAGGGTCATCAATCCTTGGGATGCTAGAAGGAGACTGCAGAAAGTCAGAGGGAGGGAAACAAGGAGGATGAAGAGGAGGTGGAAGGAGGAAAGGGACAGAGGAAGGCAGAAAGAGTAAAGTCAAGTACAAACCTGGCAAGGAGGATGGCATAAAAAACAGCTAGCTCCAGAGAATCAAGTTAACTTGTGGTGGCAGCATGCTTACAATTTTAATATTTCTCCCGAACTCTTAAAATCTGACAAGTTATAATGATCATAGTCTGAAAAAAATGTCTGCTAGGGGGTGTGAAATGTGCGTTCCTGGGCCAATTTATATGCTGATATCTTAGTTCCCCAGGGGACAGCTTAAGAAGCAAGGCATTTGGGAGGTGATTAGATCAAGGGGGGAGATCCCTTATTAATATGGCAGTGCTCTGGTAAAAGAGGACCAAGGGAGCTCGGTGTGCTTCATCACGTGAGGACACAGAAGGAGAACCGCCTATGAATCGGAAGCAGGGTCCTTACTCGACACTGGATCTGCTGGGACTTTGGTTTTGGACTACCCAACCTCCAAACTAAGAAAAAAAATCTTCTATAGTTTAAAAGTTGCTCAGCGAATGGTACTGTTATAGCCACCTGAGTAGACTAATACACTTTTAAGTCAATCTTTTCTAAATAAATATTAAAGTGGTATATGAAATTTAGTTTAACTTACTGAGTTTAAAATTTTTGTTTGGCATGTCTCTATAATGGAGGCAATCAAGAAGAAATGGTCTTGGTTAGATGAAAGTATTTTTTTTTTGTTTGTTTCTTTCTCATTAACTGAAAAGCTTGCCTTGTCAACTCTCTTGGTTCAACCACTACAAAGAGATTTAAAGAAAGATAGTTAGGGTTTCTATTGCTGTGAACAGATATCATGACCGTGGCAACTTTTTTTTTTTTTTTTTTTTTTTTTTTTTTTTTGGTTTTTCGAGACAGGGTTTCTCTGCAGCTTTTTTTTTAGAGCCTGTCCTGGAACTAGCTCTTGTAGACCAGGTTGGCCTCGAACTCACAGAGATCCGCCTGCCTCTGCCTCCCGAGTGCTGGGATTAAAGGAGTGCGCCACCACCGCCCGGCGACCGTGGCAACTCTTATAAAGGAAGGTTTTTAATTGGGGTGGCTGATTTATAGTTCAGAGGTTCAGTTCATTATCATCATGACAGGGATCATGGCAGCATGCAAGCAGACATAGTGCTCACTATGTCTTGATCAGAAGGCAACAGGAAGTGGACTGAAGCATTGGACATGGCAGTTCTTTGTGGGTGTGCATGACAGATGTGGTGCTGGAGAAGGAGCTGAGAGTTTTACATCTTAATCCACAGGTATCAGGAGACTGTGTGCCACACGGGGCATCGTTTGAACACATAAAACCACAAAGCCACTCCCACAGTGACACACTTCCTCCAACCAGGCCACATCTCCTAATAGTGCCATTATGTCTGGGCCAAGCATTCAAACACGAGTCTATTGAGGCCATTCCTATTCAAACCAACACATTAGCCTAATGCAGTAATAACTAAAGTTGTAGCTGGGCGTGGTGACTCACATCTTTAATCCCAGCATTTGGGAGGCTGAAGCAGGAAGACCACCATCAGTATAAGGCCAGCCAAGACTACATAATGAGTTTTAGACCGTCCTGAGTTACAGTTTGAGATACTGTTTCTCCAAACCTACAGACCAAAACCAACCAGATAAAAATGTGTCTCTTAGTTTGGGTCTTTATTAGCCAAAAACAACTTGGGGAGGAAAGGGTTTATTTGGTTTTCATGTCCTGATCACAGCCCATCACTAAGGGACTTTAAGGAAGGTAATCAATCAGGAGCAAAGACAGGAAAACGGCTTACTAACTTCCTTGCTTCCTTGCTCTTCTTCAGCTACCTTTCATCTATAGCCCAGGCCTCCCTACCCAGGGACGACACATACACAGTGTCATCAAGTAGCCATCAAGAAAATGCCTCCACAGACATGCCACAGACTCATCTGAGGGAGGCAATTTCTTAGTTGAGGGTCCCTCCTTCTAGGTGTGGCATATTGACAATCAAAATGGGATATGGTGGTGTACTCCTTTAATCCCAGCACTCTGGAGGCAGAGGCAGGAGAATTTCTGTGAGTTCGAGGCCAGTCTAGTCTACAAGTTGATTTCCAGGACAACCAGAGCTATTACACAGAGAAATCCTGTCTTGAAAAACCAAAATCCAAAACAAAAACAAAACGGAAAATATTGATAATCAAGATTAGGCATCAGGCCAGGCAGTGGTGGCGCACACCTTTAATCTCAGCACTTGGGAGGCAGAGACAGGTAAATCTCTGTGATTTGAGGCCAGCCTGGTCTACAGAGCTAGTTCCAGGACAGCTAGGGCTGTTACACAAAGAAACCCTTTCCTGAAAAAAAAATAAAGAAACCCTCCTTATATCTATGAAGAAAAGGTTTAAGATGAACAATCCTAACAAAAACAATTAGAATGGAAGCAGCATATTCCATTTTAGAGAAAAAACAGATCTTTTTTAAAAAGTGAAGAATTATTAATTTCTAAGTGGGTTTATGCCAGCCAAGCATCATTCTGCATTCCCTGGAAGAAGAACAGATGGGCACATTGGCTTTGTTGCTAGGCAGATGTGACTTGGAGTATCAGGTTTGCTCCCATTATACCTTTGTGAAACTGGAAAAGCAACTTCACCTCTCCCAGGCTTCAGGAGATGCCTCCTAAAATGACAGTGATCTGTGCCTCCTGGTATTTATGCCCTGTGTAATACTCTCACACCTTGAACAGGAACAGGATCCATGTAGTCGGCTTGTTTTGAATGAATATCATACAGCAGAAACACAGGGGTATCAGTTCTAAAACAACTAGATTATAAATGGACTGACTTAGGAGACAGGGATGGAGCTCAACAGTGTAGCATTTACCTAGCCGCACAAGGCTCTGTCTCCCAAACAACAAGGCTACTTCAGTCTTCCTGGCACTTTCACATGCTCACCTTGATTGAGCTCAGGTCTGCTGTGATCTGCCCTATAGAACTCCATGTGTCAATGAACTTTGAACAGTTCGAGATACACCGCATCCTGCGGACACAAACAAGCTTGGAAGTACACCGGTCCCTAGTGGAGTCTCAAAATGATTACAGCCTGTGAGAGGTTCTGAAGCTGATTTTGAAGCTAGGCTGCATCTGACTCTTGACATGTTAAAAACTGACTTCAGGAACACTGCTGTGGCCAGACATGTAGCTCACTGGCCTGTGCTTGTCAACCATGCACAAGGGGCTGGGGTCAATATGTTAGTACATAAATACATAAACATAAAAATTGATGCTTTAAGCTGGACCAAAAAACCAACCAACCAAACAACCAACCAAAAAATCCTCAAAAATTACTAGCTTTAGGGGGCTAGAGAGATGGCTCAGAGGATAAGAGCACTAGCTGTTCTTCCAGAGGTCCTGAGTTCGATTCCCAGCAACCACATGGTGGCTCACAACCATCTGTAATGAGACCTGGTGCCTTCCTTGCAGTACATTGTATACTTAATAAATAAATCTTTAAAAAATTACTAGCTTTAAAACATCAACTTTTTTTTCTTCTCTCAAGACATGGTTTCTTTGTGTAACAGCGTTGGTTGTCCTGGAACTCACAATGTAGACCAGGTTGGCCTTGAACTTGCAGAGATCTGATTACCACTGCCTCCAAAGTCCTGGGACTTAAAGTGTATGCCACCACCGCATATCCTTTCCTTTCCTTTCCTTTCCTTTCCTTTCCTTTCCTTTCCTTTCCTTTCCTTTCCTTTCCTTTCCTTCCCTTCCCTTCCCTTTTTTCTTTTTTCCTTCCTTTTTTCTAATGCATCAAATAACAAACTTCATCTTCAAAACAGGATTACTATACTACTTCACAGATGTATTAAATGAAATGACAATTGGCACTCAGTATATTAATGAAGAGAAAAAAAGTTACTATTAACTCAAGTTTACTCTTGCAGGCTACACTGTGTTATAACACTGTTGGTGGGCTGGAGAGATGGTTCAGAGGTTAAGAGCATTGCCTGGTCTTCCAAAGGTCCTGAGTTCAATTCCCAGCAAGCACATGGTGGCTCACAACCATCTGTAATGGGGTCTGGTGCCCTCTTCTGTCCTGCAGGCATACAGACAGAATATTGTATACATAATAAATAAATAAATATTAAAAAAGAAAAAAACACTGTTGGTATTGAAATATATAATTATTCTTTATAATTATAATAACTTTATAATTATAATGACTTTAAATAAAGCTACAGAATTTTCCATGGTGATTTTACATAATTAAATCACTTTACTTTTTTTTAAGATGGATTCTCACATAGCTAAGGCTAATACTGTACTCATCTTTCTACCTTCATCTCTTAAGTGCTACAATTATAGGAGTGTGCTATCATGCGTGGACAATTATTATTATTTACCTTTAAGAGATGAGGAAACTTAGGGCCAGAAGACTAAAGTGACTTGTTCGGGGCCCCACAGTTAGAAAGTTATTAGACCTGAGAGTCACACCTAATCCCTTTCCATCACTACTATGTAAAACTAACATTTAGCCTGTACTTAGTAAAGAACCATTAGGCTAAGGTATAATTTTATGTTCAGAACACAAAGACAGATAAGAAACTCAAGAATCTACCCTCTTGAAGTTTACATTTCCTCTTATATACTATAATAAAATAAAAAAAGTCAATTTAAGCATTTATTAAGAAATAGTCAAGGTTGAGTTTCAAAATATTTTGACTTGAAAACTGCAATGTTTGTCATTAGTTTAGTCACAGCTCCCTGAGGTTATTCTATTAGCAGTTGTGCAGCACAGCAGTGGCTTGCTTTATTTACAGATAGAGCTTTAGATGTAGATTGAACAACTCTTCATTGATTATGATAACAGAGTTTGAGTTCTCAATTTCATAAGCTTTACTCATCTCTTAGCACATAGTTTAGTTGGTAAGAGTGCCTTTTTTCTTAAGTATAAAAATAATCAACAGCACAACAGATACAGCTTACTCAGTAGTATTGCAGAATTTAGTGCTGGACTGATGATAAACTCAGGAACAGTATGAAAATGTCCTAACTCAGCTTATTGAGTAAAACTGAGAAGTCACTAAACTCAAAACTATACATAGAAAGGAACAAGATTCTGTACTTGTCTGGATACTGCAGGTTTCAGAGTAACCTGTTTTCTAGAATAAATGCAATTTATTGTCAGAACCTTTCTGGGGAATATTATTTTAATGTGTGCTACTCTTGTTTATGCTGTATTTGATTAACTGTGAAGCTATGATTCTTTGCCTGTCTAAAACACCTGATTGGTCCTAATAAAGAGTTGAATAGCCAATAGCAAGGCAGGAGCAAGGATAGGTGGGGCCAGCAGGCATAGAGACTAAATAGAAGGAGGGCACACAAGGAGCCAGAGATTAAGAAGAGGATGCTATGGGTCAGTCACTTAGCTACACAGCAAGCCACAAAGAAAGAAGTAAAGAAAGATGTACAGAAGTAAGAAAAGGAAAAAGCCCAGAGGCAAAAGGTAGTGGGATAACATAAATTAAGAAAAGCTGGCTATAAACAAGCCAAGCTAAGGCCGGGCATTCATAACTAAGAATAAGCCTTCATGTGTGATTTATTTGGAAGCTGGGTGGTGGTGGGTCCCCATCCCCCTCAAAAGCAATATGAATAAAACATCACACAGCAGAGCCTACCCTCCCAACACACACACGCGCGCGCGCGCGCGCGCGCGCACACACACACACACACACACACACACACACACACACACACACACACAAGGGCTGAAAAGGTGGTTTGATTCCTGATGACAACTGTCTGATCAAACTATGGGGTGCTTTGATAGATCCCATGTGTACACTTAAATGATATGCACTTCAAAAGTGGGTTGCTGTCAAGGCAGAAGTATTCACTTGTGTCTCTGCTTGTTTGAGAAAAGAAATGGTGAATCAGAGTTGCTGAATGAAATGGGTAAAGTCTTCAAGCACGCCAAAATCATTTGCATTTTTGAAAAGAACACTACAGTTGTTTCTTTCTGCTAGCTTAACAAGCAGCGTCTTTTAATTGATCATCTGGGATAGTAAAACTAACATTTGCCCTTTAAAGGTTCTTGTAAAGAGACTGAAGTATTTCCTAAGTGTTAAACAATGAATTCTTTCATGGGTATTACTTAGTTATATAGCTTATGAAGAGTGAGTTACCTAACACCCATGAATGCTCTGAATATGGATGGACTAATACTTTTAAAAACAGTTTCACATAGCAGAGAAAAGCATTGGGATAAAGTCTTATTGTCTAAGTTTATTCCATTCAGATCACTATTCCCCTTTACATAGTTTGGGAAGGAAGGAAAGAATACTTTTTTATATGAAGGCTTGAAGTCATGATTCAAGGAGAATAGAATTTAAAAATTAACCTTAAAATAACTCCAACAACAAAATCTACTCACCAAGATTCTCAGATGAGAGGAAGAATAGGAAAGAGACCTAGCAGCAAAGATTCAGCAGCTGTGCAGTTGAGGGACCTAGTTAAAGCCTCTTCATGTGACAGTCATTCTTCATTTGATAAAAAGAAATGCAAAAGTCCTGGGGAGTTTTACATCAACTTGACACAAGGGAACCTCAGATAAGAAAATGTCTCCATAACATCTGGTTGTAAGGCGTTTTCTTAATTAGCGATCAATAGGAAAGGGCTCAGCACATTGTGGGTGGTGCCATCGCTAGGCTAATGCTAGGCTAATGAAGTCCTGGGTTCTAAAATAAAGCAGGCTGAACAAGTCAGTAAGTAGCACCCCTCCATGGCCTCTGCATCAGCTCTGGCCTCCAGGTTTCTGCCGTTTGAACTGACAAAAATACCTCTTGCCAGGTTAGAGGCGTGGAGATTTAGAAATACAGTAAAGAATGTGAAGATGCGAATGAAAATAATAAAATGGAGAAACATAGGATAGTATCAGGAGGGAATTCCAATGAGTATTGAATTTCCAATTACTTTAAATACCCCTGACCCTAAAAGGTAGGAGTGAGACAAAAAACTGCATTAACATGATACGTGGAAAAGAACATACCAATTGAAGGTCGTGAGGCTATATTTACAGTTAAACATTCTGTTGCTAGAACAAAACAAGTCACACTTAAACACCCTAGACTAAAACATCCTCTAGGCAAACTACTCCCTGAGCAGAACCCAAACTTATCTCCATAAGGGAACTGGAACTTAGTTGGATCCTTAGACTTTTGTTTGAGGTTGAAACACATCTACTTCTCTATTCCTGGAGCACAAGGTCTGGCTATTAGCCGCACCTGTTGACAATAACCTTGAGAGAGCAGAACTCTCTGGTCTACACCTAGGTGGGACCTTGAATGAACTAGAGTAAGTTTCAATTCTCTGACCTTTGGTCAACATGGAAATAGGCTCACATTTTCGGGCCTCCACAAATTTCTGTCCTGACTTTTTTGATGATGAACAGTGATGTGAAAATGTAAACCGAACAGATCCTTTACTACACAAACTTGCTTTTTGGTCACAGCAATAAAAACTCTAAGACATGCTGGGCGGTGGTGGCGCACGCCTTTAATCCCAGCACTCGGGAGGCAGAGGCAGGCGAATTGCTGTGAGTTTGAGGCCAGCCTGGTCTACAAGAGCTAGTTCCAGGACAAACTCCAAAGCTACAGAGAAGCCCTGTCTCAAAAACAAAACAAAAACAAAATCAAAAAACAAAAACAAGAACAACAACAAAAAAAACCCCCAACAACCAAGACAGCAAATTTGGGGATTTTTAAAGATTACAGGTCTGACTCATGCACTCTATTTCTCTAGGTCAAACCAGGTAAGAGATACCATGTAGGTGCTGGCAACAAAACCTGGGTCCTCTGCAAGAGCAACTAAATGTTCTGAATAACTAAGCCATTATCTACACACACACACACACACTTTTTAATTTCAAATAACTGAGTCCCTAATCCTTATTTGAGTTGCAACTTTGATCGTATCTTGTAAGAATTTTAGAGCTCACTTCAGTTCAAGCCTTTTCATTTAAAAAATTAACTAAAGCCTAGAGGGGGATGAACTTAAATGTAAGACAGTTAATTAGTTACGGAGCACAAGTCTCTTGACACTCACTCTAGAATTCTTTCCACTGCGCTAATTAACAGTACTCATTTATAGTAACTAAAAAAGAAACGAAAGAAACATGCATCAGTTCCACAGTTTCCAAACAGTTCCACATTTCCAAAGCCATTTTGTAAATTGTAGGTGATTCCATTTTAGGAAGAAAACAATCTTAAGGCAACAGGGAGTTTTCCAATGAAATGCTGCCTTTGAAGCGCTTAAAATCCAGACTAGTCTCTGACCTTGTTTAAGGGAGGCTTTATAAATTTTAGTTCACCTTCTAGCTAGAAAATTCAATCAACTTTTCTATGATTAGAAATTTGGCAGGGTGGGGGCCTTTAATCTCAGGTCAGTCTCTGAGTTCAAGGACACCCTGGTCTACTGAGCAAGTTCCAGGGCAGCCAGGACTGTACAGAGAAACCCAGTATTGAAAGAAAAATACATAAAGTTGCTGCTAAAAATAGCATTGCTGCTGGGCATGGAGGCACTTGCCTTTAATCCCAGCACTCAGGAGGCAGAGGCAGGTGGATCTCTGAGAATTCGGGGCCAACATAGTCTACAAAGAGAGTTCCAGAACATACAGAGATAAGCAGAGAAATCCATCTCAAAAGAACAAAAACCAAAATCAAACAAACAAAAAATGTGTTGAATTTTATAAATGACCCACGAGAAACCTTGACTATTTATGTGTGGATATAAATCAGATTAAAACGGACAATCCTCACTAAGAAATCTAAGTAATTTCAACTATTTGAAATACAGAGATTAAAGATAAAAAGTCCTTTGGAGTTGAACACCTCTGAGCTTCACTGCTTGTGACAGGTAGGTAGGGTAGTTGTCCTTGACAGTACCCTTTAGACCCAAGTATTTGTTCTATTAAGTCAAATGATGTTTATGTCTTCTTTTAACATTTATTTTCTGTGTGGACGATTGGTCAGATAGTGGCTTAGATAGTGGCTTCACTCTGGCTTGAGAAGCTTCTGTGTTCAAGGATGCTGTCTGGCACAATAATCAAAGGGCTTGTGAATCGTCAAGGGAGACTGGCAGTGCTGCCCACTTTGTGAAGGGCAAGAAGTATTTAAACATAGAGGAAAAGAATCTTCTCTTTGGGGATTCAGTTATAACTAAGAGAGTAGATCAAGTTAGAAGAAGATATGGCGTGGAGTTAGTATATCATCCAGCCAGCATCAGACCATCTTTACAGCTAACAGCCCACTATCCCTAGTTATGCAAGGGGCCAGACAGGTTTCTGAATACTTGAGTTGGTGTCAAGTTGAGTAAGGTCAGTCTTAGATGTCCAATAGCAGATAACAGGGTCGCAGTTAAAGAAATTGAATTTAAAAAGAAGAAACCGGACTGCCCAACAATGTGGTCCAGAAAAAGATAGGAAAAGAACATATTTAAAGAGCGAGACATCCTGGAGAGAGATTTAATCAAGCCAAGCCATCACACATGGAGTCTTCTAATTACCAGATTCAGTTCAAGACAGACACAGGCTCAGCTCTGCATATGCTTCTCAAACTGGGGTGTGTTTAATACCAGACTTGTACATAGAATGTACAGCACCGATGGGAAACTATGATGTACTTTTGAATACTTAACTTTATATTACAGCAAGTGGTATTTTTTTTACAAGAAAATAAAGTCATAGTTTAAAGTAAATGGTCCATTTTGGATGAATTTCAAAAAAACAGATTTCAAAGACATATTCAGATTTTAGGAGGGGATGTGCTGAACTTATAAAGTCACTGTTCACTTTTCTTTGAAAAGTCTGAAAGGCAACGACAGAGAAAGTACCATCTTTGAGAAAGACTAAATTTTGCTAGTCAGTGTGACCTTGCTCAAGTCCAAGTCTCACAGTATTGTTATAAATATTAATCATAAACAACACATTTACTAAGGTGACTGACAAATAGATGTTTCTTTCAAAGCTGACAAAGACAGGAGGAGAGCGAGAACCTTGATAGAAGTGTTTCATTTTGCCTCATATCAAAATGTTTTTCTGGCGGGCTGGAGAGATGGCTCAGCGGTTAAGAGCACTGACTGTTCTTCCAGAGGACCTGAGTTCAATTCCCAGCAACCACATGGTGGCTCACAACCATCTGTAATGAGATCTGGCACCCTCTTCTGGCCTGCAGGCACACATGCAGTCAGAATATTGTATACATAATAAATAAATAAAATCTTTAAAAAAATGTTTTCTGGCTTAGAAAACTATTGAGACTCTTAGTGAAATGTTAAGTCAAGTTGATTGGGAACACTTGATACAGTAGAGGACAGGACATATGTCACACACTTATTCTGGGTCACAGTCTTTAAACACATTCTTAACTTTAAAAATCACCCTGAAAAGCTAATTTAAAAAATGAATTAACTGAGCTGGCTGGTAGTGGTGCACACCTTTAATCCCAGCATTCGGGAGACAGAGGCAGGAGGATCTCTGTGAATGTGAGGCAAGCCTTGTCTACACAGTGGATTCCAGGACAGCCAAGGTTACACAGAGAAACACACCAATAAAATAAATAACAAAAGAATTAACAGAAGTTTAGCAAGGTTCAGAATGCTGTAGTCAAACATCTAGGTAAGTAGTAGAATGGACATTTGAGCCCAAACCATTTTACCATAATTTGCCAAAATAGGAGAATAAAAGTTTCAGTAAGTGAGATTAAATAATGACTATTTGTGGTAGCTCTTGAATACAGGAGCAGCACGAAATATTTACCAGAATTGGTTATCAATGTTATATGACATGACATGGGAAAAGCAGTTCAAAGACAGTAAATCAACAGGAAATTTTTATAGTATTCCAAGAATAAATTAATAGCATTACTAAATTAAATTAGTCATCCAAGTATTTTACACAAAAAGTCTCATAATTGCTAAAGTGCAATGGAATTTGAAATAATCTAAGAAGAACTGAGAAAACCCTGAAGTATTCATTATTTCTTCCCCCTTCCCTCTGTAGTTCAGAGTGTATCAAAATATTAGGGCACACCTTAATGACTTCCACAGAATGGCCATACTGAATTCTAGGTCACAGAGTACCTGAGCCACAGCCAAACACCCAAACATGGTGACACAGGTCACCATACCAACTAGTGAAGTAAGAAATCTCCATTTCCATTTTTTTGTTGGTTTTCCTTCACTATCCTCCTCCTCTCCCTTTTACTGAACTTTAGTAAAGGCTTTTGTCAGCTAATAAAGGTAGAGAGCTGGGTAAGACCCTCTAAAAGATCAGCCAGTAACATTTGAAATCACCATAGACTACACACACACACAACAGGATAAAATAGGGCTAAAACTGAAATATATAGAAAAAGCATCATGACAAATTAAGTCATAGTATTGAAAAGCAAGTGGGAGTCACCAGGAAGTAAGATGTGGATGACTGAGTTTTTGATATCAGAAAGCATGAAACTGCTGTTTTTTACGGAATGGAAAGACATTTCATAGACCTGGAGGGTTGTAGGGCAAGCATGAATGGGAAAAAGGTAGGGACTATACCCTGAAGTGCTTCACTAAGTAAGGAACTAGAACTTTATTTTATCAATAATCATTTTCCAGTTGTGACTATGGAACCCTCTGAAATTTACAATGTAGGAAATAATTGCAATGATGTTTGAATTTTTGACTTAGCTTCTTCAAATTCCAATACAAGAGACAAAGTAAATCATCTTTTATTTTCATCTTCATTACCAAGAGACATGCAAAACCCTTCAATTTCAATGAGAACAGTGTTTTTGTGTCTTTTTTATCACATATTTGTTTAATATTAGGTGTAATATTGCTAAGTCAGATCTTCAAATGAGGTGCAGCATCAAGGGTTCTCCTATATTTTGTTTGTGCTGCAGCATAATATGAAAAGCCTGTCTCACACAGGGACAATGTTGCAAAGGAAGAAGTAGATGAACAGCATGTCTAGCAATGTTTGGGTACTCATGAATTAGGCTACTTCAAAAATCATTTAGTGACAGTTCATTGAAATTTTGTTTCACTTGGGAATCAGATGTTAAATCAATAAGGCTCTCATAGTTGTGCTGCTAATGAAGCTGGGTTAACAGTTATTGTAAATAAATTTCTAACCCAAGCATTATTATCACCTGTTACAGGAAAATATTTCAAGAGTAGAGTGCAAACCCCTCAGATGCTGCAGAATAGCACCATAAATATCTTTATCAACTGTAGAATTGATTTCAGTCAAAAAGTCATTCAGTGTAGGAAAACAAAGTTTCCTTCTACACATGAGGCCCCAAACTCCAATTTTCTTGAATGATGACATTTTTTCTTCTTTTTTAATTTTTTTTCTATTTTCTTTTATGCTTTACTTTTTTTCTACAATGATGACATTTTATCAAACACTGTAAACACTGTTACATTGACAGATTAACTTCATTATCTGTATTGAGAGATTAGGTGCTGGAGGTTTATTATTTTTAGATGAATCAAGATGCTGCTTGAAAAAGCTGATGTCTTTATCTTTATATGCAGCATGTTTAGTTTCTTTCTTTCTTTTTTTTTTTTGGTTTTTTGAGACAGAGTTTCCCTGTAGTTTCTAGAGCCTGTCCTGGAACTAGCTCTTGTAGACCAGGCTGGCCTCGAACTCAGAGATCTGCCTGCCTCTGCCTCCCGAGTGCTGGGATTAAAGGCATGCGCCACCACCGCCCGGCGCATGTTTAGTTTCTAAATGTCTTTGAAGCTTACTGGGGCTAAAAAGCTATTGGATAAAATCTTCTTACATAATACACACTGAGCATGGGGTATATCTTGATTTCCAAAGTAAGTAAATCCAAAGGACAAATAACTTTCATCATATTTTCTCCTTTCTATTTTCTTACTAAATGTTGTTATTTTATTGGAATTGGACATAACTTCGACCCTGGAAAGCTCAGCTTCTGGTTTTATAGAAACTGAAGACTTCAATGGTTCATCTTCATTTGTACTATTCCAACCTTTTGACTGTCTGATTCAGACACAATCTGGGAACAAAATGATCTGCTCCTTGTTTAGTACTTCCTTGTTTCAGCAAAAGATAATGAGTTTGTGGTGCAAAACATGGTTAATTTAGATTCAACACCGAGTATCACAAATGCTTTGAAATGATAAGACAAGAAACAAAGAAGAGAGAAGCTATATAGCAGCACACTGGTTAATATGTAAATGCTTCATTTTGAAGATGGAACATCATTTATTCTTTTATCAGGTGATCTCATGCGACTTGCTGGTGCTCTCAGGTACGGCACACCTTTCTTAAAGACAGGATATCACATAAAAATAAAAACTACAGAAACGAGTTTAGTAGTCAAACTTACATTCAAATCAACTTATAGTAAAACTCAAAGAAAATTATTGATAATATAATTTTTTTATCAAAAGTCTCATAGAATATTAACATTCTAAAAAACTATCTGGGAACTATTAGGCTACATCTAATAGAAACATCTTTAGGAACCCTTCCATGGCAAGAGTTGGTAACCACTTAAGACCATACAGTAAAAAAGACCATATAGGCTCTGTTGCAACTGTTCAACTCTGTAGGTACAGCATAGCAACAGATGAAAGAATGTGTAGGTGTTCCAATAAAACTTTATGTACCAAAACAGACTGTGTGTCCTATAATTTACCAACCTTATCTCATAGTAGAGAATATCTTAGAATTTCTTTTATCTTTCTGATAACTGATGCATTAAATGTTGATAGTACTGTATATCAGAAGTCTTTCTGTTGGGCTGCAACAAATCTAATAAGCTATATTGAAAACACTGTTTTCTAAGACAGAGAATTCTAGTGTATCCTAAGCATTATGTGTTAACAATAAGGAATAAACTACAGACCAAAAAGGAGATATTTCTTCTCTGGACTTAAAAGAACATAATATTTACATTATCTTAATTAAGACTTTTTAAAAGTAGTGCACAATGTTACTAATTACTCTGACTACTGTTGTGCTAGAAGTAATAGTCAGAATCTTAAAAAAATATAAACTCGCTGGGTGGTGGTGGTGCACACCATTAATCCCAGCACTCGGGAGGGAGAGGCAGGCGGGTGGATCTCTGTGACTTCAAGGCCAGCCCGGTCTACAGAGCAAGTTCTAGGACAAGCTCCAAAGCTACACAGAGAAACCCCGTCTCATGAAACAAACAAACAAACAACAATATAAACTCACTTTAAAAAGTTTTTCTCTTATGTAACAAAAGAAATACAAGAGTAATGCAAACTTAAGACTATCTAATGAATGCTGTTTTTTAAGTTTTAAATTAAATTTGTAAACTATACAGATTGACCCTGTTGATTTTAAACTTCACGAGGTTACAAATTAAGCTGTCTTTTCCTTTCAGATCCTCAATAAAATGGTTTTCCTGTCAACAGCCAGTAGGTAAGACACCAGAAACAACCAACACTTCTTTCCGCAATCACTCTCTCCATCTTGATAGCTTGAAATCCAGACTCTTCAAAAGAATAAAATTAAGGGACTGGGTGGGAATGGGAGTAACCAGAAGCCTAGAACAAGGAAAGTTAAAATTAGGCATTGCACCGATCAGAAGCACAAACTTCCACTATGAACAGCTATCATGTTGTAAGTAGTCAACACAAATGATTCTCCACACAATGCAGCTCTTAGATGTAAACAGAAAGTGCCCATCGTGTCATAAACATGCTAATATTTTCATTCTCCTTACCATTCCAGCAATTTTCCTGCTTTGAAATGTTTCCTTACCCACTGACAACACAGGAAATTTTTTTGGGAAAAACAAGACAAAGCCTATTTTTAAAAAAGACAGTCTCATCTCAATATCTCTAAAACTAAGCATTGAAGCTAAAAGAAATTATACACGCAAGTGTTACATGACATATGCTGTTATGATAACCAAATTCTGTCCCCAATCTGACAACTAATGCTTACTGAGTAACTGTTTATTATCTGTGAGCTGTCAGTATCTGTGCGCAGTTCCACACATAGGTTAATTCATCCAATTGTCAAGAACCTGGGAATGTTAATGACTGCACTTTAGAAAAAGACACGGAGAAGTTGTTGTCCGCTAAGTTAACACATTTTGTTAGTGAAGAATCAAGAACAGAGCCCCAAAAGCTTGACTGCACATCCCACGTGCTTCTCCATCACTTGTGAGTTTTCTATTTCATCAAGAGCTACATACAGCCACCTGGTACTAAGAGTGGATATGTGTGCAGAAACAGGTTCCCAGTGTGTTGCAACTGCGACGGGCAGCAATCTTCAACTGGGCAGCAGTTACAAAACCTATCCCTGTCTTGATTTGAATTTGGCAAAAACAAAACAGAAACCATTTCATGGAACCAGTGGTTCACCATAAAATTAGGATCCCCTTCCCTTGTCAAGTGGGCAGAGAACAAGTGGCTTCATTTTCTTAAAACAGCGCCTCATCCCTTCTCTTCAGAGGTAATTTCTGCCAGCTCTTGAGGACAAATAACCTGTGCTCCTAAGCCCTGAAAGGGGAACACTTGGGTCTCCCCTTTGGACTGAACTGAAAGGCAAGCAGTCCTTCCACCCTCTTTGCCTTCGCTGTCGGCTGTCAAAGGGGCGGGAGCGCAGGCCAATCACAAAGGCTAGGAAGCAGGAAAGCAGGAGGGGCCAGGCAACTTTCCGACAAGGTCACTCCGCGGCCAGGGACAGCCACCCCTCGGTGACTCGGGAAGGGGCAGAGTAGAGTGCACAGGTGTGCGCTGCCGGCGGACCGCTACGCCCCCGGAGGCTCGCTTCCCGCCGTAGCCCACCCTGGCCTCCGGACTGCTCTCGCCCCGATATGTCGCCTGTGCTGTCGACACGAAGTCGTGTCAACACCTTTCCATCCCATCAGCTTACAGCTGCCGCGCAGCGAGCGCCCAGTCACCAGCCGAGCACGAGGCCGCCATCTTAGACAGCTTCAGCCAGCGGCCATTTCAGAGCGGCCCCCTCGCGGGCGCCTCTGCCCTCACCTTCAGCGAGGCCTGAACCAGGTCTAGAGCCAGTCGTCGCAGACTGGAGGGAGGAGCGAGGGATGAAAAACAAAGCCGGGGGAGGAGGATGCGGGGCGGGGTGATGCTGTCATCTCGGGGATACCCTACGACGCCTCTAAGACTTGGGGATCCTGGGACTGAAAATCCATTTAGTGCTCCGGGGCGGCCAGACGCTACGATCTGAGCGACTTCGCCGCCGTCCAATCAGCGACAGAGTTCATCCTCCATCACCAATCCTCGCTGAGCAGTAAGGCGGGACTAAGGGCCCAGGCTTGGTGGAGGCGTCGGGAGGCTGAGCCGGCTGCAGCGATCCGGGCGGTTGTTCTCTGCGCTCCGGGTCGGCCCTGGGCCTCTGCTGGGTCTGGGCTCCGCAGTTCCACCTGGGTGACGCCGTCAGTTAGGTGGAGCTCAGGCCGGCATTTCCCTCAGCTTAGGTGGCCTGCGCGGGCGGCGCTGACAGGTGTGGATTGGAAGCTCGCGAGCCTGGGCTGCTGGATCTCAACTCCACCCCTTGGCCCGGACGCTCAACATCGGGAAGCGGGAAAACTCACTTTCTCCACTCTGCATCATCCTCGGCCATGACAGTCAGGCCTGCCGAGGTCAAGTCTCCTGTAGTCAGGTCTCCCAGGTGGCCCAGGGGTGAGAGAGACGAAAGGGAAAGTCCTTAGATCTCCTTTTCCCTTTCTGAGGTGCGTCTCAGTTACCGACTCGTCCCTCCGTTGGTGGGCTGCTACATTTGGATTTTTAAGTCCTATATCTTCGTCCCCTCTTTTTCCCAAAAGGGCAAGGTTAGGATTGAGGCCGCGTGCGCTCTTCCTTTTGCTATTGTGTGGCATCCCTGTAGATCCGAAGGCTTTCCCCAGATTGGCACCTTGAAATAGAAGCAGTGTGCGAAAGTACAGGTCGTGTTAGACAGCGGGTCTCGTTAATTTTCAAAATTTTGGCCTTCTGAGACTTCACAGTTGGATCGTTTATTTCAGATCCTGCAACCAACGACAGAAAATTCTCCATTTGGCATTAACACCAAGGGGAGCTTCTGGTTTTCTTAAATATGCTTCTTCAACTTGTGATCAGTCATCTTTATACGGTGAAAGAAACCTAACGCCTAATAATAGTTTTCAGGGCCGAATGAAGTTGTCTAGCTTCAGAATAATTGTGGAATATTTCATACATGTATTTTATGTTTACATAAATCTAAACTTCACATACCTGGTTTGTATCTTTGGAAACTGAAAAAACTCAAAACAATGGGAAGAATAATTAAACATTAATAGACTGAAGATTCTACAATGTTCTTAAAACATACAGATGGTTTTCTGTGATTGCTGTGCCAAATTATTAGAAAACATTGATTACAAGATAAATACAAGCAATGGAGGACTTGGCCAATAATGATAATAGCTAGCTAGTATTTATTGAATATGTTGTAGGAGCCAGGGTCTGTATGCACTTTTAAATGTATTAACTCATTTTTCTCTTTAACAGTCCTTTTTTCTTTTTCAAGACAGGGTTTCTCTGGAGCCTGTCCTGGACTTTTTTAGACCAGGCTGGCCTTGAACTCAGAGATCTGCCTGCCTCTGCCTCCCACTTGCTGTGATTAAAGGTGTGTGCTACCACTGCCCAGCTTTCTCTTCAATAGTCGTAAGATCAGATCTTATTTACAGGTAAGGACACTGAGCAAAGAGAAGTAAATTTTGCAAATTTGTCCAAGTGGTAGTTCAGTTCTAGTTGTGGGAACCATAAATTGTGTGTTTGCTTATGGGTATGTGCGCATTCATGCAAAGTTAATTTATATTAGAAGATGTGTAAGGTTTCAGTAGTATATAAAATAGGAAGGTGGAGCCTCACTTTTAAAAAGGAACTGAAATCTGGGTATGCTGGCACGTATGGAAATCCCAGCGCTGAGAAGGCCGAGGAAAGGAGATTCCCATCTAGACTGGAAAGGGTCAGACCAGCCCGGGTTAAAAAGCAAGACCTTGTCTCCAAAATGAGGAGGGATAGGGAGATAACTCAGTGAAAGGCTTACAGGAATGGGTTACCATGAAGACCTGAGTTCAGTTCCCAGCACCAATGTAAGAAGCTAGGCATAGTGACACGTTTGTAATCTCGGAGTTGGGGAAGGCAGATTCCTGAGGTTTTCTAACCTGGCAGCCTAACCTGATGATCAAACTCAAGATCCCAGTGTCTTAAGAAATGAGACCGGAGGGCTGGAGAGATGGTTCAGAGGTTAAGAGCACTTGCTGTTCCTGTAGAGGGCCTGGGATTGATTGCAGCACCCATCTGGTGGCTCAGCTCTAGGGAATCCAACAGGCACACGTGTGGTGCACATACACACATGCAGGCAGAGCGTTCATACACATACAGCGAAATAAAGCTTTTAGAAAACAAACAGAACACCAAAATTCCAGAAGAGAAACAAGATGGCTCCTGAAGAACAATATCTGAGTTTAATCTCTCACAGGTACACACACACACACACACACACACACACACACACACACACACACCCCAAGCAAAAAACCCCTGTAACCTAGGGCTCAAGTAAGATCATCACTGGAAGGGTGACAAAAGCTCAGTGCCTGGGGGTCTGAGGTGGCGGTTCTGTGGCTGGATTGCACTGCAGTCCAGTTCTCCAGAAGAGAGGGTGAGCCAAGAAGCTCTGAATCCAGTATTGTGGGTCAGTGTCCACTCTGGGCTGTGTGTTGCACCCTATCTCTCTCAGCTAACAGATGCCCTGAAAGGGCATGACGGCTGCCCAGACAGATCCTGAAAGAACTGACAGCTAGAGACCGTCTTTCCCAAACAGGGCAACTTGTTCTTTTTTGAAGGAAGACTGGGGTTGGGGTGATGCACCTCCATCTTTGTCAGATATTATAACATTTGTTTTTGTTTCCAAGACAGGGTTTCTCTGTGTAACAGCCTGGCTATCCTGGAACTTGCTTTGTAGACCAGGCTGGCCTTGAACTCACAAAGATCAGCCTGCCTCTGCCTCCCGAGCACTGAGATTAAAGGTGTGTGCCACCACTGCCCAGCTTTAGAATATGTAAAACTTAACAATGATAATATAGTTTCATTATTTCTGTAAATATTATCACTAGTGATTTATGCTTTCTCAGCTTTTGACATCCATGAAGCTTGGTAAGTGAAGGCCATTTGTTTAGTGACCACATGTACAAGATTGGCTTAATGGTATTAGATTTGCAAAAGTTATCTAAATTCTCAGAAAGATATTATTACATTTGTAAAACATTTGTGATCATAGTTTTAAATGTCTTAAGAAAACGTAACTAGTTGAATATATATAACATTAAATGAGAAATATTTAAACTTGTGAATTAGATCATAGCAAAGTAGAAGTATCCATATTTTATGATTATGAAATTAGAAAATGTTTGTAAATTAAACTTAAAGACCTAAGAAGTAACCATTACATTTTTAACACATTCTGACAATATTAATAACCAAACAAATCATGTCAACTTATCAAGTTTTAAATAACTTATATTATATCCTGAGACTTGCACCATTTCTTTCACATTCATTTATATGTATTCACCAATACACATAAATAGTAAGTAAATAAAATATTTAAAGATATATATTCTTTTAAAACCCCATACTTGTATACTTTCTTGACTCATCTTCGTCTCCTACAGATATAGGCATCAAGGTGTTACTTTCCGTTAGTGGTTTGTCATTGCTAGTTTTCGAGTTTACGCATGTGTGGGTGTTCTGCCTGCACGTATGTCTGTGCACCACTCTCGTGCTGGTGCTGGTAGAGGCCAGAAGTGTTGGATCCACTAGAACTGGAGTTACAGGTGGTTGTAGACAGGCAGCTGGTTCCTGAGAATCAAACCTGGGTCCTCTGTAAGAGTACCCAATGCTCTTAAGCACTGAGCCATGTCTCCAGCCCACTATTAATGCTTTTTAATTATAATTTAATCTTCCTTCTGTCATCTCACATGTTCCCTAGATCAGTCTCAAGAACTTTTCAAAATTACCTTTATTCAGTGTGTGTGCCTGAATGCCTGCGTGCACTCCCAGGTTCTAGGTTCAGTCCCTAGCACCACATAAACGAAGTGTGGTGGCACATGCCTATAATTCTAACATTCAGGAGGAGGCTATAACGGGAGGATGGCAAGATGGAGCTCTTAGGCTCTTAGGCTATGCATTAAGACCGTGTCTGAACAAAAACCACCATCAAAAGTTTATCAGTGGGGGCATGGGTGGATTCTATGGCTCAAATAATGTTTGTTTCACTCTGTTGATAAACCCTCTCTTCATGACAGTATAATGGTCTGTGGAATCCCAAAACTACTGGGGAGAGAGAACATTCTTTTCAGCAGCATTAGAAGAAAGGATCCCAGAAAGGACTTTTAGGTTATGTTTGCGAACTAAAGAGTTGGCAAGGCCACCTTGGGTCACCATCTCCTTCTCTGTCTCAGTGTCTCTTGCTGTTTTTCATTAAATTCAGTAGCTGCCCCTTTAGCAGCTGCTGTCCTAATAGGCACTTGCAACTCTGCAGCTACCAGAAGCTGTTTGGGGGCACTGGCCATAGCCAGACAGGAACTTTGTTCCCTCAGGTACTGGCTCTATCAGGGCTGCTAAAGGAACTTTATATAGATCTCTATCCCTCTGTAGAACTCAGGATTCAAAGGTTAGGTGAAATTCTGCTTACTCAGTGAGGCTGAAAAGCACATGACTAAATAACCTCCTTTCCTAGCTTGGAGTCTCCCAAAAACCCAAACATCCTTCTGATCCATCCCCACTTAAGAACCCCAAACTATACATGGTTCCTCCCTACCACTTCCTGTCAGCTAGTTGCTGACTCAGTCTTCTGACCGCAAGTTAATTTTATTTAATCAAACAAATGTAACACATCGTTGTATCATTAAATATTTCACAGCATAAACAAATGTAACACATCTTAAATTAATGTTCCACAACAGTCTCTGTGTATGTGTGTTTAAAGACTTATTTTAATATATTCATATTCTCTTCCTTACCTCTTCTCCTCTTCTGTGTGCATGCATGCAAGTATTTGCAGAGGCCAAAAGAGGGCATCAGAACCCCTGGAGCTGAAGATCCAAGGCAGTTGTGAGCTGCCAGACATGAGTGCTGGGAACCAAACTTGGGTCCTCAGTAAGAGTAGCAAGCGTTAAGTGCTGAACCACCCCTTAAGTCCCTGTCCCGTTTCGGGCAGATTCATTCTCATCCACCACTCAGATCCCATGGAATGGATGAGGGACTGCGCCTGAAAGGAAGAGTTTCTGTGAAAAAGGAAAGGTGGTTGTGTGTGACAAAACTTTCTCTGGGGAGATGCGACACACATGTCTGTTCACCCCAGATAGGGAACCAATGGCAGACCAAAGTGTGAAGACTGTTCAGTTGGAGCTTCTGGCTGACCCCTGCTCAAGCTGGAAAACCCCATCTGCCCTACTTCTCCCAATTTGGCCTGCACTAAAAAAAACCTCTGAACAGAGGAATGGCATCAAAAGCCCAGTTCTGCATTTCTGGTACCTTCCTGACATGACTACCCAACCACATGCCCTCCCAGGGGTTTAGCCTTTGACCATACCAGCTCCTTACTGGCACATCATCACCCTTCACCTAAGATCTAGAAAACCTTCCTACCTTAATGTATCAATGAGGGCCTGCTTGTTGGGGTTTCTGTCCCGCCCAGTACCCCACAGTTGGCAAGCCCCAAGGAAAATCATACAGAGATCTCTAAAGGTTATAAAGCTGATTGGCCTATTAACTCAGGCTTCCCACTAGTTCTCATGACTTATATTAACCCATTATTCTGATCTATTTTAGCCATATGGCTCTGTACCTTTTTCAGCTGGCAGGTCACATCCTGCCTCCTCAGTGGTCTGTTCAGGACTAGGAGGAATCAACTTCCTCCTTCCCAGAATTCTCCTGTTCTCATTACATCATTTCTACTTCCTGTCTGGTTTTCCCACCTATACTTCCTGCCTGGCCAATCAGCGTTTATTTAAAACATGATTGACAGAATAATACAGACAATTCTCCCGCACCACCTTAACTTGAGGGGTGGGGTGCTACTTCTCTGGCTTTTTTCTCTGAGACTAGTGAACCTGCCCTGGCGTAGCTTTGGTTTTTTTTTTTGGCTTTTTTTGTTTGTTTGTTTTGTTTTTTGGGATAGGGTTTCCCTGGCTGTCCTGGAATTCACTTTGTAGACCAGGCTGGCCTCGAACTCACAGAGGTCCTCCTATCTCTGCCTCCTGAGTGCAGGGATTAAAGGCATACACCACCACCACCTGGCCAAGTTTCTTTGTTTTCAATAAGTTTGTTACTATACTTGTAATTTGACTTGATCTGGCTTACTGCATTAGTGGGGAAGCGTATTATCTGAAACAAACAAACAAACATAAAAACAGAACAACATCGGAGTCCATTTTGGTGAACCAATGAGTTCTGTTGGGGTTACTTACAGGAAGAGAAATGACTCAAAGACAGCCGCAGCACCAAAGTCCACCCCAGCATAAAGCTGGGTGCTTGGAGCACCCTGCCTAAGTCAACAGGTTGGAGAGTGTCCTTTCCAGATGCCTCACTTGGCCTAAACCTCTTCCAGGCAGCTTAGCTGGTTTCTGATTCTTCCAGGCTGCTGTCTGGTTGGAGTCTTTGCAGTCTTTCTACTTTGAGGATCTCCTTGGCAGCTCAATTTCCTTCAGTCTGAGGGGAACTTTCAGCTTTTATTCCTTGCCCTGGTAGGAGGGGCCTAATGAATCTGGTCAGATTCAGGGACTTCCTGAAGCTATTTTGAGTTGTTTGTCCTCAAGCTTTTCAGATGGAATGTTTCAATCTCAGAGGAAGCTTCCAGAACAGTGGGAGACACATCTACCCTCCAGGAAGACCCTCCATCAATAGATCTCTTTGTCCATCTTTTCTCTAGCCCCACTGCCATGGGTTTAATTCTCATCTATTTCCTAGCCAATCTCTCAAGTCTTTCTATGTATGTGTGTACTATGATGTTAATATTGTCAACTTGGCGAGACCTAGTATCATCTAGGAGACAAGCGTCTGGGCACGCCTATGAGGGATTGTTAGATTGGATTAATTGAAGTGGGAAGACCCACCTTGAGTGTAGGTGACATCATGCCACGTGATGGGGCATCCTATATGTACTGCATAAAAAGGAAGCCAGCTGAAGAGCAATGTTCCTCTGTGTCTGCTTTTGGACTGGGTGCAAGTGACCAGGTGCCTCAAGCTCCTAACAGCATTATTTCCCTACAGGATAGACTGTCCTTTTGAACTGTGAGCCAAAATAAACCTGAAGTTTTTTTGGTCAGGTATTTTTTATCACAACAATGAGATGAATAATTAATATAGATACTTTCTATAAAATACAGTTATTAAAGTCATTTCCTTATTCCAAATTTCTGCTGTTGGGTAGTCAACTCCTTTTGGCATGGCACTCAGGGTTCTCAGAAATAATACATTTTTGTGTTTACATTTTTGGTTTTTTTGAGACTGGGTCTCATGTAGCTTCAGCTATGGACTTGAGGGTGACCAGAAAATCCTTATTCTCCTGCCTTTACCTTCCAAGTACTGGATTACAGATTTGTACCATCAATTCCAGCTTCTCAAAAACTATTTTTAATGTCCTTTAATTTTATAGCAGCAGGGGTGATAGTAAGATGAGGAAGAACAGGAATGTCTGGAACCCTTCTCCTCCGCTAGTGGTCACTAGTGGTATTCATAAGTAAGAAGTTTCTGGCCAAACACGGTCCAGCCTGTCAACGACCTATCATTGTCTGGCTCCTGTCTGTGCTGCGAGGTAGTCTGACGAGTTCTCAGAACTGTGTGAAATCTCTTCCTGGAAACCAAGTTCTTCCTCAGACTGGCACCAGGCGTCAGCCCTTTTCCCATCATTCTTTGGAAACTATCATTTCGAAAGTCTGATAGCCAAAGGGAGGAGCAAAAGTGGCTTTCTTCACTCCTGCCAGGATGGTTACATCAGGCCTAGAGCAAGATGGGTGGGTACGCTAGTCTGATGAATAGTTTGGCATTGGATTGTTGATTACATCATAGATTGAAGGATTTAATTCTAATAGTAGGTCTTACTGTTTGAGGCTAGAAACACAGATACATTTGCCAGAAGACCTTCCGGATAGGATTATAAACCCAGTTTCTGTAAAACAGGTGTGCCTCAGGATGGCACAGAAGTTGGCAATGGAGGTTCAAGAGAAGACTGAACTTTTGCCACTTCTGTGGTTTCCACACAGAAGTCATGTTTTTGTTTGTTCTGACACAGTCCTAGTAGATGTCCTAGCAAGGACAATGAGGGGTATCATGCTGGTTCAGGTCATGGCAAGCTTCCAGACTCCCAAATCTAAGTGTCACATAAGAGTGGCGCCCAAGTTGGGCTACTTCTGTGATGGGGTTCTGGAAGTTGTCTCTGAAAGTCCCGCCTCAACCTTGTCCCAACTCTTCTAGTACTTTTATAAACCCCCAATTCCTCCTTGTAAATTCCTTTCTGTTTAACCAGGTAGAGGTAAATCTGTTTAACAGGCCACATGTACTGATATGCCGTTCTCATTTTTCAAAATACATGCTTAATACATATTATGGGGTCAGTGAAAAGCAAATTTTCCATCAGTTAAATGATACAGACCCCTATGAAGTCTAAGTATTTGTAGATATTTGGTGTGCATTTCACCCTTTTCTGTAGTGCTCTCTTCTGCAATTTTTCTGAACTGAGCACATTTTTCGAAACGTTAACTAACAGGTTTAAAATAGTTCACTGGTTCCTAGTCAGTAGCTGGAGTCACGAATAATTCTGTGGTTTTAGTTTTAGTCTACCTAGTGAATTTCATCAAATACCTTCTGCATAAAGAGGCAAGACACACGTTTGGCAGGTTGATTAGTTATTTCTTTTATTGCAGTGGCCAAAACCTAATAGAAGCAGTTTTAAGAAGGAACAATTATTTGGCTCCCAATTTAAGAGGATATAGTCTATCAGAGCTGGAAATCCTGAATGCTGGAACTCTGCACACAGCAATGGAACCCTGTGATGTAGTGTCTTATATCTTAGTGGATTAGAAAGCAGAGCTCTTGGGCCAGAAGCAGGCTGGCTATAATCCTCAGGCCCAACCCCTAGAGACCCACTTTTTCTAGCTGGACCTTACCTCCTGAAGAGTCCATAGCTCCCCGAAACAGTGACATCAGCTAGGGACCAAGTGTTCAAGTGCATGGGCCCACTGTGGACATCTCCTATTCAAATCATAACATGCTGGCCCTGGCTCCAGTAGACTCAAGACTATCTCATAATGCAAAAATGCAATCTACCTTCATAAGTCCCTGAAGCCTTAACAGTTCCAAGACCTAAAACTGAAGTCTTTTCTGCAACTCAAGGCAGTCTCTTAAGTGTAAGCTCTTGCAAAATAGAAAGGAAACTATACACTTCCAGTGTGTATTGCACGGAGTAAACATTCCCATTCCAAAAGGAAAGGATCAGGCAAATAGCAAGGAAAAGACCTGACCAAAGCAAGAGCAGAACTCAGTAGGACAAATGGACCTGCAGCTCCATGTCTGGAACCTGGAACTTGAGGTGGCATCCTCTCAATTCCAATAGGCTTAGGTAGACCCCCCCTTCCAGGCCTACTCCCTGCTGGGCATGCTCATTCTCTCTTGGGCTGGCTTCACTTGGTACTTGAAGTCTTTCTTCATAGACATCCCACACTCTTAGCATCACCAATGCCTTGTAGTTTTTATTGCGACATAGACTTCACTTTCATATATGGTCTCCCGGGCCTCTCTTTGGGGAATCTGGTCCTGCCACACATTGCCTGGCCACTGGGTTTTTTTTTGGGGGGGGGCAGAATTTGGCATAGACCTCCATGGTGCTGTAACTCTTGTATTATGTGTCCTTGGAAAGCCAGCACTGCTTGGATGATGCCAGGTAACACAAGCAGCTTGAGGTGTACCCTGGCTCCATCGAACCGCAGCTGCAGCTGCGCTGAATGCACGGCTGACAGAAATAATTTTGCTAGGTTGCCTTATTTCAGCAAGTTGCCTTAGAGGCTCTAACTTCTCAGGTACTCTCTTTTTAAGTGAAAGGATTTCCTGTTTACATACATTTTATACCCTAGAGCCCGCGGCAACTCGAGTCTTGTTGTCAGAGTACCTTCCCTATTGTCTCAATGCAGTTTGAGGCTTCTCCTTCATGGTACCAATTTATTTTGACTCATACTTTAAAGGGATAGAGTACGTTATGGCAGGGAAGGCGTGGCAACTGGGACTCTGACCACAATTCCTTGAGGAGCTTTTTATATCTCAGTGAATCATGAAGTAGAGAGAGCTGAGTGGGGCCAGGTGATAGGCCTCAAGGTCCACCCTTTAGCAATCTACTTCCACCAGCTTGGCCCCACTTCCTAAAAGATCCACGCTCTCTTTCAGACAGAACCATCATCTGTGGACCAAGTGTTCAGACACGTGAGCCTGTGTGGCATCACTGTACATTCAAATCATAAGAACAGACTGCAGAACTAGGGGAGGGCTAGAAGGCATCGTAGAGGTCCTGGAGGAAGACTGATCCTAAGACACCATCATGCGTTACCTGTGCAACAGCCTCTGTATCTCAAGTTCCTCATCAGGAAAATAGGGTTAATCACATATAAGTGCTGGGTTTAAAATAAATAATACATGTAAAGCTCTTGGCATAGGGCCTGGTATGTAAAAAGCACACAATAAATGTTCAGTTAGTAGTATTTTTTAAAATTTCTACTTGCCTGGATTATATTTCAAGCGGGGCAAATATATATTTATATCCCCATGTGATGGTTAGTTCTCATCTAGGGTTTGGAATTGTCTAGAAGACATATCGCAAGCTGTGTCTGTGAGGGTGTTCCCAGAGGCGTAACTGACCAGGATGGCGCCGCTTTAGTTGTGGGTGGCAGCATTCCATGGACTGGAATCCCAGACTGAGAAGGAAGTGGGAAGGAGGAAGTCCGCTGAATTCTCTCTTCCTGCCTGCGCGTACAGTGCAGCCAGCGGCCTCATACTTCTGCCACCATTCCTTCCCGTAAGCCCTTCTCTAGTTGCTTCTCTCAGGTGTTTGTCACAGCCGTGAGAAGTACCTACTAGCATGTAAGAGTTCACCTACGTAAACCGTAGCCACTCAGTAGTCTCATGATCCTTCAGCACCCCTCATAGCTGAACGATTTGAGCAACTGCCCAGCTGCCCATCTTTTAATCCAGCTCTGTCTTGGGCTTCGGAAGTAGAGTCATGGGAACAGAAGCTGAAGAAAGGGGCACTCCGTGCTGGAAAGGACAGTGGCAGATGCTGCAGTAACAGCTCTAGTATAGTGCCCCTTAATCTACCACTTTAAACCTGACACACCTAACAACTTCCAAATGCTCCTTTTCCAGATGTTGAAGCTGAGAACTCCATCTAGAACAAAACAAAGCAAAACGATTATTGGGCTTCCACCGGAGAGACTTAAATTTAGCAAATTAGACATTTTTATATTTTAAAGATGAAGTAGGAAACACGAAGAACTTATACGAAGAACTCCATTAATAATTAAGTCTCAAACCGTGGGACAAATGACTAAGATGCCTATTTTAACATAGCAAAGTAGACCTGGCCTCCAGGTTTTCCCAGCAACCCTTAGTCCCTACCTGTTCCAGGGTATAACTGGTATACCCCATTTACTCAGAACTCTTCAGCCAAAGACTGGGGACCCTTCCCCCAGAGGCCCTTCCCTATATAATCCAGTCATTTTGGTTTCCTGCCGCTCCTTTTTTAAACCTTTTGCCCTCTTGGCTGCTTGCTGTACCTGGTTCCCTTCTCTCCCACTCTCTCCTCACATGGCTCAGGGGCATGTCCACTCTGGACTCTCCCAGACGTCCCTGCCTCTGGCCATGCTCTCCCTTTCGTCTACAATAAACCTTCTCCACCACACCTAGGAGCAGTTACGTCTTTTTTATTTCATTTTTTCATTCAATAATGATGTATCTAGCACTTCAGTCTTTCTTATTTGAATCTTGAGTCAGACCATATATTTAATTAGGGAAGCATTCTTATTTTACAGATGAGGAATTTGAGATCAGAGAATGGGATGGAGTCACACATGGCTGCACGTGAAGTTATTGGAAGAGGCAAGTGCTTCATCAGTTTCCTTGATGCATTTATCCTCATGCGTCCTTAAGAAAGCGTTCAGAATCAGGGCGACGCAGTTTGAGAGCCCTGCTAGGCCTGTGATTTTAGGGGAAGTGATATGGTCAGAACTACCGTTTGGAACAACAATATTTCTTTTGGAGTCTTCTTACAGAAGGTGAAAACGATTCTTAGTCTCTTGACTTTCGTGGGAAGGTTGATGGTAAACTTTATAAAGCCATTCCTTTAAAAAAGAATCCCAGACATAGGCAGTTTTTAAAGCCAAAGTGAACGTTTGCAAGTCATTTAAACACTCAATTACTTGAGGAGAGACGGAGATGCCAGGGGATGGAGTATTTATAGCTCTGTGCTGAGAGCCAGTGTGTGTATTTATTTGTACAAGAGTGGAATTCTGTCTCTGGATCATTTCCTGACTTGTTTGAGAATCTGGGCAAGTCATTTATTATGTCTGTAGGTTTTGGAATTATA
Organism: Arvicola amphibius; assembly: GCF_903992535.2. Taxonomy (NCBI): domain Eukaryota; kingdom Metazoa; phylum Chordata; class Mammalia; order Rodentia; family Cricetidae; genus Arvicola; species Arvicola amphibius. Next base: position 112,838,586 of record NC_052047.1, read on the forward strand.
GCCTTGCCTCAAAGATGCGCTGTGTGAAGAAATGAACTTCTGTTGTAAATCTTGGTTAAATTTCCCCGATGAAAGGTATATCAGTGTCAATAGCTGTGGAGGATAAGGGTGCTGACAATAGGAGAATAATACAAGTGTCCAGAATATGTGGTATGGTTGCCCTGAGAGCTTCCCATGCGTTGTGTGTGTGGGGTGGGAGTAGGGGTGGGTATAGATACCCCCTCTAAACCTATAACCACAAACATCTGACTAGAAATAACTACGACTGTTCTTTTAAAGTACAAGAGAAAAAGTATGTTCTCATTCTTCCTATTACATCCTCCTTTGCTCATCACGGCCAATAGATTTTTATATATTTATATAAGTGAATGTACAAATGTATATAGCTGATTCAAGAATTATCAACATGATTTAGGGCATGTTTTTGACTTTGTTAATATGTCAAGAAATTTCTAGCATATAAAACTCTTTAGCAAAGCATCATGTTCCTCTGAGTTATTGTTCCCTTAGGGAAAGACTTTGTGGTCGCTCTAGAATGAATACTACAATAAGTATCATGTGTGCATCTGTGTGTACCTTTTCACTGGTTAGAGTCCCAACCTGGAATCAATGGCTTAAACATTAAGTCTTGGAGGGCATTAACTTATGTGAGGGCCACAGATGTGAGCCTGTTTCAACTTGACTGGAGGTCACAGAGTTTGAGCTTATTTTTGCTCTTTCAAAGTTGTTGACAACAGATGTGGCTACAAACAAGAGATTTGACCTAGGGTGTGGTTAATTTTTGGGGGGTGTAGCAGTGGATCTGCTCCACCTGGACCAAAGATTGGAGAATTTAAGTCTATTCCTTATATCATTTAATGAAGTCTGTTGCTTCTCCCCTTCCCTTTTGGAGTTAAGTATATAGGCATGTGAAAAATAAATGAATACGGATTTGGGATTCAGTATTTACTGAATTTCCCTCCCAGTGCTGTTCTGTGTTTCCGTCTCTTATTTCTCTCATAGCTCTGTTGCTTTTGCTTAATAATTCTAATCCTCATGCTCTTGCCCTGGAATGTACAAATTTTGTCGAGGTTGGTCTTCGACAAATATGTATCTCATATTATACCCCCAAAGTCTATAAAAATTTTCACTTCTAGACTTAGCACAGAAGGACCCCATGACTAAACCAATATATTTGCATATTATCAACCTTTCTAAATTTTGCAATTTCTTTGATTACTAATAAGGTTGATTTTAATGCTTATCACCGGTTCCATCTCTTCTGTGTATTGTCTGTTCAGAAGTTTCATTTTATATTTGTAAATCTCTTAAAATGCTATGATTCTGAATGTGGTGTTAGTTCTTGTTTCTCTTGGTTTATTTTAAGATGTTGAATTTTGTTTTTCTTCCCCTATTCTAAAAGCTGCTCTCAAATTCTTAATCCTTGTGGAGCTAATTACTCTGAATAGTCATGAGAAAGGAAACCATTAAAAACAGTGCCCCCAGGGCTGGGTGTGGTGATCCAGGTCTTAATCCCCACCCCCACACTGGGAGGCAGAAGTTGGCAGTTCTGTGGGAGTTCCTGTCCAGCCAGAACTGAATGGTGGGACCCTGTCTGAAAAAGACGACAGTTTTCCCTGAAGTGTAATATTGTTTCCAATCATTGTACTGATCCACGCACTTGTGTTATATTTGGCACGTTTGTTCAGTCTCTCTTGTTGTGGAGCATTAGTTGAAGATGTGCTACTTTCGTTTATGCTGTGGAACATTTGTTTAATGATGAAAAGATGTGCTACATTCTTTTATGTTGCATTTGTTTAACTCTGTGAAGCTGTGCCACTTTGTCTGCTTAAAATACCCGATTGATTTAATAAAGAGCTGAATGGCCAATAGGTAGGCAGGAAAGGGATAGGCGGGGCTTGCAGGCAGAGGATAAATAGGAGAAGAAGAGGATAGGCTCTAGAAAAGGAGAGGAGGTTACGGCGGGGGGGGGGGGGGCAGCTACCCAGGTGCACAGTCAGACATAGAATAAGAAGGACAGAAAAGAAATACAGAAATAGAAAAGATAAAGCTCAGAGGCAAAAGGTAGATGGGATAATTTAAGAAAAGCTGGCAAGAAACAAACCAAGCTAAGGCTGGGCATTCATTTGGAAGCTGGGTGGTGGGCCCCCAAAAGAATAAACATTAAAAAAAAACAATACATATACACACACACACTCTCTCTCTTTTGGGGTATATATGGGTTGTACTGCGTGGTTCCCCAAGTGCCTGCAGTGGGCAGTGGGCCACAAGGGGCAGTCGGTCCCAGGCAGGGAGCCATGTGGCAGGTGAGAGACCTCAGCGGGTCAGTTGGTCCCATGAGGAGTTGTGGTGGGTGAGAGACAGAGACGGATAGGCACGCCATGAAGAGAAAGTGGGTATTTATTTAGTAGGTTATGGAGGGGAAAGGGAAGAGGGCAGGAGGAGGGGGATAAGCAGGGGCAGAGAGAGAGTTGGGGGAAGAGAGAGAGGAGGTGGAGAGAGGAGAGGAGAAGAGAAACTACCTCTTCAGGAGAGAGGCAGAAAGGAAGGAGCTCAGGTTGGAAGCAGAAGGAAGATCAGCTTGCCTCGGTGAAAGGGGGAGGGAGTGGGCAGGGCTTGTCTCTTAAAGGGACAGGACAGACCATTACAACAACAACATTGAGAATCCAGACTCCCTATGTATTTCCCATCTCTATATGGCTTGTTATATATTTTAAATATTACTTTCTTCTTTCTTTAAAGACTTTATTATTTTTAAACCACTTACTTTTTTCTACAACTGTCTATATCCTATCTTTTCTTTCTTAAGCCTATGCACATTGTTAAACACACTGGAACCTGTTTAAAGGTTTTTATATGTCTGGACCTCTTCTATTGCATATCTCTAGCCTTTTTTGACCACATGGATCTTTAAACTGCTAAGTGGCATGGTTAGGACTTCTGCTGTGTCTTTGGAGGCTAGCTCTACCAGCTTCTCTAGTCTTTGAGAGCCAAGCCTAAAGCTCACAGGCCTGGTCAAAGGTGGGTGATCCGGTACTGCATTCAACTCCCCAGATCTATCTGAAAGTGTGTCCCCTCCCCACTGAGGCAGGTGGTGTTTTTACTTAGATTGCTATTTCTACTTAACATATCAACTGCTCAATGGCTTGCTGTATGGCAGAAATTCTTAAAGGAGTCATATCCTTTTTGTAAAAAAAAAAAATCTTTCTCAAGCCCTTTGTGGAAATTTGGGCCTTATTGTGGGAGCCCACAGAAGTGGTCCGCTTCACCGTGACTGAAGGTCAGAGAGTTTAAGACTACTCTTACTCTTTCAAAGTTATTGACAAGAGGTCTGACTTAAGGAGTGCCTACAAACAAGATATCCTGACCTAGGGTGTGGTTACTTGGTGTTTTGGGTAGTAAGAGGGCCCTCAGAGGTGGATCTGTTCCACCTTGACTAAAGGTCAGAGAGTTAAGCCTATTCTTGCTCCTTCAAGGTTATCGACAGGAGTTTTAATTTAAGGTATGACTACTAACAGGATATCTTGACCTAGGGTATGGTTACTTGGTGTTTTGGGTTTTAAGATGGTAACCACTTTGTTCTTTGTTTCATGATTAAAAAAAGTTTGACACACCACTTGAGGCAGTATGAAGGTCCTCCCCACTCTACTTAGGTTGAGCAAGGTATTCCTCCAAAAAGAATGGGCTCCACAAAGCCAGTTCAAGCACTAGGGATAAATCCTGGTCCCACTAAACCATGGCAATCCTTATAAAGAAAACATTTAATTTGGGGCTTGCTTACAGTTTCAGAACTATAGTCCATCATCATGATGGGAAGCATGGTGGCATGCAGGCAGACGTGGTTGTAGAGTAGCTGAGAGTCCTACATCTTACAGGCAACAGGAAGTCAACTGACTGCCACACTGAGGGAAACTTGAGCAAAAGAGACCTCAAAGCCCACCAGACAGTGACAGACTTCCTCCAACAAACCCATACCTCCTAATAGTGCCACTCCCTTAGGGGGGCATTTTCTTTCAAACCACCACATCCCTGGTATTTGTCTTAGAGTTTCTACTGCTGAGATGAAACACCAATAACCAAAATGCAAGTTGGGGAGGAAAGGGTTTATTTGGCTTATACTTTATCATTGCTGTTCATCAATGACAGCAGGACAGGAACTCAAACAGGTCAGGATCCTGCAAGCAGGAGCTAATACAGAGGCCATGGAGGAGTGCTGCTTACTGGCTCACTTCCCACGGCTTGTTTAGCTCACCTTTTTATAGAACCAGGACCACCAGCCCAGGGTTGGCACCACCCACTATGGGCTGGGCCCTCCCCCCTTGATCACTAAATGAGAAAATGCCTTACAGCTGGATCTGTGGAGACATTTCCTCAACTGAAACTCCTTCCTCTGATGACTCTAGCTTGTATCAAACTGACACACAAAAGTGCCCAGTACAGCTGCCAATCCAGGTTGGCTGGATCTGCCACCACTCTTATTCTTTAGGCCGTTTATGAAGATGCTCACTGCACAGTATTTTAGAGACTTAACTCCTACAGTCTCATCAGTCCTCATGGCCATGCTCTGAGAAGATGCTGCCCATCCCATTTAATAAAGGCGAACACAGAACCTCTGAGGGACAAAGTCAAGTTCCCAGAAAAGCAGGGACCCGACACTCCATGCAAACCTGTGCTGTCTGCTGTTATACTGTGTGTGATACTTCTCTTCTCTCCATCTGACGTGTGCACACTGAGGTTTTCACCTCCTAGTGGACGGAGGGAATGTTGAAGAGGTGGCCTAGGAGGAGGGGCCATCTTCAGGCCTTCTCTATAGAAAGCTGATCAGTCTCACCTGTCAGCCCACACACCATTTCTCTTTTCCTGCTTGCTGGCGAGAAGTATATTAAAGATAATTTTGGTTTTGTACACACACAGACAGAGAATGTTCCATGTGGACTGGAGAGATGCCTCAGGTGATAGAAGTGCTTGCTACCCAAGTGTGAGTACCCGACTTCTAATCCCAGGATCCCACACAAAGCTGAGAGGTAGAGCATGGGTCTGTAATCCCAGCATTCCTATGGTGAGATGAGAAGTGGAGACAGAAAAATCCCCCAAAGCTCACAAACAGCTAATTTGGTTTACACAGAAATAAAACAAGAAACACTGTCTCAAACAAGGTGAAAAGCAAAGACTGATGCCTAAGGGAGTCCTCTGACTCTCACACATGCATCGGGGAATACATGTACCCACACTCACACACAAACATGAACAAGAGAAAGAGACAGAGAGAGAGACAAAGAAAGAGACACAGAGAGACAAACAGAGACACAGAGAGAGACAGACAAAGAGTGAGACAGAGAGAGACAGAGATAGAGAGAGAAAATAAAAAAGGAGGGGCTAGAGACATGGTCTACTGGTTTTGCAGGAGACTAGTCTGGTTCCCTGTACCCATGTCAAACAGATCACAACTACCTGTAATGCCAGTTCTGTGGGTTTGACACCCTCTTCTGATATCCTCTGGCACCTGAACTCACATGTGCTCATAACCACACACATACACATAATTTTATTTCTTTTTCTTTTTTTGGTTTTTCGAGACAGGGTTTCACTGTGGCTTTGGAGCCTGTCCTGGAACTAACTCTTGTAGACCAGGCTGGCCTCGAACTCACAGAGATCCACCTGCCTCTGCCTCCCGAGTGCTGGAATTAAAGGTGTGCACCACCACTGCCCAGCAAATACACATAATTTAAAATAAATATTTTTTAGAGGAAGAAAATGAAAAGAACACAAAGTAACCAAAGTCAAAGACTTAACGATGTGTTTTTGAGACTAATTATCTTTCAGAACAATTATTATTCATCCTGAGCTAATATCCAGCCAACCAGTGGAGTGACACCATCCTTATGTTAAAAATCCATGCTATTGCTGGGGTATGAACACGTCCACACAGCTGCTGTGTAGCAGTTTCCGTCCTTCAAGGAAGTTCCTTAAAACAGGAAGTAAGCCAGATTGACTGGATCCCTCCTTCCCCAAGGGCGTGCAAACCATAAAGACTGCAAACAAACACTCCCAGAAGAGCCAGGTTGCTCAGCAGAAGCAGAGACCAACGGAACTGCCTGGAAGAGGCTCCCATGGAACCACCTAGAAAGGTCACTCTCCCACCTGCTGAGCTGCCTGCTGGCTGTGCATTGTCCTCCAGGTTTCCAGCTTTTATGATCTGTCACCCGTGCTGGTGACGCCTGTTGGTACTGCAGCTGTCTTGAAGTGACTTTTCCTCCTGCAGATAATCTTTTACCCATATTCCTGTGAGTAATCCCAATAAAATTAATTGGTTCACCAAGAAAAAAAATACATGCTATTCTTGTTGTATTAGAAGTAGTTCTGCCATGGAATAATTTGATCCGCCTAACTTTACCAATTTTGTGCACATTTTAAGGCCTCAATTCCTTTAAGCCAATCAATATTAATTTGAGCCTTTTTACATATTGAAAGAGACTTATATTCGATTCCCTGCATGTTTTATTTAAGATATTGTCTCCAGAGCTCAGGGAATTCATAAAATTCCAGATGTTACCCATCAATGCCTCTGGGTACTGATATCTGGAATTTTTTAGTGCCCAAGAACAGGGAAGAACTGTGACAATGACCGGGTAAGCCTGGACAGACAGGGGCTGGCATCTCACAGGCTGAGTACACCAGATTTTTCTGCTAAGTGACTGGATTAGAAGCCGCTGATTGGTGTCATAGATCAGTTTAGTGGCTCCAGGAGCTAAATTCTGCTATGCAGAAGATTAGGCATATGGTTTATTTGTCGGGCATCTTTAAGAGACAATTGACAGACACTTGATTGTTAGGGGCAGAGGAGAAGTTCCTAATCCCTAGCCGAAAATTCTAAGAATAATTGAATCCGAACGCTTAGATTGTGTCACCAAAAAATTGTCCCAGTTTCTTTACTCTAAGTCTTCTCTTCATAATGGCTATGGCCGCCAATAGCTTCAGCTTTCACGGAAATGCAAGCAGACGCAGGAACCTGTGTTCCAAAATTGTGCCATTGATTTTCTACTAGAGTCAGAATCTTGAGTTCAGAAATACAACCAGACCCACAGGAATGCAGGTAGGTCTATGAGGACATTTGTTGGAGCAGGACAGAAAATGAGGTTCTGAGGAGAGGAAGTCTGACTGGAGGCTCCTTAAGGAAGAGAGGGATTAGGGGAAAGGAAAGGAGAGGAATGATGAAGAATCATGGTTGCTTTGACTGCTGTGTGCAGTGGTGTAGGGAGGAAGAGGTGGAGGACGGATGCTGGTTGCCTCACCTCTCTCGGAACTCGGTGCTGTGAAGAAGAGGCTTTTCCCAGTGTAACAGGCAATCAGCAGTGAGGACCCTCCCATGCCAACAGAAAATCCTTATCAGGAGTCTCTTAAGAGTGTGTCGTGCCGGACAGGAATGGCACATACCTTTAACCCTAGCTCTCAGGAGGCAAAGGCAGGCAGATCTCTGAGTTCCAGGACAGCCAGGGCTACACAGAGAAACCAGTCCGGAAAACCAATCAACCAACCAACCAATCAACCAACCAACCAACCAACCAACTAAACAAACAAACACTCAAATACATAAATAAATAAAAGTGTATCTTGTGTGAGAAATGTGTAGATTATAATCAACTTTTGTCCCAGTTTTTTGTTCCATTTACTGGGTGCATTGACAGGAGCCACAGAAATGAAAGGTTTTTGTGGAAAAAAAAGAGAAAAATAACAAAGCCATTAAGAGAGCTCAGAAAGTGGGCTTTACACCAATCACATACTCATCCTGCATATCTAAGTTCGTAACATCAGATATAACAAATAAATTTTATAAAGTTACAACCTGTAAGTGGTTGTACATCAAGAAAGAAAAAAAGAAAGAAATGAGGAAGGAAAGAAGGAAAAGAGGCAGCTAGCATAAGAAGTTTCTCACCAACTTTCCTTGTCCAGGACCTTCATGCAAACAAGGGATTAGAGCTTGCAGGAAGTATCTACTCCTAATTGGCTGATATCTGAGCTGTGTTGTTTTATAGGCAGTTCATTGGTCAGCTTTGGTTGCTAGGGTGGTTTTTAGAGGGCTGACTTAGGCTTACACCTGTGTTAGTAGGTCGAGCTTGTAGCTGCTCTATTTTTCATCCTGGGATTCTGTGAGGGCCCTGTGTCCTCATTTATGAACTGTTGGCCATGCTGCCAAAGTCAAAAGTAGGTTAGGAAAACTGTGGCTCACCTTCCCAGCTCTCTGATTGCTTCACCCCTCTTCTGGGTGGTCCGTCTCTTTAGGATTACCTCACAATTGTCCCGAACAAGCTCATGTGTGGAATATCTTCAGCTTGACCTCTGAATCTACTCTATTCTTCTCCCTGCTTTACAGGGGGGCATCATGGATGCATCCATGATCCCCTTCCCCAGGCCTTTTTTGGAATATTATCAAAGAATGGAGGAAGGGAAGAGAATAAGGTTGAGCAGTTCTTTTCCCTCAGCCCCCTTGGCAAAACCCTACATGGATTAGTGTGTCTCTTAATCAGCAGTCACAGGTCCAGCCAGCCTAAAATGCTACCCCCAGTCTCCAATAGCTTTTTCCTCCTCCTCCTCCTCCTCCTCCTCCTCCTCCTCCTCCTCCTCCTCCTCCTCCTCCTCCTTCTCCTCCTCCCCCCTACACTTGAGTGGTACCAACACTTTACCATGAATAGGTCCCCTCCACCCCAAAACTGTACTATCTGTTAGATTTTCCCTACATCTGTCCATAACTCTGTGGGAAACTTATTTGAAAACCCACTTTGAAAACATAATGCTGTCAATTTCCAGGATCTGATTGTTATAGCAAACTTGTCCATTCCTAAATCAAAGTAATGCTTCTCATTGGACATGCCTAGGTTACACACCACCGATCCTTGACCTAGATCAGAAATCAGCTCCTTCCGAATCATAGGTATTGAGAACAGGGAAGAACAGAAAGAAAAAAAAAATCTATGGTTACTATATTTAGTAAAAAGGTAGGAAAGCATTCTGACCATGAATATTAGTCTTGCTACCCATTCTTTAGCATCAGGACTTAGGTATAAATATAGACAGTTTCATAGGATAACTGCATGCTGAAACAGCATTCACCTCCCTTCCATCCATGTGTGCTCAAATCAATTCTTTTTAAAGATCTGGTCACTGATCTGAGCGCCAAGCCTGCTGTCAACTCTCTTCTGAAACAAATTGAAATTTCTATCATCGATTCACTTTGAAATGTCATAAAGCAGCACAGGCCGTGTCTAGCTGAGCAATAAAGCAAACCTTCTTGGCAGCTCAAACTAGCGGCCCCCGACAGAGGACAGAGGACAGAGGACACGCCATTGAACATTGCCAAGATTAGACAGTCTGGAAGCTGCCTAGTGGCAGGACTGATAAGGCCAGAATCACAAGCACTTTGAAAAAAACTGACATCATTTGCAATATAAACAAAATAGGACAATAGCAACCTCATCTCAGAGCTTTGGAACCTTTGGCCTCCTACTCCAAAAAAAATCCCATTCTTGGAAGGGATTTTTTTTCGCATGGCTGCATTGCATTACACTATGGCTGTTCTTGGTTGTCAACCTGACTTCGCCTAGAATTAACTAAAACCCAAGTGGCTGGCACACCTGTGAGGGATTTTTGCTTAATTAAATATTTGAAGCAAGAATTCTTCTTCTAATCTAGATCTTTGGGGTGGGAAGATTCACCTTTAATGTGGGTCCCACCTTCTGCTGGCAGCCTACATAAAGGACATGGAAGAAGAGCTTGCTCTCTCTGCCTGCCTGTTCTCACCCTCACTGGCGAGCCCATTCCTTCACTGGTGTTAGAACCTACTTCTTTGGGATTCTGACCGATACTGAAGACCAGCTGAGACATCCAGTCTCATGGATGGAAGAACTACTGGATTCTTAGACCTTCCATTGGTAGATAGCCTCTATTGGATGGGCTGGACCACAGCCTGTAAGCCTTCTAAGAAATCACATACACATATATGAGTATATATGTCTGTATTCATTCTATAAGTTCCGTTCCTCCAGAGAGTCCTGACATACAGGTACCCTGATTGCAAGTGACTGGATACAGTAAGGATGAGTCTCTTTGCAGGAAAAGCCATGCACCTCTACTCCAGGAATCTCGGCTTTTTAGTATTTATTTGTAACTCTTAACCAGTAGTTCCAATTTTAGCTACCTCACCCTCTAGCCCCATGTTTCCATGGGACTCCACTGTGCCTTTTTACTAGAGAAGCTGATATCGATATCCCATGACACACACGGGGTATGTGGCTTTTCTCAGCCACACCTCTGGTGCTGTTCTGGTTGGTGCTCAGGGGCATATTTCCTCCAGGACAAGCCTGCTGAGCCGAGTTCTCGCCCCAGCTCCTTCACCACCATCTTTACCATGAGAACACTTGCACGTCAGCTCTCGCAGAAAAAAGAAAAGAGGTTTATAAAAGACCTCTTGTCTCTGGAGTCTAGGAAATGACAAACCAGGAGAGATCCAAGCATCACTGCCACATTTGGGTACAGTGGCAGAAGGGGAGCATTCAAAGTAAATAAATTGTGTTCAAGTCTCAGCATGCAACCTGATCAACCCACACCTTCCTTATGATTTCAGTGCCAACACTGTAGTATGTTTCTAAATGCTAATGACACACTAAGCGTTTAAATTTAGATAAGAGCTGGTGACGAGGCTTAGCAGGTGAAGTGCTTGCTGTGCTGGCCTGACGGCCTGAGCTTTGTCCTCAGAACCCAAACAAAAGGAATGAGCTGACTCCCTCCTCTGCCCTCCACACATACATTACGGCATGTGCACCCCAACACACAAACAACATATCATATTCACACACAATAATAAATTTAAAAATACTTTCAAAATGAGTTGTCTAGGGTGAAACAGATCTAAAGTAAAAGTCATCAATAAACTGAGAAGACAGAATAGGTAACAGAAGCATGCCCATCGCGAGCCATTGCAGGGGCCATTCTGCCTGTTTGGTGGCAACTCCTTGTGCAAGTGTCCAAAAGGGATTCTGAAGCCATATCTAAGTCTGGAAAAGTATGCTCTGACCAGTGGATAAAAGAGGACCGTGCAATGCCAAGCATGACTGGTTGAAAGCCCTGAACTTGGGTGGGATGTGCATCCAAGTTCCATTCAACAATAAACAATTCAATACACACATACAGTTTCAGTGGTGTATAATCTCAAACACATATTTCTCAACACACAGAGGGTGCGGCTGGAGGTTGGGCTGAGTCTCTTCCTCCTCTCTGCTTACCCCAAGGCCCAGGAAGAGTCCAGGACATGCTCTGCTTGTGTGTGGCAGAAAGCAGAAACACTGCCCAAGCCAAATTGAGCAATTATGTTTATTTTCTTCATGCATGCATGTGTGTGTGCTCACGCCCATTTATATGATGTGGGGGACAGACGTCAACATTGGGTGTCCTTCTCTATGGTTTTCACTTTATTTTTTGTTTTTTATTTTATTTATTTATTTATTTATTTATTTATTTATTTATTTATGTATGTTTTTCGAGACAGGGTTTCTCTGTGGCTTTGGAGCCTGTCCTGGAACTCACTCTTGTAGACCAGGCTGGTCTCGAACTCACAGAGATCCGTCTGCCTCTGCCTCCCGAGTGCTGGGATTAAAGGTGTGCGCCACCACCTCCCGGCTCTTCACTTTATTTTTTGAAGTACACTCTTTCACTGAACCTGGAATTCACTGTTTCAGGTCACTGACTAGCCAGCAACCCCAGAATCTACCTTTCTGTACCCCACAATGCTGGGGGAACAAATGTGTGCCCCTTAACCTACTTTTACATGTGTATAGGGGATCTGAACCCAGGTCCTCATGCTTGTACACCATACATCTTACAGAGTCATCCCCTCCAGGCCCCTAGGATCATATCTTATTTTTCCATCCACATTATACTGGGCACAGAAACATAGTTAAACTCAACATCAGTCTTAAAGGGAGAGAAACCACTACTGTAAGGGTTGCAGGAAAGAGTGTGTGAAGAGTTTTAAAAACGGTGCTAATGGCTACTGCTATTCACCGTGTAGGTTGCATCCTAAACAAATGGTGAAAGCAGCTCTCTACTACACTTGTAACTATGAAAAGCCACCTAAAAAGTTCAGATTCTTCCAAGCCATTTTCCCTGACTCAATCAGTAAGTATTCACTTATTAGTTTATTTTTAGCTGCACCATTCTCACATCAAGAACTTTTACTTCAGTGTGTTTTCTTTTCTAGTCCCAAATAGGAACTTATAAAAAAAAATCTGAGCATGTATCAAAGCACTATGTGGCTTTGTAACCATGTCTAGGAGCAAAAGTACACATATTTTGTTCTGAAAACATTTCCTAAACAAAACTCTTCCTGACATTGGAATTTTTTTTTGTTTTTGTTTTTTCGATACAGGGTTTCTCTATGTAACAGTCCTGGCAGTCTAGGAACTTGCTTTGTAGACCAGGCTGGACTTGAACTCACAGAGATCCACCTGCCTGGGATTAAAGGTGTGCCACCACCGCCCAGCTGATATTGGAATTTTTACTTACTGTTGAAAACTTCAACCTTTGGACAGAACCTTTTTGAACTTTATCTCTATTAAAGTAAATAAATAAAATTGGAGTCCAATCTTCCCTATGCTTCCAGACTTTGATATATTGCTAATATTGTTGTGCGCGCGCACACACCCACACACACACCCATCTGATTGTGAATGACATTGTCCTTCACTCTGTACCACTCAGTTTACTGACAGCACAGAATCTTCTGCCCTGTTCTAGCCCTCCTAATCTCTCTCCCCATGAGTTTTCATCTGTTTGATTTAGAACTTGGTGGAAGAGATATTTTTATATTAATTTCATACCAGAAAAAAAATGAAGTCACGAAAACGTACTGAAAAGGATAGTCTTTAACAAGACCTTAAGAATCAGACCCAACTCCCACTGCCAAATTCAACGAAGAATTGTTTGGAGTAAAAACAGAACATTGCTCTGGGCTTGAGCCAACTAGAAGGGTTGATAGACTATGACGGCTCTGGCTTGTGTAACCTTCCTGCCCTGGAAGTGAACCCTGGAAGGGAGGCTGTGAAATGAGTCTTGACAATGAGGTGAGCACTGTATTTTCTCCTCACAAAAGTGCTGAAAACCTGTGTTTACGCCAGCTAGGGGAAGGCCACTGTGTCTGTGTACACATGCATGTGCAGCCACACACACATGCAGGTCCTCATGAAAGCCAGAAGAGGGTGTCACATCCCCTGGAACGGAAATGGACATTTATAAGGTACCTAACACAGGTGCTGGGAGCCAAACTCTAGTCCTCTGCAAAAGCAGCAAAGTCTCTTAATTACTGAGCAATTTTCCCACACCCAGATTCTTCCAAATCAATAGAAAGCTAAAATCTTAGTAGACGGGCAGTGGTGGCACACGCCTTTAATCCCAGCACTTTGGAGGCAGAGGCAGGTGGATCTCTGTGAGTTTGAGGCCAGTCTGGTCTACAAGAACTAGTTCCAGGACAGGCTCCAAAACTACAGAGAAACCCTGTCTTGAAAAACCAAAAATAAAAATAAAAAAAGAAAGCTAAAATTTTCACTTCCAAGGACAAGGCGTGCTCTAGACATCACAAATATTGGGCTTTGAATGTGGTAGGATGCTTGTCCAGAATGTACAAGACCCTGGATTTGATCCCCAGCGCTACGCAGAAAGGTAGCTAATAGCCAGGCAGTGGAGGCACCCTCCTTTAATCTCAGCACTCGGAGGCAGAGGCAGGCAGATCTTTGTGAGTTCGAGGCCAGTCTGGTCTACACAGCAAGTTCCGGGACAGCAAGAGCTACACAGAGAAATCCTGTCTTAAAAAAAACCAAAGGTGGGGAAGGCTAATAAAACTAAAGGTTTCTGGATCTCTGAGTTCGAGGCCAGCCTGGTCTACAAGAGCTAGTTCCAGGACAGGCTCTGGAAACTACAGGGAAACCCTGTCTCGAAAACAAAACAAAACAAAAAAAACCCTAAAGGTTTCCCACTTCTCTTTTCTAAAAATGTAATTGAAATAATAAAGACATAAAAAAGAAACAAAATAACAAATAGCAATTCTAGAATTCTATAACAAATAGAATAATAACAAATAAAAATAACAAATAGAATTCTGTTAATTCCATCAAGAAAGATTAAGACTAGTAGCACAATCTTTGAGCCAAATTTGAAGCAAGCTTTATTAAATACAAACCAGGATGATGGCCACTGGCCATGTCCATACCTGGGATTCTTGGAGCATGACCTTGAATAACATTAGTCAGAGACTTATAAAGGCAAATCCCACAAGACTATGTACTTCCCACCTTCATCAAATCAGAAGCAAGCATACATCCTGGCATACATCCTGCCCATATACCTCCTGCTGATGTCCTTTTGTATATGTGTTGATTTTATTGGTTAATGAATAAAGAAACTGTTTTGAGCCTATAGCAGAGCAAAACAGAGCAAGGCAGGGAAAACTAAACTGAATGCTGGGAGAAAGAAGTGGAGTCAGGGAGAAGCCATGTATCCCTGCCAGGGATAGAACTTTGCCGGTAAGCCACAGCTACATGGCAATATACAGATTAATAAAAATGGGTTAAATTGAGATGTAAGAACTAGCCAATAAGAAGTTAGAGCTAGTAGACCAAGCAGTGATTCCATTAATACAGTTTCTGAGTGGTTATTTCGGGAGTCTGGGCAGCCAGGAGCAAAGAAGCAGCCTCCTACAACATCCGGCCTATGTGTCACCAAGCACATGCTGTACCATTGGGGCTACCATGCTTGTTTACAGAAGTGAAAACACAGGACTTGTTATCTTTCACAAACAACAGCCCCAAGTATTCCAGGAGGTTATCTGTTCTTGGACAAGTGGGGCTTACAGGCTTGGAGGCATTTTTGTTTCATAAGATCTCTTAAACACAGTAATTTAAACTTAAAACATAACCTTAGCATTCATATCACCACCACAAGATAGGTCAACAAATTTCTAGGAGACATGAAGCACACAGGAAAGAGTAAATCGATATGTTTAAAAATTAGGCCTAAATATAGATATTTAGTTCATTGAACAAACTGGTAAAAAGAAAACTGATGCTGGCTGAGCACCTAATGCAGGTACCAAGTGAACAGACAAGCTTCCCAAGGGTAGCACAGGTAGAACACACAGGGAGAAGAGCAGGCCTGCAATACTAACAGGCTTACGTTTTAGAGTCACTTTCTCATATGTCAACCTATACACAAGCCAGCAGTTCTCCATGTGTAAGGCCTCTAAGAAGAAAATCGTTTTGTTCATTTGTTTTTCAGACAGGGTCTAACTCTGTGCCCCAGGATTACCCGAAGCTCTGTGTGCATAGCTCATACTTGCATCAAATTCATAGCAATTCTACAGTCTCGGCTATCTCAGTGCTGAACTTACAGGAATGAGCCACCATGCCTGGCTTTAATTTCCCTCATTTAAATTTCTTATCCAAAACTATAGTTAAACATAACCCTCACAAATAAAAGATGTTCAGGCTCATCAATGATCCGCTTTGTTTGTGAGACAGGGTCTCATGTATTCTACACAGATTAGCCTGGAACTTACAATCTTCCTGTTTTCACACTTTCTCCCTACCCACAATGCTAGGACTACGATGTGCCACCATGACCTGTTATGACCTGGCGATCAAACCTAGAGGCTTCATGCATGTAAGGCAAGCTCTACATAGAGTTCCATTCCTGCTTTTACAATGATTCTTAAAAGTATCAAAGGTCTTGATGTAATGATAAATAATAAAAGGGTGCCATTCCCTGAGGGGCAGCAGTGGGCAGTGAGCCACGAGGGGTAGTGGGTCCCAGGCAGGGAGCCATGCGGCAGGTGAGAGACCTCAGTGGGTCAGTCAGTCTCATGAGGCGCTGCAGTGGGTGAAAGACAGAGACGGATAAGCACACCATGCAGAGAAAGTGGATATTTATTTAGTGGGTTATGGAGTGGAAAGGGAAAGGGGGGGAAGGGGAGAAGGGGGAAGAGCAGAAAGAGAGGCAGAGAGAGAGAGAGAGAGAGAGAGAGAGAGAGAGAGAGAGAGAGAGAGAGAGAGAGAGAGAGAGAGAGAGAGAGAGAGAGAGAGAGAGAGAGAGAGAGAGAGAGAGAAATGGAGAGAGAGGAGAGGAGCCATAGCAGCAGCCACCTCTTCCAAAGAGGGTTGGGGCAGAGAGAGCACAGGCTAGAAGTGGAAGGAAGATCAGCTTGCCTGGGAAGAAAGGAAGGGGGAGTGGGCGGGGCTTGTCTCTTAAAGGGACAGGACAGACCATGACACGAGGTTTAAAATCATAAAGTAAGGAGCCCGTGTTGCATTCACTTCCATGTTTGGTTTAGTTGGGGCTAAACAGGATATAGCTGGGAAGGTGAGCATTAGGAGTACCCTGGCTGCACTCCGAATGGAGGAAGGGTGGTTGACACATGATAGTGGTGATGCCTGTTAACTTTACCTACTACTTCTGGTAAATTCCTTCAAACTTTTTTATGAGTCTAAAGTCCTGAGGGAACATGGACTTCTAAGATCATTAGTAGAAACTGGAAGTGATAATTAGAAGGCTGGTTTGGGGGAAGAGATAAGTGTTCCCATACAGTTCAGGGAGTGTCTCACACAGGGAGACACTGGGCTGTCCCTGCACAAATTTCAGAAAATTAATAAATAACCTATAATAAAAAGAAATGATCTGCTGTCAGTTTATGACTCTCTGTCCTTGGACAAAACACCTCAAGTTCATGGTAAACACTTTCTTCCTGTCATGCCTTAGGATGGTTACCATAGCAGGTGCTGGCCTGGCTGCAAAGGTGAGAAGGGATTGATAGGAAGGGTTTCAAGACACAGGCAAAGCCTCCTGAGCTGTATTCAGAGTTTCACAGGTGATGAAATTTAGCAGATCGTCCTCTGTCTAGTCAGGAAGAGTTAAAGTTCTGAACCAGTGCTGGGCATGGACAGATAAGAAAAGGACGGTATACCTTTTCTTTCAGCCTATGACAATTTTTTTTCTTTTAGCAATGTGTTCTATTTTCAATATGGAAAACAAAGTATTAATTTATCAGTGATAAGGTTGGGTACTGCAGTAAATTTATACTGGTTTATTAATTTCTGAGAATATTTACTAATTATTCTACTCAAGCTATCAGTGAAAGGGCTTGGCTTTGATTGGGAGGCAAAGTAGTTTCTTTAAAGAATGCTAAAATTAAGTCCTTTGCTATCGCAGTTCTGATAATGTGATTTGAAGTTCAAAAGCACACTCTTGTGCAGCTCTGTCCCTTTGGAGCAATGGAACCATGGCGAACAGTTCTAATGGCTAATGTATTATCCCAGCTTCTTGCATAATTCCCCCTCCTGTTTTCCCCTGTGGCATGTGAGAGAGCATGTGGGGGGAGGGGGCCCTGCTGGCCCTTTTCCTCCAAGAGCTTCCACATTCCCACCCTCCCCTAAAGGAGTTACCCAGCAGTCAGCAGCCACAGTTCTAGAGTTTTGCAATGCAAACATCTGCTCTTCCTCTAGCAACTTCCCTCTCCAGGAAAGCATGAGCATGTGTTTCTGAGGGAAGGTGTAGGGAGTTTAAAGGTGGCTGAGTGCTGTATTGTGTCTGGTTCAACGCCTGGATACCTTCTGTCATTCCTGACCTTGGAGGACAGGTACCACAGAGCTTGCCATGCCCTCCCCCCCCCCCCCCGCCTTCTTCACTGACACATTTCCTAGTGTTTGGGAGAGATGAACTCCTCTAGGACTTCTTGGACAGTGCAAGAGGGAAGCAGATGTGCAGGTTACATCTCCTGAGTGTGTCTGTGTGTCATTCTAGTGAGCTTCTGGCATCACACGTCTCTGAATGTGGGCCTTCTCTGAGCTCACATCTAGTCATCTAAGCAAGCTATCAAAGCCATTACCAGTTTTAAAAGAGTAAAGCCAGAGTAACTGGTAAATATATTCATATCCTATGTTGATTCTGGTATAAAATTATTCTTTTTGGCCTACATCCTTCCTTAGAATCTATGCTCACACATATTTCTGAGTGTCTACTATATATATGAGCCAGCAAATCCTGAACTGCTTTTCGAAGAGCAATTTCTCCCTAGATCAGAGTTTGCATTTGTCTTGTTTGAACCTCCTCATGTCTACCTCTTATTTAGGTCTAAACTAGGAAATACTGAACAATAGAAACAGGTCTTAAGACTAAGAGTCCCCTGGCAAGGCAACTGCCACAAAAAAGGTAAAAGATCAGGCATGGTGACAGGTGCTTGCAAGCCCAGCACTGGACTTGGCCATTATCTCAATTTTGTCAGGGTTCCCAAAAGATGCTGTCACCTACAAACAACAGGAAGCAGTCCAGAGTAGATGACACCCACATTCCCAAGGGATGGTGTAGTTGGTTGTTGAATATTAGGTGGTTTATGGATGTTTATTATCATTTGGGGAATATAGGAATATAAGATAAAAAAACTATTAATCTCAGATATTGGAATGGATTTTGGTATAGTGATACAAATCGGTTTTTTTTTTTTTTTGTCATACTGTTTATGTTTCTACTCTTGTTTGGGGGTACTGTGCCTATGCAGCTCATTTAAAAATGCAGTGTATAAATAAGAAATAAGGTTAGTAGTTAATCTATAATAATAAAACTTGTAGTCACATTAGCTATGTTTTCAAGGTTAACCAGGTATATTTTAGACAGATAGATTATTTTCAAACACTTCAAAGACCTATAGAGTATAGCATTTAAGATGTTTAATAACTTAAGGTTTTTCATGACAGTGTGATACATCTGCCCCTGGCAGATGATAATGGGCATCAAAGCAACTCCATATGGAATTTGCTTTCATTGTGGCAAGGCTAGTCATTTGGGTAAGAAACTGCTCTTGCCTTGACTACTGACAGTATGCTGTATAAACTGTACAATCAGAACACAAAGGAAAAAGACTGTTGAACTTTGCCAAGGCAAGACAGTCCTTCAAGATTCCTGCTTCACAGAAGAGTCTGCCAGACACAGAGGAGAGTGACTGATGAACTTTGCTGATACAAGGTAGGACAGTCCTTCAAATTTCCTGCTTCACTGGAAAGTTTGTCAGATATTTTAGGCCTGTAGGCCAAAGATGGATGCCCCAACATTGCAGAGGAACTTTTAGTGACTGTCCAGGTAGCCAGATGTCTCTGTTGTTAGATAATATTACATCTTTCAGGGGTCTTTGATGGAGTTAAAGACTAAATAAAGTTATAGTTTCCTTAGTTACAAGAGAAAGTAGATTAGGTATAAAGCTTTGACATCACTAAGATAAGATAAATAATGAAGTATTTTCTCTAAATTTGCTAAATACAAATGGACTGAATATTGTAAATATAATTATTATTTGATAACTGTTCTTGTAGTATATAGTTTTAATATGTTAAAATTAAAACCTTTCATTTTTATTTAGATAGAAAGACAAAATGTTGTGAAATATTAGTTTAAGATGTTTTATGCTGTGGAATATTTATTTAATGTTGCAAAGATGTGTTACATTCTTTTATGTTGCATTTGTTTAAAACTCTGTAAAGCTGTATTACTTTGCCTAAATACCCGGTTGGTCTAATAAACAGCTGAACGGCCAGGAGCTAGGGAGGAGAGAGAAATAAGTAGGGTGGTAGGCAGGGAGAATAGACAGGAGGAGAAACCTAATCTCAGGAGAGAGGGAGGAACAAGAAAAGGAGGAGAGAGGACACCTGGGGCCGGCCAGCCAGCCACAGAATAAGAAGGGAAGAAAGACAACATATAGATTAAGGAAAGAAGGTAAAAAGCAAACAAATAATAAAAGCCCAGAGGTAAAATAGAGCTAAAGAGAACTAGGATAACTTAAGTTAGAAAAGCTAAGTGACAAGAAAGAAGCCACGCTAAGGCCAAAAGTAAGAATAAGTCTCCACGTATTTATTCGGGAGCTGGATGTGGACCCCCCAAAGAGTAAACAAACAAATAAACAAGAAAACAAGTGGGGGCTATTAGCACCTCTACTTAAAGGTGAGGAAACATGCACAAAAAGTGAAATCACTTGTCCAGGGCCTGTGATAGGCAGCAATCAGAGCTGGAGTCCCCCCACATCCCCCCCACCGGGGGCGAGGGCAGGTGTAGGGGGCTCACTCTTGACTCTCCGAGGAAAGGACTAGAAGGAAGAAAGGAAATTGGAAGAACTAAGTAAGGAGGAACTCAAGAGTTGAGCCTCACAGCTGCCTCAGGTGAGGGAGGGGTCCTAGAAATCAGGGCTAAGGTGGAGCCAGCAACCTGGGGCAGCACTAGGGAAAGCCTCCTATGGGAACCAAAAGCCAGAGAGGCAGTCAGAAGTCAGACAGGGACACTGGAAGCTATCTACAAGGGACACCCAAGGCCTGGCTGATTTATGGAGTCTTTCCAGGTGACCAGTAGGGAAACGTTTTTGCAGAAACAGAGTCAGAAACCCGTGAGAAGACTGTAGTCTAAACAGGGAAGTCTGAGAGTCACCAAAAGGCCAGAATTAGCTTTGACAGCCGGGGTTAAGAGCCAGGGAGGTGAGGGCAGAAACAGGAAGTCCAGGGAAACAGAACTGGCTAGGACAGGTGCTACTCGTGTTTCAGTGTGTGGTTCTTCTGGACAAGCTGTGTGAGAGAGGAGTGGGGGAGCAGGGATGAGGGTGTGCGGAGCGTGCGGGGGGGGGGCCTCTGAATTTCAGGACCATGACAGACACCAGCGCCATCCCGGAGAGACAGACCCATTTAGGAGTTTCTCGCCAGAGCTCAGACTTGGAACAAGAAGGTCAAGACAGGGATTCCCCTGGACCTGGAGTTGGTGAATCAGGCTGAGCCAAAGGGGAGGGGAAGGCTGTTCAGAGATAAGGAGAAACCCTCATGGGTGCTGGGATAGAGAGACAAGTCTAGGCGCTGGAGCCCGAGTTGCGTGGGTCCTGCATGCTCAGGCATGCATGAAAAAGCAGGTTTGAGGGAGAGATTGGGTGCTGAATCACAAGCCCAGATGTGGGGCACACACCGCAGGCAGACTGTGGCTGCCGTCAGCACATTTGACCACAGCCTGGATCGGCTGTCAGACTCAGGACACTGGCCCTGAGCCTAAGCCAGAGAAAGTAAGAACTCATCCCCATCCCCAATATGGAAGTCCACAGAGCCCCACAGAACTACGTCTGGGTAAGCAAAAGTACTCCACAGAGGGAGGCCTTACACGTTGATTTTCTGTTGCGGCTGGGCGGAAGGTGAACCACCCCAGTCGTTAGCTCACTTCCCCTGGGGCTGAATTCTGCAAGGAGCCCTGAACGGGTTTCTCCAGCACACACAGACCTGTCCATCAGTGTCTGCTCAGAAACAGTCTTGGCACCTCAGAGGCTGTCCCTGACTCACCTCTGAGACCACGTGCTTTTTCTTGCAGGCAATTCTGCTGGCTGTTCCAGGACCGGACAGGACAAAGGGACTATATTAAGGCTTCCCTGGGTTCGACAAGCCTGGAACACATAGTCAGATGGTCAACTACTCACACACTGTGGTGCCCAGTATCACAAATCTCCCCTCCCTCCCTCCCTCCCTCCCTCCCTCCCTCCCTCCCTCCCTCCCTCCCTCCCTCCCTCCCTCCCTCCCTCCTTCTCCCCTCTTCTCCCTTTCTGTCTTTCTGTCTCTCTTTCTCTGTTTCTCTGTGTCTGTCTCTGGTCCCCCGCCTCGTTGTGTGTGTATGTGTTCTTTTAAATTCCATCTTAACAACCACACGATTTAGGCTACTCCTGTCCCCCTAAAATAGGATTCTGGCTATGTTTCCAAAGGAGGCCCCTGCAACACATGGGTGGGCTGGCTGCCAAGGCTGGCAGAGAGAGAAGTGTGCTGGAAATAAACGCAGGGTGTTTGCTTACAGATTCTTCTCCACCACCTCATGGGTGAGTCATATGACTTCTCACCCCGCATTTTGTTCTTACCCACTTTTCTCTTCAGGGGTGGGAGTGGAGGATGCTGTCAGGTTTAAAATATACCCTTAAATTAGACACGTTTGTATGTTCATATACAACAGGGATCTCTTCTTTCTTTAATGCAATGAAAAATTATTTTTGACTTTTTCAGGTTCATTCTGTTTTAAGTCATCCTTGGCGAGGGAGGGAGTGAGCACTGGGAGTTAAGAGAGTGAGATCAAGTCCCCACCCTGCTTCTTAGTAACTGTGGAATTTGGGGCAAGGCAGTTCACCTCTGGAAGCTTCTTTCTCAGCTCTAGGCTTCCCTTGGGCAAGGCCCTCTTGGTAGCGCTGGACTCTGACCCATGATTTTCACCCCCAGGCTTGTCATGACAGTGTGTTAGGTCAGTTGTGGCAATGTTTTGAAGACTGCTACATTCCTGTGAGGGGTAGTTATCTCTAGTTTATCTTCCCCAACTCCAATCCCATCTGTTTTCAAATTCTCCAGTCTTCACCATCATTCAGCCTTGTCTTCTAATAAAGTGTACTTTGGGAGTAGGAGCTCTCTCTCTCTCTCTCTCTCTCTCTCTCTCTCTCTCTCTCTGGTATTCAGGGCACACTGACACCTGATCTCCACTTAGTGTTTTTGCAGCAGCTGCTGCTGCTTCTCCCCAACCAGAGGTTGCGCACATTTCCTGGTTCAGTCACAGGCAGGTAGGTATCCAGCTCAGCGGCCTCACAGTGCCGTGAAATCATCGCCTCTGCTATCTCTAGAGCTTTTTTATTTCGTTAAACCAAAGCTACATCCAACCATCTAACTCCACACCATTTATCCCTCCCCCACCATTCTGTCCTTTCTCTGTGAGTCCGACTACTCTCAGCTAAGTGTGAAAGCTTGTCATTTTGTGACTGGCTTCTTTCATTTGGCGCCAGGTTTTCAAGGGTCATCCAGATTGTTTCGTGGGCAACTGAGAGAACTCTCAGAACTTTTATGAACTAGATAAAAAAGACAGTATCTTCTCCCAGAAACCACTGGGAAGGAAAGGCTGGATGGACTCTAACTCAATACTGCTTTTTTTGGGGGGAGGGGAGAGGCTATTTGTAGCTGTAGACTTTTCTTAAAAAAAAAAAAAATGAAGGGCCAGGCGGTGGTGGCGCACGCCTTTAATCCCAGCACTCAGGAGGCAGAGGCAGGCAGATCTCTGAGTTCGAGGCCAGCCTGGTCTACAAGAGTTAGTTCCAGGACAGGCTCTAGAAACTACAGGGAAACCCTGTCTCGAAAAAACAACAACAACAAAAAAATGAAGGCACACATGCATGCGCACATGTGAGGTCAGAGATGTGCCAGAGTCGGTTCTTTCCTTCCACCACCCAGAGCCTGGGTGGTCAGACTTGGCGGAAAGTGTTGTCATAAACTGGCACATCTTTTGGGGCCACAAAGTTACTTTTTTTTTTCTTTTTGGTTTTTCGAGACAGGGTTTCTCTGCAGCTTTTTTAGAGCCTGTCCTGGACCTAGCTCTTGTAGACCAGGCTGGCCTCGAACTCACAGAGATCCGCCTGCCTCTGCCTCCCGAGTGCTGGGATTAAAGGCGTGCGCCACCACCGCCCGGCACAAAGTTACTTTCTTAAAAGAGATTCCGAACACATGGGGCATCTGCACATCTGGACCTCAGCTGGACAGGTTGGCACTGAGACAGACACCAAGGTATGAAGTGTGGCGTGGGATTACAGCTTTCTTCCCAAACGCTTACTTCTCTCTGATTATTTTCCTGGGGGACCAATGAGCTCCTGAGGAAGAATGCTTGAGCCATGCCCACACATGAGGTTCAGGCATTGTGACAGTCGCTCTTTATGGCCAGTTTGGCTGGATTTATAATCATGTAGGAGACACACCCTTGGGCATGTCTGTGAGGGTGTTTCCAGAGAGGATCAGCTGAGGAGCGAAGATGCACCCTGATTGGTCCCCATTCTGTTGGCTGAGGGGCCCGTCCTGGATTAGAGTTGGGAAAATCGGAGGCGTTCCCAGGTTTGTCTCCCTTCTGCTTTCGGTCCCTAGAGAAGTGAGCAAGCAGCCACAAACTTGCCACAGGCAGGAGCTGGTCCTGCTCTCATGGTGGTCCTTCCCTACCATGCTGAACAGCATCCCTTGACCCAGGAACCCAAACAAACCTTTCTTCACTTATGTTACATTGTAACAGGCATTTGGCCCAGCGATGAGAAAAGTATACAGGCACATACTGCACCCACTGTTGTGTTCTGCTTTTTTGCAGAAGAAGCAGGAGTGGTTTGAGGGCTTCTGGCTGCAGCCAGGTTTCAGAAGGCCGTTTGGGAAGGAGCAGTCATTGAAGAGCAAATACAGCTGAGGTGATAAGCTAGATCTAGCTGTGGGCCTGGCCGCCAGAGGGGAGCAGCCTGGATCCTTTGTGTGATGACAACAGTGGGAACTTAAGGAATTATGAAGGGGTAAAGTTGTCTGGAATCCCGGCTCTTCGACCTGATGGCGCATGCGTGAGCAGCTCTGGAACCCTAGTTAGCTTCTCTGTTGTGTGATGAACACCATGACAAAAACATATCAATCTGGTGCGGGGCCTCCAGGTAGGAACCATGGAAGTAGATGCCATGGACAAGCACTGCTTACTGACTTCTTTTCCATGATATGCTCCCAGCGTTCTTACTAACCCAGGACCACTTGCCCCGGGCTTCATCAATCACTAACCGAGAAAGTGCCCCACAGACGTGCCCACAGGCCAGTCTGATGGCGACAGCTCAACTAAGGTCCCTCTTCCCTCTGACTCTAGTTAGTGCCGAGTTAACACAGCCAGCACTTCTGCTTTGCAGGAGTTCAGGAGGCCTACTTTGATTCATCTTCACACACAAGTCCCCTTCAGAGTCTCCCAGAAAATCTCGAGAACAGCTTCTTCATAGGAAGCTACAGCTGTTGATTGACCTGCTGGGGTACCAAGCTAGTGGGATTCAGATACTAACTTGAATGCAACCGTAAACTGTGTGGCTGTGTGGCTCAGCCATCTTTGGGTTACGGTGTTTGTTTGTTTGTTTTTTGTTTTTTTTTTGTTTTTTGTTTTGTTTTTTTTCACCTAGCAGTATGCTAGAGTACTATTGCAACACACGATTTACCCTGATCAAAGATTAAAAACCCCAGAAGGGAGAAGAATGCTCTAAGAGCTAACACCGGCAAGTGGCATTTGGTTTACTTTAAGAATGAGAAATAAAAAGGGTTAAGACTGGCTTTGCAACTTGGCTGACAGCGTAGATGGCATTGTAGTAAGTGAGGCAGGAGTGCAGGGAACATTTTGGGTTAGGAATGGAGTGATGGAGAGTCTGGGGTGGAGAAGCGAGGAGATCAGGGTTTACCATGTCAAGGTCACGTGAAGTGGTCATGGTGATTAAGAGTGGAGGATTATGGTAAGGTTGGTGGAATTAGGTATTTGAGAGGTCTGATTGGGTGGTAAGGATGGCTGATGCTACTTCTAATCTGACAGAGGATGCCAGGTAGAGGCAGTGTCTAGGGCCTCCTCCTAGACACAAACTCCCAGGATTTGGATGACTCACAAAAACAGGGATTTATTGTCTCACAGTTTTGGAGCCTTAAGGTAAGAAGTCAATGTGCTGCATAGTGCTTTGTCAGAGAGTTACAGTGAATCCTCCCACAGTCTCCAAGCTTCTGATAGTTTGGGAGCGATTTTTGGTGTTCCTTGATGTCATAGTTGGCTTCAGTTGTCAATGTGACACACTGGGAAAAATCGCCTGGCAAGAGGGCGCCTTGGTTGAGGGATTGCCTCCATTAGACTGGCCTGTCACATGTCTATGGAGGTATTTTCTTGATTGCTGATTCAGGAAGGAGGGCTTAGCCCACAGTGCGGGTGTCTTGGATTGTGTAGGAAAGGCAGCTGAGGGCCTGGAGAGATAGCTCAGTGGGTAAGAGTATTTGCTGCTCTTCCCCAGGGCCAGGGTTCACTTCCTAGCACCTGTATCAAGCAATTAACAACTGTCTCTAACTTTAGCTCCAGGTTCCTCATGCCTTATTAGATTATTAGAACTTATTAGATTCCAGAGGGCTCTGTGGCCACACGCAACCACAAATTACTAAAATTAATAAAAATGAACCTTAGAAAAAAAAGAAAGAAAGCTGAATGAGCACCTGGAAACAAGTCAGTGAGCAACGTTCCTCTGTGGCGGCAGCTTCAAGCTCCTACCTTGGCTTCCCTTGACGGCAAACTGTAATGTAAGTCCAATAAACCCTTTCCTCCTCAGTTGGTTTCGGTCAGAGTGGTTTAGCATAATAACCAAGAAAACCAATTAAGGTGCTCGGCTAGTCCGTGCTTCATGGCTAACTACTCTGCCTTTGCTATTACGTGGAGTTTTCCTCTGTGTCCCTGTCTTCACAGGGTCATTAAAAAAGATTTCTTTCTTTTTTTAAGATTTATTTATTTATTTATGTATACAACATTCTGCTTCCATGTATAGCCACACACCAGAAGAGGGCATCAGATCCTATTACAGATGGTTGTGAGCCATCATGTGGCTGCTGGGAATTGAACTCATGACCTCTGGAAAGCAGTCAGTGCTCTTAACCACTGAGCCATCTCTCCAGCCCTAAAAAAGATTTCTGAACCTCAAAAAAATTTTAATTTCAAAGACAGCCTCTCACTATGAGCCCAAACACATAAAGATCCTCTTGCCTCAGCCTTACAAGGGATGAGATTACACATATGCACCCCAATGCTCAGCTCAAATGTCACTTTCTGATAGGGACACCAGTTATGTTGCACGAGTTCCAGGAGACCCTCATCTTAACAGATTGCATTTACATGAACCCACTTCTGAATAAGACTGCATTTTGAGATGGTGGGAGTGAGAATGCTCACAGACCATCCAGGGGATAAACTCTACACCCAAATAGTGAAGGGTTTTTAGCTCATGGAGGAAACAGGCTGAGTGGAGACTTTCCTGGCACATTTTCCAAAATACCTGAATGAAATGACTGAGAGTGGTTACGGGTTCTGTCAGAGGAGGAGGACTGCTAATCGACTCTCTGAGAGACAAGGTGGAAATGTGAGGCGTGAGGAACCAAATGAAGTTCTAGTTTGAGGGCGGCCAGGATGACCTTGGCCATGAAGCTTGGCAAAAACACACAACACAAGGGACTTTGGGTAGAAGGCCATCAATGGTGTCCCTCTTGTTGCTGTTGTCTGCACACTCACTGCTTGTTGGTGACAGTTTGATGAAGAGACCCCCCCTTTCTGCACCTACCCCATGGCTGAGGTTTCCTAAATGCTGTCAATGTTATCATGTTCTTCTTATCTTTTTCTTGTTCCTTCTGGCATGTGGAAAGCAGCTACAATCCAAGAGGTACCTCTGTGCTAATGGTCTTTCTTTTGTTTTTGTTTTTGTTTTTTTGATACAGGGTTTCTCTGTGTAGCTTTGGCTGTCCTGGAACTCACTCTGTATGCCAAATTGGTTTTGCACATCTTTATTTCACTGGGATCTGGAAGGTCTTTTTCATTCCCAAAGAGCTGAAATTAAATTTAATGAATATACTTATTGATATTGTTTGAGAAAACCTCCTTTGCTTACTTCCTTTTTATTGTCCTTGTGACTATCAAAGCATCAGGGTGCAAGGTAAAAGATCAAGTCAAAAGTCTGTTACCACAATACATCAGGCAAAACTATCCTGGGTATGAGCACTGTATTACCCTTCTAGAAAATTCTATTCCCTGTGAGCAGCAAAACAGACTGATATTCTGGCCACTGCTTTGCATTTGACTTTTGTTCATGCCTTTTCCTCCTCCTCCTCCTTCTCCTTCTCCTCCTCCTCCTCCTCCTCTTCCTCCTCCTCCTCTTCTTCTTCTTTCTCTTTTTTTCTTTTTCTTTTCTTTTTTTTTTTGAGACAGGGTTTCTCTGTGTAACAAGCGGAGTTGTCCTGGAAGCTGTCTCCCAGTTCCCTGTAGGATCATTGGGGTTACAGATGAATGAGCTAATAAGTCCAGCTTTATGTGCATTCTAGAGACAACAGCCTAACAGGACAAAACAATGTACAAGACAAGACATATGCCCTTATATGGAGACTGGGCAAGGCAGTCCAATAGGAGGAAAATAGTTCCAAGAGCAGGCAAAAGAGTTAGAGATACACCTGCGCCTACAGTGAGGCGTCCCACGAAAACACCAAGCTATCGGCCATGACATCTGTGCAGAGGCCCTGGTGCAGGGCCATATGGCTCTGCGCTTGCACTGGGGAGGTAAGAGAGTGGGGCAAGGAGAGATGTTCTAAAGTGAGATGGGACAGTCCAATCTATAGGTAACTCCTCAAGCTCAGGAAATAACTCAAGGCTTCAGGAAGTCCCTGAAACTGACCAGATTCACTAGAGGCCTTCCCTTCCCCCAAACATATATAAGCACATGTAAAACTTCAGGACTGCTGAGAGACGCTATTAAATAAGCTGAGCTGCCTAGAAGACACAAGCCTAAATGGACTGAAGGCGTATGCCTCAGTCAAGCAAGCTGCCCAGAGGAGGCTCAGACCGACCAAACTTCCTGAAAAGGGCACTCTCCAAGTTGGGTTGCTTGCAGACTGTGCAGTGTGCTCCAGGTCACAGCTTTTGTGAGCTATTGCCCATGTTAGTGTGGACTTTTGGTCATACGGCTTTGAGTCATTTCAGCTGCTCTAAATAACCCCTCACCTATATTCCTGCCAAGTAACCCAGTAAACTCATCAGTTCACCCAGTTGGACTTTGGTGTTATCTTTACTTTTGTTTGTTTCCTGTCTGAGGTGAGTAGACTCATGTTTCCCCAGGAATTGTGTATATACAGGTGTTCTTCTGTGATAATGTCTCCCCAGGAATTGTATATATGCAGTTGTGTGTCTGTTACAATGTCCTCCCAGGAATTGTATGTACGCAGTGTGTGTCTGTTACAATGTCCTCCCAGGAATTGTATGTACGCAGTGTGTGTCTGTTACAATGTCCTCCCAGGAATTGTATGTACGCAGTGTGTGTCTGTTACAATGTCTCCCCAGGAATTGTACATACGCAGTTGTGTTTCTGTTACAATGTCCTCCCAGGAATTGTGTACACATAGTTGTGTATTTGTGATAATGGGTGGATATTTGCCCCATTCAAAACCTTTTTCTAGGGACTGTTCTTAACTTCATGGAGAAGGGCTACCCTGCCCTCCTCTGGGTAGACACAGTCAAGGTGAACACGTGGAGAAATTGAGAGGGTGGAACACCCCAATCGGCCCTCACTTTATCTTGGGGGGAATTTGTAGTCTGGATTACAGGTGCTGTCTTATAGCCTCGAGGACAGAGGAGGGTGGGAAGCTTTCATTAGCTGATGCCTGAGAACCAGAGAATGCTGATATACATGGGGGTGGGGTGGTGGAGGGATAGGAGGAGAGAAGACAAGGTCCAGGGCTTCAATGTCTCCTTCAAAGGCACACTCTCAGTGACCTACTTCCTAAAACTGGGCTCCATCTCCCAAGGGTTATAGTGCCTCTGGATGGTGGCCCTGGTTGGGCAGCAAGCTTTTAACATGCGAGCCTTCAGATGATGTTTCTGATCTAAACTACAGCTTTCAAAAAAACTGTAAATAGTAGGATTGGAGCGTTTCCAGGTTGGTGAACACGAGGTGGCATCTCAGTTCTATGGGAACAGAGGTTCTTGTGTTCCAGACCCTAACAGAACTCGCTGTATGTATCTCTTCATCTGATAAAGCCTTTGTATATGCTATCCTGTAGATGAAGCTAGGCCAAGTAAAGACAGCATTCCTGCCTTCTGTGAACTGTTCCTGTAAACTATTGGACTTGGTAAGAGAGCTGCTTAGTCAAGTCAGACTGAATGTATAGATTATCTGGGGACCCACTACATTCAGCTCCTGGCCAAGGTATGCGTTATTTAGGGACGGTTTTCTGCAATGGACGTTTAAGGTGAATATCCAGTCTTGGGAGACTGAGTTGGTGATCTGTGGAGTCTGCAGTAACTATGGTTAGAGAGTGTCCAAGTTAAGTGACAGGACATCCAGCTGGCCTCTTCAGAGAAGGGGAGAGTTGTCTGGCGTGGAAACCCGACCCTTGGTGTCAGAGTGGAAGCCGGGAGACACTTTCCCAGTTTGATGTTTCAGCATTACCAACCTGTCCCCTGAGGGTTGTGACACACAGCCACCCTCTTATATAAATTCCTGTTCCCCTGAGGGTTGTGACATACAGCTACCCTCTTATATAAATTCCTGTGTTATGTTAGTTCAACCTAAAACGACTTCACTAAAGATGTTTTTTAAAAAGCCACTGGAGAACGGACGTGTAAATGGAATTC
Source organism: Arvicola amphibius (assembly GCF_903992535.2). NCBI lineage: Eukaryota > Metazoa > Chordata > Mammalia > Rodentia > Cricetidae > Arvicola > Arvicola amphibius. The sequence continues at coordinate 112,868,832 of NC_052047.1, forward strand.
TCAAGAGAATGCCAATTTATTAATTTCCACGCTGAGTGACTGCCAGTGGGACCGGAATACTCCTACCCTCGGCCAGCCTGTCCTCTCCCAGGAGGGAGATCTACACGGGAAGCCGAGTGATAATGAGAAGACTGCTTGAGAAGGGCAGGCAGAGCAGATAATTGGGGGATCTGAGCAGGCTGTCTCCAACTGCGGATGACTTGAGGCGTCCTCCCACTCCAGAGTGCACTGAACCCGCCAATGGTGTGCACACGTGCTTGTGCGAGCTCACCTGTGGAAAACAGGCCAGCCTGCTAAAGCCAGCTCACCTCAAGCCAAGTCACCTAATGAGCCAGCCGCCTGAAATTAGTGTTTGTGGAAACATCTCGTGTGATGGGCGGCGTCCACAACTCCCTGAGCACTTTCCCTCTATGGTGACTGGTGACTTCTCAGTCCTCTTGTTTTTCCTCCCCTTCCTCCCCACCCCCACCTTCCTGCTTTCTCTTTCTCTTCTGCCCTTGGTTTGTTTTATTGTTTTGGGTTTTTATTTTTATTTTTTTTTGTTTTTTTTTTGTTTTTTTTTCGAGACAGGGTTTCTCTGTAGCTTTGGAGCCTGTCCTGGAACTAGCTCTTGTAGACCAGGCTGGCCTCGAACTCACAGCGATCCGTCTGCTTCTGCCTCCAGAGTGCTGGGATTAAAGGCGTGCACCACCACCGCTTGGCTCAAGATTGTTGTTCTTTATCCAAGGCTGCCCTCCTTTCCACCATCATCATCTTCAAATTTTTTTAAAAAATGTGTTTATTTTTATGTGTGCATGTGTCTTTATGCAAACCACGTGCTTGTAGTGCCTGAAGAGGCCAGAAGAGGCGTTGGATCGCCCAGCACAGGAGTTACAGACAGTTGTGGGCCTCCTGATGTGGGTACTGGGAACTGAAGCAGGATTCTTGGCAAGAGCAGGGACTGTTGGGAGGTGGAGTGGGAAGGTTGGAGGTTAGGGTCTGGAGGCCAGGAGTCAGACACCCCAAATAAAGACTAAAGTGACAGAACAAGTTCACCAACTGGAAGGCAAACAGGACCAGATAGGACAAAATCCTGGCATGAAGGGAGAACATTCTGGAATCAATGATGGCAGTTGTTTTGTATATCTATTGCTCATTAACTGTGCTATAATTTTCCAGTTCTCTGAAATTGTGGTATGTGCCTTTTGGTAAGAAATCTGCAGAATCGAGTCTGCGTACGTTGAGTTGCACAACTCAGGGGTATGTTTTGCTTATGAGTCATCAAATTTCCTCTCTCATTCTTTCTTTTTGCCAGCTTCTTTCTTGCTGCTTGTTGCCGTCTTCCCAGAGCTTTGTGTACTAAATATCATTATTAAGCAAATTGTCTGAAATGCAATATTTATGACTATGTAAGGTACTTCTGTATTGATAGTAAGAATAATAAAAAAGAAATAAGTTATAAAGGACACAGTCCTCTGAAGCAGACTAAGTATCATTGCTCTTTATGTTCTGTGACATCTAAATAATAACAATACCAGACTGTGACTATTAACCGATCCATTGTGTGTGTGTTGTATTTGTACCTGTGCCCAAACATTACTTTTTTTTCTACAAAGCAGGATTTCTCTGTGTACTACTGGCTGTCCTGGAACTCACTCTGTAGACCAGGTTGACATAAAACTCAAGAGATCAGCGCTGGGATTACAGGTGTGTGCGATTTTATAATCCTGTACCCAGCTAGTGTGGGGTGGGCATGGAACCCAGAGCACATGCGTGCTAGGCAGCACCCAGTTTAAACTGATCTCCATACCTAGATCTCAAGGCTTCTTTTAACCAAAGAAATCACGTTTTAATCAAATAAAGTGTTTTTTTCTACCATAAAATAGTACTGTATTTGTTTATTTGTTTTCAGTTGCGGCTGTAACAATTTTTTTAACCATTTAATGACTTAACAAAAAGTTCTCATTTCAAGCCAGGCGGTGGTGGCGCAAGCCTTTAATCCCAGCACTGGGGAGGCAGAGGCAGGAGGATCTCTGAGTTCGAGGCCAGCCTAGTCTACAAGAGCTAGTTCCAGGACAGGCTCTAGAAACTACAGGGAAACCCTGTCTCAAAAAAAAAAAAAAGTTCTCATTTCATAGCTCTGGAGATCAAAAGTGTTTAGATCAAGTCATTGATAAGGGCTGTGTTTGGGGGGCTCTTGGGGAGAATCTGTTTCCTTGTCTTTTCCTGTCTCAGTGCTGACTTCCTCCTTCTGTCTTCAAAGTTGGGTAACATCTTCCAATCCCTGCTTGACTTCACTTCCTATAGCAGAATCCCATGGCTGAGTGCTATGTAAAGAAAAAAGGTTCACTTAGTTCACAGCTCTGGAGGGTAAAGGGAATGACATTGGTATCTACAGTTCCTGTGATGAGCCTGTGACAGACGGCATCATGCCAGAGGAGGGGTCGAGGAGAGTGTGATGGGATAGGAAGTCAGAGGGTCGGGGGTGGGGCGGCTCACTTTTCCACAGCCACCCATTCTTACTGGAATGAACTGGGGTTCCAAGAGAACTACCTTAATCTCCTCTGTGGGCACTGCCTCCTGTGTGTTAGACTTTCCGTCAGACCCCATGCCTTAAAGGTCCCACCACCTCACTGCCCTCAATGGGACTGAGCTTCCAGGACATAACCTTTGAGGGGCGAACTGCACCTGAACTGTCCTGTCTGTGATGGTTTAGATAAAAGGCTGCGGTTCCCCGAGAGGCAGCAGAGGGCCACGAGGTCCCACCACCTGAGGCCTCTGTGGGTCCCAGGCAGGTGGGAGGCAGCGAATGAGAGACCTCCGCAGATCAGCAGGGCAAGCTGTCCCACGAAGAGCCAGGGCGGGTGGGAGACGGATAGGCAAGCCACGCAGAGGGAGGGGTTGGGTATTGTTTAGTTTATTCAGTGGGTTATGGAAGGAAAGGGTGGGGGGAGGAGGAAGAGAAAGAGAGGAGGGGGCAGAGAGGAGAAGAGACCTCAGCCATCTTTTCCTAAGAGAGACAGGGCAGAGAGAAAGCAGGCTGGAAGCCAAGGAAGCTGAGGAAGGGGGGGGGGGGCAGGGCTTGTCTCTTAAAGGGACAGGACAGACCATTACACTGTCTTGCCCGACCTGGGTCGTTGAGCCTGCCTTTCTCTGCTAACACCCTTGGCACTCTGTCAGGCCATTCACTTCATCCAGGCTTGTCTCCCTCTTTACGAGACTCTTTTATGGGGTAACACATTCCAGGCTCTGTGATTAGGGCGTGGGTATCTTTGGGGTGGCCTACTATATGGCTTTTTATGCCACTTGGCCTGTCCTAATACGAATCTACAAAATATTAATAATATAGAATTCAGAAAAATATATCTGTGGTTTTATTACTGAAGGAGAAATATAGCAAACATTTGCTTCTAGGTAAAAAAAAAAAAAAAAGCAAATTGTGTATTGTAGCACCCGCCTTTAATCTCAGCACTCAGGAGGTGGAGGCAGCAGGGTCTCTGTGAGTTCAAGGTCAGCCTGGTCTACAGAGCATGCTCCAGACCTGGCTACATTGTGAGGCTCTATCTAAAAACCTCAACTTTTTACATCTAACAATTGAGATACTGGAGTTTTACTGAATATTGTATATGCTGGTTGATTTCCCATATTATACATAATCTGATAATTTATTGAGTATATACTATTTTATCAAGTGGCTGTACTATATTTTAGCTCAGCCATGTCTTAAAATTTTTTTATTTTTAATTGTGTGTGTTGGTATGTGTCTCTGTGTGGGTATGTGCACAAGTGTGCAGAGTTACAGAGGCCAGAAGAGGGGGTTGAGCCCTGTGGAGCTGGAGTTACAGGCAATTGTGAGCCCAGTGTAGGCGCTGGGAATGAAACCCAGGGCCTCTGCAAGAGCAGTCAGCACTCCTAACCACAGAGCCACCCACCTCTCCGGCTCCACTTTTCCACTTTTAGAAATTTGTCTTAATTTTTTGATATTATAAATGATCCCGTGACAAGTATTTCATCTTACATGTTTCTTTGTAATTTTAAATTTCCCTTGGGGTAGATCCTCAGATGTGGAATGGCTTTCTTGAAGACATTTTTTTTTTTTACAGCCCATGTTTTTCAGAGAGCTTATAAAGAAATTGTTAGAATCCCTAGCAGTGTGTTATCATATATTTTACTAGAGTTCCTCTGCCCTCAATAAAACAGCAACATCATAAACAACACCTTTGCCAATCAGGTAGCTGGAATTCTCATCTTTTGTCTTAATTTGCATACATTTGTTTACAAAGAAGGAGCATGAACGATTTTCCTAGGCTTGTTTTTGAGCTAGCTATAATTCTTTGATGAAATATTGATTCCTACTTTTCACTCTGGAGAGATCAAAATACGTTTAAAATTAATTTGTCAGAGCTCAACATTTTTAAAAGTTTATCTGGTATCTGTGATAATTGTGATTATTTTTCTTACATTGTCACTAGAGATTTTCATGCCTAGAAGTTTAACCTTTGTATGGATTCTATTTCTCTTCTGATCTTACCCCTCTCCTTCTTTCCTCTTGTGAATCCCTCCTGTCTGGGGCCAGTCAGATGGCTCAGCCAGTAAAGGTGATACTCTGGGTTTGAGCCCCACGATCCACATGGTGGAGGGAGAGAACTGAATCCTACAAGTTCCGACTCTACCAGCTTTGTGTGGCATGCTCCACTGCCACATATATACGAATAAATGAATAAATGTAATAAAAGAGTTCTGAGTTTTAATTTTTTATTTTTGTTTATTTAGGTCCTTCCGTCCGAATGAGCAAATTCACAGTACATGTAATATTCTAGTTCTTATGGGCTGGAAAATGTTTTTGTTTTTTCTCACTATGTGGCGCACGCGCACGTATGTGTGTGTGTGTGTGTGTGTGTGTGTGTATGTATGTGTGTGCGTGCGTGTGTGTTGGGCATATGTGCATGTGGTGGCCCAGGGTTGATGTCAGACACCTTCCTAATCATTCTGTCACCTTACATATTGAGACCCTGGTCTCTCACTTGAGCCTAGAGCTTGCTGAGTCAGCTAGTTTAGGTACTAACTTAACTAACCCTAGGCAGGCACCCTTCCCTCCCGCCCCATCCCTACTTCCTGAGTGCTGGTTATAGGTGGGCTGCCACACTCACCTGGCATTATGTGGGGCTGAGGATTTGAATTCAGGCCCTTATGCTGGCAAGGCAAGAAAGTGCTTTCCTCACTGAGTGACCTCCCCAGTCTTTGGTAAGTGCCGTTAATCATGAGGAGTCCTGTGAGAAACACAGACAGGTCTTTCTACCTGAGGAGACGACTCATCTCGACTTCTGAGTTCTTGGCAAAGACACGTCTGCTTTTCTTCCTTTTCAAAAATAAATAAGAGCAATGTCAGGACACTCGAATGCTTCTTTGTTTCCTCAATCTTCCCTTTTATGACTATATTAACATTCTCCAGTAGGCTTAACTTCTGGTTATTTTATTCTAAACTTAGGCAGAAGTAGCTTTCAATAAGTTGGCATCAGTTGAGGTGCTCAAAGCAAGCAAGTTGGAAAAAGAAACACCCGAGTTAAGTGACAGGTCAGAGTCCCTCCCTCAGCAGGAGGCCACAATGATGGGCTCCTAATTTAGGTTTCGCCTACATCATTGTCTCGGGAGCATGCGGCTGCACACCTGCTAACTTCCTGTTGACTTGGGTCCTTTGCATCCCGACGAGCCTTCATGTTCTTCTTTACATCACCTAGCGCCATCCCGCACATCACTCTCACGGGCCTTCCTCTTCCCAGCTAATGAGCTCCACCTGGTCTCACGGTGCGGACACGTCACAAAAGGGCTCGCCGGGATAGTTCCACACAGAGCATACGTGTCCATCCATTTTGTGATTAGTGTCAACTGTCACTAGAAGGACTCTAGAATCTCCAGGGAGATGGGTCTCTGGGCATGCCTGGCTGGGTCTCGTGCACGGGTGGTGGTGGTGGTGGTGCAGTGGGGAGATAATCTTGCTTATGTTAATTGGGTGGACCACGACCTCCCCGCCAACAGTGAGCAGCACCACTCCCTGGCTGGATTCTGGTCTGTTTAAATGGAGAAAGGGAGCTGAGCAGCAACGCGCATCCATCTCTCTCTGCTTTCTGACTCCAGCTGCTTCAAGTCTCTGCCACCCTCTTGTCCCCACGCCCTTGAACCGTGAATCAGTTCCTTGAGTTGCCTTTGTCAGGGAATTTTTATCACAGCAACAGAAAAGCAAGCAAGCAAACAAAACAACCCTTCTTAGAGTATAGCAGCAATTGCTTGCAGGCCATTTTCTTGCAGATGTCCTATGTTCTGACTGTGATTCTATGAACAAGAACATCTTGGAAGCTATGGTAGTGGCTAAGTTGTGTGCATTTTGTTGCCCCACTATTATGTTCTAGGAGAAGCCAAAATTTGTTGAAAACCCACGAGGTGGCAGGGCCTGTGACAAACATTTTGATTTATTTTTATTCTTATTCATTGTGCTGGTTATTACTATGATTATTATCGTGACTTTGACATTAGCTAGTGTCATCTGAGAAGAGGGAACCTCAGCTGGGAAAATGCCACTCTCAGACCTGCCTATAGGAAGTCTGTCCGGTGATTTCTTGATTGATGATTAATGTGGAGGGCCCAGCCTACTATGGGTAGTGCCACCTCTAGGCAGGTGATCTTGTTTTGGATCAAATGAGCAGGTTGAGCGAGCCTTGGGGAGCAAGCCAATAAGCCTACTCCTCTATGGCCTCTGCTTCAGTTCTTGTCTTGGATTTCTGCCCTGACTTCCCTTCTCCATGGGAAGTGTAAGCCGAAAAAGCCTTCCCAGCTCAACGTTGGTTTTGGTTGTGGTGTTTTATTACAGCAACAGAAAGCAAACTTCTTAAGACATTTATTTTTCATAATAGCCCTTGGAGGATGTATTCTTACTCAGGAGTATAATGATCAACCAATGACGACAATGGAAAGCAAACATTTCTGGACTCTGCCATGACTTTCCTTGTTTACTGTAATGGGAAAGATTTCAGCCTCTGAAAGGCATTTATAATTTCTAAAAGGTGTGCTTGGCCACTCTCACAGGACTTGGAAATTGGTACTTTAACCCAAGAATGTCTCATCTAGGGTTCCTTGGCAGCGGCAAGTAATAGAAAATTCTTGATCATCTCAAATGTTGGACTTTACTCATGCATAATCATGCTAGGCTTATACTAGTCTGATCTGAAATCTATCATCTATCTATCTATCTATCATCTATCTATCTATCTATCTATCATCTATCTATCTATCTATCATCTATCTATCATCTATCCATCATTTATTTATTATCTGTTGTGAAATATTTGTCACAATCAAGTCAAGTAATATATCCATTGTTTCATATAGTTGCCTTGTGTGTTCATGTGTGCCTCTGGGCACGTGCACATACACATGTTGACAACACTTAAGATCTAACATAATAATTGTAATCACCGTTGTACATTAGACCATAGTCTTGCAAAACTGAAACCTTGCATCTTTAACCACCTCACACGCATGTCCTGTCTTGGCCCTTGGTCCTTATCACTCAAGTCTTTGATTTTTTTGACTTTATATATAAGTGAGATTACACAGTGTTTGTCTTTCTTCCTCTGGCTTCTTTCCCCTAATAATGTCTTCCTGGTTCATTTATATTGTTAAAAGTGACAGGATTTTCTTCCTTAAAATTTTATTTTTATTTATGTGTATGTGTGAACATCAGCGAGTATGTGCCACATGCGTGTGAGTGTCTGTGAAGAACACCAGATCCCCTGGAGCTAGAGTTCCAAGGCTATGACCCACCTGCAGTGGGTGCTGGGAGCCGAACTCCAGTCCCCTGGAAGAGTAGCAAGGTCTCTTAACCACTGAAGCATCTCTCTAGCCCCAGGGTTTTCTTTTGAAAGGCTGAATAACATCCCACTTCCATATACACAGACACTGCATTTTTTTTTAGCGTGTGCACTTCCGAAGAACAAGGGTGGGGTGGTTGCAGAGGGGGCAACCCGGGTGAAGTGCCAAGAAAGGCCAGTGCGTGCGGCCGGCATGGTGAGAAGAGGCAGCGCTCAGAACAAATGGCCCTTTGCCGTCATCCTCCCTTAGGATGGTTTATGGTCTGTTTTTGTTTTTACACAAGCTCAGCTGACAAACCTTCTGCAAGGCAGAGGAAAGTGCCCTTTGCAAGAGAAGCATTTTCCAGTCACTGCGTGAGCGAGCCCTTTCCATCTTGGTTTAGTGTCTCCAACCCTTGAAGCTATGTTGTTGCCCAAATCCAGAAACCTCTTCTCAAATCCTACTGCCTTTGTTTTCTTGTCCTCTTTAGGTGGCCTTTAAAAATATTGAATTAATGCTCTTGCAGGAAAAATTAGAGACTAGAGAAAACTCCAAGTTAACCATTATGTGCCCCTTCCATGTTTAGGAAGCAAGCATTCATGTGTAAAACTGAGAAAATTATCTCCATACTACATAACTTGAAAAAAAAAATCTAACAGGGTGTTGTGAATTTTGCCAGATTTTTTTTTTATTTTTAAGGGTTTATTTCAAATGTTCAGCTTGGATACACACACACACACACACACACACACACACACACACACACATTACACCATATGCCTCGTGCTTGTTCTGGAAACCAGGCTGGGTCCTCTGCAAGAGCAGCCAGTGCTCCTAACAGCTGAGCTCTCGCCCCATTCTCTACCACTTTTTAAAAAGAGATTATCAACACCACCACTTGATAGTTCCTAATGGCCACGCCGCAGCTTTCCTGTCTGTCTCTAGCCCTGTGGGATAGACTGTCACGTGAAGCAGAACAGCAATAGACATCATTATGGACTCCTGCAGTTAACTTCTTCAGCACACATCCAGCAGTGGCTTTCCGACTCTCGTGTGGCCAGACTACCACATTCAAGTTCCGAAACAGCACTTGGAGAGCTCACAGAAAAGCCTAACATTGCAAAAGTCCCTTTGCAACAGAACACTGAGCTTCCAGCGGTTTCCCAGGAAAGGTCTCTGGAAGAACAGCCAAGCTGGTCTTGGAGTGTCACTGGCCAGTTAGACTTTCCACTTGAGTTTCTCCTCTAAGAGGCTCAAAGACACTTGTCCCTTGATGGCTACTGCTGGTTTGTTTTAGAGTCATAGCAGGCCATTAGTCATGGGTGAGCAAGACTGGGTGAGTACCTGAGGGGATTTCAATGACCTGGAGGATAACTGAGCGTGCTTGTGAGGCATTTTCTAAGAGGTTACTGCTAAGAGGAAGACCCAGCCTGAAGGTAGGCAGCACCATCTCATGGACTGGGGTTCCAGGCTGAATAAAAAAGAGAAAGGAAGCTGAGGACCAGAATTCACCTCTTTCTTTTTCCTGACTGAGGATGTCATGTGACTGACTTGCCTCAAGTTCCTGCTACCATGACTTCCTGGCATGATGGATTGTAACCTCAAACCATGAGCCCAAACAAACTTCCCCCCACCTCTGTTTAGAAGAGTCCTCACTGGGGTAAAACCTTGACTGACTGAGACTCTTAACTACATAAACCCAGTCTGGCTAGAAATCACATAGAGACCACTGCGTGCCTCCCGAGTGTGGGATGGGATTAAAGAGTATATTATCACATGAATGACTTTTCTACTTTAATTATGTATATATGTGTGGTGTGTGTGTGTGTGTGTGTGTGAGAGAGAGAGAGAGAGAGAGAGAGAGAGACATAGACACACGAGAGAGAGAGAGAGAAGAAGAGAGAGAGAGAGAGAGGTAGAGAGAGAGACAGAGAGAGAGACAGAGAGAGACGAGAAGCGAGACAGACAGAGAGAGAAGATACGAGAGATAAGAGATAGGAGAGAGATAGAGACAGACAGATAGATAGCCGATAGATGAGAGAGATCGTAGAGATAATCCGAGATATATAATCTCGAGAAGCTAATGAGGGTGAGCTATACTAGGATCTCGATACGACAGAGTCTGAGGTATATCGCGCGCCGCTAGAGAGAATCCAAGAGAGAGAGAGAGTGCAGATGCTCAGGAAGGACAGAGGAGAGTGGTGATCACTAGCACTCAGAGCTGGAGTTACAGGTAGTCGTGAGTGATCCTGGGAACTGAACTAGGATCCTCTGCAAGCAAACACTCTACTGCTAAGTCATCTCTCCAGCTCCTTTGTTAGGCATTTTGTCACAGTGATGAGAGAAGTAACTAACACAGCTGGGGACTGTATTTAGGCACCCTCAAGGCACAAGGAATGAACACATTTTATACATACTTTGTAGCAGCAACAGCATTTGGGGGTATTTTGCCTTACATCAATGAGCCTTACAAACATGTATGCAAAAGGAATGAAGACAGCAAAGTGAAGACCTACTATCCTGTAGCATGCATAATGCTATGTTTCCCCCCTTAATGAACATATTGCTATTTTAAGACAGGAACTCATGTTGCTCAGGCTGGCCTTGAACTCCTGATCCTCCTGCTTCCACCTTCCACGCACAGGGATTACAGGTGTGTGTTATGATACCTGGTTTATGCAACGCTAGGGATTGGACCCAGGGCTTTGTGTATACTAGGCTGACACTTTTCCAACAGAGACATACCGCAGTCCATGTACAGTTTTTTTTTTTTTTTTGACCAATAGGAATTTTCCTTATAGAGGTTAGGGATTTAGCTTAGTGGTAGAGTGCTTGCCTAGCAAGTACAAGGCCCTGAATTTGGTCCTCAACTCTGAAATTTTTTTTTTTACTTTATAAAGAGGTCTTGCACAAGATCTTGTCAATATTAAGCTGTATTTTTCTCTAGGCGAGGTTAACCTAGATTCTTGTAGTTTTAGACAGGGTCTTATGTCTCCCAAGTTGATGTGAACTTTGCTAAGCAACTAAGGATGTTCTTGATCTTCTGATTTGCCTGAGTCCTGGGATTACAGATGTTCACTACCACAACCAGTTTGTGTGGTGCTGGGGATGGAGCCCAGGGCTCTGGCGTGCTAGGCAAGCCCTCGCCCAATTGAGTTACACCCCCAGGTCCCTAAATTCTTTTTATGAAGGAATGAGCTGGAGTTTTTAGGACATGAACTAGAGCCAGTTTTAGGAATATTCCGCGTTCATCTTTATTCTCTCTGAAAGCATCACATAGCAGCATCCAGGGGGGAGCTGCACTATTTTTCATTTGCCATAAACACTGGGTTGTTTTGGAAGTTGCCGGAGTTTGGGATTCCAGAGCCGGTATGGCTGACTTGGTCTCAGTGGGTAAACACGTAAGTCGTTTGCCTGAGGCTTGTTTTGGCTGAGTTCTCTGACAGTGGCTCGGCACCTGAAGTTACTTCCCTTGGGATGGACAGTCCCGGTGGGCAGGCTCTCTTTCTCCTTAACAAGAACTCTTAAAGAGCAAGCAAATGAAATTGAGGGGTGCAGAGGAGTTGTGGCAGACAGCTGCACCCTGCCATTGCAGCAGGAAGTGTACGCAGTGTGATGAGGCCGGGCGTTAGAAAGTGGTTGGGTCATGAGGCAGAGCTCTCAGGAACGGGATTATTGGCTCTGTGGGAACTTGAAGAGTTCACCTTGGTCCTTTGCCCTCTACATGTTGAGGCTGTGGAACAAGGGCCCATGGTCTACGTGGCAGATGCCAGCCACAGAGATGGAGTTAGCAGGCTGACTAAGCAGTCAACTGAAGTGTGCATCTGACATCGATGTAGGGGGACTGGAGCACAGGACAGTCCCAATTGTCTAGCCCCATTGGAGCCTAGGAGGGAACAAAAACACAGGAATGAAATGAGAATTGTTGGTGGGTATTTAGTTCACGTTGAGTCACATCTGGGCCCTTCCAGCTAGGGCTGTTATATAGAGACACCTTGTTTAAAACAAAACAAAACAAAACAAACCTCTTATTTGAATTGTGAAGGCTTTAGAAATATTGCATCTGGTGGGTCATTTGAAGGCATATCCCATAGCAGGTTCAGGCAGGTGGAAAGGACAGATTTAAGAGCACTGTTCCCGCTAAAGTTAAAGTTCCCCTGGGCTAAGTGCCTAGCATGAGACCCACAGGAATACTTCTTGGCCTCGTGCTCTGGACTTTGCACAATCCTGGTCCCTGAAGCTAAATCTGTTTGACCCAAAGATCCCCACAAAGATGACCTCTGTTAGGGTGAACCTTCACAGCCCACATGCTGAGCAGCATCCAGAAAAAGCCCTGGCATGGCTGAAGAGACAGCTCAGCCAGGGAAATGCCTGCTGTGCAAGGCTGAGGACCTGGGTTCGATCCCTAGCACCTGAGTAAAAAGGCCAGATGTGGTAGCACGCACGTGTAATCCTAGTGCTGGGGAGGAGGAGACAGGCGGGACCTAGGGGCTTGCTAGCCAGCCATCCCAACTTACTTGGTGAGTTCCAAGCCTGTGAAAGACTGTGTCTCAAAAAAAGAGTGGGTGCCGGAGAGATGGTTCAGGGGTTACTAGCCTTCCCTGCTCTTCTAGAGGACTCAAGTTCTGCTCCCAGTACCCACACCTGGTGCTTTACTATCACCTGTAAGTCTAGGTGATGCCATCTTCTGGCTTCCTGGGGCATCCCATACGTGTGTTCACAGATACACATACACATACAGGTAAGCAAACAATCTTTAAAAAAAAAAAAAAAGCCGGGCGGTGGTGGCGCACGCCTTTAATCCCAGCACTCGGGAGGCAGAGGCAGGCGGATCTCTGTGAGTTCGAGGCCAGCCTGGTCTACAAGAGCTAGTTCCAGGACAGGCTCTAAAAAAGATGCAGAGAAACCCTGTCTCGAAAAACCAAAAAAAAAAAAAAAAAAAAACAAAAAACAAAAAACCAAAAACGTGTGTATGACACCTGAGGAATGACATCTGGAGTTGACCTCTGGTCTCTACATGCACACACACAGATATGCTCGCACACCTACGCACAGTGCGCGCGCGCGCGCGCGCGCACGCACACACACACACACACACACACACTCATGCCAAGGGTAGGACCTTCACGCTGTCTATTTTGAGTCCCAGCCCCTGCCCCGTCTGGCCCACACAGGTGCTGGCATCTTTTGGAAGAACGACCAGATGGATGCACGCTGCTAGGCTAGCACCAGTTCCAGCTATGGGCAATCCCGTGTGCCCGATAATCTCTGTGCATAGTGCCATAGCTCTGAAATGAACAGCCACATGGCGCAGGCTTCCGGAGAGCAGGGACTGCAGGCCTGGACTTTGGAGTCATACAAATGGAGTCATTTTTCTCGGCCACTGGCTGCTTCTGTGATCTCCGCCTCGTCACTTGGTCTTTGAGCTTCTGTTTCCTCCTATATAAAACGGCGGTCATAAAATCTATTTTATTTGACTATCAAGGGGATGAAATCAGATAATGCCTATAAAATGTTCCTGGCACACAGTGAATGATCAGCAATTGGCTTGTCTGGGACTGTGTGTGTCACCATCTGCACTGCTCCAGGAGT